>NC_052540.1:19020000-19765000 GCF_016699485.2 Gallus gallus
CGACAAACCAAACCATGATGACAAGGCAAATTGGTGACAGTTTTGAAACCATGAAGGGAACAATCTTGCTTTTAGTATCTGGTTTGCTCGTTTCTCCAGTTTGACCACTTCCTAGTTTTGAATTTCAAAAAGGTGCATCAAAACACTGATTTATCTTTCTTCGAGCTAGAACTGTAAAAACAAGAGAAGTATATAAAATGTGTGGTAGAACAAAAGGATTTCAAAAAGGAATATCTGAGTAAATGTATGGATTATAATGCGTAGCATTAGTTAAATTTGTATCTCAAACTTCCATTGAATTCTCTACTTCATAAAGAAGTATTGTAATATACAGGCGAATATAATCGACAAACTTGCAAAGCCAAGTACAATGAGGGCTGCAAACTGTTCATCAGTAGCAATCATGCTCTTTATCTTCGGATCATCTATGCGTCCCATTTCTCCCGCGAGCATGATCTCATTTTGCTGAAGCATAAAGGCAACGGATGGGCTGAAAGGTCCACTAAGTTCCTGTGAGGTATCTGAGCACCGGCGGCACACACAGACGCGAAACCGATAGTCCGTGTTGACTTGAAGGCCTGAGATTTGGAATGTGGTCTCATCTCCCTTGTACACCTACAAGACAAAACAGTTAAATGTAAAAAGCAGAAGGAATGCCACTTGTTTTTTTTTTGGTCATAGCGTAAGGATAACTTTCAGAAGCAGCCTATGAAATATTTGTTGAGTGAAGAATGAGCGTAAACAACTCACTCTCATAGGACTTTGGAAGGATTCTGCATTCCACATAAAGACACAAGTTGTGACAGGGTGGAATGCAGCAAGGATTTGGGCCATGAAGGCAGGTCAGGTCTGACAGGGCCTCAAAGGAAGGCTTTCCTCCCCTAGGTCGAGGCAGGGTTCAGAAACAGCAGCCTGCAGAGGTCGAGAGCAGAGGTGTCTGACTACAACAAGCATCCATGCGCAGCACTCAGTAGACTGAGCACACACTAGGGTAGGCAAGACTTCAGACAAGATGCCATACACAAGAGGTGCACATCTCTCGGGGGTGTGATAAGCACCACAAATGCATTTCTGTACTGCTAAGATATGACTATATGCCCAACACGTCTAAGCCATGAGAACCATATTCAGCCTCAAAACGAAGAAAATCTGCAAACTAAGGCTACTGCAAGACATTCAGTGCACAGTCAGGAAATCAGAAACAAACATTATTTTAACGTACTTTCCTCACACTTCTCTCAAGAGTCAGCGATTATGCCAGAAATTGCACTTTCAGATTTCTGGGAATAATAAAATCTTAGTAAGATATATAAAGCTCCTCTTGGTTGCATTGCATTTGGTTCTTCAATAATCCAAATCCGCCATGTGTTTCTGCTAATTGAATGGAGGTAACATATGACTCACAGCATGAGTCACAACATGAGAAAGAGAAATAACTGAACAGCTAAGAGACCGTTCTGCGACTTAAATGGAAAGAGACCACTAGAAACATTTGTGAACTCTGAAAACAACCAACCAGTCAACAATCTATGTAATGCAGGGCTGTTGAAATAAAACGCAATGTGTCACAAAGCGCTGGTACCTCCTGGAAAAGAAACCTGAACTTCAGATGCATGTTCCTTTGCTCACTTAAGTCCTTGCAGCAGGAGGGGAGGAGAGAGCATCTCTACCTCCTGAGAGTAAGAGCTGTGGCTGAGAGCAGTGCAAGGAGCGAAATGAAGGCTGAGCCGACCCATCACTTCCTGGGTGTTGCCCCAGAGAAGGGAAAAAAGGTAAATAAAATCCAAATAGGAGACACTTAGCCCAGCTAAAGACCATCTAAAGAACGCAACCTCCCTGCCCGTGCTTACCCCTGAGACTCATCCCTCAGTCAGGAAGGCAGACTGATTGCTTAAGAAGAAATAGAACAAAAGATGAAGGCTTTTCTTCCATTCATTTTTTCCCCTCTAAAACTTCCACACTCTTTCCAAATACAGTTTGAATGACAGCGACTGAGTTTTCAGACTAAGCACAACTCTGCTAACGTTGCTGCCTTGAAACCTCTGCTCATCTTTCCAAAGTCACTGAAAAGCAAGCTATTAAGTAACAGCAATACAGATAAAAACAATTACCAGCCTACAGACATAATGTGAAGGTTGAAATACCTGTCTGCAAGGCATGCCTCTCAGCAAGACATTCCCTGCATCTATATTCCAACTGCAATGCCACTTCCAGTAGCACCAGTTGTGGCAACTGTCCTCCATCTTCTCCATCATCAATGTCACATCTTGCAAAGACCAGCTAGGATTCTTCTACTTCATGGACTTATCTCACTCCCATCTCTTTGCACTCTGAGATGTCACAACCCAAAGCATCCCTCCTACATCACAGCTGTAAGTGATGTGTCTTTTTGGGTGCTGTTGTCATCCATTTCAAAATGGATCCCCACGGGAGCTCTACAGACCTTTGCCACAAAATAATTTCTTTGCCACCAATACCACCATCTCTAAAACAAACCAAAAGTAAAATCCAAATGATTCGAATAGAAAATTAACCAACCAAACTTCACAAATTACATTTCACTGATAGTAGAGGTGGGATACACACAACCTATCTTTGTACTGAAAACACTTAACCAGTGTTTCTTGTTCTGTTGGGGTGGTGAACACGGCCTGTAACTGAAGGCAGCTATGGTTAGCTAATCAAAGACCTACATCTCCATTACAGTCTAACAGAGGTGGCCACTCAAGTCAGCTAGACAACAGCTCTTTGAAAAAGCCAGACAGTCCAGTGAGAGAACAGTGCATCTTTAAAGAAAGCCCGAATAGCAGTGAAAAGTACATGGAATACATGAGCGAATACTCCATGATGATAAAGAAAACATTTCCTGTGCTAGAGCTAGGAGGGTGGTGGCAATTGCTCCACTGTCGGTGCTTTGGGGACTATTTAGCACCACAGGAGCTTTGCCCCTTCTCAGCAACAGGCAAACAATATTTGGGCTTAAATACCATCCACTCCTGAGAGCAGCCCGAGCCCTCCCCAGCTGGCTGCAGGAGCACCCTCAGTGCCCCATGGCAGCAATCACTGCCTGCTGTGGTGTCTGCTCCATTTGTCTGCCTTGGTTTCTCCAGGAGCACAGGAAGCCAAGGCAGGATGCCCCCAGCGCACGCTTGGCTGTAAGCGGTTACACTCTGTGAACAGACTTTACATGCACAACACAAAAAAGCTAATAACTATGTATAAGACTTTTGATTTTGCTAAACAAATATTAAACCCAGTACAATCGTATAAAGGATATATATATCTAAATGTAACGCAGCGTGCTTTGGTGGCCAACAAGTTAAAAAGCCATCCAATGTATCACTTTCACTCCTAGAAATGGCTTTTCTGTTTAGGCACCTGAGAATATAATAAAAACATGATGAGCTTTTTGGCTTGCTCCCTCAGTGAAAATATCATCACAAGTAATAAACTGCTGCCGAAGCCCCTTTTGGCATTTGATACTACTGATCAAAGCAGACAGCTCAGAGAATTCCTGCAGGCAAGTATTTCTAACTTTCACAGATGTCATTATATAATTCCCCAAAGCTTCAATCTTTTCTCAACAATAAAAAAATGTCAGCCACAACTGCTCTATAAGCAATGCATTGGAAAGCATAAGCTGCTCTCCCAGCCCCTCACACTGACTCAAGGTTGCACCCATGCAAAGCTGGAGACAATTTTGACATGACAGAGTCCTAAGTTGTAACTGAATGAGCCCTGTTAGGTAAAACTGCATGAGACAAAACACAAATCTCAGCCAGCAGCTCCTGGAGTTTGCAGTGGTTTCCTTCCTCAGTTGTAAACAAGGAAGATCTGATTTCCTCAAAGGAACTGTAATGCCCTATGGCATTGCTATTTGATGTATCAAACAGATAAAGAATACAAATACACAAAAAGTAACACATCACTCAGGAAACAGGAAAAGGAATATTTACTTTCTTAACATGTTCTTTAGGTAGCCAAATGACTATCTGTTTAGCTTCTGCACATCAAATTCTTCAGATAGTACTCAGTAGAGAAACATCTGCAGTGTGCTTTCCCAGAAGAAGGCAGGGATTGATACAGCCCAAAGCCAAAAGAAATGGCATTTAGGCACTCTGATATAACCCTCACTAGGTCAAATAGTGGAAGAAGTGTGGGATGCAGAGAGCTCCACGGGGCTACAGGTGGAGGGGGCAGCTCAGGGGAGATGATCTAGAGAGAAACTGTAGCTTTACCCAAAAGCATGTCAATGGCTACTGCTGCAGCAGGGGAAAGTGAAATTGCTTTAGCACTTCCTACTTTATATGTGAATGAAAATAATTATTTTATGTAGTTTGAATGGTAGTTTGAATGTGTTTCTACAACACAAATGAAGCACAAGTACAATACAGTGAGCTCCTCCTAGGTGTTCATAGATCTCTCAAGAGCATCCCTTCTGTAAATGGAATATAGAAGAACATTGCATTCTGCATCTCCTGAAGGGCTTCTGAGCAAACTACTGGATCAAGATCAGTAGCATAAAATTATTCCAGAAACAGTAATTGAGTGTCTGAACTGTGCAGCTTGGGTGACGAGTTGTGTGAGCTTCCTTATCGAGTCCAACAGACTTCATGGTCAACACCATTCCACTGCATGCACGTTTGTTCTCCAAACAGTCAAGAGAGAAAGTCATGTTTTCAAATGTCAGGCACAATTGCCATGAAAAAGTTTCAGCTCAGTTTTCTCGATGACAGAATCTTTCTTTTCCAAACTTACTGGAATGAAAAGACTCAAATCCACTATGTCAAACATATTCTTGTCAATAAAACACAATCACACTAGTTTAAAATACATAAGAACGGTATGAATGCAAAGCCTGTATTGCAAGAGGCATATTGACATTTTCCTACTATGTCTGTTGAAATAACAACATCTTTGTAAAATTTCCTGGGGGAGAAACAGATAGATAGATATATATATAGGTATATATCAAACATTCTCCCATCTCGTAACAAAGAAATGGACTCACTTACATCATCTTCTTGATTTCTGTTTTGCACAGTCACTGTTACAGATGGTAATGCTTTGGAGTTTAATTAGTTTGTTCTACTCCAGGAGATACCTGCATATGAACTCACACTCATAAACTTTCACCCATTACAATGCTGAAACAGCAATTAGTGCTTTGAGATAAAACGAAGGCTGCTTTTTCCAACTATTAGCTATATTCAGCTCAAGTAAAGAAATGGGGAGCAGACACAAAGATGCAGCTCCGTGGATTTTTAACACATCTTCCTAGTTAAATACTTTCAACGTCTTGCCTTAAATGGTTGCCTTTAAATTGCCATAAATAAAGTGATCTGACTATTGACAGGATTACACACTTGTAACAGCGAGAAAGCTTTGTGTTCATTAGCTGAAATGCTTCAGTTTTGGGGTAATTTCTGAAGTGAATTTTTGTTCTCTGAAACCCTTCTCATCGATGTTTGATCTGATGTAAAACACCTCACAGGACAAGAGCCACAACTGTGTCCTGGAGGATGAATGAAAGTGAAAGAGATGGAGGATGAGCAACCCTAAACATGAAACGAAGTGCTGCACAGCTGCTGAACAGCCTGATGAGTTTATGTATTTTATATACTCATACCATCATTTCTTGACTGCAAAGATTAAACCATCACCTAACTTAAAGGAACATGGAGCCATGCTCAATTCTCCCCAGGGATGGCCAGGACATATTAAGCACTGCAGCTTCCTAAAGCTGCACACACTGTATGTTGACTCTATTCTGTCAATTGAGCAACAGCAGAATGGGTCCATGTAATCCATTTACCATGGACATTAAGAAGCCAGCACAGTAAACAGAGGTCATATTACCTACACAGAGGCAATATCTCCCCCCACATTAACAGGTTTATCAATCTCTAGCACCCACATGAATTATCTTGCATTTATGCTTGCATTATTTTAGATAATCCATTAATTTGCAGTAATACTCAAAAACAGACTGAAGGGAAGTAAAGGTATAGTTACAAAGAAACTAACACCTTACTCCTACTTCTAAGAATTCAATTAAGGCTTAACATACCTAATTCCCTCATTTGGTCACATGAATCCATATAACAATGAAAGAAAGGATGGGGAGATGACAGGGCACAGTTGAAGCGCATTGTAAATAACAAAGCTAGAGGTGTGAGAGGTGAAATAAAAGAGTTAGCTATGAATGAGTTCCATTTCAGATGCGCTGGGGACACATCCAATTGTGATCTCTAAACAGTACAGATAACTGAACAAGGATCAACCATATTTCAGGTACAATAAAGCCCACAACCCCTGTGAGGCAATAGATATATAGTTGTAACACACTCATGCATCTAAACTAGATAGGAATAGGATGGCTGAACAAACCAATATAAAGTTGTCGGAGTGAAATCTGTGATAAAAGGTCTTGAAAGCTACCCTGAAAATCCAGGAACTGATCCAGTGGATCAGGAAGATAACCCACCTGGTTCATCTCCCCTTTGGACAACTATCACCAACCAGTTCAGAAGCAAACATGGATGGACGGAATGGTAACTTTCTAAAGGTGAGCTCAGTTGGAAATAGTAACCAACTCTGGAGAGAACATAAATCATTCCAGTGAAATATCAATGTTCTATGTATTCCTCTGGGGTGAAAACAACCTACTACAGCTCTTGGTTTTGACTCAGACTTTGCCAAAGTTCACCTGACGCATCACCATGGGGTGTAATTCAATACGGGAGAAAGAAACAACACAGAATGTTCCAAAACATTTCCATTATATCACCAATTGAGGAATATAATCGAGACCACTTTCCTACCTGCTTATATTCAGATTCTCTTCCAACCAGTACTTGCAGAACGTAACCAACAGGATCACCCTTCATGGGTGGGACCATTTCCCAGGTAATTTCACAGGCATTTCCTTCCAACTGCATTACCCGAGGAGCTACAATAAAAATGAATACGCCAGCATTTAATATAAAGACTGTACTGAAATGTCACCTCTATTTAATAAAACACTTACGAAATAAGAACTTCAAAAGAGAACTTCAGGACATCACAGGGTTTAATAGCACAATCTGTATCGTATTTATGTGGCCAAAAATCAAATTACCATCACAAAGAGACGAAAATAAAACTGGGACTGGATTTATAAGTCTCTCAAAAGTCCAATTTATTTCAAGACAGCCTCGCCTGATTTAAGCTGTTCTGGATTCTTGTAGAACAGTAACACTGAGACAGAAAATTGAGTGAGATTCAGAGGTGATTAACATGATCCTAATAAGTTTACTGTAGAATAAAAGTGAGATGTTTGAGGTACTTCTCATCTGGCAGTCGTGAACCCCTAAAAAGGGTGAGTGGATGTGATGAAAACGTTGAACTTTTAAGATCTAATTGCAATGACGGGCACTGAACTTTCCAAAGCAGAAGCCAGCTCACAAATTACATTGGCATTAATAAAAGCAGCAATTTCATGAAGTTCTGAGCAAACACTGCAGCAGAGGAGATGTCTGCATATTCCTCTCATGCTCTAAGACAGCTGGCTACAGTGTCATTGAAAGAGAACTGTATCAAACATTTCATTCAGGAAAAATGAGAGGAGAAACGTCAGAAGTTAAATAATCCAAATTAGAGATTAATTCAAGCCTGGGAAGCAAAAGTACAAGGATTATTTTAAATACTTAGACTCGCATCTAATTCCAAGCCTGGAACTGAGATGATCGGACCTGGTATTCTTATAGGGCTTAGACTGGAAGTCTAAGAAACTCCATTTGCCGTGTGTTAAAATGCCCTCCCTGTAAATGGATCTCTTGCCAGCTGAAAGCCACAAGGTGTCATATGATGCCTGACAGCATGCTAACAGGTGAGCTGAGCATGTTTACGTATTCAAATCAGCATCTGCCACTGGAAGGCATCAAAACAACCATGACAACAATCAGGTTCCGCCCTTGTGCTCATCAGGCAGAGCAAGAAAGCACTTGACCAAAACATGAAACTGGGAGAAACACTGGTGCTGAACACTTTACCGAGTGGTTAATGAGTGCACGTGCAAGGACATGAGCTGTTAAAGGAGATACAGATTCCCAAGCCATGAAAACAGACAACAGGAGACTCTATCAAGGAAACAACTGCTGCTGCGGCTGCATATATTACATGAATTTTAGACTAATTTGTCACCACCCAAGAGGAACACATGAATCTTATGCAGACCCAGATGTAATCAATACCCATTTGCTTCTCTCTGTACATCTGCTAGTGTTGAGAGATCGCTAATAGATGCCTCCATCTCAGCTGACAACGTTTTCAATTATTTTCCTTCCTCCTTCCAGTCTGTTACATGTAGATTTTTCTCTGACACACAACTGCCATTATTCTAGGGTCAGCACGACTGAGTAATTAGGACGTTTTACAGGAGGGCAAACATCTGCTTCTGATAGATGGAGAAGAAAGTTTATGACGTACATTTCTTTGAATAGCTCCAAACATGGGAAGGAATCAACACAGTTCTGCTGGCTGTCTCAACAGACCTCTTCTTCCCATAGCATCACCTTCTTGCAGAAGAACACAGCTTTTGTTGTACCCTTTCCTCTGTTACAATCAGTGTTTTGTAACGTGCCCATGGTCCCATCCCACACACACAGCCCAGTACTGTGCTCTATCCTAACGGCTTGACGTTCAGTCCTCAGTATGAGTCATGTTTAACAGGGACTCAATGCTCAGGCAGGCAAGAAGTTCACAAAACAAAATCCTACGTGAGATCTAAACTTAGCCAAATGGATTTCTATCCATCAGAACGGCAACATGATTGCAGCACATGCCTCTGCTACCTTTACCCAGTTGGTGCAGCTACGAGTGACGGCAGCAGTAACTTAGGCTCAGCATGTGCTCCAGTGAGCCTGCTTCATCCTGCACAAGCTTTCTTTGCTGGGTGGTATGGCTTAAACCAGGACAGTTGTGCAACAGAGTGGATCAGCATAATCCACCGCTGGGTAGATGTAATTTACAACTGAATACCAAACAGATACAGCTATCTTCTTCCAGAAACAGCATGGAAACACGTGACAAAAGGCAAGAGCAAAAAACAAGGTGTAATCGAAGGTGGGATCCTCACAAATGCTGACTTCAGCATAGGGAAGCCGGTCTCCTGGTGCTCTCCCTGCACTAGAGGGCACTGTCCATCCTGAGGGCAATTCAGAGCAGCCAGCTCAGGGACCAGAGGTGTTACACCCCGGCTGTGTTTTTCCCATTCTAAATCTTGAATGGCGTCAAATCACCAAAGCCAGATTTCAAATAGAGCGGAACAAATGATACCTCTCTGGCAGACTAAGCAGTGTTATTCCTCATAGGAAGCTGTACTGCTTGACATATGAGTGTAAGCACACAGAAAAAGAAGGTCAGCGCAGCATCTGATTTCAGCTTATCTGACAACAAATACATCAAATCCGCTCCCTTCACAATATTTCTTCTTGGAAGAAGGACCAGAATTACTTAGGGCAGAATTCACACGTTATAAAACTTTATTTAATTAGCCCTTTTGTTCTTCTAGCAGAACACACGCTAAGCGAGATAACGAATCCGATGTTTTATCCATGCGAAATATTGTTATTAATGTTATAAATTAAAGGAAAAATGAACTCTGCTTAGCTGATCATCACCTACACAACTTGAAACAGCACCCAGCTTTACTAGCACTGAGGTTGGTCTGTACACACACATGCTGCAGCTGTTATTTCCCCCTCATGGATGCGTTCCAGCAGCAGCATTTTAACAGTTGCTGCATAACAGCACTGGTAGGTATAACATTTATGTTATTTATGTGAACATTTTGGTGATAACTTTGCTTCCCACCACCATGTAATTTAACTATTCACAGGCGCATAGAGGCAACACTCACCATTCTTTTGTATTATTGCCTACCTACGTTAGCATTTACAAACTGCCTGCACTTATATTACTAAAGGAATTATGTTACTTATAAGTAAAAATACTACATACCTTTGATTGCAGGTGGGACTGACTTAGTTGTGCAGAAGGTACATATTTCTGAGAAAGGTCCCTCCCCAGCATCGTTGACTGCCTGTATTCTAAATGAGTAACAGGTGGACTCTGTCAGCCTTTGTATCTTGTATGTATGACTTGGTCCCCTGTAAATTGGAATAAACCTGCAAACAATGACAATGGGAATACAGAATTACATGGGAGCGGCAGTAACATTTAAGTCTATTATATTTATCAGCTCAACACATTCATGTTGTGAAAACTGGCACAACATGCCTTACAAAGCATTGAAAGAACATTGTTCCTTCTGCAACTAATACTTACCTTGCAAAATGATTACATGAATTACCCAGAAACACTTCTGTCAATGCACTTTTGCTGCCTAGTAATCAAAATGGGTTCAACTCCTGTTCTGCTACAATGCACTGAGTGTGCTGCTAGTACAAAAGTACGTTTAGAACAGGATTAATTTGACTTCATTCACACACTAAGACCCACAGTTGAGATCCTACTCTCATCTGTACCATCTTAATCCAGAGTAACTGTTCAAGTCAGAGCATAAGGACTGTATATACGGTATTACACACTTCTCGGCTTTGAGGGCTTTACGGTCTGAAGACAGCCCAACAGTGGAGACAGAAACAGATTCAGAGAGCACACATCATGGAATATGAGTCAAAAGGAAGGGAGAAAGCGTGGTTGAAAGGAGGGAGACATGCAGGATGGAAAGAGGATGGGGTTTAGGGGCAGTGGGGGATGCCTGTAATGACAAAGGTCTGCTTGAAAGCATGCTGAGAAGAAGAAAAAGACATGACAGAAGGAAGTGACTCCCAAAATATTCCCATTGACAAGACCAAACGCCAGCACACACAATCATGTCCAATAAAATAATGCAGAAAATAATCAATTGAAAGAAAAAAAAAGAGAAAAAAAAAGTTCAGGTCGCAAGAGAGAATCCAGCTTCTATATTCAATAAATGCTTTTCAGTAACAGCCGTGTGTTAGCCAGCAATTTCTGAGATGTTGACCCCACGGGTGCTGAGCAGAATGGGGACAAGAGTGAATAAAAGGAAGCACTCATCACTCGGCCTCCACTGTTCTTCGTGAGAACAGCTCTAAGTCTGAAGAACATAGAGTTACCCACACAGGGTAATGCAGCTGTTGATGACTTAGCACGCTTATTCAAATACCTGAACTATTTCAGCTGATTTGAAATCCCCAGGAAGCCAACAAACAGATGTGTTTTTGACCTCCCAGTCTAGATGCTAGCTTTACTCTGGGTAATAACTCCTGATCCCTTTGGCTTTGCGTGAGAAACACAGCACAACCAATCATTTCAAAGAAACTGGGATGCCATTAGCTCTCAGGGACAGAAATCAATTCAGATTATGTTATGATTGAAACCCATAGAAGCACAGAGATCAAAAGTAGTCTGTAATAAAAGAAATATTCGGGTACTTTAAATTGCTGACAACGTACCGTGAGGACTGATGTGACTTACTACCCCCAGCAAGTCCTGGAGAGACCCTCACCCTGATTAAAAATCAAAGACCTGTGCTCGTGAGTTCTTAAGAGCACATTTTAAAGCTGATTTCCAAAGATAAATGTTTCCCAACCCCGGGCTTATGCCGCTTCACGCTTGCTATCCTGTGACAACCTTTGTGAGGTTCACACAAGCAGCACTGGAGAGCTGCAGAAGACTACAACAGATCTGCACTCACATGAGGTTTCTTGGGGCTCTCTGCATGATGAACAAGCCCTTTATTTAGGCCAGCAGTACACAGGGGCATGCAGAGACTCCAACCAAAGGGCAATAGCAAAAAAGCAGCAATGCAGTGTTTTTGATGACTGCTCTTTCTGTAACCAATTGTGGAACTAGGTAAGCATAGGAGGCTAAATATACTTTACCAGCTAACAGTTCTGCACGCAGTCTGGACTTCTAATGCACTTGCTAGACACACTTATAGGGTGAATACCAATGAATGCTAGCTTTCAAATTACAGCTTTGCCTCTTGAACACGAGCAAGGTTTCATAACACTGACAAAGTGATCTGGCACAGTTCTTCTGCTCCACATGTCATTTGGGGATTGGAATAATATTCTCATCCAGTTTCCATCTCTACCCCTTTTTACTTCCATCTCTCTATTTCAAGAACTGCTTGTAATGAAAGCAAAAAGCATTAGGGAAGAGCTTGCATCCACATTCAGCACACAGGACTGCAATGAAAGCACACTTAAATCTCTGAGGCTCAACCGCCTTTGAAGAAAGATGGCTTCCAATTTTGGAAGAAGAAAGGCTCATTAATCAGTCAATCAAACTGATTTGCTGTTAGGCTTACCCTGACAATAACATTTGAAGAATATAAATCATGTGGTAAGAAATACAATGCAGATGAAACATTTTAACTTCAAAATACCACATAAATAAATGTATAACAACAACAGCATTTTTCTCATGACCAACACAGGTACTTTATACTTCTCCAGAGTTGTTTCTGTTATTTAATAAAATACTGCGGTTCCCATTTGATGGAGATGGATATAGAACTGGAACAACACCACCCTCTGATCTGTTTTCAGTCTCCCACATCCTCTGCTGAAGAAGGACTGCAATGATCTTAAAGCTGAATCAATCCGTGTTGTCACGACTGCAATGCCTGTATAAATTAACGATTACCTAAAGACAATAATTTGTCCATATGATCACACGTTCATATTATTGCAAGTTGATTTTTTAAACTTAAAGATATCTTTAAATGCACTTTTGGAGTTCCATATACCTTTGCCTTCTTGCAAAGTCTGGCATGGTTCAGTGTGCTTCATCCAAGACCTGTTCCACACCTTTTCTTAAGAACAAGCTAGCTTGGAGCTCATCTGCAAGGGATTCATGTCTTATATTCAGACAGGGCTGAAAGGTTGAATTGAGTCTGAGAACTGATAGGAGCAGAGCAGCCTTATACTGGATTCATTCCCTAGCTGCTCCAACTTTATGTGAAAGCAGCCGTACTGGCAAAACTGTGGGGACAGTATGGGAATACCAGCGATTGAAACAACCCAAAATAATTCCTATTCCTATATAGGAACGTCCTTAAAGAAACATTTTGCACTTTAGTTCCTATCTTTTTTGACCCTCTTTCCCTTCAAGGGAGACACAAAACCAAAACATATGTGAGTGCATCTCAGACAAGATGTTGTCATTCCATAACCTCTGCCCGCACAGACCATCCATGTGAATCCCCATGCTGATAGCACCTACACATTTTGGTTTCTAAAAGGTTTTCCCGGCTCAATTTGAAAGGCAATGGGCTGCACGTTTTACTCTGATACGTCATCTTTGAGAAAAGACTACCTGTGTGGGCCACCTATGCTTTCAACTTAGTTTTGTTGTTTTTTTTAATATATATATATATTTTAATTAAAGTGAACGTGTAGGGTCAGAGTTTAACATGATGCAACACTGCCTCTCCTCCCCACTAAGGTAACAGCACAAACTGAAGATCATCTAAAGGGAGCACGACATCCCCCAGAGCACCTCACTCCCACTTGAGAGATCCGAATTCTCTCTCCCAGACATTCTCATGTCAGTAGTGGATTATTCATTTACTGACACAGCCTGGAAAAGAGAGAACACAATGTCCTAGAATGATTGTCTGGGAGACACCACTGCTGTTAGTTTCTCATCAATACCTTCTTATTCACCATGAAGATCTTCTTGGAAATGTTTTACATGTCAGAGCTTTTTTGTTTCCTCCACTTCAGCCACTTCCAGTCAAGCAGAGGATTATGAACGTACCTGCTGCTCTACCTTCACTCATTAGTGCTCGGCACATTTTAATCAGCAGGTTACCTTGCAGAGCCTCTCGCTTTGTTTGTATTTTAGTAACACAATTGTCTTTGCAACGATTTAATTTGAAAGAAAACGTAACATGCAGTGCTAAGACAGGCAGCAATCTGGAGCCTGGAACAAGGGCTACAACAGAATGATTCTCTTTCTGCCTCCCACAGCACTGCAGTGATCTGACACACTTTTGTGTCGAGAAATCATTAATCCACCGCAGGTCTGACCCGGTGACCGGAGGCTTTTGTGCAGTGCACCTGGGCAACTGCGCAGTTAGAAAGCAGAGCACATGAATTTCACCAATCAACACAACTTCTCATGTTGTTATTGCAGCGTGCCTGTTATCTGCACGGTTATAGCCCCCCCGACTTCTTTTTTAGGCTGTTCCTCTATTTTCTCTAAAGAACGTTATCAAGCACTCGCTGATTTATGCCATTTTCTTCCCCAGTTAACAATTCCCTGCACTGTGCAGCAGCACCCTGGAAAGCAAAACTTCAAAACAAAAATATGTAATTCACCCCCAACACGGGGAACGCTCTGTTCTAAAGCCAGATAAAGCCAGGCAGCCCCACTGGGTGCCCTACCTTGAGGATGGACCGGGCATGCTGGACACTCTGATCTGAGGATCTGTTTTCTAGAAGATATCTTTGGGAAATCTTACCACGTAGGCTTGCTCATGACAACATTTAGAAACCCACTTCCTCACAACAGCAGCCATGTAGCTTCTGTTTACAGGCATAACAACAGGAGATGATGTTTCTTTGCTTGTACTTAGAAAAGCAAGACTAACTGATGAGGAAAAAGGTAGAACAAGAAGTGCTAGCAGTTAAGTGGAGAGAGTTTTGTTTTCTTTGCCTAATTACTGAGCATGTCTAGCCTGTGGGTAAGGAGCACTTGCAGCCAGAAGTTGATTTTTAGTTTGCTTCTCCCAGACCATCCTTTCATCTGCTACCAAATTCGAGCACATAATCCATATTTCCCACGGCCACCTGTCAGATTTCCAGAATTATGGAGAATGGAGATGCCGTGGCATACAGAAGCTCCCACCTAGCAAGAAAAACTAATTTTTTAGAAGGATGAGTTACCATCTTTCCCCTTGAAGCTCATGCTGCTGAGGGCAGCTAGGATTTACAGCCCACCACGTTGTACAAACAGCATACAGAGAGCACGGGAAGCCTGAACCAAAGGCCTCAGAACTGTACTCTTCCCAATAGATTACCAGAGAGGAAAAAGCTACAGGTGCTTTGTGTTTGCTTCCCTTTTGGCCTGTAGACCTGTGAAATCATTCAGATTTCTGGATGCTCACAAAGAGAAGTTGCACATAGAGTACATCGATTCTATTGTTTACACCAGATGTAGATCAGGCACATCATGAAGAAGACAACTGAACGCCTTGAAAATCAACTTCAAGGATGAGCAAGAGATGGAGAAAATGTTTTGATTCTGAATGATTCCTGAGGGGAAAAAATAAGAAATAATAACATCTCAACAGCGCCTGGGCACATTCAGGAGGAATGGAAGGCAGATCAGCCAAGTGCTCACTGTGATTCCTGTGTGCAGCCGCACTGGAGGCCAAGGAACAGAGAGACAGGACAATACTGAGCACAACACAACGTAATGTCAATTTACAGCATTTCAGTGAAGGATTTTGGGAGAAGTTACTGAGATTGCCCAACTCCCTGCCGAAAGTCAGGAAGCACCAGACGACTAAGCAGCTACTGATACTATGGTTTGCAATGGCAACGTGTTGAAAACTAACAGAAGACATAAACAGGAGTGGGCTTAATAAAGCCAAAACCAAAACAGAACAAAACACCGATCAAGCAGTAGCAAATTAATGCTCTTATAGTCACACGCATCTTTATCTCTCTTGTGCAGCATTACAGTCCGCTTTATTAATATGGCAGCATCTAACAGCTCCTGTGAACCTTAAAATGAATCTCATTCAGCACAGCATGTTCAGAGCTATCCACAGCCGTGACAGTCTCAGTCATTTGGTTTGGCAAAGCTTGCTAAGGGAGCAGGGCGTCCTGTCTGCTTTACGGCTTCAGCAAAACAAAGCAGGCACCTACAGATGGAGAAGTGGCCCCACTGCTCCTCACTGTAAGCAGAACCCCATGAGCACTCCAGGTACTAAACCAGTCAGTACTGCGAAATTCCCACCAAGCTGTTATTTAAACAAACTTACTGAGAAGCACCCCACTCTGTGTCTTGTTAGGGTTCATAAGATCATATATCTCAAACATTTAACACATTTTTCTTATACCCCACTGTCTCAAAAAGTGATCACTTTTTATTTATTTTTTTTTTTTTGTAGAATTGTATGCCCTGAAATGGAAAATTCTTATAACTTAACAAAGCATTTTAGCCTCATATATGTCCATAAACAAAGATTCATGTTACAAAAGGGTAATACTGCTACTGCCACACACTACCCAGGGATACACGGTCACAACTCGCTTATTCAGCAAATAGCCATAACAAAAGTTATGACACTGCAGAACACCAGGAAATACCATCTATCAATCCACTTACAAAAGCAGACTTATTAAGAACAGCCAATGATCCTTCATTGATATTTTAAAAGAATATCTTCAAGTTGCCTCTCACCCAACCATCCAGTGATTCTCTTAGGCCATAATTACCCATATTTTTCTTTATATGCCTGCACACACAGAAAAATCATAGAACTAAACTCAATTGCAAGGTAATATTCATCTAAAAGAAAACAAGCAATGGAATGAATGACCCACATCTAACGTGCTTGCCAATTCTCTTTTTCTGCCTAGACTTTGCAAGTGTTTTAAGACGCTAAGTGGTATAATTACCTGTAGAACATCTAACGACTAATTAACGGTACAGAAAAAATAATCAAAAGCATTGTTGTTAATTAGGTTCATTTGTTTCACTTGGAGAAGAAAAATGCACTGCTTTCTGGAAAATGCGACTTGATTAACGTGCTTTTCTTGGTGTTACAACAGTTAAGAATGCTGGTTTATCTAAAATCACTGAAATTTTATCATCCTCTTTACATAAAGGTCAACTGCTTTCAATTAACGTTCCCATGTGCTGTGCTTTCTAGAAACAGACTTTTCATCTCCAATTAATGCTACACGTAATTGAAAGGACAAGAGAGATTAATCTGATCTGCCTGGCTGTCACACACCAAGGCGCCAACGGCAGATAGGGCAGGTGCATTTCTGATACGTGCCCCTTCTCAAGCCCCGACATTAATCAGCATCAGGAGATTTCCAAGTATTGCGTTTCACAGCTCTTGCAATCAATGAGACCTTTAGTCTGCAGCAACTGGCCTGTTGCCTCTTTACAGCACGGAAAAGTTAAGAACAGTTCCTAATGACCAAGACGTACTCAAGAGCACTGGCTGGTGATCAGTGCACAGAAATAGAAGAGAATCTCTGCAAAAAGGCTATCAGGTCAGAACCTGACTTCTTGGTGATTCTTGTTCTTGCAAATAATTTGTTTACCTATTTCTGTAGGTGAAAATGCTTCGGTATTACTTTAAAATTATCTCATATTTTAAACCTTATCAGTAAGAAACGCTGCAACAAACAGCATGCTCAGATTCACCAAAGGGGAAATTGCAATACTGACTTTGAGGGATACCATTCAGATAAAAGTAAATTCAGATGTTTCAGAGAAAATAATAACTATAACTTCTGAACGATGGAGAACATGACAGAGACCATCCCTTTGGCTCTATTATCCATGTCCTGCCCAGAGTTGGATGCTGTCCCTTCTTTGAGCAGAGAGGATACCGTGGCACCTTCCAACAACGACCCTTTCAAACCATAGAAGATTCCAAATCATCCTTCTATTCCATTTGACATCCCCAGTTCACCTGCCTTGCTCTGTTAAAGCACTGCACCATTAAAGATGCTCAAGGGACTGTTTTCCAGTGTGTTTCACAAGCGTACAAGGAAACAATCAGTGCAGATGAGTGGTTGCTTTGCATCTTTGGGAGCCCACGTGGGCTATGACTCAAATCTAAAGCTTTGGAAGACATAGCAGAGTAACAAGTGCAAGGAGCAGCAAATCCTCCTTGTTAATAGTTCCTAAGAGACCATTTGCAGAAGGAAGTTTGTGCAAAATCAAACAGTGTTTCTAGAAACAGCTTTGGTTCTCTGCAGCCAGGTAATATAACTTATTTTAATCTTACAAGGAAACGTTTCTCCAATACAGAAACAGGTTTGTAACAATCTGCAGTTCACCATCCTACCTACACTGCTATATGAAATCAAACAAAAGCAGCCTGCTGGATGTTTCTTAACAGCTGGCTTGCTCACATGCTGCTGCAGGTGATGGGCTCCTGACAAACATCACTGCACTCCAGAGAAACTGTTTCATCAGTCAAACTTTCAAATGGGAATTTATATTCATTGGACACCTCTCAGTATTAACACAGAGGAGTGTCTCTGGATCAGAATAGTTGAAACAGCGGGAGGTATTTAGGCATTATTCATGGTGGTTTTATTACTTAGAATTAGAGCTTTTGGGCCAGATCTTCAGCTGGCACAAACTCAGCACAGCTCTATTTAAATTAAAAGAATCATACTAATTTACGTCGAATTACGATCTGTACTGAAGGTCCCTATGGATTTTCTATTTCATACACCAGCAATTTTACCTAATTAAACTCACTGAGAGTGTTTCTCAGTAAATTATGAACCATTTGTGATATTTATTCATTGAAGAGATCTTTGGAGCTATTTTGTCAAACCTTCCAAAACAAAGTTGTTTGTGAAAAGCTTCTTCCTGAACAACTCAATGCCTATTTTTGTGTTTCTTGCATACTGAAAGCTCTTACGGCTTCGAGGGAAACTTTAGGGAAGTGAAACACAGTAGATAAGCTCTTCAGTATTCTTATTTTATGATTACTGTGTTGCTACCAAGCTGATGCCAAGTTCAATTTTTCCCAAAAGATACAAAATATGATAGATATAAAATCCCAACCATCATGCTCTGCTCAAAAAACCTTTTCCAGTTCTGTTTTTGCTTTTCCTACACCTCTGACTCTGTGATCAGTTCTTTCACTAACACACACACTGCGTGCAATATCTTTGCTTTCCATATTCCAAAGGGAAAATCAGTGTGATCATAAAACACAGTAATAATTTTTGCTGGCAGAGGAGCCACTAGTTTGCTAAAATTTCACAGTGCAGCAATTGCTGCAGTTGTTCTACAATAACCGACAGCTTTGTTATGAAATTTGCTTCATTAGACTACAGGCACAGAATCCCTACTGAAACAACATTTTGTATACATTTATAGCTTCAAGTGACTGGGAAAACAACGTCTCCTCTTACTGTGATTCTGTGATACTGCTTTATCATGAGCCAGAATTCATTCTCCATTAACACAACGAGATGAATCAGATCTCTTACCTTTTATTTCTGTCTTCAATCTGTAAGATGTAGACCATGTCATCGGTAGCATGAAGCTTGGAACTGCTATCTCCCCATTTCAGCTTCAGGCTCTGAGGACCTGCTGCAGCACACTCCAGCCGAGGAGGTAAGGGTGGTAACGGCCTGGTTTTTGCTTTAATAAAGTGGCTAAACGGTCCAGCTCCAATTTCATTGACAGCCTGGATCCTGATCCTAAAATGAACAAAAAGGTGAATGTTTAATGAAGTATTTTCACAGGGTTCATGGTGTACAAAAGTCTCAAGTGCAGCAGTGAAGGTATGAAGAAATGCAGTAAGACAGAGGCAGAAGGATCTACCTAAGCAATCTCATAAGCATGGGCATAACTGCCATGCAACCTCCCTCCAAACCGGTAAATACCTTTGACAAATTAAGAACAGTGCTATTTCTGTGTGTGCAGCACATCTCAAAGCATGCTGTTGGCACACATTGAAGTCTACTTGGAAGAGCTAACCCTGGAAGGTTTGAATCACAGCCCCTCTGCGGGTTGTAGTCTGGTATAGGTATCTCAGCTTGTACTGCTTTGTCACTCTCTTGTCTGTCTGCACTTCAGCTTAATAATTCGCACAATGAGAATCTGTTATAGGAACAAGAGTGGTTGTATCCTACTAGGGTAACGTCAACAGCAGCATCAAAACAAAAAATGTGAAATACGCATTTAGAAAGAGCTTTGAGGACTTATTAGATGTGAGATTCTGTGTAAGCAGAAATATTAGTACAGACGAGCCTGACAGGTTTCAAAAGGTTGCCAAATTACAGAGAGAATTAGAGAAAAGAAGCTGGGCAAACTACAGTTTTAGGCAGTACAGCAACTTTAGATCATTGGACAGATGCCATTTACTTTGGAAATTTTATGTGCTGCAATCCTGTATTTTCTCATGGGAAAAGACTCTCTGCAAGATGCATTGCTGCTTCTCAAAAGTGTCAGCCACCAAGAAGCCAGGAACTCCCTGGGAAGGCAGTGAGAGGAGAAGGGAGAAGAGCAGAATCTGCTAAGCCATTATACAGCCTGCTTCAGAGAAAACAGAAGATAAATAGAAATATCTCTGGCTGCCATAGCTATTTACTTTCATTAAAGCATATAAAGTGGTTAAGTTTGCATATATATGAGAAATTACTTTGAAAAGCAAGTCTCTAGCTCTACCATTGAAAAAAGGTGATGCAGCATTAAAGAAGTGAAAAGAATCCTCCAGAGAACAAGATTCCCAACTGAAAAAAAACCAAAACCCATATTTTCTGCAATTTCAAAACAAACAAAAAAAAGGGTTAAATGATAAATAAGCATACTGCAAACCAATGCAGGCTCATCTATTAATTGGACAGTAGAAATAATTGCGCAGTGTTTACATGGCCATGTGGTTGAGCTTTTGCTTATTGATCAGGCCATTTACCAGGGCAAACAGCCCCTTGGCTGCCTAAGCATGGAAAGCGTTGAGCTGCGCTTTCCTTTTAATCCTCCTTTTAGTTTCAGGAAATAGGCTCTGACCACCGTATGATGCTATATAGAGGCGACTTCCTCCTCCAGGAAGAAAACAGCAGGAAGAAGGGTCTATTGGGAACACTCCTCTTCAAGGGCTGCACGCAAGTAGTTGCAGGAAAAAGAACAAAGACTACTCTAGTATCTTCAGAAGTCTAGTTAATATACAGACATCGAATTTATTTCATATGATGTTATTGGCTTGCTTCAGATCGAGAAGTCATTACGTTAATAGTTAATAGTCTTTCCAGTAAAAAAAGGGTGAAAATTGCCTGAGTTTTCACTGGATTCTGGCAAGTCCCCTGTTAGCACATGCACAAAAACAGTAACAGCAACATGACAAAACACGGACTGCTTACACCAACACCCTCTGCTTTATTCTTATTACCCACCACCACCTCACCTGTCCTCAAGCATCACAACGAACTCCTCCCAGTATCACATCTGAAAACAAGGAGTGACTGAAATGAAGCTCTCTCAGGTTTCACACCACACATCTTACACGTGGGCTGCCAATGTGCTTTTATGATGTGTGCACAGACATATGGCCCCATTTGCCGATCCACCCTTTGCCACGTGTTTGCCCAGGGTAAAAATGTGTCTCTTCTCTCACTTATTGCTTTCATGGGCTGCATGGAGCTCCTGGCAGTCCTGGTCCCACCATCTGATGCACACAAATGGGCACTCACCCACCCATCCTTCTGACACAGGAGCACAGTGAGACCAATGACAATGAAATAAGGAAAGGCATCTGATGAACGATGATAAAGGGAAAGCAGTAACTGATTTATTTCCTTCTACCAGGGCTGGATCTGGTCAGCCCGTTTCTGCTGATTATGCCACCATAAAAATTCTTTGTCAATTGTCACTCTGGAGGCCTCAACCCTATATATTCATTCCCATATTTCCCCCACTGCATCTACTAAACAGTAAAAATAAATATATCAAACTAAGTAAATTTAGAAACCATTAAAAGACCTTTAACAGACCATTATAGGCTCCTTGACTGAGGAAAATAAACACACTAAAGATAAGGTTATTTTCAGCCCGGTCAGAAAATCCTTCGTAATGTATTCCAGCAAACTCAAAAATCATTTCTGAATTAATCTTACGGAGTCTGACATGTGAAGGGTTGCATTCACCAGTTCCCATAAGCAGAATGCCACCAGCTGCAATACACGCGTGTGTGAAAACCTGCAGATTTAAAACACCACAGACTTCACAAAAGAGAGGAGAGCCTGAATGTAAAGGACAGCAGCCTTACCAGCCAGCCCTCAGGTCCCTCACACTGCATTCTTCTGGAGATGGAGCAAGATTTACCTTCATACTTCAAAGCACAGATTTTGTTTTATGACTCACTGGGGCACTGCTAACTCGAGCATCCATGGGCATTCTTCTCTTTGCATGCTGGAAGATCTTTCCCTTGATACAGTTTAGAAATTAAAAATGTCTGGAATTTGTATTCCTAAACCAAATTAGAAATATGTGCTGCTATTTAAATGTAACGGGGCTCATCTGTCTCTGTAAACTATGTAACTTCAGAGCTAAAGAAGCATTCTTAAAAAATAGTCACTGTTTTGCAGTGAGGTGTCCTCGTGGTGCTGCACAATTCACTATAGAAAGCGTAGAGCAAAGCCTGGGAACAGAGTGTAACAGAAAATTGACATTTATATCACTGTCAAATACTTATTTATTGTGGAGTATTTATTTACTCACTTCCAGTTAGATCAGTTCACAGAAAACCAGTCCTACCTTTATTATGCTGTAATCACAGCATCCAGAGCTCCAAGGCTACGTTAATAACATGGAAAGACTGCAGAACTCGGATACGTTCCTGCAGCTGGCCGGCTTAAACAGTGACATTTATAGAGTGCTTTTGGGAGGCATCTGCTTATTGCAAAAGCAGTACTGGTGCCTGACACTGGATGAGCCCTCGTGAAATCAGCCCCAGCCTAGCCACTAGCTGCACGGCAGAGGCATGCCCCAGTTCCTCACGCTTTGCATCCTAAAATATATTCAAATCCTTCTTGTGTTGTGCTGGTAGGATCTGCTGCCAAGACAGTGAAACCATCAAACTTGCCAGCTTCAGATCACCTCTGCAAAGAGCCCCGAGCTTGCTCTGCATGTATTTGAGTTGCACATGGGTGGCAGTCCCACCAGATGGATGCAGCAGAGCAGTGCCAGACACAAGCCAACAAGCCCATCAGACACGTGAGGGCCTACTGCCTGAATCACAGTGCTATTGAGAACCATGCTCCTTTCTGATTTCTGCTTTGGTGGATTCAAAATAACCACCATTTGCTTTTCAAGTTCAGGGTTCCTGCAAACAAAATATTGACAGTGGAATTCCAATGCAATCAAGCAAATGAGCCCTTGGCTACTTTCAAGTTCTGCTGAAGCTTTGTCAAGAGATTTCACAGTCTCAAAACCAGTAGTGTTGAGCTTGTTTAGTGTAAGAAAAACAAAGCCTGGAAGAAAACACATTCACTGCTTTTAGACACAGCAGGGAATAAACACTTGAGAGAGAAAAGAGTTAAGTTAAACAAAACTGAATGACGTGAAAAGAAAAACTACCGGTGAAGAAATGAAGCGAATGAGATTGGTGAAGTTCTGAACACCCCTTGATTAAAGCAGGGAGGGCTGAAATCCTCAACCCAACATCTTTCAGGAAACAGCCTGATAAATGCATTGAAAGGAAATATATGGTGTCAATCAACAGCAAAAATACTTCGACATACATATCTCAGTTACCACAGAAGTCTTTCTGTGCTATAGATTGTGCTGCCTAAGGTGCAGCTGGATTTGTCCCTTGTCTTCTCCAGCAGATATGAGATGTAAGAATTAAGACAGTCTTTCTCTGGTTTTAATTAAAAAAATAAGATCTTTCATATAGTATCACTTCTGATTAGTCACCTACTGGCTTGTGCTTTCCACACAACATTTTCTTTCTTTGTAGGAACTCAGTCTTACAACAATATTTAGAACAGTTGTGGAGTTAATGCTCACGCTTCAGCATTTTCATTTGGATCAGAGACAGCCAGACTCCCCGACTACAAATAAGTAATTTAATACAGTGTTTTTTACAAATTAAAGAAACAAGAATGCAAAAAATAAAACAATCCAGTATGATCTCAGCACAACAATATTTTTACAGCAGCACGACTAAGAGCTTCAGGGACTGCATCCTGATTAGAAAGCAGAGCAACATCCCGTCCATCACTTCATTCTGCACCTCTATTTCCAGGCTTTGGAGACAAGGCTGGTATCCAAAACAAAGCTGTAGACAGCTAGGAACCAGCTAAAGAAGGGACCGAAGGACAAAGGCTTCTGTGATGAATGCTCAAAGCTGTTTTGACTCTTGACTGAACACACGAGGAGAAACCAGGTAGTACAAGACGTACTACCAAGGACAATGCCTAAAGATGATGCACGGCTGGGTATCCAGTCAATAAACAAACTGCTCAGCCTCTTACTACCTGCGTTATGTTTTCAGTTGGTCTTCAGAAAGTTGCCTGCACAGAACCTTTTTTAGTTTTTAATTTTAGTTAACACTGGGGGAAAAAAGACCACACCAAACTTAAGCATTAAGATAATAATGACATTTTTGTAATGTCATTTAGAAATTTAGAATCTGAACTGTTATCAAGAAATTGTTTTAAACTCAGATTATCTTTTAATTAGTTTCCATTTTCCAGCAAGAAAAATAGCTAGAGCTACATAAATATAAGTTACCTGTGTGCAAACTCCTTCACAGAGATCAATATATTTAATAATAAACTCTTGTAACAGTACTGATAAGAAATTGGAAAGGACAAAAAAAGAGAGAGAAGTTGCACTTTAATTTTCATTCTCTAACATTTATTTTACCTACTGGTGTCCTTGCTGCAGTAGAGCAACTTGAAAAGAAGGAGAGGTCAGAGATAGCAGTAGAAGAGAAAGAAGAAAGAGGAAGGTGGGTAAATACAGTATTTGAGCCTGAACTACTGCAATTTGTTCCATAAAGCAGTTACTGCACATTTCTAGGCCCACTTGTTTTTTTACTCCCTCTACATGCCATAAACATTTCCCATGTAAAATTAAACCATGTAACCTCATCCTGAATGTATACCACAGCAAAAAGTTGTACTCACCGGTATGAGGTTTCTGGAAGCAAATCATGAATAACATAACTCGTGACATTTCCTATGGGAATGCTGATGTCACCAAGGTCAATGTTGTATGAAGTAATCTCAGCTCCATTATTGCCTGGCTCCTCCCAGTTCAAGGCAAGGCACACAGAGGGTGAGAGCTGACAGGCATCCACGTGCTCATCCTCCAGCACAAAGAGGGTAGAGACTGCATCGGGTACAGAGGCAGGGATCCTGCAGGTTGCCAGTTCACTGTAGGGTCCAGCTCCTGCCTGGTTAACAGCCTGTGTGGAACAATAACATTGTGTAGAATAAACGCCCTCTTTCACATGTCTATCAAGTTTTTAATCACAAACTCTGCAGCCTGGAATAGCTCCATGGGTTCCTCAGAGAGGATGCATCACTGGCTCATTCTCCAAAGGATGATTCACACCCTCTACCTGGATTAGGGTAATTAACATCTTCCTTAGTTACTCAGGAGTGTCACTCAGGAAAACTGGAGGATACATTTAATCAAACTTAACAGTAACCTTTCCATCAGCAGCAAACTTGGTTTGGTAAGAGGTAACGTCAGAGTCCGTGTGCTGCCAGTGACAGGTGACATCACGGAGCCCAGCAAACTGGTTACCTGAAATTATCAAGTTGCTCTGCATAAAAACCTCAGTTACTGCAGCGTGGAACATGACATGCTTTATGCAAGTATGGTATCCCTAAATGTAAGGGGCATTTGACTTGCTGTGAGTTACACAGGTTCCTAGCTCAGACAGCGAACAGTTAATTGGATGCTAGAGGTTTCTGGCATAAGAATATACAAGCTCAGCATGGCACTGAGCCTATGACTCAGATTTGCCCAGAAGTCACAGGTCACTAGCAAGCAACCACCAAAGTACATAGCTCAATATTTTCCACTAGAGAGGAGACCAAACAATTACCAAGCTTCTCATCTTGATTCACGGATCTGGGACCCCAGTAGAAAGCAAGGTTCAAACTCTGTCCCTTTTCTGCTCGTTAATTAGAGGCCGATGTCTTTGCAAGCTCGACATCACACAATAGTACAGGCCTGTTTCACTGACGGTTGAATCTCAGTCAGTGCTATGTGCTGTGTATGTTGCACTGTTACCTTCTCACTCCTGTGCAAAGCATCACAGAGCCGTTCAGCCTGGAGGGGACCGTGGGACATACCCACTGCAACTTGCTACTCAAACCAGGCCCGAAGCTGAGTAGCAGATTGCTCGTGCCTTTGTCCAGCTGCGCTACAGCAGAAGGTGCAGCCTTTGAGAAACAGCTTTTGGTGTTTCAAAGCACTGTCCACCACCCATACTTCCTTAGCACCCGGGGAAGTGAGCCAATTCCCCGAACAGATGACAATTAACTTGGAAAGCCTGTGCTTACAATCTTGTCAGTAGGACTACGATGGCAAGGAAAGGATGCGTCAATCACTTGTTTGGTTCCTTGCTGGGCTATAGTGACTATTTTTTTTTTCTACTATGCATAGTACAAATACAAAACCATGCTCTGTTTTTCCAGGAGGCGTTTTATTCAATTGAAGAAACAGATAATAAAGTTAGATTTGTCAGCCCTTAAAAAGCCCTTCAAAACAAATCCCGCTCCAGGGACATCTTCTACTGAGCGAAGCGCTCCTGGAACTGTTAAAAGTGAGCCTTGTTTTGTGGTCTGCCTCTAAACCAGTGTTGGGCAATTTGTGTCTTGCTCCAAGCAGTTTATTTTTAGTGGTGCTTTTAACTGCTTTATTAGACAACCTCATCATCATAACTGATGGGAATTTCATTCTTCTTTGCTTCCTAGATGCTTCCCCCTGCCTAAATGGCATAACATTTCCCCCTGCAGATGCCACAATTGTTTTCAGGAATATCCATTACAGGAAAAAAAGTTGAGCAACGGTAAAGACAAACTGTCTGCCCTCAAGATACATATGCCCGGTTCCTCAGTTCTCCCTTTTTACTGGGTTACTGTAGATTGAGATAGCGGCATCGCGTGTTTATTAGGAGACTGAATAAAAGTAGTCTGGGAAATCTTTATTTTGACAAAGAGACAGAAGTATTTTTTGCTAGAGCTGCTAAGAGAACGAACTATTATTCTCACCACTAAAAAACCCAGAAATTTCTGACACGATTCAGCTCTCCTTTGTCTGTAACACATACTTCATTAATTTTCATGTAATTGCTTAAATGTTGCAGTGTATCTTACATTGTGGTTTCTCAGATATGCCTCTCCATATAACACACACTGGATGTGTTATATGGAGGATGAAGCCCTCTAGAAAACAATGCGTGGGTCACTGATAGATTTCAGTAACACCTCTTAGTGCTGTTGGGCATTTCATTTCACTTCCATCTATGGAAGATATTGCATTGGCAGTGTCAAAACCAAGGTGGATGTGTGCAACATTTCTGTGGCACAAAATATAAAATCAATGTTTGCTTGAAATCAACCCACTACAGCTGTTTCCATTTTTAATATCAAAATCTCTGAGCTCCCCACCGTTCACCACTGAAGTGCTCTCATGGTCAACCTCCCTACTCACTGGGTTCTGAATACCTTCCTTCTTGAGCAAACAGATGCACCTTTGGGCTCAGACTTCCAAGCCACCCATACGTGTTCATTCAACAACTTCTTCCAGCACTGCCAGAGCAAGGTATAGGGCACTTACAACATTACTAAGCACAGCTGAGCATACTTAGAGGTGTGGGGTCCGTGCTCTTCAGCTGTTTACCAACTGCTCAAAAGCTATTTAGTAAAAGAAAGTCAATGTCCTGTTAAAATCAGCTGAGAAGGAAACACTGGACAGAAGTGTGCCTCCCTGATCAAAGGAAAGGCCCTGGGTGGTCCACCTCCTGCCAGCTGGGTGGGGATATGAACCTTTGGTTGAATTTACTGGTGATATTCTATCTTGCCATACAAAGAGATCTTCTGGAACAGAATACTGTGCAAAATTATTTTTACTCTACTTTCACTTTGCTTTGCATTTATTTTTCATAAAGGAGAAAAGAGCAGATATAACCTTGCAGTTATAAGAGAAAATGGTAAAGATGAGGAGTCGCCTTTTGGCAGCTACAACCATCTATGTGCATAAGAATGTACTCAGCTGCTTTATGTGATAAATGAAACAGATGTTGGAGTTTATTGTTTAAGCTAGGGAATCTTCAACATCCACTTGGGAGGTAAATGTTTACATATTACCCAAAATGTGTTTTTTAAAACATTCTCATTTTGTTTTACCATCAGAGCACAAAGTAGCTGTTAAAAGTATCATTCACTGAAAATTAAGAATGTTAGACATGCAAGCTATAAGTTATTCCAACTCTCCTGTTGGAAATAACTTGTCTATCACTTGAGTAGCGTTGAATCCAAACCACATTACAACAGCCTGCATTATCTAAAATAAATGAAGGTTGCAACTGACTTTCAAAACATATGACTTC
Source organism: Gallus gallus (assembly GCF_016699485.2). Lineage (NCBI taxonomy): Eukaryota > Metazoa > Chordata > Aves > Galliformes > Phasianidae > Gallus > Gallus gallus. The sequence continues at coordinate 19,048,331 of NC_052540.1, forward strand.
ATAGAGTCTACATAGGAAAAAAACACAAAACACAGCAGAAGGTAACCATGATTACATCTTAGGTAGCAATGCATGTAAAAACATGCAGCTTCCATACCTGTAGCCTACAGCAGTACTGTGCTGCTGCTGACAGCTCACTTATTTCAAAACAGGTATCTGTGCCATTATATGCAAGTTGTAGAGATTCCTCATCTTCTCCCCACTCTAATCTGTATTCAGAGATGTCAGCACCAGAACATTCAGGACTCTGCAACACAAATATTTATATCAATTGATTTAGAAATGAGCTTTGCACGTCTCTGTGTTTCAATGGGTAAGAAAGAAACAACCTGAAAAATCCCTCTTATTTTGAAATTAATGGCACTACTACTGTTGCAAACTGAAATGCCCTGAATTAGTGTTCCCCCTGTAGGTTACTGAGGCAGACTAGTTCTGCACAATATTCACCTGAAAGAAATAGACAGAAATGAGAGCATATGCAGCTACTTCACTTTTCATCACAATACTCAGTAATAAATTGTCTCTCCACTGGCTTGGCAGATGCACAGCTGTGGAGAATGCAAAAAAGCATCAGTCTAGTCAAGCAAAACATCTCTGCAAGAGAGATGGCCTTTGAGCCTGAAGCAGTTATTCACGTTACTGAGAAAAGATCAACCTCAACAATCATGGCAGCTCATCTGAGGTTTTCAATGCAAGCCAGCCATCAAGCTAATGCACAAAGCATGGGACAGGGAAGGTGGACTTGGGTACATTAACGTCCACACAAAAACTCATTAACATCAGTAACTTCCTTCTCAGCAGGGGTATCCTTTTGTGGAGGGCAAGGCAAGCTGCATTGCTGAACAGCTGCTGGGTGTTCCAAGAAAGTCCGTGGCAGAATTACAGCCTCACTGTTTCACATCACACTGCTTATGACAACATCTTTCCTGCTTGCCTTAATTACATAATATTTTTAATGACACCAATCAACGCTTCTGTGTTTCACCTAAGACTTACTTAAAGAATCTGAAGTCCAAGATGGTGAAGCATGGGGAAGGAATGCATACAGTCTAAAATAAAAGTAAATATTTGGGGAAGAGGCAAATAATTTTTGAGGAAGAGCTAAACTTTATGCATTTGTGCTGAGTTCATCTCATATCGGAGACTCCACCTTCACTCAAAATAAAATATTTGTCTTCATAACCCCCCCTCAGGACATTCTGACATGCTAAAAGTTTACACAGCACACTTTAGACAGACCAACACTGCCATGTGACACCAGCGTAGGATGTCCTGCGTCTGACTGCTGGTCCAGATGGCTCAAGATCAACTTTATGCAATCTTTTAAAAAGAAGAAAAGATGGCTTTTGATAATAGAAGAAATTAAACAGCAAGGACACGTGACCTACCTCCCAGCTTACAAGTACACGTGTGTCGGAAAGGAAGGACAGGGAAGGTGCTCTGCACTGGCCAGGTGGTCCTGCTGCCGTGGTGATTTCTGTAGCTTCTGAGTATGGCCCATACTAGAGAGGAACAAGGTATTTGGACATCAATGCATAAACATAGGCACATCTCACATTCCACAAAGGCTTTTCAAGAACAGCACATAGGAATTTTCTCAATGCAATAAACTATCTGAAAGATAAACTGGGCTTCCAGCACTCAGTGCTAAATATCAGACCGTAGCAATAGACCATGTGAATTATTGCGAGGTTATGATGTGAGGAATGCTTAGGTATCAGAAGACTGCACTTTGGCTGCTCCAGGACATCCTCCTGTGCCACGGTGACTGCCTGTGGAAGCCAAAGCCACTTAAAATTCACCAAAGAGTAGAAATGTGTGCTCAGGAACAGAAAGCTGAGAAGCAGTTTGTTTCCCTCTACCTTACTTCAAGATTCCCACATCTATACCATAGCCTGGCTTTCCCTCATGGCTGTGAGGAGGAGCACAACAACACAGTGGAGGTGAAATCCAGCTTCTTACATATAAAATGCCTGCCACGCATTAAATGCAAAAGGATGGCATATGACGGAGCTGCAGTCTGGGTGTATAGCAGCAGCATGTCACCAAGTGCCACCTCACCTCAGTGGTCGTGGAGGCCTCTGCGGGCAGCTCAGCCAACTGTTCAGAGATTTGAGCCTTTGGTGAAAGAATCAGCAAAAGAAAAAACAGATTTAAACAGCCAGGAAAGCTGACTTCAGCCAGCAGTGCAAGCAAAGGAGAACTGGGGCCGTGTGAGTGGGATAATAAATTTTGTTCGGTACATCCCCAAGCTAATTAGAAACCATTCTCCAGAACAAAGGAACATTACATATCAGCAATTAGAGGGAAAACACTGATACTTAATATTTTGGAATGGCATACTAATAAGTATGGAAAAATGAACCATTATGAAGGCTGAACAACACTAAAATTTTTGTTCCAGACAACCTCTCAATGGGCACCTGTCAGTACCTCTGCTAGCAAGGAGGGCTAACATTCATTGCTTTGTCTGAACTACCAAATGTACACTACAAAGAAATCTCACATATTTACTCTGGCTGTTTCTTTACGTTACAGGACAGAGAAAGGCTATTTGGTATGTCCTTAGGAAGATGTAACCTTACAAGGAAATCATAAACAGACAAGTTTTCCTCCGAGTATATCAATACCTAAGTGAGATTCATCGTTTTTACACAGTTAAGATTTGAAATGGTAGAATAGATCAGTAGAATAAGAGTAAAGAGGTATATTCCTGTAAGAAGATAAGACTGTTAGCAGGGATTTTGCACATTTTGGTCCAGCTGTCTTAGGCCAGCCAAGCCACGTATGTGAAATCTTAATTCAGAAGAGCTAGATTCAAAACCACAGCTCAACCTCCTAAGTTCTTTTAAGCACTTCTCACTTTATTTTCTCTTGCCCATCTCACCCTTCTCTTTCTGATCATCAGCACTAATGCAATCACTGTCCAGAACTGCACATCTTTCACTATCAGCACTAATACACATTCCTGGATGGTCATTTGCATCTCCAGCAATTTACCACCTCCAGTGAGAAAAAGCCAAGCCATGGTCCAGCACACTGCACATACCCCACCATCGTTCAGAGCTCTCACTCTGAACCGATACGTTGCTCCAGGGAGAAGGTTGCTGACTGTGCACTCCAGATCAGGACCATGGTACACTTCAGAAACAACTTCTTCTGGCTCTGTCATTTCTACGCTGTACTCTGAGATGGGACAGCCACTTTCTGATGTAGGGACATCTAAAACATAAACATGTCACTCATTAATAACATAAGGGCATATGCCAGAAAGATTTTTTTTTTATTTCACGTATCACTGAAATATCACACACACACAACATATGGATACATATTATCAGCAACAATTTTCTTCTTTGATAGATGCCTTACCTTCAATATCTCCACCACCTGCACGATCAGCATAAATTAATGACCCGTAACCCTAAACATTCACCAGGTCAGACTGCCACGTGGAAGATCAGCAGCTCCTCCCAAGGCCATGACCTTCCACCTTGGGAAACTGTGTTTGGTACCAGAAGGTGCCCAGCTACTTTTTAAGAAGAACAAAGTAGTTTCTCTTCTGAAGAGCTGTTTTTTGCCGCAGCATAAAGAATGGGACTGAAAACATTCCCTCTGGGTCACAGGCAATTTATGAGGCACGTGGTATGGGGTCTGCCTGACCTAATCTTGGCTGTTGTTGGACACAGGGTAGTGAGGGTCACGGACACTCCAAAGCTACTACTTACACATGGGTTTTCTGGCAAGGCCTCACTAACACCTCATAAAAACACAACCAACTTCCATCCTCAAACTTCATTAGTCACACTGCTAACGTTTATGAGATTCTAAATCTCTGTACAACAATCTAAACCCAGTGCTTCACTTGGGATAACAGCTTTTTGCAAAACTGAATTTGTTTCCCACGTCTGAGTTTGGTTTGCTATCGGGATCTTTTCCACCATGAAAACAACCTATTGAATTGACACGCTCCTATGGCTCACCCCATTGTAGCTGAACTTCTTTGTGCTTTGGCTTCCCCAGAACTCTTGGTGGCTGGCAGTGACCTGGTGCAACACTTAGCGTACGGACAGGTAAACTTTCCGAACACTGCAAGAGAGAAAGAGCTTTAGTTATCACTGTGGAACCTCTAGCACCTGCAAAGCAAACCACGAGTAGAAAGTAAAAAGAAAACTACTTTCTAGAACAACTACGTCTAAAAGTTTATATAAACAACAGAGGGCAGAAAATGCTATCAAGCATGTTTCTTACAAGTGCAACTAGCAGAGTTCTTCCATTAGCCTACTCAAATTTGCAGCACAGGAACTATATTGGCTGATTTTGTGGAGCTCATCATTTCACTTTTCTTTGTTTCTAAAATAGCATCAAGTCCAGATGCACTCAATCATAAAAAAATCAAAGCTGTAAGAATGAAAGCATAGGTACTAAAATAATTTTAAACTAAAGAAGGGAATGACAGCAATCAATGGCTGAAAAGGGAACCTAAGATTTTCAAGAACAACTCAGCCACATGGAAGCTGATCACCCCTACAGTCACTACAGGCTCGTGCAGATGAGAGTCTGTGGCATTTCTTAAGTGGTCAGACCAGACAAACACTGTGCTTTTTTCTAGACTAAGTGTAAATACCTACAGGTTGGTTCTGAGGAAAGCAAACCACCCTAAATTGCATTTTGACTAAAATTCACCAGATACACATAGAAATCTTCCAAAACGTAGCAGCTTGCAATAAAAAATTAACTGCAATCCCCATAGCTTCAGCCTGCTATGGGGAAAACATTCACCTTTTAAAAGCAGAGGTCATTTCCCATACACAGCAGATAAATACAACAAATGAACAGCCCTTACTGTTAAATACTACTTACCTGACTGTGTCCCCCAGTGCTGATACAGCATGCCCGGAGTTTGTACAAAGTGCCTGGTTTCAAGTGAGTACAGGTATATTCTGTAGCTGATCCACTATAAGCCACTTCCCACTGATTTGCTAGAAAAGTAGATACATCCAAGTTCAGACAAGCACAGAAGCAACAAGTTCACTAATGTCAAAAATAACATCTTTATCATGGTTTTCCCTGTGGTTTGTTTCCTCGAGTTATGAATTTTAATATTACTATGAATATTATTCCCGCTTCAAGACATACACTTAGACACATACACACAGAAATAAACACAAAGAATACATATAAATGTATGTATTTCTAAAACACATTAAATATAAAATAAAGCAGTAGGTTCAAGCCCTACAATGTAAAATTCCACTTGTCATGGAGAAAAAGAGCATGCTTAAAACTAACCAACCCTCCCCCAGGAACCCTGTAAATGCTGTAACTCAGTTTTGGTCACCTCTGCAGCATATTAATAGTCTGAAGGGTCACTATTTCTTTACAATAGCAAAAATGGATTGAAATGAAACCTTGTTTCAGGTTTACCTTCTGGACTTCCTTGAGAAATCTCTAAGAGATACTTCAGGATTTCTGAACCACCGTTATCTTGTGGAGGATCTGAGAAAAAAAACCAACCAAAAAACAAAAACCAACCAGGGATGTTGTTAGTAAATCAAGATAAGGAGAGAAATATAACAAAAAAGATAACAGAAACTGTTTCTGATTCTGCTGCTTCTTGTCCACAATCCACCTCCACCCACACTACCTACAATGAGGAATTCATAGCAGAAGTGGACAGCAAAATTGAGCTTCCAGAATGGGTCAGAATAAGGTGGCTGGCTAATATTTTATAAAGATGCCACAAACGGACTACGTGGAAAAAGCATTGAAAAAGATGAGAGATGGGTGTTTGTCCCACTGATAAAGGGAGCAGCTGGAATGAGAAGCAGCATCCATCTGCAACAAGACATGAAACGGAAGGCAAAAAGCCTGAATGCAAACTTGATTAGAAGTCCAAGTTCATTAGCTAAAAACAAGCAACAATTCTGATTCTTAAAGCGTAATTGCTTTTACACATCTTCCAAAATACTCACACAATTAAGCTGGTCAGATTTCCAAATGCATGCTACTTTGTGTATTGAGAAGCAGCGTGAAATCCACGTTCCAAAATGTATTAACAGAACTGCATTCAAATTGAACATTCACCATGATGACTGCCCCAGAATCCCCTATGACAAACCAAACTGGCTTACCCCACTTCACACTAAAGCCATGAGATGTTATTGGCCCTTTAATGATGGGTCTGGTTGGAGGTCCTGGCCTGTCGGGGCTTGTTGTGCAGACCAACACTTCACTTGGAGAACTTTTTCCTTCCACATTAGAAGCAAACAGCTGGGGAAAAAAAAAAAAAAGTTAACAAATTTGACATTGTTTCCTGTGACAGTTCTGCACAGGATATATATCATTAAAGAAAACAGCATGTCACATTCCAAAATAGTGTGTGGGATGTTAATAACAGCTGATTGTCAGCATCATTGCTCCAGAAACCTCACTGATTTTCCAACCTCTTCACCAGCAACAGATGATGGTGAGTTTACGGTAACAGCATTACTGTTTCACTTTTCTTACAAAAAAAGAAAATCACATGGTAGCTTGAAGTCATTTACTCCCAGGAGATGAAGACAATAACAAGTATGATGCTATTAATCTGGAGGTATTGCAAACCATTATTTAAAACAAATTATTTCAGAGTATCAGGGAGCAGTAATTAAAAACAGAGTAGTATGACAGGCAACCAAGTGATGTGTGATCTATAGACCTGAAACTAGCAGGATGTGCACCAAGTCAGCTTTCTCAGATGAAGATCTTTCATCTCTTCCCAAGAACACCTTCTGATGACTTCAGTGAGAAGGCTGCTAAGGGAAGACATGGGGTCTTGGCCAGGAGACAGGAGATCAGGATCATACAAGAAAACCCAAATGGTCTAAGGCTGCGTGGCTGCTGAGAGCTGTGTTAGCTCATATGAGTCTCTGGGACATAAATCTGCTGCCAAGGAAGTGAGTAATAAAATATTTATTGTAATTGCTAATAGTAACTACAAGCTAGCAGTAACTTTTCCATTTAGAGAGCTCTGCTATTCTCAGGAATGGCCATTTCTATCCCCTTCTCCTAAAAGAGGCTTCTAGGGAAAACAATTTGTAATCTTTAAGGCCAAAAAAGTAAACTGAGGTTCTCCAGCCTGTATATGCTTGCCTCAAAGAAATCACCAAGGCCAGCACCAGTTCATTGTTTCTCACTGAATTTGCCTGGCTGTAAATCTTCTGCACATGGAAATTTTACCCTTCTAGTTTGCTAAACTGAAGAGCCAGTTACAGTGTGGACATCCCTATTGATCTGCTACTCTCCCCATCCCCACTTCTTTCTTCCTTATTGCCACCTTTTCTAATTATTTAACCATCTCTTGGTTCTTTCTCTGACTGTTCTTCAATTTGAGACATCCTACCAGGAACACCAGATAGATGACATGGACAAACAGCTCTAGGGAATCAGTTTGAGATATAAACGTAATACAACCTATCTATAACTTATACGGAACTTATATATTCCTTTATTTATACTGCTGAAATCTGCACTAACCCAGCAGGAACTTAAACTTCATCTTAAACTGAGTGTTTATTTGGGATCTTTGACACTTCTGAGCCCCTGCTTCCCTAGCCTCAAGTCCCTCACGTTGCTACAAATAGAAATGAAACTTTGCTTTCAAGTTGCTGAGAAAATTACTGAACAATATATACCAGAGCTGTTTCAGGGGGAATCTCACTAGAAACAGTCATTGATCTGCATAAATTAAGTTCCTCCCTACTCTTTGTTCACTATTACCTAGAGTCCCATAACAGTCCACCACCTATTTTTGGCCAGCCCAGAATTAGCTAGATGGCTCCCGCTGCTAGTTTTACAGCACTGCTGAGATATGAGTTAATGGAATTAATCCATCAGTATAAAATAACCCCTGATGTCACGGGGAGAATTTGGATTTGATGGCTCAGCTTAGCAGGTGGCAATAAAGAAAACCTACAGCACCTGGAGAAAAAGCATCCAGTGCAAGAAGTGCTATGCAGTGACAAACATAAGATTTACCCTGAATTTATACTGCGTGCTTCTTCTGAGGTTCTTCACAGTACAGGCTTGCTCCTCTCCAGTGTACTTTGGGTGAAACACGCTATCCTAGAGAAACAGACACAAACAAACAGATTTCCAGTAAGCGTTCTCTATATGAGTGTACAGCTAGGATCTATTTCAAAGAGGCTTTGCAATCAAGGTTTTATTTTGCTTGCCTTTTTTATGCTACTAGGTCACGGTAACATTCTGTCTAGGACGGCGCAACTGATCTGAATAATATAATTTGGCTGTAAAATAAGCGCAAGAGCAGTAGCAGCAGTTTATCACATATAGGAGAAATAAAAGTGACAGATGATGACAGAAAGCAAGCACACTCCTCGGCAGTCAGCAGAACACGGAGGACTATTTAAGGACAACCTGCCCTATAGCTTATGGTCTCCTCTGAAGCTTCGTAAAGGAGCCGTGCATGACAGCAGACAATTTTTGCTAAGAACTTCATCTAATTCTTAAGCTAAGGATTCCAAATTCTGCTGTGGAGCTGAACAGATCACACATCCGTGTCCTGCCAAGTACTGCATACTCTCAAAAGGCATTCTATTAAAATATTTTTTTTCTGTTATATAACGTTTTAAGAGTCCTCACATAACCTTTGATTGGAACAGCTCTTCACAATAGCAATCCATAATACTCTCGATAAACTTGGACTAATAAATGGAAACTCAATTTGAGCCACTCAGTACACTCCGTAGTAACACAGCACTTACATTATCTTCTTCCTGAATTTCCAGGGTGTAGGAAATCACTTCTTCTGGTGTGCATCCTTCTACTTTGTTCCACTGCAATGCAACCCACGTAACACCAGCTCGAACAAGCCTTGGAGCAGAGGGAGTCTGAGGAATATTACCTGCAGTGTAGCATACCACCTCCTGGCTGTACCCACTGCACAGGAAAAGAGGAGAGAGAGGAATATTTAAAAACAAACCCATGAGCAAACCTCACTGTATTCACACACATATTTCCTAGTTTCAAAAAGTTTAGATGCTGTTAATATTGTCCAAGTGGGAAAAAAAAATGAGCATGCAAAGTTAAGGAAATGTCAAGACTAAGAATAGAAATAAATGCAGGATTATCACAGAATCACGTGCCTTTATAGTCATTTTTATGAATTTCATTGCAATGACATTTGGAAAAATACCTGATTGCCTCAAAAATATTAACTTGCTCCTAACTGGGAAGTAAAGGTAATTTAACAAGGAGGAACTAAAACATAGCAAACAAAGCCCAACTTTTGAACTTTCACATGCTGAATTCGAGTTGTAGTTTCCACCTCCAATGAACTTGGAATACAGCTTTATTTAAGCCCTATCTCTGACAGCCAAATGCTTCAGCAAATCCAGTTTCAAGACTTCAGACATCCCCTCCAAAGAAAGTAGGGAAAACGTATCCATGCATGACCACGCATACTCAATAACAGGTAGGAGCTGTCTAGAGCAGGCTCAGATACCTTCCTCCTCTCCAGGTTGGCTTTGCTCCTTTCTAACTTTACCTACCCAAACTTCTTTGCATTTAAAGCTGAGAACAAAGTTGTTCTTTCTCACAGTTCGGGTTGCAACCAGACACAACAGCTGCAGCAGAAGAGGCACACACTCTCACCTTGTCTAAAACCCAGCACGCAATGCCATGCAAGGCAACAGGCTGTCGTGTTGAACAAATGTGGGAACAGCTCTCCTAAGACCCAAGCAGGCCATACTATGCACAGCAGAAATTTGAGAACGACATTTAAAGCAGCTAGAATTTGGTGGATCTTAAGGAGTACAACGTCAGAACTCTCAGCTGAGTGCAATTCTCAAATCTGTTTCAAAAGCACAGCGTATTTTGTCAGTTCATCACAGGAATGCAATGCACACAAAGAAGCCACAGCTCCTTTCCCAAGTCTTCTTTCTCAAAAACAACACAAGCACATGAATTGAAACGTCCTAACAGCTTAAAAACAATCCACCGATAGCCAACATCTGAACAAAAAGGAGAAAAACATCTCAGATGATAAATCCACAAGCAGTAGAGCCAACGCTATCTTAAAATATGAAGTGTTAGATGACATTAACATGCCATAATCTTGAGTGCTGTCTATAACAACCAAGCCACGTGCTGTTGGTGCTTATCTCATAGATTAACACACAACGGCTGACCACGAGTACACTTCTTCATAAACTCATGAGAAAAAAGGAGAGTATAACCAAAAAAGGGGAGGGAGTTGAAGCAGGTCTGAAGATGTTTTACACATCTGACAAAGAGAAGAGATTCTCAAACTGTGAACTTAGCAGGGACACCATTATCGAGCAGCAGCACTCTTTGTTTTTACACTTAGCAGCTCCACCTCACATCTCTCTGCAGTTGAAGGAGTATTTGAATAGGGAGGTGATCGTGCAAGAAGCTTGTGAGGGACTCTGCGAACATGAACAGCCCCAGCATATCTCAAAGGGAAAACATGGGATCACAAATACAGTAACTTTCTAAAGTTACACACTGTTAGGAGTTTCATATTTTGGAAGATAAAACAACATAACAATCTCCCTCAGCAAAGCACATCATTATAGACCAGCTGTTTATGTTTCCTTCTTGTAGTAATTATTGGATTCTGTGTAGCTAAGAAGGACAATAAATGGTATACAAAAGCACTGGGAGTTTAGCTTCTTCACAGCTCAGCCTCTCCTTGCCTGCTCTCCCTTCCACGAGTAGATGAGCACCCAGCCCCTGCAGCACCATGTTCCTTGGCTACATGCTGGCCCTGGCTGTGCAGTGCCTCCCCAGGAGGTTCCTGAGGGCTGGAATAAGCCTGATTTCTCACCGCTTTCATTTGAACGCATCTGCTCACAGGCAGAGAAAAGCCCTTGGGTGTGCCCATCCTCTGTGGGGCCAGCCCTGCCAGTCCCGAAAGAAGGAAGGGACTGTACTGCTGAAAAAAAGACAGAGGACCTTTGCTGTAAAATAGGAAAATAAATACATCAAGATTCCTTTCAAAATCTGTAACTCAACTTCCTCTTGCTTGTTTTTCTTGGTTCACAGAGGTCCCTAGGGGGAACTTCACATAACAGATGTATTCTTTTTGTATAAGAAACAGACCGCAAAACACCATTTAGCACCTCAGAAGAAGTCTGCCTCAGCCAACCTCATCACTCAGGGCAGTTCCCTGGGAGGCCAATGACCCCACCAGGGAAGATGTGACGTACACCGAGGCGTTAATAACAGACCAAACACCAGATATTTAACTCAAAATCGTAAGGAGGAGAAAAAAACGAAAAGAAAACAAAGCAGAAGTCCGCCTTTCTGATTTCACTGCAAGTTAAACTCTTCAACCATTACTTTTCCTCCGAGCAGCGTGCATCCTGGGCTAACTTACCTAGTACCGATGTCGTTCTGAGCTGCGAGTCGGAAGGTGTAACCCAAGGCTGGACACAGCTTAGTCAGCTTGCAATGCTTCTGGCTTCCAAAGTAGCACTCTCTGAAACCACTGTTCCTTTTCCCCTAGAAAGAGAACAGCCTGTAATCAGATAGCTATGAAACAAAACCGGGCGTTTCTTATTCTAAGAACTGTTCCATGATATTAGACTTAGATGCTTTCATACAGCAGTGAGCAAACAGAACTCTGTAACAGTCACTGGCAGCAATGCTACATTACTTAAGTTAATACGTTTACATGCAGTCTGTTGTCACGTCTCTCCTCATTCCACGTTCTTATCTTTATGAGATGCATTTACAGCTTCTGTCACTTTAACTGAAATGCAATTTATTCTATTCCTTAGAATAGAATAGAATGCTTCTATTCCAAAGCATACGAGCAGGGTGTGAAATTCATCTCTGGAGCCCTGCAACCAATATTTCTGCACAGCAGATTCCATTGGCCCTTCAGGAACACTTCATCCCAGCAGAGGGCTCTCGCTGCCCACTGTCAGCCCGCTGTGCTCCAGCTGCTCCACGGGATGGGTGCAGCACTTGTCTCTGCAGCTTTTACTCTGGGACAATTACCAATAAAGGTGCCCTTCAATGCAGTTAATTTTCAAACAGCCCAACCTGCTGCTGCCTCCTCGGGCTCTGCCCCTCTTCCCAAGCACCGTTCTTCTCCCACAGTCAGTATATCACTACTTCACTACCAAGACTACCAAAAAGCCCAAGTGGGATGTATATTTTTCACTAGCCCATTCTGCAGCCTCTGTCCATTTCCACCTCCTTGCACTAGGATCGCAATACAGAAGCAAGAGCTCCACAAAACACATGTAGTAAATCTGCAAGATGTGTTTGCCAAACTAGAAACAACCACACAGACCTCCAGCACCGCACAGCCTGGAGGCACTGAAGGGACATTCAGCACAGCAGCAAATAACCATAACTTACTTTTATTTACCCAGTGCTATCCTACATCTGTTCTAGAACTTGTTTCTACTGACGCTCTCCTTTAACTTCACCCACCTGCTCTGGTTGAAGTGTTACTGCACAGCCCAGCTAAACTCAGGGGTGGAACCTCTTTCAATTCTAACATCCCTGAGCATACAGTTATGTGATAAAAATCCCTTCCAACAAAAGGAGAGGCCCCGCTGTTTCCCAGCTCAGTACCCTGACTACACAAAACCCAGTTACTAATCTTATGTTTCAGTAAAACAGCCATTAATCAGGGCAGGACTAATAAGAATAGGGCTTTTTTCCCCTTATGCAAACACTCTCTTGTAGATTCAGAGGCCTTCGATTAATTTTAGTCTGATGGTTTAAAATCATCCTGACTTTGCTGCTTTGAAAGCACTTGAAAACATTTCATCTCTTTTTACTTTACGCTTAAAGATGCATCTTTTCTTCATCGCTTCCCTATGCTTTTTCTCCAAGAGAAGCAGAGAGACCAAATGCTAAGCATGTGATTAATGAGTGCAGCGACAGCTGGCTGGAAAGGGAAGCCGTGGAAAGCCTCACCTGCAGCACAGCGCCTGGAACTGGGAGCAATGGACCAGGGAAATTCCACTGTGTCAGACAGGTGGGTTAAAACCTAACTTTAATGTTTGGTAATCTTCAACTTCATCGTCGTACACGTTCTGATACTGTATACATCTTTCTTCTGGATCTGGTATCGTACATTCCCCAGGACTCACTCAGAGACTGACTGGTATTCAAGTTACTCAGACCGGCTGGTATTTCGGCTTCTATTGGCACTAATTGGATGGGCTGGCCGATATTTCTAATTATTCTGGCATTAATGGCCTGGAAATAGTCTCTCTGCTCCTTCCCTCCCAAGATTTATGAAAGCTCTAATGCTGGCATAATTATGGACAAGCACAACTGGCAGGCTGGTACTGGCTGCCACCCAAGAGCCTCGCAGCTTTCCCAGAATCCTTCCCCTATTCTTTGTATATTCAGCATCCAACTTTTAATCCTCTAAATAATGTTTCGTAAGTTGCTTAAAATACACTGTATCGTTTCCTCAAATATTTCTAATCCACAAATTTCAGAGGGAGAGCAGCCACTGTCTGACTTCCCCAGCCCTGCTTTCTCCAGCCCGCGCTGCCCGCTATTCACAGTGACAGCCCACGCTGTGCTGGCATCAGGGCCTGTCCGAGGAAACAGGGGCAATTCAGCTCCACAAATCCATTAGACTTGCACAGTACTATAACACAGCATATTAACAGAGATCTTAAAAGGCCTGCCTGCTGTTCCAGCTCCGTTTGAAGCTACACGCACACTTAAAACGGTGCTGAAGTTTCTCGTGGAGATTGGGTTGATCGAGATGATGGTTAAGAGGTTTTAAGCAAGTTTTGTTGGCTACTGTCCCTGCAGAAGACATTGTCAGAAGGGATGAGCCACTGCAGGAGAAAGGATGCAGGAGCAGAGCACAGCCCTTCCCAAGCCCTCACTGCAAAAGCTTGAATGGAAGCTGCCAGCATCAGACCTGCAACCAGGAGGCATAGCTGCAACCTGTTTCAGGCCACGGCAGCGTAACTGCTGCACTTGGTTCATGCTGGCTATAAAGAGCACCAGACTGACACTGAATCTGACACCAGGCTGTGATGCAGACTGTCAATGGTGATTATAAATGCACCTGAATATCTCTGCAAAGTGTTTATTATGTAGGCACTGCTGCAAGCGTATACAAACACTGAGAAAACAGAGAAGGAATTATGAAACATCCCTAAAATATGTACCTAAAAAGCAAATGGTTTTATCCAAACATCTCCTCTTGCAGATCTAATAGCAGAGACATGGGCACAAAACAGACCTAGAGGGCATGAAGGCAAACACACATCCAAAAGCTCAAGCATGAGAGCAGAGGCCCATATAACCCAGTCCTGGTGGACCACCACTGGGGCACACGACCAGTGTCAGCTAGTACAAGCCAGCACATCTCTGCTAGCTGGCCTTAAGACATTTAAGACTTCTTGGCAGGACAAGATGATCTCCATCTATCAGAGTATAAACTTTCATGGATATTGAATTGAATTGGGTGGTAATGAACCTGTCTCTCTCTTGCACAAATTAAAATGCAATGCTTTCTGGATCAGAAATAGGGCATGAACACACTGCATGCCTTGTCTCTGGATCAGGAACAGTCCTACGGACAATGAATAGGGTATCCTCACGATCCATATGCGCAAGAGAAACATTTATTTACTACCACTTAATCACAGAATGATCATTTCATGTCTAATTAGTAACAAAGGCCTGATTCTTATAGCACCGCCAGGGGCATTTTCCAATGCAACTGCAGTTCGCTAGGTTTGATGAACGGCATCTGGAGAAAGCATCAGCACTGCAGTGATGTTCTGTTACATACATTGTTAATGTAACTTATTCAGATCAATCTTTTTTATCCTGAGTGATGAATCCAAGCTCCAAGTCACCAAATGGCTAGTTTAGGTTCGTAAGGTCAAAGGGAAATGCAGAAGAAGAGACAGAAGGTGGAGTTTTCCAGGCCCTGCAGGTCAGGAAAAAGCTTAGAAGTGACCTGCAGCCATGCAGGGTAGGATGCTGTCCTCCTGCTCCAACTTAGAGCCTCATCAACCCTAGAGCTGTAAAACAGCAGCATGCTTCTGCCATCATTTCACAGCAACTGTTTACTTTTTGTGCAGGAAAGCAACGCCGTCTCTGATCCTGGCTGCATTTTAGATACTATAAACTTCAATTCATCACCCATGGGAAGGGTCTGAGATGCATTGCTCCTTGTAACTCACTCTCTCCCTACCTCTCATTACAGAGTCACATTTTCTACGCAGGCTGCCATCTTAGGGTGTTTTTCTAACTTTATTATTGGATAGGTTTCTTGCTCTCCACTCATGCAATACCCCCTGTGCTTTGCAGTTGCAATTTAATTTCCTTCCGATCACCGATTTTCCTGTGTTTATATTTCATCCTGTGCCCCGTAGCTAATGAATGCTGCTCTAGCTGAGCTCTGGCAGAGCTGCTGCTGTTGCCTGGCAAGCATTCTCCTCTCCCTCCACGTATTTACTTCTTGATTTCAGCAGGACACAGTGTGGCATTGTAACAAAGCTGGGGCATTTGCTTGATCGAGATTTACGTGGCGCAGTGAGAGAGTACAACATTTACAAATGACATGGGCTGCCATTCTTTCATTCGTGCTGGCCAGCTGTCCTCTGGGATCTCAGATTTCAGGACTGTTACTGAGAAAACAAGGTAATCAAAGTGGACGGGCAAAGGCAATCAGGATTCCTGCATTCTTTGCCACTGGTGCATACCCTAGTCTAAAACAAGCTGCTTTTGCCCTGTGAAAGAAAAAGAGGCATCATAAATCTGTCTATTTATACTCTCGGTACCAAAAGGTTTAAAGGACAAGAGCATTCTCTTACATATAAAAAAATACAACTAGGCATCATGTGGACAAAATTAACATTGAAAATGTGTACTGTATTAAGATACTGTTGTTGGTCCTTCTCAAATCTTCACATTCTCCCCTTCCCTCTTCCACTCCTTCATTCCTCTGTTATGTTCCCATGGCTTCCCAGCTGATGGAAGCTTTGCAAGAGATCAAAACTGCAGAATCAAGATGCCACAGAATGCATAATGGGATTATCCTGGCCTGTCCTTTTGGAGAAATGTTTTTTTATTTCCTTTCCCAGACCTCACACTCCATTTTTTTCTTCTTCACTGACAACCTTTCCCCTTCCATTATGCAGAGAGAGGCAGCCAGCCATTCTGGAATTATTGTTTTATTTTAGTTCAGCGGGTTTCTCATCATGAAGGTCCCACTTGCTGTGATAGTGCATCCAGTAAATGTTTGCACAGCGAGTGGTTCCAAATGCCAAACATGTAGCAGACCGATCTGGGAACGTGTTACTAGTGAGACGATGGCGAACTGCTCACAGCAGACTATTCCCTTTAGAACATTATTTTTAGAATATTAAAAACCCCAAGAGATGTTTCTCAGACTGAACAACCACACACCCCTCTACACTCTTCACTTCCTGACTCATCACGTTTTATTTTTAATGTGTTGCCCAAGCCTTCTGTCACCGACACATTTTTTCTTCAAAAATGATAACCACTGACTCACACTTTCTGCAGAAATATGACTTGTGCAATGCCAAGAAGGCATAAAGGAATCAGGGGAAGGAGGGAGGACTTGCAACCAGAACCCACTTCAGCGAGCAGCACTGTACATCTCTTGCTTTTGGCCCTCTCCCCAGTGGTGCTCACTATTGCTGTAAGTTCGACATCTTTGGGACAGAAAACCAGAATTTTCCCTAATGTCTATAAGAGTACTTAAAAGTCACTGTGTAAAGGATTCCATTAGGTTAAGCTTGAGTATGTTTTATGCACAAAGGGCTCCGTGATCATGTCCTATTGCCTTTGAGGCAGAAGCAATGTTTTTCCTTCTACACTTATCATCCAGAGGACTGTGATAATGAACAGACCTCTTAGCTATATCACAATGCAAGCAGTTAAATAATAAGTAATGCTAATCCAAAAAATTAAGCACACCAAGCAAGCAGTAAAATAAATGAATTTCAAGAGTACAGAAGCAGTAAATAGTGTCTCTGCATCAAACACCAAATGATA
Organism: Gallus gallus; assembly: GCF_016699485.2. Taxonomy (NCBI): domain Eukaryota; kingdom Metazoa; phylum Chordata; class Aves; order Galliformes; family Phasianidae; genus Gallus; species Gallus gallus. Next base: position 19,065,383 of record NC_052540.1, read on the forward strand.
AGCATTCCCCTCACTGCTCCTCTCACCCTTCCAACTCTACTGACTATCATCGGGATTTCATTTTCCTACTTCTAGTTTCCCCTCTATTTAATCATTTTTCTTTACTCAGCATATCCCTGTAAAGCCCGAGTACCATTTATTTACATGTTTATTTCAACTGGTTGTTACTTACCTCATCCCACTCAAGAAGGTAGCTGGTGATTTTTGAGCCATTATCAATGGGCGCCTATGAACAAAAACAAACCAAAGACAGTTTGGGGAGTAAGAGAACTACTTTCTCCCCCCAGGCATATGACTACAGTTTAAAGTAAAACTAAAGCACACGGCTTGGCAGCCTCTTAACGACTAACGAGAAGAAGCTGGAATGTAATGAAACACATACATTTTAAAAGTCAAGTCAGTGCACAGGGAGGGATTTGTCAGAGTAGAGCAAGTTCATGTCCCTTATTGAAAAATGACTGTCTCACTTTCAGTTATGTTTTACAGTTATGTTGGCAAGCTGTATTTCCCTCTGTTTTTACGAGTGCCCACTCTGACCCAAGCATTACCTACCTTCCATTGTAAGGTTAAGGAGCTTTTGGTCCTGTGCGAGGGCTTGGGTGGGAAGGGACACTCTGGTGCTGAGCTGTGAGTGGTGAAGCTTACTGGCTCTGAGCAGGATCCCCTTACTGAATTGTATGTTGCATACACCCTGGAAACGGACACAAGGAAATGGGTTATACATTTGCTGACCAGGCTAGAAAGCACTGCCTCAGATGTAACACTTGACTACCAAAGCATCCATGATACCGTCCACCACTGACAGATTTCTCACAAAACAGTGGCTATCTGCTTCACTTAGTACAAGTATCCAAAAAAAATTCACAGCAGAAGAAGAGAGTTACAGCATTTTATGCACCAACTCCCATTGCCCACTGAGTTACCATCATCTTTTCTTTCTACCACAAGGAATTATTTATTTCATTGGCTACTGTGTCATTTTCCACACTGTGCAAAAATGCTCTTCAGGAGACAACAAAGCATGAACTCATGATTAAATAGGATGAACATGAACGCCCTGTTCACACTTGACTCACACGTGCCATGTCCAGTGGTGGCAATTGCTGGCCTCCCTCCATGAGTAGAAGCTTCTACTCAGCTGCAGTGCCAATATTTAGTGAGCTTTCTGAGTTAAAACTAACACAAACACAAAAATAGGGATAAACACAGCTCAAAAGCATTGCTCTGATAGAAGTCAACTTGATTTCAGGCAAGTCGTCTATATACCAGCATAGAGGGGTGTAACTGTTACAAAAATAACACAGGAAAGCAAAACATATCTGAGCACCTTTACACATAATGAAAAATTAATGGTATTTTTCTCCTCCACATTTTCCATGAAGCAAAAGAGTGCAAACTTGAAGCCTTCTACTCAGAAAGCATTCCAACCCTGACCAGACAATGACCTCTGGGCTGGCTGTAGCTATTGTGCACTTGAATGAGAAAGGGCAATTTCTAAATTTGTTCAGGGTAGATAAGAGTAATTTATGCACAATGGCCACCTACTTAGAATCAAACCTTAGGGGGAAGTTCACAAGAACTGCTCTGGTGCTGTTTTATAGATCACCTGTTAGCAGTCAGGAGTGAAAACAAATGCAACTAATTAATTGCCTCTGCAGCTGGCAACTGGCCACACTGTGTGCATGTGTGTTGAAAACAGGCAGGGCTGAGAATCAAGCACATCACTGGGAAACACAGATATGTAAAGATGAGGTTAAGGAGCATCATCTGCAAGTCACTGAAAAGCTGCACTTGTGGCTTTGCCAGTTGGAAGCTGTGGTGGTACCCAAGCATCCCTGTCACTAAGTGCTCTGCTGCTGCTTCCTGCCTGCTGGAATGTCAGCTCTTGGGAAACAAAGAGAAGGTAAGGAGGGCTGTGGAATTAGGTGGCTCTGAGATTTCTGAAGCAGAAACCTTTCATGTGATTAAAGACTTCATTTTCACCCACCTTAGCCATAAAAGGAACCCAAGAGGCTCTCACAAAGGCCCGTGTCATCATCTTTATAACTACCAGCACAGTAATATTTGAACCCACATCCCGCATTCCTGCAGAGTGAGAGAGGCTGTTCTAGGTGCCCGGGGCCCAACGCAGCACTTATCAGTGTGAAAACAGAAGCTCTTGGAGACGCTGCCAAGGTTAAGCAGACCCAGGACAACGTGCTGAGTAACGGCTGGTCGCATACATTTCTTAACTTAGCAGATTTATTTCTTCATAGCTATTAATACATAACGCAGTTTCAACGAACAAGAAAATTGTCATAGAAAGCAGTCTGCTTTTTCAGCGTTGGTTTCCTCCACGACAAACACATGCTGCTGCTTTTTAGGTCTGACTTTTACATTTGGCAGTTGCTCATTCTCTTTAAACAGAAGTTACAGCTAACTGTTCACAAATGATTTATAATTTGGCAAACATGCAGGAAAACACAGGGAACTGTAGGTAGGCAGATAGGCAGAATGAATTGATTTGGAAGCCTGCCAAGATCTGGGACAAATACCCTCAACACCCTTAGAAATTGTATGAGGTCTCAACAGCACACTTTGTAGGACTACCACGTTGTTTTGGAAGTTTGCTTTAAAAACTATACTCAATTGCTTACTGTAGGAAGCTCAGCAATGGTCTACAACTCTTCTTGCTACCATCCTTCTGGTGCTGTGGCTGTGACTACTGCCGGGCCAGGGAGCCTGAGCATCTCATAAGGTTACTCAGGGACTTGAGAGATACTGGAAAAGCTTTTTAGGCACCAACAGAAAGTAACACTGAAGAAAAAGAAGCTATAGTATCAGAGGAAGAAAGATGCATTTTGTTTGTTTGTTTTCTCTCTTTGCTCAGGAGTGCTTGTTGTTTAAAGCTTAACAGTAGTGGCCCGGATGGGAAAAAGCCAAATATAGCCCTTGTCCAGACAAAGAGAAGGAAACAATAGACAGGAGCGAAAGGAACTTTTTAAAGGATATTGAGTGTAAGGGAGCGGGATGCGAATTTGAAGCCTTAATGCATGAGTCAAGTCTTTAAAAAACACAGCATGAGTAGATGGTGTTAAAAACAGCGGGGAGCAGAACTGAGAATGTGTTAATAACTGTGTGACAAACAATTTCAGAATCAAAGAGAAAAATGGTCTAAAAATATCAAGAGAAGCCAGAGTGAATCCATTTTTAGGGAATAAATGCTGCAGTTACTGTGGTCAAGTGATCTGCAATCAGAAGATTTACTTTGTGAAGTGTGGAGTGTTTATGGAAAAAGAAAACAAACCTCTGGAATACCTTTGGGTTTTCTAGCACATCTACGTTACAGTAATTGTGAATACTTGTGGCCAAACACCACTTGCTTCAGTCAAATTTTGAACAAGCTTGAGGTATCCCATTTTTGTACACAAGCACTTCCAGGGCTGTTATACGTACATACAGCAATAGAAATGTAGATCTTTCTCCCTCTTGCTTTAGCTGCACCTTATAGTTGGGTTGGACTAAACGAACTTCTGCGTGATTTACTCCCACGCAATTGATCAGACTGTACTTAAGTGACCTTCGTATTCCCACTGACCCACCTGACATGGTAATCTGTTGCTGGCCTAAGGTCTTTCAGGTTGTATTCTAATTCTTCTCCACTGCAGAAAAAAAAATACATCAGTTAATTACAGAAAGCAGCATCACAATCAGCACAGCTATTGCTTTTCCAGTGACAAGCAGCTGCTACATGCGATGACTTGAAAGAGGAAACAGAAATACCACCACAGAACAACAGTAGTAAAGAATACACAAATAATTTGTCAACACACTTCATGTTCTTGAAAACTGTATAAAGCCCTGTATGTGTAACAGAAGGTAGCTATCATCCCAATTTGTTAAGTAACCTATTTATTTCAACACTATCCTTACATTTTGTTGACATTTAGATAAAGCTCACTGTGTTTTTCAACCCCCTCAGGGCTGAGAGGACAGAATCAATACAACATTATTCTGTACTCCTTGCACATCAATTATTTCCAAGTACTTCTTAAAAAGTGGGAGCCATTGGACATCAGAAGGAAAAGCACTGCTTCTTGCACAACTGTTTCAATGAGTATCATTGCTTTCTCTTCCAGAAGCACACTCTGTGAGGACCATGCCAAGGAGATGTTTAATTAACATTCTAACATTACTGAAAGAGATTCAGATCTCTTTTAATAGCAAGAACGACTTTCAGTAACATTAGAAGGACTAAGTTTCAGGTATTTTAGGAAAAAAAAACCAGAAAAAAAACAGCATAAAACTTGGGCTGGTGTGTCAGTTAAGCCTAAAATTAACATTCTTTTCCTTTTGGTTAGTTTGCTGGTAATGAACATTTGACTCTAGTCACATATTGCTGATTTTCATAGAATCGTTTGAGCTCGAAGGGGCACATAAAGGCCATCTGGTCCAACTCCCTGCAGTGCACAGGGACACCCACAGCTCCATCAGGTGCTCAGAGCCCCACTAGTCTGACCTCAGCTATGCCCAAGGGACTGGGCACCAACCACCTCTCTGGGCAACCTGTGCCAGTGCTTCACCATTTTCTTAAGATTACAGTATGGGTTAGTAGTTAGTTACATAATAATCATCTCCTGTAAGTGTTTGGCTTGTTCACCATTTTATTAACATATGGGGAAACAAGAAAACTCTCTACCATAAAGAAATATTCCATAGAGAGCTGGGAAAATATAAGGAGATGTCTCAAAAACATGGGAACAAGATCAGACAAAAAGCACGTGCCTGCTGGGCTGCCAAAAAGTCAGAAAATAAAACAATTTTTGAAAAAGCTTTTTAAAATATAGCCCCATCTCTGTAAATTCAGCTCTTCCCTTTTGAAAAGGGTGCACTTCTTTGCAAAAAGAGAATATATCCAACATACTGCAGGACCTTCTTTCGTTCCTAAGTAACAGCGATCACTGCTGGTCATAGCAGAGCACACGCAGCACGTTCAGCTCACAGCTGTACACTGGCCAGCAGCAGGAGACAGATTACTCTGAGCAGCTTTAAAACAGATGCACAACATTTCATAACCAGGAGAAAATGTGCAGCCATCAGAGCAGCGAGCACAAAAAGTACTTGAAAGCATCCTTCCAGTTTTAGGAGCTCCACAGAATGCATTAACATATGAAGATAACTCACAAGCAGCTCGTGTAAATATCAGAGAGAAGCAGGCAGCATCTCCCTGGTTAACGCTCTCAGTTTATACTACCCAAGGCAGTCCGTGCAGCAGACCAGGAGGGATCCCCTAACTCACAGGTTGTCTTAAGAAAGGAGATAGCTTGGTCTCAAGAGGGAATGCCATGAACACTGTACCACCTGGACTCTATTTAGTGACATTTGTGTAGGATTAACTATTTCACAATAGCCAGGGTCGCATCTCAAAGTTTTCTATCCCAGACGTCATTAGCAGGGAAGAAAGAAAGGCGTAACACCATCTGTACTTGATCACGAGCTGAGCTCAGAGGATCACTGACATTAGAGACAGAGAAATCCCTCTGAATTTTTACTTAAGGCTGCTAGGAGCCAAGCATTCGAGGTTTTTCTGTGGAGCAATGCAGCTTGCTGATCAGTGTGCTCCCTTCCTCAATCAATCTGAGGCAATGGGAAGGAATAGAAAACTCAAGTTTTTCCTGTAGTGCAGCGTGCTGAGGAGCGGGAAGGAGAAAAGCAATGAGGAGCTTGGGGTGTGCATCCTGCCTGCCAGCTTGTTGCAGCAAGGGGGTCAGATGGGGTGGACAGGAGGAAATTGCAGGCTGCTGCAAATGTGTCTGCTTTGTGCTACTGGGGGACATGCCAAGATACACCATCACAAGTAGAGAGAAGCTTTCTAATGAAAACACTAATTGAGAGTAGCACAAGTGTAAAAACGGCGCTGTTACCTGTAAATAATCTTGTATTTTCCATCCCTCCCTTTATCTGATAAGGCAACCTCGTAAGTACAGGCGTAAGGCAAACCATTGTTGTGTCTATCTGTGTTCAAAAGGCCGGCGGGAGGTGACCATGACAGCAAAACTGTTCTTGCTTGAATGTTTGTTACCTACAAAAGAAATATCAATTTAAAATCACATCACAAATGAATCACTTTATGTCCTGACAGAAAGACTGCTTTATGATCCATGCTCATAGAATGGCCCGGGTTGAAAAGGACCTCAAAGATCATGTAGTCTCAACTCCCGTGCCGTGGGCAGGGTCACCAACCACCAGACCAGGCTGCCCAGACATCACTGGGCGCAGCTCTAACACGGGACCTAACAGCCACATGGGGGGGAGTTTTCTTTAAGAAAACACTGAGGAAGTCCCTCAAACCTTAGCACCAGAGAACAGAGCAGCTTTATCAGCCCAGCAGCGCAGCACTTCTCTGGCAATACAGGTCAAACAACACTAGACTGAAGGAGTGCAGCCAGTGGCATCAGCTCTCAAGAGCAGCCTGCTGTTATCAAGCCAAGAAAGAAGACAGAAAACAACCCCTTCCCATCCCACAACCTCAAGAGAAGCATAAAACAATGGGTACATTGGCTATCTTGGAAAGACAGCACAGCATTTGTATGCATGTCTTCTGAAAGAAGTGCAGAGATGATGCCCCGCAGCATCATCATCCAGATCTGCCTCCTGAGTGCCTTTACTCAGTGTGGAACACCCAACTCTTCATGTGAAAGCAACTGCTTCCAACTGAAAAGCACTCTGACAGTGTATGAGAGCACTAACTGTATCAAGCAGATTCTTTCTGAGCAAGCCATAAATCTGTTTTTAATGCACTGACAGGGAGGTGACACCATGACATGTCTCACCTTAAGCTCTTGAAAGTTCAGGATTTTAATTTATAGATCTTATAATGTATAGGTTAGATAGCTTACAAAAATCCCAAATGCTCCAGAAAAGACAAATTGTTTTATTCAACATCAATTTGTACGTGAACTAAATTATGACAAAGGTACTTCCAGATAAGTGTCCTTATTTGAAATAATGCCTTTAATAGATCATAAACGCACACTACTACTATACTAGCTCAACCCATCAACACACAGTTTCTTTTATTATCATGGAAATATGCTTGCATAATTGTTTTTCAAAAATCCAGACGAACTTGGAGCTTGAAGCACAATATCCTGCCAATGTTCTATTGAAGTGTTTTTCTCTATGACTACCCACAGGGACACACGTATATATATTCTGCATATGGTTAAAAACTTTGGCCTTTCATGAACTTTAGCAATCTGTAAGAACTTAAGTCTTTTCTACATTTCTTAACAGAAGAGAAAGTGCACTATGGTCTAACCACGAGGAAAAGTCAGCCTTATTGTGCAGTCAGCATGCACACGTCTCCATGCGGAGGCTCAGTTCCCAAAGCAGCTCCCAAGCACGGTGCTGCTCCAGCTGCCATCATGGCACACTGACTGCTGATGGGCAGCCCAAAATACAAACCCAAGCTGCACACACACCAAGGGAGTAAAGCAAGGGAGAGTTTGCCTGTGTGATAAAGTCAGACAAGGCAAACCCGTACACTCCCTGGGTATATAGGGCAGCACAGTCTGTGCGTGCTTGAGCGAGCATTGGGAGCGGATTTATTTGCACGGGGAGAGATAAAACCTATCTCCTGCTGACAGAGTAACAGGCTCACTATCGTGTCACGTTTACCAGCCAAGGGCGTATCTCCTCAGTATCTGATTTAATGCCAAAGCCACCACTTCACCAGGCAACTCCTACGTGAGCAGGAAACACTCGCTTCACTATGAGAAAGGGTAAGTTAAATAAACGTGCTTAAGGAATGCTGGAAGCAGCAAGCAGGCACTCACAGGCCTCTCAGGAGCCTGAAGCCCCTTTTGTCCTGGGAAAAGAAGCACCTTCCAGACAACAGCGAGCAGAGCTGGAGTCAGTGCTGTAGGGGACAGTACAGCTAAACTGCAAGCAAACACCCATTTCCCATAGGAAAATGCTCCCTGACACTGCCCTACCACCATCCTACCAGGACACACCAGCACAGCACTTGGCCACAAGCTGGGCAGAAGTAGTGCTGCTGCTGAGGCTCTGCATGCCCACCCCAAACCTGCAGCACCCAGCACTGCCCCACGGCCGGGCCGCAACAAAGGGTTCTCCAGTGCGGAGCTGTGTGCGTCTTGCAAAAAGCACAGTTAATTATTTCTGAAAACTTCTCAGTTGATACAGTAAATGCTCGCTTTATACGCTATCAAAACTCACTGGTGTAAATAATTATTTTCCAAAAGCCCCTGGGAAAGAATCCCAACTGCTGCACTGCTTTAATAAGGTTACAAGGCTGATGAATATCCGCCCCTCCACCCTTTCAGGTAACACACGATGTTTCTGTACAACTTCCATTATCTTTCAAATTCTGGGTTAGCATTCACAGGCATCGTGTGGTTTGGGGTTACTGTGTGTGTGAGAACTGCACTGAAAGCCACATTCATCTGCTCCCTCGAGGGCAGTGTTTGAAAGACGTGGGGGTTGAATGGATGCATGGTTATTAGTGGGGCGAGATTGTGCTTTTTGATGATGGGCCTAATCCTGCAATTTGAGGCAAAACCCCAGTGATTAAACATGAGTTTAGATGCAGAACAAGGCAACAGAGCGGGCTGCCCTTTGGGAAGCCAGACCCAGTGCTGCAGCCCGGCCCTTTGCTCTGCTGAGCACGGGTTCAGGTTTCCCTTCCCTCAGCCAGGTGTCTGCTGTAGAGAATGCCTGCTTGTCTGCTCTAGTGTGAATTCAAACTGGGAGACTGAGGTTAAATAAAGGCATCGAATGCTTTGAATTTTTTGCTCTCAGTGGAATAAAAGGATGACTGAAGTTGTGGCTTGGTTGCAAATCCCTCAAACCTGTAACAACACTGCTACTGAAAACAGGCTTTTTTAAATAAATCAATAACTTTAGAAGTGTGCTTACATTGTTCTTAGAAAGGTGTCTCATACTGGGACACCTGGACAGCTGGTTGGATGGCTCAGCGCCATCTCCAGCCATACGTGCATAGGGCTCACTAGAAGATGCATCCTAGCTGATTATTCATGCATAATGTGATACATTTCTGTCACATATAACATAGACTACAAGCACACAATTATAGCGATTAATGGTTCATGGCACTCCTATGAGTTTAATTACTCACAGAAGTCTAAATTACAGAGACAGCAGCAGATACCATTGAACTAGGAGGTGACGCTTGGGATTTATTTTGAAGATTCTTATTTTTGAAATAATTCAAGGAAAATGAGTGTTTGTCTGATGCTAGCGTTGTACTGCTCTCTGCTTTAAGTGCTTTGGCTAATACAAATCTCATTACAGAAGGTTCCACATCCTGCTAACCTGTTCAGATTGCTTCTCCTCTCTCCTCTGCAGATGTAAACACGACAGGTCATATTCTCCATGTCAAGCATTTTACAGAATTAAGAGTCAGATACTCCTCCGTACAGAAAAATACCTCACTCTGTACAAAAAAATAGCCTACTTTTGTGCTTACTGAGCTTTCCTCTCTTCTGTTCTCTCCTAGAAACTCTTCTGAAGTGTTCGGATTCTATTTACATCCCCACAATACCCTTTTGCTTTTCCATTTGATGCACCCAATTTGAAAAACACCACGTTCAAAGGCCTTCCAGCCAGATTTCTTAACAACCTTACCTGATTGTGGTCACACCCAACATTACGGTTATTTACCATAAGGATTCAATTTCCATCACAATTCGTGTGCTTTTATGGTTAAGACAAACGCAGAATACAGCAATTACCACTGAACAATAGAATTACCTTAATTTAATCATGATTATGGACAAATTGCTCGTGACAAATGAAATTAAAACCCAGGGGAAGGGGGTAGGAGCCATGTAAAGCACCACAAGGTTCTGCATTCGCCATGATGCTGCCAGTAGTGGGAGCTCTCTGCAGACAAGGCAGCTGGCGTGACTCCTCCAAATACCCACAAGTTTAAAGGATGCTTCAACATTTACTCCCAGTGACTATGATTCCACTGTATCCCTGTAAAATGAGTTAGATATGCACAGAAGCCACAATCCATAAAGTAAAAACACTCAGATTTTTCCACTGTGAAATGACCGCTATGTGGTGACATCATGTACTTATCATACTTGCTATTTTGGGTTGGTATGGGGGTAATTCTGGAATTCTGGATCACATACCTGTGGCTTCTCCATTCCAGAAAGAATGTCTTGAACCCTTTTTGTTTCTGAATCATATTCTGCAAAATAGAGAACGCGGAAATAGGAAGAAAAATAAATTACTGAAACAAAACAAAAATGTCAGCTCTATCAACAGTCCTTCAGGAAGCTGTGAATAGGAGTTGCAGGTTATCTGTACACGAGCATCAGATGTTCTGCTATTGTAAATGTAAGGTAGGCAGGTACAGAAATCAGTGTTAAAAATATAACAGAGGAAAAGGAGGAAATGAAACTTGGAGCAAATGCAAGCATTTGGAAAAGTGGGATTATCTGTAGAGGTGTCCTCCACAGTGTTACTAAGGGACTTGGTTTCACAAAGCAACACCTCCCTACTCCCAGAGGCGACGGCAGTGGAAGAGCTCTGGCTTTCTCCAGCTCCTGAGCCAGACCCTATGTGCCAACTGTGCTCCCTCATCCCCCACCAGTGCCACTGCGGGGCAGGATGCAATTTCCCCCGGATTAAATGGATCAATTAAGCACAGAAGATACCGCAAAAGTGATCATCTGAGCAGTGGAATCAGAATTTTCCCCCACCAATCCTCCAAAGTAGTCTCGAGGTAAGGCATCAGCTCAGAGTAATGAGGTGACAGAAAGCAGCTTTATTCCTTTTGGACCGCAGCACGGAGAGGCCACGCTTTCCACTATGCTGTTCTCTAATGGAAAACTAGGAACACATATTTTCTTTCTTTCTTAAACGTTAAGGTAAGAAGTTTGCTAGCCAAAGCAGAGAAACACATCTCCCCCACCCCTCCAAACAAAACGTGTAGGGTCTCTTTATAAAAAATGACTAAGTATTTGACATAGGAAGCAAAAAAACCCTAGTACATTACTAAAGAAAAACGGCTAAGATTAGAACAACAGCTTTCCCAAATGATTCCCCCCAAACCTGACCTACTTCTTGCGGCCCAAGAATGTGTCTTTATTTTTGTCCATGACCTGCTTTTAAAAAGTACATCATCTTTTTGAAAATTCCATCCGCTCGGCTGCCAGAAACAAACTGGCTGAATGCTGATGGCAAACCTCCAGCATCAATGCCCATCTCTCCTAACAAGAGTGCAGCTCACCAAGGTGCAGAGTGGGAGTGACAGATCTGCTGCTTCGTGCATTCCTGGACTGCTTTTGGTCTCAGCCACTTGGAAAGGAACGAAGTCGTAATAATCCAGAATAAGAGAAGGATAACATGATTGCTTTTTTCCATAGCAGATAACCTTTCAAGCATGTTATAAAGTATATAAACTGACAGGGTTTAGCCAGCATAAGATACGTTGACTTGAAAACTATACAGATGGACTAAATTGCTTAGGAAAAGGTTGAGACACTGACCCAAGTGACAACATCACCAAAACTGTAGGGGCTCACTTCTCTCTCCTGCAGAAGACGATCACTTTGTGCAGTGCTAAGTCCTCTGACCTTTGCAGGTCAGGGCTGACGGCTCACATTGTTCTAAATGCTGGAACTGACTTTAAGACCTAATAGAGCTGGAGTACACCCAGGAAATAAAGAATAATAATTACAATAAAATCAATTAAAATGAAAGTGCTACCTCAATCAGGCTTCTCAGCAGAGTCCTACCAGCAGTTGTTTGGTATTACCTCCCCAGGCAGGTAGTGTGTTCACAAGGTGGCTCTGAGCATCAGGCACACCGAAGCCTTGAGATATTAAGGGCACATGGACATCTATGGGCACAGTGTGGACGTTTACAAGTAACAGGTAATGCCACGTGGAAATAGTGCAAATGCAAAATTAAAGGCAGGAAGCAATAGATGTGCACATTAATGACGTGTAACAGCAGCTCAGGAGGAAAGGGACCTCAGGATTTAGCCCAACCTCTGTCTCAAGGCTAGGAAAAGAATAGTGCAAATCCGCCCCATGGAAAAACTTGTTAACAAAACAGAAGCCAGCAGTTATAAGAGAGAAACAAGCTCACAACTGTCACATTCTTACAGTATTTCAAATACTTAGTTTCCCATTTCATGAGCCATAAAAATTCTCAGGCTTCTATGGATGGCTGATCTCCTTTCACTAACAAACATCATTATTCACAGTCTCCTGAGCCAGACTAAGCTAAGGAAAACGGGGGCTGTCCGGAATCCCACCCCCAGCAGGAGGCTGCCTTACCTTGCAGCCCCTTCACAGCACATCAGCATCAAGCTCAACAAGGAGCAGAAGTGTTTTTTAAAGAGAGAATGAGAGAGAGGGAGAAAAAAAAAACATCTCATGTGCTCTATGCTGATAACAGAAGTGCTGGAAAGGCTTTTTTCCTGCAGTAACACTAACAGTCTCATGACCACTGTTAACCAAGGTGCATTGATGACTGCTCCTAGATGAGCTCACTCGGGTGCTTAGAGATGAGGATGCTACAGGTGGAGTGGTGGAAAGGTGGGGGAGAACAGGAGGAGGAATAGGGAAGCCATGGTGTTAAACACTCCTTTTTTTCCTTTCCTTTTTTGACACTGGGAACAGTTCAGTCACCTCAAGGAAGAGCCCAACAAACACTTTGGGTCACTGTCCCGTTCTAACTCTTCCCCTCCACATCTGTTCCCTGCATCTGCCATGGCAAAACTCTTCATCCTAGGAGGAAGCTGGGGGTGGCGATAAATTCCTTGGGAGTGCTCATGGAGTCCACTGAGGGAGGGCAAAGAAGCCGAACTCCCATGCAGTTCTCACCGCCTAACAGACATTAGAGCAGTCCCAAGCTACAAAATGGATCCAGTGTTCCAGGCTAACCAACCTCCTGTAGCAGAGGAGCCAGCTGTAAGACCTGGAGCTCGTCTCAGTTTGTATTTTCATCAGCTCTCTTTTGTCAAAGTTTTGGGTCATCACCATAGCTTCACAGATACAACCAAGAGTAAATGTCCCTGGCAAATATGGAATGCTTTCCCAGCAGCTGTTTGGTGCTAACAGCGTTTCAACACTAATTCTTGCTGAACTAAAGCCTTTCATTATATGCTCCTTTTAGCCTGCATCTATGTTCCTTTCTGCACGTACGGTACAAACATAACTTTCAGATCTTTCCAACAACACTTCTGAAATCCAAGAACAGCTTTAAAATACAGAAGAAAAAAAATCTTTTCATTTCAAGGTAAGTTTGAAGTTTCCATGAATATTTTTCATGTTTGCATGAACAGCAGCTGTGTATGTAAATGGTTTGAAATAGCTGCAAGCTCTAAACTAATTAACATTTTCCCATTGCAAATAGAGATTTTAGGTTTGTTCTGCATTCTTTCCTCCACAGAAAGGAAAAGGTCCAGCTCAATACTTAGCTTCTGGCCACAGAAAGTATTTACTGTTTCAACAGCCTTTCCATTCCAAAGCAATGACATCAGCACCAGCACTTCACAAGCTTCCAGCCTAATTCTCAAGCAGAGCTCCATGCTCACAGATATGCCAGTCATAACATGACATGCTTTCTCAGAATTTGTTCCAGATTTATTGGGGCTGTGACCAGCTTTAATGCTAGGAGAGATCTTTTATCAGTCACGTACTGCACAACCTACGAGCTGCAAGGAAACAAACTCTTCAGAACGCAGCACAACTCCTTTGTGAGCTGCCTACCGATGTCAGAGCTTAAGACACTCTTATTTAGAGCACATAGACTTTTTACTTGAAGATAACTGTTGAAATATACATTACATTATGTATATCTCCTTAAACAAGAACAAACCTAAAGCTTCAGATGCCACACTGCAGCTAAGCCATAGGAACGAGGACTGGTGGGGATGTCGCGTGGTCATTGAGTCCCTCATCCTGCACCAAAACATGACCACATGTTTTGCCCACTCCGAGAGATCCCAGCCTTTTTTTTTATTATTTCTTTTAGAAATAACAATTAAAAAAACAAAGCAAACACACAACATGATCGGGACAATCTCACAATGGTCCTAAGCTGGGCGGCGTTACTTGGGGCACTGAATGCTTCTCACCATTATGCAGACTGCCTCCTCGACTTTCCCTGCTGCAGTGTAATCCTATTACTCCTTGCCCACACACCCACTGCAGGTGAGTTCAACATCACTTTCTCTGTTGCAATCTTTCACACATTTGAAAACATTTTGCTTTTCAAATGAAGTAAACTCCTTTCTTTCACAACCTCCTTACTAGATGTTTCTTCTCGTTGTCTACAGGGCAGCTTGACTTTGTTTTCCCTCAGACTACTGTACACAAAAGCCTAAATAAAATTAAGCTTTGGGAAGAACAGAAAAATGATACCCAGGACAGATGCCTAATCTCATACTGAAACGTATGCCCCAGCATCACTGTAATTTATGCATAAACTAAATGATGCACATCAAAGCTCTCTTGGCCACAGTCCATGTCTCTCAACTTGATAGCTTTCCCACAGTTGCTGTCAGTTTTCTACTGCCAATGGGGCAGGGTACTCCACATAACTGGAGTGCAAATTCAGTTCATCTGGTTTATCCCTCTGTTTCACGTCTGCATTCTGCAGCTTTAACCAAAGATATCTGCTATCACTTCGACAAGCATCAGATGTTTTCATACCAAGCAGATGTGGAAGCACTCAGCTGCGCGTAACAAAGTCACTTCCTCTAAAATTTGTTTTAAAACTAAATGTTAATTGCATTCAATCCTCTCATGTCACCCAATGCTGTTTTGATGTATATTTCTTCTAGGAAAGCAGCAAGGGAAATAAGATCAGCTGCACCTACAAGAGAAATGAAATGCTGGATGCAAGGGACAAATGGAGTGTAAGTGACACGCTGGGTTTGTTTTTCTCTGCTTCTTTGTTGCTACTGCTGGGACACAGCAATAACAACTCCTACTTCATTGGCTGAAGATCTGAGTGAATTCCTACTGTGAACACGCAGTTGGTCCATTAGAAGGCAGAAAAGGGCTTTCTTAGGAAAATATAGCAACTGCCCGGTCTATATCACATCCATTTCACTTCTTAAGAAAGCACTTTGTACATCTTACAAAGAAGATAACAGATGCAGTGCACTTACATATGGCTGCAGCTGGCTGGTTTTGAAGGAACACCAAATAAAACAATGACATAACCCATAGAAACATAGAAAGCACAAGCTGAATCTACTGCAACAACAAACTTAACTTACACACAGGGCATCCTCTCAGAGAACTCTCTTTTGACTTGCTTTAGCACATTCTCTGTGTCAAAAAGTTTTGCTTTTATTTACTTCAGGCAGCTTGGTTTTTTGCTATTGCACAAAGCAGCCTGCCCACTACATGGGCTTGAGAAGATGAGAACCTGCTGATAAGCATGGGCTGACTCCACCAGCTGCCACCTGCAGTGGCCACCAGGCTTCCCTTCTGTGAAGCCACAGAGAAAAATGCCACAGCTGATTCACAAAAAAGCAGCGAGCCAAGAACAGCCATTTAATATTCTGCTGATCTTATTAGCATAATGTAAGTGCTACAGAATGCAGCTCCAAAGCACTCCTCTAAGCCGTGCCAGCATAGGCAAATTCCTGCATCCACAAATGCAAAATGGGTAAAGACTCCCCACTCTGGGGAGTGCTCCCGTGTGACAGCTATTAGTAAGGCTGAACAAAGCATCTTTGCAGCTAAGAATACAAATATCTACAAGTGGAGCAGCTGAGAGATGCAAAACATTTGCATTCTGGCCAAGGAGGGGACAGCACTGCTGCACGGTTACCTGCTGAACAGACACCAGAGAACAGCAGCTCAGTGCAGTTCATCTCCGACCAGATCTTACAAGCAGACTTGGAAAATAAATATATTTTTTCAAAATTACAGTCAGTACTTCCTAATTAATAAGCGATTTTAATCAATCATTGCCCCTTCCTGCACCTTGCCCAACTTGACTGACGACCAAACTGCTATAATGTGAGTTTATTAGTGTTTCTTTGTTTTAAACAAGCATTCTCTCTCTTCTTTCATAGCTTTCTTCCTTTCCTATATCATTTCTGATTTGACTGCATTTGGAGGAGCTCCTTTTATTTGCTACATCTTTGCAAAACATTCTTCTACCTATTCTTTTGGGAGTTTGTCAGCAGCCCATTTGTAGCTTCACATGAAAGGCGTTAATGGCAACTACAAGAAAACTTTCTGATCTAACATGGAGACTGAAAAGCCCTCTTCCCATTCTCCCGCAGCTCCTGACTCACAGCTTCAGGGCCAGAATCTGATGTTTCATTTCAGCTGCAAGCCTTGCCAGCAAGTGGTAATCTTTTTCTAGACACAATGAAGTTCTTCAAACGTCTCATGATTTTCTATGACAGCTGGAATGCGTGGCATCGCCTTATCCCTAATTCCATTCATTTACTTGCGTACTGTTCCATGCCCTCCCTCTCTCAGCTCTATTTCCTGTCACTTCAGCCCATGACTGCCTGTCTGTCTTGCCTTCATCGGTATTCAGAGCCACTGTGCGCCCTGCCAGGGCAGTCCAGGCAGCCCTCCAAGTCTGAGGAACTGAGCGGTCATTCAAAGGCAGAAGTAACTTCTGCCCAGAGCAACACGTCGCTATTATTACTCCAAGCGGCCACAAACACGCAGTCAAAAAAAGCCCTACAGGATCCTCCAAGTCCAGGAGAGGAGGAGGTGAGGGCCGACTGTGCCACCGAGGTACTGATGCTCCTAAACCATGGCTCTAAAGGAAGCCTCGCTGCTGCCAGCTGTGAAATGACGTTATCTGGAACTTACAGACCCAAGATTTCCTCTCGGAAATAAAAGGTTCCCTTCAGTCACAGCAACAGACATCACAGCAGCTGGGCAGCGTAAGGTCAGAAAGTCACAGACATGAGCAACAAGAGGCGGTCACACCGCTTTTCTCTCCGCTGAGTTCTGCATTGATGGAAAGCACGAGCTCGACAGCACCAAGAACTGCACTCATCTCTTCACAGGCTGATCACAGATAGCTCTGCTGCAGACAGCTCTCACGTGGGTTTGTACCCATCACTCTTTCTCTCCATGGGTCCGGCTGAGGCAGCCAACAGGTGATCCCCACACCCTCACATTTGAGTGGCAAACAATTCCTGTAAAGCACAGTCCTCTGACAAGTCTTCAGTGTCACCAACTGAGGTGAGAGGTTTTCCAGCACTGTGACAGCAGCACCACGCCGATCGGGAAACACTGTTCTCTAAAAGATTGTCCACAATGCAAGGAGACAGTGGTAGTTGTATTGCACCTCGAATAAAACTTGCTTTTTCTGAGTCCTCAAAAGTACAACCGTACAAAAACTGGCCAACACACACTCTTGGTAATCTGCCCATTACACACAATAGTAGCATTTTCCTGATCAAACACAAACGCTAGCAAAATAACCTGCAAATATGCATATTTGTGTAGGAAAACAATCAGACAGCACAGCTGAAACAAACTCCCTAGGAGCTACAGAAGTGGTCTGGATTAAAGGGAGCTCCTGAGCCAAAATTAACAATCTCCCTGGCAATGCACTCCGTAAAGCCACCGTTGCTACATCAATGAGAAGGCAGCAGAGTACTTTCCCAACATAAAGGCATATGGGTGCCCATAAGAAGTGAAGAGACTTCAAGTAAATAACTGCAAGCCAAATTTTGCCTTCAGTTACGACCACGCAGCCTCCCTTGAATAAGAGGATAAATGTCTTCTTCAGGTTTTGCTACAGGCAATGGAAGGAGCTTTGAGCTGTTTAGTTTTCAGAATAACCCATTTTTTACTCTCGGAATCAGAGCGCTGTTTCCCTCTTATGAGAAGGTAAGCAGGCACAATTTCTCTAGAGAAGGACAAAAGCAGAAATCTGGCATTTTAACTGCGCTTGATTTTGTCTTAATATTTACACTGAAGGAGAAATCCTATTTCTATGCACTATTTACAGTATCTGCATGTTTTTAAAAGTTAGATTCCACAAGATAAAAGACCTTCAAATTTGAAATATAATGAGTTTTCGTGGGACCTGCACTGGGATTTTTCACCATCAGCTGAGGTGAACAGCTATGGAGTCATCATGCTTTTTGAAAGAATCCCATCCTAGCTTTCCTTTTACATTATTGACCTCTCTTCCTAGATGAGAGCTATGATGCAGCCAGACTGCAGGTACCTCGGGGGACATCCATCAGAGCAACCTAAGATGAGAAAATGTATTTATTTATTTAAATTCCATTGAGCTGCTCCTCAGAGATGGGGAAGACGAGGAAATCCCACTGCCCTCTCCCTCAACTACAACACCTACGCACTGGCAGCAGAACAGGAGAAAGCTATTTTCCTCCTGACAGAAGACAAACAACTTACTCAAACAATCCCTGCCTAAATTATTTTGCAGCCAGACCTGAACGACAACCTACGACGACTTGAACTAGTACTACATTAAATAGCATTGAGCAAAGAACTAACGTGACAAACGTGATCGTTTCTGAAGGAGAACACAGAGTGAGTTTGTCTGTAAGGAAGCCAGCTGGTTTTGTACAGGTTTTGGTGTGTCCAGTTATATCCCATGGCCCCCACACAACATCCACACACATCACAGCATGAGGATCGCGCATTTGGCCCAACCTCACTGTTATCCACTACCACGAGTCTCAAGTGAACTCAGTGTAAATCATAAATCCATTTCACTGGCAGGTGCTAAATTCCTACAATATAGAAGTAAAAGAGTAAATAAAAAGGCTGACATGATGTTATCAGTGCCCTCTCATGTCTGGGATATGAAGAATTCATGCAAGAAAATCCTTTAAAAATCCCTGGTCCCTATGTCTATATCATTAATGATCAACAATAATCAAGTAGGAAGAACTTTGGACTTATCCAGCCTGGGGGAAAGAAGGCTGCAGGGTGACCTCATTGCAGTCTTTCAGCACCTAAAGGGAGCCGACAAACAGGAGGGGAGTCACCTCTTTGAAAGGGTAGATAACAGCAGGACAAGTGGAAATGGTTTTAAGTTGAGAGAAGGAAGATTTAGGTTGGATGTCAGGGGGAAGTTCTTTACTATGAAAGTGGTGAGGTGCTGGAACAGGTGCCCAGAGAGGTTGTGGATGCCCTGTCCCCAGAGGTATTCGAGGTCAGGTTGGATGGGGCCCTGGGCAGCCTGGTCTGGTATTAAATGGGGAAGTTGGTGGCCCTGCCTTTGGCAGGGGGGTTGGAGATTCATGATCCTTGAGGTCCCTTCCAACCCAGGCCATTCTGTGATTCTTTGAACTGTCTGTGCAATTAACAGTGCTGGGATGAGGACGACATAAAATCTCAGATACTTCAGTGGCCACTTTCACCCCTCTGAATCTTCCCAAATATTTAAAACACTTCTCAGAAATATCCACCTGATTATGGATCACTGGGAAAGTTTCAGCAAAACAACAAGAATTTCAGCTTGATCTGGATTTCATTGCTGAGGTGAAATTCAGACAATGGTCACATGGACCACAGTAAATCAAAGCAGCTGCTTCCAAAGCACAGCTCCTTGAAGAAAAAAATAAACAAAAAAGCCAACAGAGCCCCAAGGTTCAGGACAAAGCCTTCCATAATAAACCATGGAGAAAATGAAACGACTGCTTCATTCTGAAGGAAAGCTCATCCACTTTTTAATTGCAATACTCAAAACTTTGGACGTCAAATTCCATCCTTTCTCAGAAAAGGAAACTCACTGATGGGTAAACAAATCCCATTAACTTCAGTGGGACATCAAATTTCAATTCATCAGCTTTGTAAATCCAGATGAATATACAAACAGACATTGTTCAGAACATCTGGGCAGACAAATAGGGATTGTTCGTTCAATTATTAGGTGCTTTTATTTTTTTGTACTCTGGAGAGAGGAAATGTTCTACCTCTTCACTATAAATACCCTCTCCCTCCTGGCTCAATGTCCCAGATATCTCCAAATAAGGGAAATTTGTTTCCCTTCCTTTGTCGGTGGTCCGCATTATCTCCTACTAACTGGTGAGAATACACTGTTTATCTTGCTCTGAAGCTCTGAGACCTTTGTGTAACTTTTCTCCCCAGCACAGGGATTTAGTTACTGAGCATTTAAACAGCATGAAAATGGTCTTGGTATGTATTTTTTTTTTCCTCTTGGTTGGATATCTATAAATTACGTAAACTCCTAGGCAGAATTTTCAGACTCAGATTTCAGTCTTCTGGATTTGACTGTCGGCAGCAGCAGAAGCTGCAAATTCTTGAGATAATATGAAGATCCTTTGGGGGAAGAGGAGCCTTGCGTCATCCAGCACCAACTTCCTGATAAATCACGGAGCAGATAGCTTATCCAGCTCCCCTCGGCCAGAGATCACGGTGGAAATACGAGACGAGGGAGGGATGAAAGCAGATGGGACAAATAATAGGAGAGACTAGAAGGGTCAAATGAGAATTGTGAAAAACAGCCTTGGGGAAAAACAATAAAAGGTTTAAAGTAACCAGTGAGGTTAAATGAGAGCCCTGGATCCAGATTTTCCCCCTTTACAGTGCTGTGCTACACTTTCCTGGACTTCGAGCTGTGTTTCTAATAGGATGGCTTGTTTAAGGTTACGTTTATTTTGTCTGAGCTTCTTTGATGAGACTGCAAATGTAAGCAGAGGCACAGTGACCCACCTGCCCTAGCTCTGCCTCGGAGCTGTGGAAGCCCCAGAGACCAACTCACAGCAGCTTGTAGCCATGCCAGATCAAGCTGCCCACAGCTACTAAGTGTTTTGTTTGTATTTTCAGTTACAACAAGCTTGGATTAAACCATGTTTAAACATATTTATGTTCACCTTAAAGAGCAGTGAGATTCAAGATGGGACAGCACTGTGAAGCTACATTGAGAGGCAATGCTCCTATTTAGATGATGAAGAGAGTCTCCTATCAACAACTTCTGGAGCCTAAGTTACAAAGCTGATCCTTTCATCTTCTCAGATAAGTGCATAAAAATAGAGTGTGAATATCTCCTCTTTCCTGCACCCTAATTGCAGGAATCTGTGCTAATGAAGCACAAAACAGCTTTCCTGCCAGAACAAAGTGTGCTCTGTCATTCACACTTCCCCCAAACTCGGTTTTGTTCCTGCAGTACGGGTATGGTAGGAAGACACCTCCACGCTCCCCAACAATCCACACGCAGACAAATTTCCACAGGCTTGTAAATTCCTGGAAATTATTTTGCACACAATGGGCTTCCAAGAAAGAGTTTGTCAGGGAAAGACATGCTATCTGGAACAACCCATAGGCAGCCCAAAAGCAAGACACTGCTGGTTTTGGAACTGGGCAAAGCAATGGCTAAGGGAGGGAGTATGTGAGCACTAACTTGACCTTCAGTATCACTGGTCTCCTCTGGACGTTTCATTTTAACCTTTCGCCATGAAAACCTCATGATCTAAGTTAAATCTCAAGGCAACAGAGGAAACTGAGGTTTGTTTTTCCCCTTCAATACACAGCGCCTTTCTCAGGTCAGCAATTCTCTTTGCTAAAGAAAAGCCATGAATTAAGCCTGGTCTGGATAAATTCTTGCACGCACACAGATTGACATAAACGTGGGAATGTACTTTCCTTGAACTCCACATAATGTCAACTTCTCTAGTACATTCATCAGTCCATATGAGCTCGCCTTAAGAGGACAGTTCACGTGATTACTTCTTGAAGTATGTTTTGGTGTACAATCTGTGTGGCCCAGCTAATGGAGCTGGCTGGTACACTCGGCCACCAGGAACAAAACCATTTCACTTTCTGCCTGTACAAACAGCTTCACACCCTATTAATTGGGCAAAAAAAATATGAAAGATAAAGAATGTTTAAGAGATACCCATGTATGCAAATAAATCTAAACAAGAACGTAATGTGGGAGGTAGGGCAGAGGCACAGGAATATCACACTGGAAATTCCCAGGTGTCACAAATTAACTGGTTACTCAAGTTCAGACAAGTGCCCTAATTAAAGCATGTTTATTTCCTCTCACTTACTAAAAATTAGAAAACCAGCACACACACAACACGTGGTATGTTTCTAGTTCTATAGGAATCTAAGCAATTTGGCCAAGCAATATTATTTGATGAAACTATAAAAAGCAGCA
The DNA here is from genome assembly GCF_016699485.2 of Gallus gallus. Taxonomy (NCBI): domain Eukaryota; kingdom Metazoa; phylum Chordata; class Aves; order Galliformes; family Phasianidae; genus Gallus; species Gallus gallus. The sequence continues at coordinate 19,087,529 of NC_052540.1, forward strand.
AGAACAGTAATACTACAAAGATTTCGTGTGTGATGCTGATCTGTACTCACAAGGTTCAGAATGCCTCCATTTCTAGTAAATACTATGCTTCATACCCCATTACTCTGTATAATGCTAAAACTTGAATATCATGACAAACGTACTCCAGCCTTTGGGAGAGTTTTTTTCCATGCTACTAATGAAATCATTACGTCTGTTTTTGACAGTTTGTTTTCAGGAGACAATCTTGTTAATTCTCCTTATTTTATACAATCCAATACATTTAAGGAACAGGGAAAGCAGCACTTACGTAAGGGTATTTTTTTTTAATGTCTGCAGAAGAATCATTTATGAGAAGTTTTGTCTGCAGAATATTTCTGGATTGGTTTAATAAAGGTCCTCATAGAATCACGGATGGGTTGGAAGGGTCCTTAACACACACCCAGTTCCAACCCCTTGCTATGGGCAGGGACAACCCCCACCACATCGGGTTGCTCAAAGCCCCATCCACATCTTGGGCACATCCACAGCTACAGAGGGCAACCCGTGCCAGTACCCAGCCACCCACAGAGTAAAGCATTTCTACCTTGTATCCAATCTCAATCTACCCACTTTTCATTTAAAACTGTTACTCCTCGTCCTATCACTACCCTCCCTGCTCCTGGCTACAATCATCAATTCTTGGCTAAGGGAACATAAACATTACATACGTTGCCACAGTGTTTCTCAACTTCAGTGCTTACAAACCTCAAAGTAAAGCAGCTAGGCTTTTAAATCTGTAGAACACACAGACATAGATACACTAACAGCCCAACAGGTTTACAAATCAGATTCGAGACTAGAATAGAAAAGAATTGGCACCATACAGAATGAATAAGTAGAGGAACTTTGCCTGGTTCCTGTCTGCACTGAATCACATCTCCATTTCCCTTTAACTCACAGGCTCTGGATTCATCAAACTCGATGCAATTGAAGAAAAACAAAAATAAAAGAACACCCTTTTTCTAAATATATTTAAACGTTACCAATGAGAGGAACAGGATAGGGTTGAACCAAGAAAGCATCAGCTCTATTTCCTGTGTTGTCATTCATTCACTCAACATGACATACTAGCAGCTTGCTGATAGCAGCTCTTGCTAGCACCTGCCCAGGCTAACAATACCTGCTAGCTTTACTCACATCAGCAGCCCTGCTGGGGGATCTGCAATGGGAGATTCTCTAGATGGAAATGGCAGCCTCACAGCTGGGCTGAAAAAACTGTAATCAGCAGAGATTAGGAAGCCAGAAAAGAGATCGGTAGCCCAAAAGAGCATTGTAGGACCTTGTTTTGCTGAGTTTAGTATGTTTAAAATATTTTCAAAGTAAGCACCATAGTTAGGAAAGCTCTCTTACTGAGTCCATTTTCAAACAAATGAGCACACAGAAGTAGTCAGATCTCCTGAGAAATGTGCAGCAGCAATGCAGGCAGGAGTGCTTCTATTCACAGCAAGTGCTTCTGGCTATCTTAGGTTCTTGAAACTTCAACGAGAGTTAAGAGATTTTATCTGATCTGAAGGGAAGAAACTTTTTATTAGCAAACAGGTGAGAGCACTATAAGAATACTTAAAACTGCTTATGTGCCCACAGCACTTGCACACGCACACAGAGATTCTCAAACGAGTAGATCCTTCCATAACCAAGGAGTAAACCACTGAATGCATGAGAAGGAAGTGACTCAGACTGAAATTCATAAAGGACAGATTGAATGGGACAGGATTTCCGCTCACAGCTCTTTTTTACATGGCAAGGCTCCTCTATGGAAAAAAAACCAACCAGCTGACCCACTCCCATTCAAACTTTAAACCAGCCCTGCTGCAAAGCTACAGAATGGATTTCAAATCAGGACCCCTACAGCTGACCTCCGTGTTCTCTGCCTGTACAAGACACCACCCATCCTACCACAACAAACACACAGATCAGCTGCTAACTTTCTGATTATAAGGCATTGGTTGCCTTTTCTTTTTTAATCTTACAATGGCAGGTTTCCAGTATCCAGCATAAGCCAGAAATCTTTATTTACAACTCTGCCTCCCAAAAGAAATATACAGTGCTGTCACTGAAAAAGGCCAGAGGAAGCACACATCATTTACGTACTCCAGCATCATTTACTTAATTTTAGCACAACTGATGATGCTGTCACCCTGTTGCTTCCAAAAGTGCTGGGAAAAAAAGCATTCTTTTAAAATCTGCAGGAAGCAAGTTATTGACAAAAGGCAAAATGTTCCTCGAGTGCTTATTCATGTGCACAGAATAAGCAAATCACATGTATTATGATAGAAAAATGTTGTTAGCTTAAATATCTCATGCCCTGAAATTTGGAAAAAGTAAAGTTGTCCTTGCATGGCATGATGAACATTTTCTTCACTATTGTTCTTACAGCACTGTGAAATAGCCTCACTGTAGCTGAGGTCCCTCAAGGCTATAACCCCTCTGTGATTCTGCTGCTGACCCATGCTAGTTTCCACCTGGGACCTGCAAGCTTCTGGTCTAGCAGCATGCAGTGATCCTAATGCCCCTCCTGCCAGCAGCTCACTGCTCAAGCCACAAGCTGGTACCAGGATGTTCTGACACCCAAGACCCACCATGAGCCTGTCAGCTGCCATTCCACACACACACCGACCCAATATGAATCAATATGCTATAAAGCACACCCAAATCTCAGTTACATTTGGTTAAAGGAACCTATCGCCTTCAGTTCTCCCTCACTCTACTCCAAATTTTCAACCCTGTCCATGGCAGAGGGGGCTGCAATTGGGTGATCTTCAGGGCTCCTTCCAACCCAGACCACTCTACAATTCAAAGTTTTACACTAAATTCATACATTCCTGCATGCCTCTCAAGAGGTTTCTGTAAGCCTGGCTTTCCAACTCAAGACTCTTATTCTTTATATATGAAGTACCTTTAATAGTTTTTCCAGGGCACTTTGCAATTTTGGAAGCAACAACACAGTGTCATCAAATTTTTAACTAGTGGCAGACTTGAATCTACGCACACAAAGCTAATCTGAAGCAGTTTCCATACTTGTTACTTATGGCATTCTTTTCCTCAGTTACTCTGAACACACTGCTGTCTCAGCAGTACGAATCAAAATTATCAGCTACTTCTAGGCTGCTTTTAGCTCTCACCCCAATAACCCATAAGGCCACAAGTCAAGTGTTGATAGATCCCCAAATAAATCAAGAAGAAACACAGGAGATAAATTAAGCAGTAGCAGAGTTGATTAGAAGCTGATAAAGACAATTTTGTCCAGTGGGAGCCATTACAAAGCCTCAGTGATCACCTTCCTGCAGATATTTGTATATTAGTATGTATGTATGAATACAGCAATAGACTGATGTGGAAAAGCTCACGTCTTGAGTCATTTTTCTTTATGAAAAAATGATTCCTATTGAGAACAAAATGGATGAAAGTTATAATTTATTAGAACAAATTACTGAGCTAGAGTAAGGTAGGACTGGCTATGTGCAGAATGGCTTGTGGTAAGCTAGAGATTGAATCAGATGAATGACCTACTGTTTCACCGTAGACTCGCAATATTTTGATGACGAGCTTAAAAAAAAAAGATGTTGAAGAAAATTATTTCAGAAGTAGCCAGATCTGGCTATGAATTCCAATTGCTACTTGTCACATTTCTTCTGTTTCAACTAACTGGTGAAGCTTCACATAAACTTGGTTTTTCAGCAATTATCTCACAATGCTCTTGCAAGTTTACTACGCTCACCCAGAACAGAGAAGTAGTACTACCCAGCAGTCTGGTCTTGGTTAGAGCTCAGTTGTACCCAAGGACTTTGTGAAATGCCTGATTGATAAGTAAAATTAAACCAAGAACTTGCTTGCAAAATGCATTTCTCCTAACAGATAAAAAGCAAATGATGCTGCAGCTACCAGGGAATAGTTAAGAAAGATAGGAGGCAATGGGTTCAGCTTACAAAATAAATACAGTATAGCAAACTCAGTGTTGATATTTAAGTTCACACTGTATTAACACTGTCTTTATGTGTGGGTGGCAGTGTTTTTTGGCGTAGTTACTAGATCCATATACAGGCGGTCGTAAGCTGGAAAGGTGCAATAAAAAGGAATTAAAAATAAATAAATGTGCCTTTACCATGTGGCTCTTGTTCGGTAGACTTCGGGCTGCTTCTTGCTCTGCGCTCTGGCTTCTTCACTCCTGGTGCCCCCCCACCGCTTCCACTGCTCGCTCCATTGTGGCTCTTTGCATAACCATTATATACAGTTGTGCAGCTGCCTATATGGCTTTTGTAGATGGATGAAGGAGGACTGTTCAGACGGTTTTGGCGATCAATCTGCCTCTCTTTGAGTTTTTTGTGCTGTGGTTTGCTGTATTGATCTTCCCTGGTAATATAGCTGGACATCCCATATAGTGGTATGATTTCTGAAACGAAAGAATTCACTCACATTAACTCAGAAGAAGATCACCAACCAAATTCCTGATCATCTCCAAATTAAATCCCAGATTTTCCCTGAGATTACCTCTAAAACAATTTTTTTTTTTCTTTTAAGAAACTTTTTCTGTAGGACTGATGGTTTTCTTCAGCATCATATTAAGGGTGCTCACTTGCTGCTTGAGATTTCAAAACTCTCTGGATGAAGATTTATGTACAAATAAAATACAGTAATGGGGGCAATAGTTTTCTTTCCCCTGCTTTTCAGTCGGAGGCCCACATTTTAAGGAAAAAAATCTAATAAGACAAATATTTTGGAAGAAGACTTCATAAATTCATTAAGAAATCTAATCGATTCTTCCCCATTTTTGTTTCTTGTACAAGCCTGGGAAACAGCAGACTAACATTCACCAGTATAATATTCCAATACTCACCACTTCAGTTATTTTAGTGTCACAGATATAGGTCATTTTATTGAGGCAATCTAGGATTTTTTATTTTTATTACTTAATTTCTGGATTTTTATTGCTTGTTTTTAAGTTGAACCAAACTCCTGCTATCTCCTGGCTATAGAACTATTCAGCATCCACTTAGCCAGTGGCTGAAAGCCCCTGTGTTTACGTAACACACTCCAGTGTTTGCACACAACATTTTGTTAAGCTATCTGACAAACTGCACTGTTCTCTTTTCAGAAGAAACATTCCTCACCTAATTATCTGATGAGCTGCAGTGGCCTATTGGTGTCCTGTACATTCCATTTCCTCATTTCCTCCCCCCAGGATAAGGAAATTAAATGTCAGCTGTAACGTCCATTCCTCATTAGGAGATGGTCTGTTGGTCAACAGAAACTTCAAAGAGAAGCATCACTGGATACCTCTTTCCGTCTCTTTCCCTCTCCAGAAAAGTCTTATTTCTGCTGATATGGCTTGAAAGTATTCTTTAAAGTGTATTAAGTCCAGGTATTTTGGGAGTGAAATCATGAATCCTGACCTGATTTCCACGTTAAGTATCTCGAGCACCTTTGCTGACTATTAAATCTGAGTTACACACAGACTTCTCTCCAGGATGGATCAGACACAGCAGCACATATTTCAGACAGAAATATGCTATTTTCACTTCTTTTACGGCAGTGACTTACTTATGACCTGATTTGGGTTGTCATGTTACTCTTTGGTACCGGGCAGTGCTTTTCAGTGACTTTGCTGCCCAGACTCAAACAGAATAACAAACAGAAAATGCCTGTTATTTCTTGGAAAACCTCTGTGGTTCTGAGCTTCTGAGGGATAGAACGCACACTGCTGCCAACAGGAAGTGGTGTTCAGCTTCTCCCACTGGAAATATCTGTGACAAATCTTGCTCAGATCTAGCCCTCCTTATCCATCCTCACTCCCAAGCCAGGGTTTTGTCCTTTGGTTTTCTGTACAATGCTGCACCATGACAATGAAGAACGATCAGCATGACTCACAGCCCTAGTTTGGAACACAGGATGAGAACTTCCCTCACTCCATATTTATGAATTAAGTTAAAATTAGCTTTGCCTCTATAACCTAGAGTTGCACCATAGGGTTGTCCTGTGCTGCTGCACTCCGGGTAGTGACACATGCTGACAACCTCTTGCTCCAGTAAATAAGAGAACACAGATGGAGTCTCCTTTAATTCATTTGCCACTTTTGGTCTCACTGGCCCTTAACACCTGAACAGGTGAGAAACGCCAGCAGTTTCTTCCAACTCACCTTGTTCTCCATATAGTGTAGGTGGAAGATGATGCTGTGGGAAAAACTGTGGTGGCATATCCCCAGGCCCAGTGACAGGAGGATAAAAAGCCGTATGGGAGTTGTGAATGAAATGAGGATGGTGCGTCAGGTAGGGAGGTAAGTGATGGGTCGGAGAGATGGCTGAAGGGTAGCTGGGAGGGTAACACTCTGGAGACTGTGGGGTGACCACCACCCTCCGGACACCGGTGTTGTCTTCTATCACCTGCAAGAGAAGGCAGGGACAGGGGCACGTTATGCAGCAACTGAACTGAACACGGTTTTATAACAGCAGTGTTTACAGTTTGTTATCCCATTAAAAAAAAAAATGGTTGGTCCTTAAGTTTATTCACAAACACATTTCTAAAATGAATATCAGCACGGATAAACACAGTGGTGATGTGGCTTTTCTTGGAGATTCAGATAGCCACACTCATCACTGGGAGACTAACTACTGCCAGCGATAACCGTGTGGGTAAGAGACAAAACAAATACCCTGTATTTATAGAGTAAAGCAATTAAGAAAGGAACAGAAAGCACCAGAATAAGAGTACTCATTAAGACCAATCCTACCTTCTGCATATAAAAGTTCTACCACTGATTTTGACAGCGCTATTTGAGTGAGCACAGAGTTAGTAACAGCTGGAGATTAACCGGCACTGCTATTGTGTGTGTGCAGAGACCTGTCAGCTGCAGGAACCTGCTGTGCTGACACCCTTTTTCAAAGGAATTGCTCTGTTCACAGCAGGTATCTCTATCTGTTAAAAGCAAACCATAGGGCAGCAGTTTTCTCCCACTACAGAGCCGATCTATACGTCCATGCAAATCAATTCTCAAATATGCATACCTTGGCCCCAAAGATCAGAGTCAAGGCATGTAAAAACAGATGTAGAAAGGTGGAAATGTGCTTAGGCTGAAAAAAAAAAGAATGGTTTTCAGCTTACAGCTCTGGAAAAAGTATATTTCTGGAGAGAAGTCAGCCAGCCCCATTTCAGGCCAGACTTACGAGCCAAGCTGCTCTTGAAGCTTATTCAAAAAAAAAATAATCCTGCCATCTCTGGAACTTAAAAATACAACTGAGCAATTAATACTCCTTTAATTCTGAAAGTGGAAATACTTAAGGTAGAAAGGCGTGCAAGAATTTAGAGAACCAGTTTGGCTGTCAGAAATTAGTTTTTCTAAACTGACTGACGACACAGGGAAGATCATCATGTTTGTGATGAATGCCGTGTACGAGAAAGGTGAATGCAGAAAGGGACAGCTTCGAGCCCCACCATTTGCAGCACAAACAGAAGGATGGAGAACAAAGCTTCCTGATGCATTGACAATGATGCATCATGCTAAGGTGTTTGGCAGACAAGGTCTGGAAAACGTTAGATGCCTGCCACAAGATATGACCGTTCTCAGCCATTTGTCGCTCACTGGAGATGCTTATGCTCCACCTAACAGCACCAGCAAAAGAAATCTTGAAGATTCCCACACTCCTGGGTCTCTATCAACGTGATGGGGTCTTAGCCCAAACCACACAAAAAAAAATTGTCTATGCTGACATACCCTGAGCAGAAGCAATCACAACATGAGCACACCACTGTTCCTGCTGCAGGGTGACGAGCCTTGTCACACACAGTGCTGGAGCCGTGAGCAGCAATGCTCCAGCGAGCACAAGCCCACATCTCAGGCATCATCTGAGCAACTTACCCAAGGTATAATTCAACCAGCATTAGCTGACCCAATTCTTAACTCACACCACTTGTGCCCTAAGATTATGTGAATTACGCCTGTAAGCTATGGGCTGACACCACAGACAAGGACACGGATGAGCTGGCTTCCTTACAGAAGGAAATTTTCTATAGAAAGTAATTCAGTCACTTGTAACTGATGTTTTACATTAAGAGATGTGTTGCTTGCTATGCTGAATAACCAGAATAGGAATTGTTTAGCTTAAAGTACTTTTCCTAAATTCTAATTTTACAACCTAAGCTAGCAATTTGTCATCTGCTAGCTTTCAATTTCAAAGACCCTACAGCCCTCAGAAGACAGCTGAGCCTGGGAGACAGAGCAGCACTTCAGTCTCACTGCTGCATTCTCAGGCCTCCAATCTCTGCTATCAGGTTCTACTCAACCCCCACATCCCTCATCCATGTATCAGGACTGAGACTTGCTCTAAAATATGGAGGAAAAGTCTTTTTCCAGTTAGCATAAGTGAAAGCCAAAATGACTTATTTAAGGCTGTACATGAAAACGCTGAGACTTAACTCTCTTAGATTCCTATTACTATTTAATTGAGACAGCAAGCCCCTACATTTTGACATAAAAAGCTCTCATGCAGGCTTTCAGCAGGCTAAGCTTCAGAGCCCTGGTGGGTTCAAGCCCTTATCCATGTATCTACATCAGATGACATCTGGATTCCGTGCTCTAGATGAAAGAAGAATATGTCAAAAAACAGATTTAGACAGAAAACTTGTGCTCTGCAGCAGTTCCTCATGTAAATCAGTACTAAAATTAGTATGATTTCTCTTCCTGAACTATCTTCTAGAGAGCAGGGAGAAAGCCTCCAAGTCCTTTTGACAGCCTTTTTGAAATTCTATTGCTGCTGAAACTGCAGATTATCAGCACTGTGAGAAAAGCCAGAGATCAGGGGATGAGCCAGCCTTCCAAAAGACTTTCATCAAGAAGTTAGGAGAATAATATCTTTTGTTTCCTCTAGGCCACAAATGCTTACAGCATCCCTGTTACTTCATGTGCATGTGTTCTCAAGGCAGAAACACAAGGGATCTTGCAAAAAGTCCCTTAATTTTCTTGCCCTGCACGGCATTTCCTCTTTAAACTAGGTTTTATAGATAGATATGTAAATTTTAGAAGCAGAAGACAAGGCTTAAATACAACATTCTGTCCTTAGCAGATCATGAAGTTGGCATTGTATTAGGTTTTACAGGCATCAGGTAACTGAAAAGAAGGCCAGAATTGGTTGAGACTGCAGACACCTCCAGATTTATAAAACCTGTAGCATCATTCTGGGAGATGACATTTTTTCAATCAAAGACAGAATAAATTAGTTTTGATAAACAAATAGTAAAGTAAATAGCGTAACTTAGTAGAGAGGTCAAGCTTTGATAATTTAAGAAGAAATCTGCAGCTCTTCACATCTGCTTGAGACTGTGTGTCGTGAAGACCAGAAATTTGTCCAGAATGCACTGTCTACTAGGCAGCCTCCAATTCAGTGCTGGCTCTCTAACCTCTGTCTCTAGATATAACCATAATATTAAAAGTAATTATTATCAATTTAGCAGATGAAATTTACAAAAAACAAATAGTTCTGGTTGCTCAGCACCTAGAGCTAAATTTGCATTAGTTTGTTTTTCAAGCAGTTATTAGCTAAATTGTCTCTTGCTATTATTTTTTGTGCTTGCTGGTATAATTGGCATGCCACTTCGCTAACTGTATTACTATTGCATAGTTCTATGTGCTTATCTTAAGAAGATTAATTAGTAAGTGAGGTGCACGATCTCTCAGGAGAGTTTGGATAAACATTACTCACACACAATAAAATTGCCTTCTTTGTTGGTTGCCATGTTTGGGGAACAGCATTTTTTTTCAATGCTATTTGTTTTGCATTAAATATAGTACTGTAGCGATGAAAACTCAATCTAAGGCAATTTACATATTCATATATCACTACTCTATGTTCTCCAGTTTTCTCCACTGAAATTTAATACTTCACCTGCAGGAAAAAAAAGACAGATGTTCTTTTTGCACAGGTAAGCTGTACCTGGATTTTGTAAGTTGTAGCTGGAAGAATACAATCATTGTTATATTCTGTAACACACATCTACTGAATAGACATGGTAGCATGGAATATATTTACATTCCATTTCAAAATCCTACTCCTATTTCACTTAAACCTAACATGCAAGATTCAGCAAGGGTTGCTGGAGCACAGCCACTGGGTGGACCATGACCAGTACTTGTGGAATTTCATAAACTAATTTGAAACTTCATTCATAAATCAATCTGTACCAGAAAACAGTACAGAATGAGCTCATCTTCGAGGCACTTGGATGTTAACATTTTATTTATTCACTTCATTTTTTAAGGATGCCAATCCAAGCTCACGCCAGTCCTGACAAGTTTAGCATCGCTATCTTTGTCATTCACTGCATACAAGCAACAGTATTACACTCACACCTTAGGAAACAGTGAGAACGTCCCTAATGCTGGCAGAAATATTAGGATACCTAAAACCTAGCACAACCTGAGACCTGCAGAGCCTTCCTAGCGTTCAGTGTTTCAGAAGGATCATCCTGCTAAAGGATGACTCTATTGGTTGCAGCCCACAAAATGCAAAGGAAAGCTCTGTGAGCAGTAAGCCACACAGAAACTGAGTCTGTGGCTAAAAACTTGTGCTAGACAAATTTAATTTGGAAGAGAACACCTCCCAGCGTAGAGAATTTACCCAGACACAAAACCCTGAGGATGTGTTGGATTTTCCACCACTTTAAACGTTATTTAAAGATTTCCCACTTGCTAGAGGTTACGATTTATTTCCATCAAAGTCTGTGTGCATTCAATGCGTAGCAAACCACAGGGCTGAGCACACAGTGCGGCCTACACGGCCCCACGAAGCCTGCTGCCCACAGGCGGCTGAGCAGCACCGTGCATGCCTCGCGCTCCAGCCACCCCTCCAGGCCCTGCGCCTTAAAATAGCTGCGGCCGAGATTGCATATCAACAACTCTGTAAATAAAAGCAACGTGGAGGTTCAGACCAAACTTTCATGTCCAATTATGTATGAGTAATTCCTCAAGCTCAGTGGAATTACTCTGGATATGCTTCAGTGAGAGCAGCCTTCGGCCAATAGCCCTAAGCAAACAAGTTTCTGGTCATGCTTTTCCATATTTGCATTATTCAAGCACTCAACAGAACGCCCCCAAATCCTTTCCCATGCCATTCTAAATTTAAGTTGTGCTCTTACTGATTATCACAAAGTAGCGTTTTTAACTTTAAGACAATAGAGCACAAGCAAGAGCAAATTAGGCAGAGGCATTTATTACAATCAGAACTCAGTTGATTACTACTATCAACTGTTATGTATTATGAAGCAATCTGAAAGGAAAAAGGGTTGCTCTCCACAGAGTAGAGCACATATTGTGCTACTGAAAAGCACTGCATACAGTTCCTACCCTAAAACTTATTTCCAGTTGCTTGGACAATTTTCTTCAGAAGAGGTTTTTGGGTTTTTTTAATTGGTTAAGAAACCAAGAAGCTCTTCAGCGGGATTATTAGGTTGATCCACAAAAAGCAGACAAGAGAAACCAGGTTCAAACAAAGTCACAACTCGAAGACTTCGATCACTTGGTCTGGCAAAGCATTTCAGCTACAGCCAGCCCATACCTTAGTCCAGGAAGTGAGATGTAGAAGCAGTTTAGTAACAAAACGGTATTAAAGTTATTTCAAAGGAAGAGCAAACGCATCCCAAAGCCTGCCCTGTCCCTCCTGTACTTGCTCCTAGTTCTTCAGGCAGGGCTTTTTAAGTGGCAGAGGGCTAACAACAGCCTCTGTACTTGGGGCATGTTTCCATTCTGTTGAGAAGTTAAAACACCACAGAGTGATTGCAGTATTTTGTGGGATTTAAGCATGACGCCATCCACAATTTTTCAGAATTAGACAAGCTCACATTTCCTGGGGAGGGAGGAGAGATTCCAGAACATCATACATTTTCTACTTAAGAAGAAGTCAGAACGCGTGCATCCAAAGCTCTTATTTAATCCATCAGTGAGATCCAAAATGCTTTGTATGCTTTTAGTAGAACTTCTGGTCTAGTATGCATCTCAATGAAATTAATACAATAAATATGAAGATTATATCATTTGCTGTTATACTTGGTGTTAATTTTTTTTTTTAACTATAGAAAGCCTCTAATCTTTGCAGGAGATGGAACGAAAATTTAACAATCAGGTCATCTAAATTTCTTATTTACATAAAAGATCAGCAGCTGCTCAAGAGTTTCAAAACCTAAGAGCTTTGTGAAAAACCTTTTTCCACTTCTTTTTTCTATAAAAACAGAATAGGTAACTCTATCACAGCCATCCTAAAAACAAAACATTCACCTCTTGGCAAGTCATAGATTTTGCAGAGATAACACTGAGGACCCGAAGCGTATTTTATAGCTTCTTCCACTTCCACCAGTCTTCTACTATATACAACTATCACACTAGAGCTTATCACATTACCCACCAACATGGACACGTAAAGAAGTTGCACATATAGACTCAACCTATATGCACAGATTTTGCTAGCATTAAAAAAATGGGTATACATTGCATACAGTGTGTGAAGATGCACATGGGCACGCTCACATGCATAAATGCATGTATGTGTTGCCAATAAAGGCAAATACAAAAATACACATTACAACTTTCATTTTCATACATATTTCTAAACTTCAACCAAGAAGACTTCTGTATGTGATCAATGCCATTGCTTCTATATACATATTAACTCTTCCAGAAGCATACCTGTGAGATATAACCAGGAGGCACATGAATAGGAGGGATGGATCCATTGGGTGACATCATGGGAACCTCTGCTGGTCCTAAAAGAAAGGGAAAAAGAGATTTATTTCAGCTGAAAGAAATTGCACAATTGCTCAGAAAAGGTTAAAAATAGCTTTATTTTAGAAGCCTACAATAACAAAATGAGCAAATCCAGTAATATCTGGTGTGTGGAAAATGCCTTATGCCATCATCCTGAAAAGAAGATCATTGTTCGATGACTTTAGCATATATTCTGCTGAAATAATATTTTCATCATAAAACAGCTAAAACACAGGCTTTATATTACCCACTGATCAACTTATACAGCATTAAGCAGTAACACAATATGTCCTTTAGCAGCCCACAATTCCTGTACTGAAATCTGGTTAAGTTATTCTTGTCAAAGACATGGAGGTGCAGAACAAAGCAGAAACTGTGCAGCCTGGAGCTAGGCAACTCCCAAGGAAAGTGTCCAATTGTACCAAAAATCACATATGCGAAAAGCTATCTATTTAGGAATGCACAAAGACCAAATTCATTATCTCAGCTATTCAGACTAACCTTGGAATGCAGTTGTACAAGCAAGAAGCTTATGGTTTCCACTCTGAAATCCAGCCCTGAGCATGCCAGTTCCATTTTGAGGCACTGAGTACAAGCATAACAAAGCAAGTGCCATAATCATTTGACTTTTGCAAACACAGCCTCACAGCTGCAAGAAAGCATCTAGATAAAATGAAAGTAGTTGACTTCGTTGCTCATTGATTTAGCCATTAAAACCAAACACATCACACGTAGCAGTCAATAAAATGAACTCCTCAAACAACAGACAGATGTTTGCAATGAGAGTTTACTGTTTTGAAAAGAATAATGTAATGATTTCCCTAGTACATATGCTAACGTTCATTCTAATCTGTTCCTCTAGCATTTGCCATGGGCTTAGAATTCACGGCCAAACTCTGGAGAATAGCTCAGACAACTCTCCACTTTGTTGCTGCCAATTGAATTTTAGCTTAGACAATTACTACAAAAGATCACTTCAACCTCCACTGACAGAGGAGGCACCCAGCATCTCCAAACCATGTCCCACTCCAGGAAGGGAAGCCAAATGTCAGAACACGTGGAGAACTTTAGCCATAAAGGGGTGGAATGGCAGCTCATCAGCTCAACACTCTCATGCCTCAAATGTTTGGACAAGTCTGGCGAAACCTCCAGCAACGGAGTGAGCCACAGCTTGTCATCCAACAGCAGCAAGAAAACAGGGATGCCGGTCCACACTGACCCATAAAGAAGCCATTCTCTATCTGCATATGGTTTTTACTAGTCACATCTACATTTGAAACATGATAATTTATTAAGTGCATTAAACATGTGAAAACTCCTCTAGTTTCAGTGTTTATTGTTTCAGAAGTTATTTTAAGCGCGGAGCTCTGCTGCTCCTCATACTGCTCAATACCTAACTATGCAGGGAACCTCACCTATACTACAGCCCCACTAGGAAAAATGGCTTTAGCACTCATCTAGCACAGATGTTTTTCCCCACCTCACTTCATAGCTCTATTAATGTCCTTTGTCTCCCCTAATAAAGCTCCCACAGTCAACAGCTTTAGCGTGAATGGAAAAATGTAACAGTATGAGCAGTAAGCAATTGCTGGGTGGATTAAGCTGTCCATTAAGTGGCTGTTTAAACCCATCACAAAATATTAAGTGACAATTGGTTCGCAGGGAGCTTTTCAGAAATATTATTTGAGTAAATGCATTTTTCCTATTAAAAAAAAAATCAATCTTTGTATATGTCTTCCGAGGAATATGTTTTCATGCTTTCCTCTGAACTTCCTTTGGTTACACAGTGCCGAGTTCAGCAGGGCACAGTGCACACAACAGGAGTGTGCACAGCAGCACTGGGCTGGGGGAGCAGAAGCCATGTGGGACAAACAGGTGCTGTTGGGTTCTTCAGGGTGCAATGAGCCCAAGATTTGGTGGAAGGAATAATTAGCACCGTCATGCGGCTCACTTTAGATGTGAATGATGTGACACAACAAGGGAATGATGCTAAAGAGAATAAAGCCTTAATTTTTAACGTGTTTCGAGACCTCAATCAAAATCCTCTCTACTTACAGTCACCGTGGCCCTAGCCAGTCTCTCAAAAATATAAACTCTGCCTGGAAATACATTGGAAAATGGAGCAGTTCTGGAGTTTCTATGCATAGATCAGCTAAGTGCTATATGACAGCTGAGAATCGCTCAACTCGGCACGGCCATCATCTGTCCCGCACAGCCCTTGCCAATTGCTCATATGGAGCAGCAATCAACTGGCAGGAAGAAATCAAACTCCCACACCGAGACTGTTGACTGCAACACTTCCATTCCAATAAAAGAAAGATTGGGTTTTATCATCAAAACGTGCCCTGTGCAAGATGATTCCTAACCTCGCGCACAACCCACAAACTGTTAAAGTCATTTGGGTAACAGGTTTTAAAAGAACGACAGCCCCGTGATTTGCGGCAGGGTTTTGTTTCCAGTGCTTTGATTTCCAGGCGAGCCAAATGACTTTAGCATACATTATTTCATCTCTCCCGTCAACGGTATCAAAACAACTTCAAGTGGCAGTGAGTGACGCACAGCCCCAGAGTTACTGAAGACCTCGCCTGCAGAGAAACCACTCCCTGTTCAGCACTAAAACAAAATCAAACCTTTTTTTGAAGGAAGTTTATTTATCTTTTACTGGCATCCAATATTTTAACTGTTAAAAAAAGTACGTACTTAGAAAAGGATGTTTCCTCAATTACTTATATTCATAGGAAGGATGTAAGGAGTTTCCCCCGGGGCATTTTAAACCCTTGCAAGTCTTAATTGAAGCTCACAGATCAACACACAGTTTAATCTATGCAAGGAGGAGTCATCCTGCTTTGCCCTGGATGCTGCCCACTGCAACAAGCTCGCCTTCGTATGTCTTGAACCTGCTAACAAATGAAGGCCATCCCCTGGGTCCATCACAAAACTGAGCCAGAAGAGATTTGGCCAAAGCTGCTTGCAAAGCCGGAGGCCAAATTCCACCCCAAGCTCCAGCAGTGTAAATACTGAGCGCCTCCAGCAGCTTCTGGAGAGCTGCCCCAAAGCTACCCTGAAAGGCAGGTGTGAGGAACCCACTGCCCTGACAGCACCAAGAGTTTGTGCTTCCAACACATTTCTAATCAAGGAAGCAGGAGAAGCAGAGCTGTTCCCAGGCGGCAACGCTGGTGATCAGCCTGAAGCCCTGGTGAACCCTATGCTGCCCCCCTTTCATTGTAATCACTGTAAAACATTTCCAGAGGAGAAAAGCGTTTCCCAGATCTGCTGCCTTTAAAAAAAAAAAAAACAAAAATCAAAACCAAGAAGGCACCTGCACACAACAGAAACCACTACTATCGTACTTGCACTGTGGCACATTACGTGAAGCTGCGGATGAAACCAAGTCTTCCTCCCCTTTCCCTCCTGCACCTCCCCAGCCCAGGAGGCTGCTCTGTCCTGGGACGGTCAGCTCTTTGTCCATTCCCTGTCCTTCTGCAATCACAGCACAACCCGCTGCAGGAATTTCCGCCCCGAGGTTTTCAAGGCAGAAGAGCCTTGGTTTCAGACCACGGCAGTCGCAACGCTCTTGTATAAAAGCAGTTTTGAAATCAGTAGGCTTTTATTATAATCCTCAGTGACCTTTTATGCATGAATTAATTAGTTTTCTTCTGTTAATTACAGAAGCCTAAAAGTCTGGCACGCTGGTTCCTCTGGCTGGAGCAATGCATCTTGCCCGTTTCTTTCTTTGTGTGCAGAACCATGAAGCAGCAAGCTCACTGCACTAAGCTGTTTTCCCTCCCCAGCTGCTCCGCAAACACAATGCTTTTCTCTCCCTATTGCTAAACCATTTTCACTGCAGAATATTGTCCAAATCCAGTCCCAAACCTATGCCCACATGCTTTGCTATGTATTTCCACTGCACATATTGCAAAGCTTGCTCCTACAACTCAATCCCCTCCTGGCTTCAGGTTGAAATTCCCCAGTGAACAGGAACTCTCAGGTCCATGAATTGCTCAGTGGGATCTCAGCCCTGCTTCCAGTGAGCACACAGTGACTTAGGATCGCACCCTGTGACACCTGCAGGAGAAGAGACGTGGTGATTTTGGCAGGGTCTTACTTCGAAACTGAAGAATCCTCTAAGTTTTAACACTATGAATCTTCTGTGATAGCAGAGCAAAAGATGAATGCCACCCAAGCACGCGCCCTGTGCTTTACACAGCATAACAGCTAGAATTAATTCACGGAAACCTCGCTGCTCCCTCAGCTCGCCGCTGTGGCTCTCAGTGCTGTGACTCGACACACAGGGGTGTCTCAGGAAGTAAATCTATTGAGCAAGAGCTGTGACCGAATGAAATGGGAAGATCGTTTAAGGGCAAATTGGCCTGCTCTGCTAAAACTAATGACCCAGGCCTTGCTGCCCTTGGCGGGGACCCAGGGGTTTGCATTTTCACATGGACGAGCAGCTGTTCCGGAACAATTTCCTCAATGAAACAAGCACAAACAGGCTGCCTTTCACTGCTGGGTGCACACAGCTTCTCTTCCTACTCCATTATGCTCACAGCAGCATATGTGCCACGTTGGGTGATGGCACAGAGCACCCACAGCCCAAGCTCTGCCTGTTTGTCCCATGCCCCACAGCCACACCTCCTGAAGTCACCACTGCACAGGACCCAGATGTGCTGCTAATCCAGACCGGAATACTTTGTTCCTACATGACTACAAAACTTGTAGTTTGAGGCAGCTCTGCATGAAGAAGGAGCAGCTTTTACAAGACTGAGTGCCCGAGGGGACAACACGACAGCTGTTCAGAAACCTTCAGAGAGGTCTGGTATGTCAGAAGAATCCCAGCTATGCTGCATTCACCCTGCAGAAGTGGGGCTGTGGAAGGCACAGGAGTAAGGGCATTAATACTGCCCAGGGTTAGCAAAAGCACCCAGCACTCAGCCATCCCCATGGGGCGGCACATCCATGAAGGTGGCTGCAGAGTTTTGCACTACTTGTGGGTCTCTTTCCTTAAGGCAACCTCACTTACACTTAAGATGTGAATAAAAGGACACTGAGTACACGCTTGCAGAACTCCTCATCAGGCTGCCTCAGCTGCTAGACAATGTTCCCTGATTAGCAGGAGGAAAAGGGGATCTCAGCAGCATGCATGGAGTCTAAGGACACAGCTCCAACAGAGACATTTCTGCATATGCACAGCACTCCCCCTTCGGAGGAACAACTCTACAGGTACATTCAGCTGGACTTGCACCTCCACTATTCACTTTCTGTTCAGATTACAGCTCAGAAGAAACCATTCTTTTTGCCTTACAATTGTAGTATGATAGCATTACCATGTTCCAACGGGTTTCAAATGATCTTGGTGGTCCAGCATCAAATGGCTATTTAAATGTGCACAGAACATCCGAAACAATCATCAGCCTGAAGCCAGCTGCACCTGCATGGTTTAACCACTGACTGCAGTTACCTCAATACATACATGCAGACACAGGGCCTGACAGGGCAGGCTGAAGGATTTTCTGTAGGTGAAAGATGCTTCTTAAATGCCTTTGCAACTTCCATCACCCTTTATTTTTTTTTCCAATATGCTTTTAAAATCCTGTGAATGCATTGGATGTGGTTACAAATTATAAGCCCTTTAACCTCCTCCCCCCATCCAAATCAATTGGCTAGAATCATTCTAAAAATAATTGAGGTTTAAAAATACATCAGTCCCTCAGAGTTTCACTGCATCATCGCTGTTAAAAGGCAAATCCCACAGCCATGAATTATGCACGCAACACTTGGATCTCACGGCAGGAGGCCCTGCATCCAGCCCAGGGTTTGTGCTGTTTCCAACATGGGGACAAACTTACCCAAATACCAAATGAAAACACTCAGAAACACGTGCCAAAGGCTCAGAGCAGTCAGCCCATGAAGCACTTCTGGGTGTCCCACAGGACAGCACCTCTGCTGTTTGCACCAGAGCCTTTTGTGGGCTGCTTGTCTCACCTGTCCTTGCCAATCGCCCTGCTGCACACTGCCTCCAGTTCATAGGAAAGCAACAGCTCTGACGTTTGAAGAGTACACCTCTGTCTCCCAGATGTGGTATTCTTGGAGAATTTTTTTTTTTTTTAAGGGCAAACCAATATTTTGGAGTTGAACTTTTTGTTGTTTTTTTTTAAATAGAAGTGGAATATTTTGCTGCCATAATCTGAATAAACAATTTTGATTCTTTTGCTCAAATAAACCTTTCCTGCTGGTTGGCTCAACAGTCGCTACTGCAAAAACACTTGCAAAGAGTATTTTGCAATACTTCAAGCACTGAAAATAAGCATACTCCCATGGCAATTCACCAGATGGGTTACAGATTGTAAATCAGAGATGTCTAGACTAAAACACAAGAGACAAACATCTGTCTAAAATCAGCTAGCTTGAATGGCAAATACTGTTAAATAAATTAGGGCTACTCTGGAAACAAAGAAGAAACAACTACTTTGAAAACATCTGAAATTAATCCATTAGCATACAAGCCACAAAACAAGAACCTGGAGCTGGAGAGACATTCATTACAAGATGAGCACAACCGTGTCAACACCCTGACATGAGGAGCAGGGATGGCAGAGTCACCCCACGTCCCCAGCAGGGACCCCAAACAGAGAAGTTGGAGGAGTTGGTGGTTCCAAGACTGAGAAACCATACAGCCAACCTGAGGTCACATGGGGACCTGTGGGACAGTGACTGGCCACAAACCCCCACGGGTCAACTCGTACAACAGTGCTCAGGACTACATAAAGCAGGTAGAAGAAGGGAATCCCCAGTCAGCAGTAGGCTTCCCTTTGGAACCACACACCTCTCACACTGAGTTGAGGTGCTAGCTCCAAACAGTGGAGGTCCAGCTGTCCCCTGAAACCTAAGCAGCACCACCAGCCCCTACCCCCACCTCAACAACAGGGAAGCGTCCATCGTTAGATGAGAGCAGTGTGACTCTTACACCAACATGAGCAGTATTTCCATTTACATGCTACAGAGCAGCATTTCCATTTACATGCTACACAGCACCGTTAGCCTGATATCAACAGGAATTATTTATTTCGAGAAAGACGAACACCAAGCCACAAGAGCACCATAAAGGATGGGTGTTGAACTATGGACACTATTTTCCCTTTGCATACAGCTTTTCAGCACGTTCTAATGATGTAAATGCTTTTTGGGGTGCATGAGTTGGTTTGCTGACACGTTTGCAAAATGGCATTCAGTTGTAGAAAGTTTTGCTCTCTGTCACGTGTTTATACAAATGTTCAATAATCAGCTCAGAGTGCAACTTTCATTAAAGGTAACAATAATTACACAACATCAGTTTTCTGCAGCAGGAAAAGAAAATGCTCCAATTATTCAAAATATAATTATTACATTGCCATGGCAACGCCAAAACGATGGTACAATCAGCGACAGATCCAAACCCAAGCCAACAATTACACTATGCATTATGTTCTCTTTCACCTGCCCTTAACGAGGCAGCAATTAGGGGATGGCTATTCTCTGCCTGTCCACCCACAGCGAGAAATATCACGCAGCCTGAAAGCCGACGTCAACCTTCCATCCATCAGCCCAGCCAGCACTGAGGGAACAGCACTGGCACCAAACACGACAGCATCTGACAAGTTTTGTTCCTAACAAGTTTGGATCCTGGACTTTGGTGAATCATTTAAAACACTCTGTTTGAAACACCCTCACCAAAATATGGCAATTAATATCTGGCTGTCATAAACATGCCTTCTTTATTGCATAGGGGAGTGGGGAGGGAAGGAAAGCCATCAGCGCCTTTTGGTGATGGATATGCGTTTCAGCAGAGAACAACACATTGCAAACAACAGCTGGGAGAACAACCCCAGTACAGCAGCCTGTGTTCTCCAAGGGCTCTGCCATCAGCCCTGGTGCTCTCTGCAAGGAGCCCTCGTTGGCAAACCTCTATCCCGCTTGTGCTGCCCCTTTGCTGGCTTGTCTGCTCATCCAGACACGTGTCACGGGACACAGCATCATTCAGTAAGAGCTGCTACTGATATTTAACCCCTCCCACTTTAAGGCAAATAGAAGTTTCTTAACATAACATGCTTACACATATTTTATACTCCAGTATCCTATAGTGAATGCAACAACCAGAGCCATTCACAGGTATTTTACAGAACTGCACACCATATCACTGACATCTTACACTGCAGCAAGCTGTGCAAACTTCAGAGAACGAACGCACTTCCACCCACAATATATAACATACCACAAAGAGCTTACAATCACTTGGATGTGGTTCATTTCTCCTTTCAAGTTTTCTCACTACAAATGATTGACCCTAGCTTATGTCAGCACTGCCCAGAGAACGCGCTGTAGCTGGAGGGAACAGGGAGCTCACACAGCAGGTATGTCCTTCTCCCTTCTCCTCCATGCTGAAGTCCAGCAAGAAATACTTTCTTCTTACTCCTCTGATGGCACAGCGAGCACATGCTGAGGTCTGCTCAGGACTCTACAAGTTCATGATTTTTCATTTAATTTTAAGAAACAATTTTGGCTTCCAGCAACTCTCAGCGCCAGTTTCTCCTTCCATACAAAAAGCTCTCATACTTTGGCATCGCAAAATCGCCGGTGAAGCGCCATGGAAGCAAAAATAGATGAGCAGTGCGCTTAAAGGAATTATAATCCGCATTTATCTAGGTTAGATATAAATACAGAAATAGGGAACGGGAAAGCTTTCCTTGGGGGAGGGCAGGGAACAAGGGTGAAATTTCACTTGAGCCACCACTCCCTGCAGGTCCTATTGCAATTTTCAGATCAATCCAACAGAATCACATCATTCCTGTCAACAAGTTAGCTGTACAATTCAACAGAATATTGCCTGGATAAAGTTAAACTCATATAAATCCTCTAACACTCGACGGGCTTGCCCAGGTAATAGAGCAGTTTGTGCCAATTCTGCTGGAGAATCATGCATCGCTACAGTAACTTTTCCAGCACTGAAGTGTTTCTGAAAACTACAACAGAAGGCTTAAAAGATGAAAATAATTGTTTTTACAGGCTTAGAAAAGAGTTACAATGAACCTGTTAGTGACAGGAAGCTTTTTTTTTCCCCAAAAACAACCTGAGCCGTGTGTTAAAAATGTACATTGATGTTATTTTGTGCAAGTTGTAGGTAGATAACAATGGTTTACATTCAAAAACACAGCAACCAGTGGTCAAAGCCTCGTCCCTTCTTCTCAGCTTCCTTCCCCTTCTGAGCCCCTGCGCTGAGAACTGAGGGCAACGCTCTCTCCTGCTCCCTGAAGGATCCTTGCGATGGCAGAGGGCTGAGAGCAGCATTTCTGTCCTGGCGCTCCGGAGGCCGCAGCACAAGAGGGCCCATTCAGCTGCACAGAGCCGGGCTGGCAGTCTGCAGGGTCTGCCCGGCCGCGTGGCCAGCGCCCGGCTAACAGCAAACAGCGCGGCACGGCGGGGTCCGGGCCGAACAGCAATGCCTTTGTGCCATGGTTTGATTGGCCCTGAAGAAAGCATGCTCTCTGCACACAGCATTAGATCTAGATCCAAAAAAGCATCAAAAAGCTAAAAAAAAAAAAAAGCCCACAGAGAGGAAATTCCACTGAATTATGTTGAAGTCTATCTTCAGTAGCTTAAACTTTTGGACAGCGTTACACATCTCTGTGGATGCTTATCTGC
Source organism: Gallus gallus (assembly GCF_016699485.2). Lineage (NCBI taxonomy): Eukaryota > Metazoa > Chordata > Aves > Galliformes > Phasianidae > Gallus > Gallus gallus. Next base: position 19,109,967 of record NC_052540.1, read on the forward strand.
TTTCTAAGACGATGGCTTTATGCGCGTTTCTAAAGCAACAAATCAAGCATCAAACAGGCTGGATATTACTATTGTTGCTGCAAGTTAGTGTATTAAGAACTAAAACCCCAACCACACGACATCCCAACGCTCGAGTTTGGGAGCTTCCACAGCAGCAGGGCAATGAAGGCTGGTGACAGCCCCACACCTTTGGCTGCACCTCAGTGCAGCCCTACACAGCACCCACTTGGCCAGCAAGCCAGTGAGATGCTGGGACATCACGGGCAGAGGGAGCAGGGCACCCGGCCTCGGCCTCCCAGGCAGCCAACAGCAGTCATCAGCCCATGACTGAGTGGGAATGCTGGTGTAGGAATTCATTAACACTTCTTAACAGAGAGACCCAAAACTTCGATACAATCTACCAAAAATCTGCTTCAAATACACAGCGTCCAATCCACCAACCACAAAACTATGGGAGAAAAGCACTGTTTGAACATAGCAGGGTGTGACAAAGAGGGGGAAGATTAAAATGAAGAGATTAAACTCAGGAGGGGTTTTCTACCACGCTGTACCTCAGTTCAAGAGCAGCAGCTGGGCTTGACACACTTGGTGCTGCAGCCAATGTCACAGGAGCTCAGAGTTCTCCTATCTCTGAAGTCTCTGGATCTCCAGGTTTCCTCCTGCTTCTACCTGAGCAACACTAAACCTTCTGTTTTACTTATCAGGCCATGGCCTGATGCTGGTCTGCAGGAACTATGAGCATGCTCCTGCTCTGCAGCCCTCATCTGGAGTCCATTCACTGTGAATGGAGTTGTCCAAAGGCACTGACAGCAAATCAAGAGTTAGCCCTAATGAACTCCCCGACATGCTCATTCAACGAGTGGGAGCAAACTGCTCCTCTGAAGCTTCAGAAGGCACCATGCAGAGTGAAGAGGAATGGAAGGGAAAGGGGAAGCAGTAGCCCTTCCAACTTATGGGATTTTTTATGTCTCCTGATTTCTAAGGTACAGCCTTCCACCTACACACTGGGAACATCAGCAGGGCTTCAGGAACATGAGGCAACCGTTCTCACATGTATGCATGGAAAAAGCCTGTATTTACACTGCAATGAGATACCACTCACTGTAAGCCTAAAACTGAAGCCATAGGGCCCTCTCTAACGGAGGAGACTTGGGTTCTCTTTAAACATAAAATGCAACCAAATTATACCACGGAAACCCATGGAACACTATTCAGTCTATTCACATGAATAAAACATCCCCCTTTTGCCAAGTTTTGTTCAAGCTGACTTCAGCTTTCTGCTTAAACATACCCCAGGCTATATTGACATCATTTGTAGCAGAAGCAGCATTTTAGTTAAACTTGAAATCTGCGGCTGTTGGGTATAGATTACCAACTAGAGGGCTGAGTTCTCATCTACAGCATCTTGAGCGACCTGACTTCAAAGGCTGGATTTAGACTTACTGAGCCAACGGGAAACAAACACCTTTAATCTCCACACTGACATTAAGCTCAAACACAAAATAATTCTGGGAAAAGCCCTCTATTATCACACAACCAGACGGAAATAGAGGAAAGGTGGTAAAAACTTGAGCAATTCTGCACAAATAACCTGGCTCATAGGCAAGGGTACTAGTTTCTCTCTTCCTGATATCTTTTTCCATCCTGTTTTACTCACCTCTTTTTTAAATATTCAGTTATACTGGGCACTGAGCCTAGATTAACATATCTGAACACTGAACGCTAAGAATTTATTCTAGGAAAAATCTGGGCATTTAGATGCATGTGCAAACACCTAAATTATCTGTCATCTGCACCTAGGTGCTACTGTACTTTGGGTAAGAAATAAGCCCTGCATGTGAAAGAGAGCTGGCAGCACTAAGCGATCTTTTCTGGCCCTGGAGATGCTCAGTTATTAGACCCCGAAATCTTATTTCTAGTATGAGGTTCAACACTGTCTGCTCCTTATTTCCGCAAATATACTGGAATCCCAGACATCACGTGCCTGGTTAAACAGAATACACCAAGATCAACAGCCTTCTGCCCCACCTACATATCAACGGCTTTAAAAACCGTTTAGAAACCCAAAATATATAATACTTCCCAAATGAAGAGAGAGTGCAAAGGAGAAAACAGCATCTTTTACCATACAAATACCACCAGCAAATGCCATATAGCCCAGGCACACCTATGTGACGATCTACCAAGAGGAAACAGGCTCTGGGTTTAAAGGCAGAAGCTGTTTAACTGCGAACAACAGGAAAACAACATTCAAAGCAGGAAAAATATCATAAACCGTTTGAAATTTCTAGATGAAATTCACCTGGGGGAATTCCAATACAGAATCCAAGACGGCACAGACATCCTTCATTCAGGCACCAGAAGGTAAGTGATCTAAAGGAAGGTTGCAGGCTGCACAACCCAGACTTACAAAACATACCCACAAGGAATAACACGCCATCACATTTCTTTTTTAAACAAAAATCATCGCCCTTCTTTTCAAAGGGTACATCAAGTTTCCTGCTGAATAAATTAAGGGAGCCTCATTATTTTTAGCATGCTAAGTGAACCTGTCCAACTACTCACATAAATATATACGATCAGTTTGATCCAACAAGATGCTTAGCACATGTAATTCTCAGACTTCAGAGGCCTGAGTGACTGACAGGGTGAGCTGAGTATCTCGCAGGAATGGGGCTCATAGAGTTACACATACTGTCCGTGGCTTAAAAATCCAAAGTCCCAGCCCTGCAGTGTTCACTCTGGCAGCCCACGTGCTCCCTCTGTGCACAGGAGCTGAATGAGGCATCCCAAAGGCCAGGTTTACTAAGATGAGATGCAACCGTGGAACAAATCAGCTGAAACTTTCTCTTGAAAAGCATACGATGCTTGCTGAAGCTTTGGAAACCATCAAATTAATCCTCCCCAGTGATGCACAGCAGCAAGAGCTTTTGTGAGGTCATTACAGGAATTTCATCCTGGGTAGATGTTGGAATTCCAATTCCACTTTACTAAATTCCGCTTGAGAACACAAAACAAAACACACAATGCTTCTAGGTGGAAACACTGAGAAAATGTTATTGAATGGAATTTTTGAATATTTATAGGCAGGAATAGATCAGCTGTAATTGGAATGGAAAACCACCTACATTCTGACCCCGACCTCCCAAACAGCCAGCTGGGAATTGTGATGTATACCTTCAGAAAGGTCCGCAAGCAAACAAAGCCCAGGGTTCAACTACAAATCATGCCTTTGTGCTGATGCACAACACAGCTTTTGTAAAGGAAAGTCCAATACTACAGAGAATACCGAGGATACAGACAGACAGACATACTGAGGATGCAGACAGAATCAGACCTTAGAGAGACACAGCAATGCAACGAGGTAGCAGAGGCAATTGGTACATTGGAAACTGTAATCAGACATAAGGGAAAACATTTCTTTTTTTTACTGAGAGGTCAACCAAACACTGTTCACAGGCTGTGAGATCTACAGCCCTGCAGTGCTGATGCCTCAGCTGGAGAAGTCCCTGGGCAACCCGCTCCATGCAGACCTGCTTTAGGGACAGGGCAGGGCTACAGCCTTTGGAGATCCATCCAGCCTAAATTACTTCAATTTTGTGGTTCAGCTCCACAGAAAAATCATTTCATTGTAATGCTGAACATGAATACCGGAAGTGTTATTTATAAAGTCTTCTTCAAAATGGAAACATTAAAAAACAGAGATATTCAAAGAGTGTGAAATGCACCTCTTCAACCAACGCACAGAGGATGTTAACACAACACCTGATTCCTGCTCGCTACTGTTAATGGTTGCAACTCATGGCAGCACGTTTCTCATGAACCCACCAAGCACGAAAAGAATGTAAAGAGCATCGGGTAGAGAACACCTGGAAATTTTCTCTGCCACAATTTATTTCCACGCTTATTAATATTGTGTTAATTGTTTATTCAAAAAGATAGAAATCCATAAAAGCAAAAAGCAAGTCTTGTAAAAAACATTGAGACGTCTCATTTTTGGAAGCTTAATCCTGCTACCTATTAGTCTTTCTCTTATGTAAGCAACAGCGAGGGGAAAGCAGCTTTGCTCCTGAAAGCGCTGTTGTTAAATACTCCATGTCATTAACAGGAGCTCGTAAATCCAGCATGTCACTGTTGATATGATCAAACACCACACAATTATTTAATGAAGTCCATTGGATAAAAGTTACCCGACCTGCATTCATCTTTGAACGGTGAAATTGTTTTCGCTTTATTAAATTTTAAGGCTGCCATTAAGAAAGCCTATTAAGAAGGGGGTTTTTAAGCTCTTTCTTACTCCCAACAGCATAGCTAGACACTTTGTACCACTGCTACTCATGATCAGCATTAAAATCACTATAATCAGATAACTTTGGTTCTTTGGTGAGCCATGCTCTACCATGTGGGGACCGACCATGCTGGGGTAAATCAGACCCAACTTGACTGACGTTGAGGGAATTTGTTTTTATGGAACTACTGAAGCTAATCTTCCCAGCCACGTTCTGCTATGTGGCATCTGAAAGTACACTACCAGAGAAACATGCCTTCACCAAATGGAACAGGGATTGGACTCAGAGACCCAGAGGGTTTAATATTGGGCAGTACTCTGTCTGTAAACTGATCAACTCGAGCCTGATCCAAATGGCATCTGTCAGATCACTCCTTTATATAAAAAGGTATCTACCTATACCCAAGTTTCCTAATGCTTGGGAGCGCCTCCAACACAAGCAACACAAATTCAATCAAGAGGAGCAACACATTCATTGCTCTCATCTTAATTCTCTTGAAATTTATGTCTGTGATAACACTGTAAACATTAAGAGTCACAGCAGATAGCTGTGAAAACAGGAGATGAGGGGCTTGGGAAGCAGCCGGGGACGATGTGCTGCCTGCACCGAGCACCTTCTGTTGGGAAGGGCTGCCCCAGTCCCAGCTCTGCCAGGCAGCACACACAGATGCACATGCCCCTTCTGCAGCCATGGGCCAAGCTGCATGTAGGCGCAGTGAATCTTAACTAGGGCAGTGGTTACTGAATAAACGAGGCATTCAGACTGCCAGCCACACCAGCAAACTCACTGCGCTCTCAAGGAGCAAGAAACAGCACAGCAACCCGAGTCAGCTCTACACAGAGCCCCATCAGCCTGCCTGCAGCACAGCCCCGCTTGCCACACCAGCCCTCAGGTGCCAGCTAAGGGCCTGCTGCCTCCTCCTTTCTTGTTTGTGGGTTGCCTATCCACACTGATAACCAACAGGATAACTTCAGAAAAAAAATAAAATAGCCCCCCAGCAGTGACTATACCTGTATTTATCTTCAACTTCCTTCCCCTTCCTATAGATCTACAGCTTTTGTTTATAATGTTTCTCTTTCCAACTCTTACAGAAAAATATATTTTAAAAACCCTCCAATGAAAACAAATCCCCCAAGCAGCTACCTGAACAGAAAGTGATAACGCTTCTGCAGACACAAAAAGCAGTGAGCAGCTCAATGCACTCTCCTTCCCTTTGAAGCAACACCGCTCCTACGTGCAGCACCAAAGAACACCCAAACTCTTCTTCATACAGGAACGTGATTTGAAGCTAAACCACTGCCTGAAACTCCCACCTTAAGTCACCGTTAGTACGTAAAAGGAGAATCAGTCAGACACTTTTTCAGGATAACTATTTACTTTTGCACAAATGCATGCTGGACAGAAAACTACCTACGCATTCTGAAAAGGGGTCTCTAAAGGTTTTTTTCCCCTTGCATTCAAAAACTAATCTTGCTTATTAATTGTTGCCTTTGGAGTGAGCAAAGCTTTTAGTTGTCTCAAAGCTATTAACAGCGACAGCTGTGCATTAAGCAAACTCAATATTCAGCAGCTCCATCCCAACGCCCTTCTGGAACCCTGCAGAACATTTACCAAACACCTTTCCCCTTCTGCAAATAAAAGGGTATTTCTAGATCGATTTCTAAAAGCTAGCTCATTTCTGACTTCACTAGGGGTTTAATGCAAAGAGTTATGAGAGCTATGGAAGCATCAAGAGAATCTGTGCTGTTGCAGAAAATAACTGACAGAATACTCAGCTCCTAGGAACCATATTCTGTCAGTGTTTAGAATTCCTGGGATTCCTGAGCACCATCAGTTCAGCATCAGGGCAACAGTAACTAAAACTCCAATTAGAGTTGTCTAAAACCTCCTGCAAGAATAACGACCTAGAAAACCACCACATACAAAACCATTATGAAATAAGGACTGTCTGAAAGGCTTCCAAATCGACAGATTCCCATTTCACAGCAAAACAACAAAGAAAATCACTTGGGAAGCTCTCCTCTATTAATCAAAGCTTGAATTTGCATCACTTCCCACATTTGCTACTAATTCTGTGGAAAAACTGCATTTACCTTGCTTTCCACTGTCAGCAGTGACCCATCTGGAAGCAGAAACAAATGTGCCCTGCATTTTTCTTGGCCACTCACATCCTTGCTATGGCAGAGCATTGGGTCTGGCCATCCACCAGCTGCACCTACTTTTTCCTCTTTATTTATTACAAACTTCAGCCATGTCAGAGCAGCTCCCAGGCAGAAGCAAGGTGGCCCTGGCACTTTTTTGGCCACGTCCTTTGATGAAGCGCAGAGCCACGTCGCACCAAAGAGGAGGGATCCATAAACACACACAAGCTGTTCTAAGATGTAATGCATCGTATTTTACGCTTTATTACTTACAGGAAGCACTGCTTAATGGAAGAGAAAACTGGAAGGGAACTCAGGAGCCTGGAGCTGGATTCCTTGGGCTGGCAAGAATTCTGAGCACGCTGTGTTCTAATGCATGACATACTGCAAGTGCCCTTTGCAATGGGCAGCTTCAGATATCCAACCCAGCAGGCCAGCATCCCTGCAGCAATACCATACCCCACTTGTTTTGGTCACGTGCGTGTTTGAAACCAACAGCTCCTATTCAAAACTTAAGTCTTAGAGATTAATTGCTCTTTAATTTTCTGTGTTTCTGGTTCGCATACTGCTGAAGTGTCCAGAAGCTAAAAATTGTACTTGAAGTACCACATGGCAGGTCAGTTTAATGATCAGTCCAACCTTCAGTAGTGTGCGACTGCCTGCTGACATTCCCTTGTGGTACATCATTCTCAGTAACCCACCCATCCCAGCAGGCGAGTCGGGTCTGACTTCACAGGCTCACACCACGTGGCTGTACGCCCCAGTGCAAACAGCCTGACATCTCCGGCACTGCGGGCAGACACTGCCAGGGTTACGCACCAACCACACGTAGGCTGACTATTTTTACTGATTATTCCTCAAAGAGCTTATATGTGAATCTAGCAACTCATTCAAGCCAAACTCATTTCTGAAGACAGAAAGGTTTGCCACACAAATGATCCCTGTAAATCTTTTACTTGGGTAAATAAAGGCTACCAAATCCTTGGGCTTCACCATTCCTCAGCAGCAGAGGGATCCCAACAGGCACCAAAACCACTCGGCGTGAGCCTAAGCCAACAGGGGATTTTTATTCTCTGTTTTTTAATACATACAATAATTAGAGACTATTACATTCAAATCCTAATGAGCACCATACAAGTGCACAGTATATGAAGAAAATCATCTAATTGGAAGACTTCAGAAAACAGAGCTCGAAGTGCAAGATCTCCTGAAGGAAAAGAAAAACCTGAGTTGTAAATGAAACCACAATTGTTAACAGCATGCCCTGCACACTGAAGCTGGACTTCACAGAAAGCAGTTTTCCTTCAGTGCAAACCACGATCTTTGATTTTTAACACCTGCATTAATCTATACCCACACAACTGAGGCGTCCACGTTTTACCCTGAGCTGAGGGCACAGAGATACACACGGATGGCAACCAGCTCCCATGGTACAGCCCCAACAAACGCCACACCTACACCAGCCAACACCTTCTGCAATGTAATTGCAGAGATGTATTTAGGGAACCCCACATTACTAACACTGTGAAATACCAGCCAAATAATAATACTAAATGAGATAAATGCTGCAGTCTCGTTTCCTTCATTTTCAATACTATTTTGTCATTAAATAATCTCATTACCAGGTTATGCTCTAAGTCAAACTACACTGTCAATTTATTGCTTAAGTTGTTGTATTAAGGGGATAGACGCCAAATTTTGCAGGATTATGAAGTAAAATCTGAGTTCCCCAGTTCTTATCAATATTTATTAAAAACACCTTCATGCTTTGACACAAACCAGGCCTTGCTGCAGCCCTGGACCACTCACCCCACCTACAGCCGTACACAGAGGCCTCAGGCAGCCTGACGCGGCCTTTGGGAGCACCGCAGAGGGGACAGCACAGCCAGGCTGCCTTCCTGTGATGGGAGATGCTCAAAATCTTGGGTAATTCCCCGTGCCAACAGCAGAATTAGAAGCCAAGCTGCCTCACGCTTCTCCAGGTTTCCCAAAAGCCACAGGATTTTTCACATTCCTCACATTTCCTACCTTCTGCTCTCCCGACGTCTCTCCCATAAATACACTTCCCGTAAGGCTTCCAGCAGCAGCTCTCAGTTGGCTAATAGGAAAACGGGATTTTCAAGTTATTTGCCTCACTGTGTTTGTTCTAAAGACACAGAGACAAAAATATCTGAGAAATCTGTCCAAAAAGTAAAACACCACCAAAAATATGAAAATTGAGCAACTTTCATCTCATCGGCCAACTGAGACAAACATCACTTCAGGGGTGCTGGAAGTGGAATTATTCTCTCCACTTCTTGATGTTCAAATAGAAATATTTGCTGTCTTTAAAAAGCAACCATGCCCACCCTGTGCTACTCAATGCCTTGCGTTGCAACAAGCAGAGCTGTTTGCTATTTTAACAAAGTAGAAATAAACCCAAACACCACTTCTGAAGGCAGGGCCCCTTCCTCACAGCTCCTGCCGGCCCTCCTCTCTCTTTCCTCTTGCTCCAAAGGTCAACGATCTCCTCGGGTAATATTTGGTCTGATCCCATTTAATACATTTCGGTGGTCTCTATCATACATCAGTTTAATTGCAAACAAGTTACTGTAATCACAGGTGAAAGTAAACACGGGGTAAAACTGATGTAGGTCGGTGGATAAGGAAGGGAAGTGGATTTGCACCGTCCAGCTCCTCACACTGTTCTGCAGTAACATTTATTCTCCCCACATGCAAAAAAAGAAAAAGCAACGGCTGTGCTCTCAGGGAGGACCTGGGAGGGGCACGAGGAATTATGAAGCCTTTGTTTAACAATTGAGAGAAACCACAAAAGGAGGGATTTTGTTCAGAACTCCTTGGCGCACACTGGGAAGCTCAGACGTTTGCCCTCACAGAGCATTATTATTAAGAAGCAGTCACAAAGCAGAACCATCCCCTTCTAAAGCGTTCGAGTGTCCCAGCTGATGGATGCTGGTTAAGTCACAACATAACTATTTCACCCCAAGAAACACTGCGTCCATCCGGGTGGGAGCACCTATAGGGCTGCGGATGCACACGCAGATGTTGGCGATGTGGGGGTGGGCGGTGGCAGCCGGCCCCACACATCTGGAGCTGTGGGAAACACCGTGCTGGGCTCGTGTCAGACTGTCTCTGTTAGCAAGGAGCACAGCTGGTCCGCGTCAGCTAATCCGTGTTGCAACACAGCGCCCAGTGACTCCGCGTAGAACTATGCCCTGCTGTTCATGCTCAGCTGTACTTCTGATTATCAAGGGAGATGCCACAGTGCTTTTTTAAATTAAAAAAAAAAAAAAGTTGAATGCAGCTGTTTCTGCCTTAAGGAATGTCAGAAGAAATTGTTTCTCTCTGCCATGGAGGTATTCTTCACTGCAAATCTGACTGTGTTCCAGCGCTAAGGCAGCTGCCCGCTGGCAAAACACAGAGTGCCAGGCGTTTGTGCAGCCTGAGCTGGGAGCGGCCCACATTGAACACAGACAGACAGGGCCATGAGGTTACCACACCAAGTGCTTCAGCTCAAGCTCTGGGTGAAGGAAGATACCTTAACCCCTGAGAATTCCCCACCTGAGAACAAATCAGTGCTCACACACTGACAACCTTAGCAGAACATCTTGATGCTGGAGGGTTTGCTATCCTCCCAACACACCTGACTGACATTACTCCAAACACCCCCCTCTTAGGAGTCATTCAGAACAAGAAATGCAGAGCCTTAAGACTACTGTGATGGCAACTGTGAGATAACATCTTACACCAGGTGGCAGGTGCACCACTGCTTCCCTTCAAGATACCTGAATTTCAATCTGAACATGGAATTAGTGTCCGTTTTCCCCACAGAGCTCAGTTTTCACCCTCTGTAAAGGCAGGCAAAGCAGAGCACAGAGAGGCTTTGTGGCCAGCAGGGAGCTGGGCATGGCCCCCAGCCTCCTCTACAGCTCTCCTGCAGCACTGCTGCATCTGCCTGCAGCCACAGAGGGAGGCTGCACACAGAAGACACACACAGAGACCTGCAGGACGATGTCAAGCTCTCTGGAAGTAGCAAAATATAAAAAGGGGGAAGGGGAAAAAAGAGTTCATAGACACACATAACCTTTGTTAGGATCCACATTTTTCAGGCTCTCTCACTCTGCACCATAACTCAAGGCTGAATAGGAATATCTAATGGACAAAGTTTCACTCTTACAAATGTGAGGGAAGCACTTGAGCAAAACTTGATATACGCATGGATGGTCAGTGCGTTCATACTTAATAAGGCAGCTCTTCTGCCTGCAGGGCAGACCATGGAGCCGTGCAGCATGCTCAGCAGCACCCAGCCCAGCAGCACACGTACATGGCTATGCAGGTGCAAGCACAAGGACACATCACCACCTGCACAGCAGCCCCGCGGTGCAGCTGGACCCATTTTGGGTTCCACCACAGTGCTGTGAAGATGCTGTCATCTTCCTGCGTGTGAAGCAGTCGGTGGCTTCCTGCGGAACAGGATTGATTTGCTCACACGGTACCACACTTCCAAGCATATGTTTGTGTTGCAATGGGAACACCAAGCAGGATGCTGTAAGGCAAGCAGGGGTTTTGCACGCAGACCCAACCCTGGCATCAGATAGAGCCGTTACGTTTCAATAGATGAAGAGCTTACCAGATAAGTAGTAACTCAAGTCCACTTCCATACAATGAGTCCACGTCCTTCCTAAAACAAACTCACTGGCAACTGCTTCTGTGAAGCCAAGATGTGTGTGGTGACCTCAGATCCACCTCAGGAACACCACCTCCAAATAGACTTCTAACTGCAGGCTGGAACATTAATTGCAGCTCACCTGCCCTGTACTGGCTCTCTCTCACTCATATACAACAGTATCAATCCATGAAATAACAATTTCTTCTTCAAGAAGTGGACGTATCCATTTTCTAGGAAAAAGACAACTCCCCAGTACATCACAATTTTCCTATCTTAACAGTATGAGCCCCTGCTTGAATGTACAGTAACTTGTAACCGTTGTTTATCCCATTTCCACTCCAGACAAAAAAGCAGAACCAAAGGCAAACATTGCTCTTTAGATCCTTTACCCATTAAGACACCAGATTTTATCAAGGTCTCCTACAGCAAGAGAGAACGGAGCATGAAGTTTATTTCCTGAACTTGTAAAGTTAGAAACCTCAAAAGCATTTGGTAGAATTTGTTCTAATTCGTTCGAGGCTTAAGCATGCAACTGGCAATGTTAACAGCACAACAGCCGTATGGATGGCCTATTGTCAGCAACAAAAAGGTTCTGAGGAACCACTGAAAAGCAATTCTGAATCTCCATAGAGCAGCAGCTCAAGAGGATGATGCTGAGAACCACTTTACTTTGGTGAAAACTGTCGACTCAGATTTTGGAGGCTGTCCAGAAGCTGCCACGTCTTTAGGGAAAGCAGTACACAGGAAGCTGTATTTCCCCACAGCTCTACCAATCCCATGGGTGTAATGACATTACAAAGCAAAACCACCAAAATCCCCTCCAAAACCCCACAGCATCAGTATTATGGCATCCCAGAAGTCCAAAAATTCTGAGTTATTCCTAAGAATTGAGTGTTGAACTTGAGTCACAGCATCTTGAAGAGCTCAGAGACAAGAAGTGTGCCATCCAAAAGGCCATTTGCCTACAGCAACTGGGCTGTTCTCAGTCACAGCTGCAGTCAGTGCCAGGATTCAATTTAGTGTGGGAAAAATACTGCAGGTACACAGATTCACAGCTGTTTCCCACGCTGTGGGTGCACCGAAGCAACAACACATACAAACCAAGCTGCATGCAAATAATGAAGATGAAGAGCAGGGCAAAGCATCGGCCCCCTTCTGAATTCAAAACAAGGTGTGCCATGCTCTCTTAGGTCCAAAAGGAGCTGTTATGCTCCTGGCATTTGGAGAGAAGAGCAAAACATACAACAGTAAGAGAGACTACTGCTTGTGAACTGAAATTGCTCTGAAATTAAGGAGAAACTTGATGCAACACTTACATGCATGCCTAAGATGAACAGAGCTCAACAAATAGCTTTCTTGCATTCATAGGAGGCAGCTCATATTCCTAATGCATGCTATTTTCCTAGCAGGGTACAGAATTACTGACTTGGGTTTGTGACCTAGTGCCACCAGAGAGGCGGCCACACTCCTTGTTCCTTCTTCCTCCTTCTCCTCCCCTCCTTTGCTCCCAAACTGTGGGAGATATTCAATGAGACAAAATGGCAGAAGAACTATTCACTTGGGCACAGGATCAGCTTTCCCTTCCTCAGCAGGCTCACAGGTCAGCAAATTGCAGCCCAGCAAAGGAAGCAGCAGGAGATGGCTGAGGGGTGGGGAGAGCATCATGAGGCCCCGTCTGTCAGCAGCCACCCTCCATCAGGGCAGGGCAGCTGTAACACAGCTACTTTTACAACTTCCAAAACAAGAGCTGCTTTTATCAGCTTGCTCTCCTCTGCTCAGCACAGAATGACAAAGAAAAGAGCCACTCTGCTGCAGGAGAAACCAAAGGAGCAAGTGAAGAGAGTCAGGAGCCACATGAGAGCAGCACAGCTGTAGGGTGCAGCACAAGTTGGAGGCCTGGAAGATGTAGCAATGAGCTGCTAAAATGTAAAAGGAAAAGAATCAGAGAGGAGCACAAAGGGTTTAAGAGTTTCTTTTGTACAATGAGACGGTATTAGTGGATGCCAGTAAACAAAGTGAAAATAAGGAATAATACAACAATTTTCAGGCATAATTCTCTACAGCCTCTTACCTTTAAAGCAAGTCACCTCTGGGAGAACAGGCACAAAGGGCTGAGAGGCTGTAAAAGCAGTGCTGTCCAGGCTCTCCCACCAGCTCAGGATGCCTTTTTTTTTGTGAGCAAGAGCCCAGTTACTGCCCTGAAACTCCCTCTGAAGTAGACAAATGTGAACCACCAGCTATTGAGAAATTGCCATTTGGCCTCCCAGAAGTTAAACCCAGGCTCCAGCCCTGCTCTGGCTGTGTTTCACAGGCATTCCTCATTAAGAAGCATTCATTAGCTGTCCAAATGTCAGCCCTGCATGCACCAAGTCCAGTGCTGAGAGCTGCAGGGTGCTGAGCACTGAGCCTTGCTGACAGTGGCAGGGATACAGCTGCTGCATCAACGTAGACTTGCATTTCTTCCCAGCAGCACTGCAGGCCAGGTGCTATTGGGTCTAGTTATTAAAAAAGGCAATTTTTCAACCTCTACATGAATTTGTACTTAAATCAGGATTACTACCACTTTACTTCACCTCGCTCATTTTAAATTACAAGAAGTTTCCCATAAAAATGTCTATGAACTGCAGTTCACAGCTCACTGCACTCAGGCACATAATGCTAACCATGCACATCCATCTTACAGCAAAATGGAAAGAATAATGCTCCACATTGGATACTGAGAATGGTTATGGACGTGTACCTTCTGGCTCTACAAAAGTGAAAACAGAGGACAGAGCAGTAGTGAAGGAGCTTTGCAATCACACAGCTTGAGGTTAGAAATAGCTATACTTCTATTCCTAGCATAGCAGCTGGCTCAAATAACTGGCTAATGCACTTAACCCAGTATTCTGCACACTTCTTTTTTGTTTTGCTATACATAGAGTGGAGATAGCTACACGCATGAGCAGCACTTGGTAAATGCCCAAGATCTGCTTGCTAACCAAACACAAATAAAGGAACTATTTTACGCCATACAAAATAATTTGCCCAAATCTGACGTTCGGGTATTTAGGATGGCCTTCAATTCAATTCATTTGAATTTAATTCATTCAGTTTGCTTGTCAACAAAGTGTTAGATTCATCTTTAGGATGGGCATGTGTATTTTAGGCACGTGTATTTGAAACACACTGAAGGCCCCAGCTCAAAAGAAGGCATCACTAAGGAAGCTGCACAGCCCCTGGGCACAGCCACCCTCCCAGGAGCTTTCCCCATGGGCAGAGCAACTGCTGGACTGGAGGGCAGGAGGAAAATCCAGCTTGGGACAGCAGCATTGGGGCTCTGCTTTTCTCAGGGCTTGCTTTTTTAAAGCACGTGGCTTACACCAAAGCACACTCAGGATGCTTCCATATGTTCTGCATGACAAATATTTCTGTTCGATTGGAACTACTGTTACATTACTCCCATTTATAGCCACAATTACGTCTATCACTTCCACATGCCTCCCCACAAGTTCTTCTTTCAATTTAGTATCTTGCCATATGTGAGATACAACTGCAAGCATCCAAAGACAGCTTTAAACTTGGAGTTTGAGAGGAGTTCTGCTGCTGCTTATAAGCTCATCAAAAGCAGCACATAACATCTCCCAGAGTAACCAGATCTGGTCAGCAGCTAAAACATCATCATCCACCCATCCACACTCACAGCCTCCATTAAGGAGACAACTCTCCTAAGCGTTTATCATTACAATTAGCTTCCAAACAGCACCAGGTTAGCTGTTTAACATGGTATGTACAAATACCATCACACAGAGGGCTACATCTGGGAACCAGAGTTAGCACTTCCCTACTAGCAAGAAACAAACCAGACAGTTCTGATGGTTTTATTTAAATGAAGTCTTAATTGCTGTATTAATTAATATGCTAGTTAAAACCACTTGAAGCAAACACAGCCAAATCCCCACATGCAGGAAGGGGAGAACCCCTTTAATGTAGGAACTGAAACACCCCCACAAAAGGAATTTGGGAGGCAAGACTCCTTGGCTGGGAAGCTACCAGGAAACATTCAGTTCCTGTACTAAATAACGTCACTGCTAAGAGAGACTTGCTCTGGAGCCAGCAGCAAGACTGCATGTTAATTGGAGCTTCTGGATGAAGCAAATCCTGGTACAACACATGATAGGGCTATTCCTTCTATTATTTTCTGCAGGCTCCAGGAAGTTCTTATGTGCAGGGTGAAACTCTTACAGCAGCACACAAAGCACAGAAAAAAGGTACGTTGCTGCTTATTGCCACGCAGGCAGCCAGATGACCTTGCAGCAATAATGGGACCGTTAACACGCATGTTTGCTTTCCAGCTGACAGTTCCATTACCACTCCTGCCTACCCCTATTCAGACATAGGAGTTAGTCAAGCAGCTCATAAGAAAAATGGATATCCCAAAAGAGAATTTCAGGAGAAGCTTAATTAAATAACTGATTATTCTTGGTGCTTAAGAAATAAATACACGCACATACGCTTCCTTGTGACAACCTCCCAAGGGAAAATTTGTAAAATAAACACTGTGCTTATTTAACTCAGAGAAGCAATTAAGCCATTAAGAAGAGATCAAAGTAGGCATTATGCTAATTAGCCCTTAATTGAATGCATTCACAACAGTGATACACAAACTGCAGCACTAACAGCTACCTTCCATGCTCATTGCTTCCTGACCTGGGAATGCTGCTCAGCACACCCACATCTCACCAGCAGCACACATCCAACACAGAGCTGGTTTCCAAGTGCCAGTCTGGAACTGCTTTTCTTAAGCTCTTATCTACTGCCATGGAGATATCTGTTACTACTTTAAGATCTTAACATGCTAAAGTTTACTTAAATATAAATAATTGCATATAAGTTATTTTTATCTACTTTTCACGATACGGCATGTAATGCTAACAAGAATCCAACTACAGCGTTCGCCTGCTCTGCACATCTACCCTAAGTGCAGCTGTGTTCTGATGTGGCTGTAGCACACAGTGGAGCTCAGAGGTTCCTGCATGCTGCAAGGCACCAGATGTCAGCAGGGACAAAGTCAATGCCCAGTCTGGCAGCCCCAGGAAGGCCAAGCTATAACCGAGGAGCTCGTTCAGAGAAGCACCAGATAGCGACCTGCAGGCTCTCAAAGCGCCAGTCAATTCCCAAACCTTCCTCATCCTTAGCATGGAGGTGGAGGGACAGCGTTCAGCACCCAGAGCCATGGCGAAGGCATCGCAGAAGCTGAGCTCCCTGCAAAAACAAGGCTGCCAAGCCCAGCTCACAAAGGACTGTCTAGAAGTCTGCAAAATTACCCCGGGGGCTACAGTAAAACAGCCAAAACGCACAATTCAGAACACTTTTTCCAGTCAACAACTATTGCATCTCCTATTTCCAAGGACAGGAGTAAACAAAGTAATTTTCTAATTGCCCTGGCAGCAGTGGTAGGCACCACCTGACAGGAAGCCGTCTGCTCCAGAGCATTAAAATAGAAAAGCAGCAGCCAAGGCACCCAGTTGCCAAGAAAATTACAATATGATAGTCTTAATTATACTAATTGTGCTTCCTGGTATTGAGGCAGGATTAATATAGTATTTCTTATGCTAGATTTCATAAACACAATTGGTTTCAGCTTAACTCTTTGTAATTGTATTTCACAGTTCCTTCAAACAATTAGCCACCAATTACGTTTGCTCCAGTTTGCAGATAACTGTTAAACATTCAAAATATCAGAATCCTTCCTCCAGGGAGGCAAATCCCTCCTGACTTGTTGGGTAACCCAACAACCCCTCAGTGAGCATCCTGCATGCACTGCTGCTCGCTGCTTCCACCTTGTCACCCAGGCAGGAGAGCAGCCTCCAGGGGACAGACCAGATCAGCCCATCAGCACCCCACAGCTAACGCGGGGAGATGCACATCAGCTGTGTGATAAGGCATTGACCGTAGTTTATTTATATATCTTATATATAAATTATACATCTATACACATAAATATATGTAGAAACCACTGTCCCATTTACAGAATGTAATGTTTCCTCCTTGGTCACGGAATGTCCCGTGTCACTCTTCTGACAACGGGCAGTTCCTTTCACGTCTTGCTCTTTTCCTGGATGCCTTCCGCTAATTTTATCCTTCTCAGCAAGTTAAGAGTAAAATTTAAAGGGAGCTTATAACCGGGAGGGAGACAGACTCTTTACACGGTCTGATAGCAAGAGGACAAGGGGGAATGGTTTTCAATGAAAAGAGGGGGGATTTAGGTGGGCTATTTAAGAGGAAGTTCTTTACTCAGAGGGCAGTGAGGCCCTGACACTGCTGCCCAGAGCTGTACGTGCCCCATCCCTGGAGGTACCCAAGGCCATGGATGGGCCCCGGGCAGCCTGAGCTGGTGGGGGGCAGCAATAGGGGGCTGGGACTGGCTAGACTTTAAGGTCCTCTCCAACCCAAGCCATTCTATGAATCGATGAATCTACCTCTGTATGCATAAACATTCAGAAACTAGCAACATGCAGGAGCAGCTTTAAGGCTTCTGTCCTCAGGTGTGGGAACTGGACTTCAGACCTCACTTGTTCCCCACCAGCGCCCCACTCATCATCAGCTCTTCACCAAACTCAAAGCTTCTGGCCCACACAATTGAGAATGACTGGCATTGTGTTTCAGTCCCCTCTCCAGGCACGGCTCCAACACTTACAACAATTCAGCTAGAAGTGTTCAAAAAATGTTATTATGAGGTAGTATCTTCTGCCAAGATAAAACAACATTCAGTCTGTTACAGCGAGGTCACCCCTAGCAACCCAGCCAAGCTGGCACCTGAAGAGACTGAACCTCAGCAAAGCTAAGCAGCCACAAAACACATGTATGTTTCTAAAACTCCTGGGCTCAATTTTCATGAGTAACCTAGAGCCCAGCCTTCCTCAAGATGTGCATCACTTAGAAGATGATATTTGGGTAAGCATGACACCAGCAGTTATACACCACAAAGTTCCTTGCACATGTTTGTCTGAAAGCTCTCTAGTTGCATCAAAAACATGTTACATTTAGAACACAAACTCCAATTCTAGATGTGTTTTGTAAACATGTGAATGATACCACCGGATGGTGATCGACAGCCTTCGAGGCTGCCCAAGTTACCAAGCTTCTCTCATTATCCCCCTTCATGCCTCAAATGGGTGACTCAAAGCAAATCTGAATGTGAAGTCTGCTGCTTCATGCCATGTCACAGGTTAACAGTCTGACAACATGGAAGGAAATGGCTGCCTTAGCCACTTTATAAATACCATTAAAAAAGCCCGAAGCTGGCATAGTGGATAGTCACAATGGACCACATGAAGTTAATAAAAGCCATAAAACTGGCAAACTTGCTTTGTGGAGAATATAAAGTGTCTTTCTTGCAAGAAACAGTTCATGACATGCTAAAATACAGAAAGCACACCATTAGCAGCAGGAGAAGCATCGTTTTGTAAAGCAGAATGGTTTTCCAGCCTCAGACAGTTGTGATTAAAGAACTCATTGGCCAAATATTCACTTACAGTTCTTAGAAGAGAGAAGAATCCAGGGAAAAATCCTGATAGAACAAACAGAGGTGATGCCTCCTCCACCGGGAAGCGTGGCAGAACCAACAGGGAGACTTAATGGCTCCCTGCGTTTGGATAACAGACCCTGCTTGAATCAAGGTCCACAGCAGTTCCCACAGCAGCTACAGTTTTGGCAAGAGCAGGCAGGACTCCAGTTTCCAGCACTTCCCTTGCAGTCTGTTAGGAGGAGCATCACACCGAAGGCAAAAGGACTTACCAGATCTTCTATCCGAGACAGATTGCACCTTAGTGAAGCCAGCACACCTGCACACCCAGCAGCCTTCCTGCTGCTCAGCTCCCTGCTTCCTCTTTATTTCCTCTCCAGAAGATTACAAAGCAAGGTAAGACTTTTCCAACCAAAGAATACAAATAACTACTTCTGGTTGTAACAGCTCACAGTGGCTTTACTGTGTAAAATTTAATGTTTAGCAAGCTCTGCAAATTGTGCTTCACCAGGAAGAATTTTTCATTTCGTATACAAAACATGAACCAGAATCAAAAGGGCAAAGAATAAAAAGGATAGGAAAGCAAACATCTGTCTCTGAAGAGTAGCAGTGGAATTTAATAAGGCTGATAGAATCGTTTCTCGGCTCTTCTGGCCAACAAACTTAACTGCTTCAGATTAAGAAGGCTGCTTATAATTGCTTTGCTAACTTCGAGCTGTAGCTGCACTAATGCACTTTAAAAAGACTGAAAGCACTGACTAATGTGTTTGCAATGTCTGTAGCCCGAGTAGACTGTGCAAAGAATGTGGATCTTGGATTTTAACATACTGACACCATTGATTGGAATGTACTGGTCCTCCAGCTGAAGGGTTATTTACATGTGAGCAGGACCTACACAGACAACGCAGCATTTCTGCAGAGCCGGATTTGCTTTGACCAATACAGACACACAGATTTCCCTGTATTACAGGGAGAAATGCACAGATATTGGAAGACATTTACATTTGCAATATATTTACAAAACCAACCAGGCTTGAAATTATAGCCCATCAGGCTGCACATTTTAACACTCGTCCTTAAAGCCTGCTGACCTAATTCCACAGATAAACACAATTCCCAGCAACAGCTTCCTAAGAACTCAAATAAAAAGAAGGAAAGCTTGCTAACACGACCCGCTGCCCTGCTGGCTCACGTGCTGCCCTGGGGGACACGCTGCCTGCATGTGTCTGTCCGCCAGCAGGGTTGGATCCTGCAGCCCTCAGTGGCCTCCTGCTTACAGAGGCCACGTCAGCAGGGCGGGTGCTGGTGCCAGGTCACATCCCAGCTGCCTGCAGCCTGCTCCCCCTGAGCGCCTTGGGGCTCCTGCGAGATGTTCAGAGCCTGCAATTCCTTCAGAAGCACTCCCAGCTCCAGCAGCACTTCTCTCCCTTTTGCTCGTCATGGTACATACTCTATTAGAGCCAAACGAAGATTTGGGAAGGATTAAATCAACCCAAAACTTTGGAAAAAGTCTCCCCCCCCCCCCCCCTTTCCTCCTGTCTCTTAGCAGGAAAATTACAAGAAACAACAACTACTGATTCACTGTTCTTTGTCAGAAGGGATGCTCACAAGACGAGGCATTCTATACACCAAATTACTGCAGGTGCACCTTACTCAGGATTTATTCCACACGCATCCCCAAAATATTCCAATGATTATTCTTAGCTTCACCACTTCACAGCTGATAGTGCCCAGATTATTCTCACAGTAAACAAAGCATCCTACTGTTTACTTTGGGCTTCTTGCACGGTTTCCTATGCTTTATTCTGGCGTGCTAAAAACAAAACCTATGAGATGAAAGAAGATTGGTGCTACAACCTTAAAAGGAAAAAAAAACCATTCTCATTAAGTTAGCACCTCCTTCCTCTCTCTTCTCGTAGAGGACTTCCACACGAACTTCACAGAGGTGTGGAAATAACACAAGGTGACCAAACACTACATGGCCAAAATACAAAGAGCTGCTTTCAGAGCCGATGCAACAGGTAGATGGATTCTCACAGCTCACTTCAGTCCGCACCATTTAAGAAAGCCAGCTGCCTGAAGCTGCCCTGTGTGCCCCATCTCCTCTGGCTCCTTCCTCCGCCAGGCTCTGACCCTCCATCCCCTGCTCCCATCCCCATGGGTATTCCCAGCCCTGCTCCCATCCTGCCCTCTCCCGCTCCGCCCAGCAACACCAGTTATCAGCCCATCCTTTGCTTACATGGTGGCCCATCTATTTTCAACTTTTTCCTTTCCTCCAAGAAACTGAGTCACTTCCTCATTTCCAATCTCATGCTGAAGGGAGAAGTAAAAGACTTCTTTTTGTTTGCTTAGACTACACCAGGCACTAACAACCTCACTTCATATACACACACGCTCCTCCTGCATCGATCTGCCCCCCTTTTGCTTTTTGGTATTACCCATTCCTTCTCACTTTCACCAAAAACTCCAAGTTTAAAGCTTGTTTTTCTAAAAGGACAACTTTGTGTTAGTATCAATTCTCATCATTTATTTGAAGAAATCCACCCACACAAATTAAGAGAATAATAATTCCAGAAAATCTTCCATTTGAGAAACCGCAGCTGGATTTTTAGCATACTTCTTGCCTCCCCCCCACGTCACTCACTTTTGGGACCACAGAAGAAGCAGCACTGCAGTTTAATCCATGCATTCCTGGTTTCACAAGATAAGAACACAGAAGGGCCCTATAGCTCTTCAAGCTCAGCAAAACACTTGAACGTTATCAGTGGAAGTGAGCACCGATGTCAGTAAACTCCACGTGCTTATTATCCTGTTTTCATTTCAGAAAGTAACCATTCCATGCACACCACCCAAAGGCAATTTAGGTTCCTGTCTTAATTGGATATTCATGCTTAAACACAGCTACAACCCCTCCATGCCACAGCATACTTACATCTTATCCCTGAAAACATCACCAATCAGAAACCCATTTAACGCTGTGTCTTTTAGGGCTGTGCTGAAGGCCCATGCAATGCTAGGACTGAAGCACAGCCTCCTTTCACTGGCATGTATTTATTACTTCTTTGCACATCAGCTTTATGCTTCAGTATATGTCTAAATATAACTAGAGCTGTTGTACTGAACAAAAACTGGAGGTAAGTTTCAGGAGAGGGCTCAAGAATGCTTTATTTTCAGCAATGCTGTAACACACCCATGAATTCAGTGTGTTGAGAGAGCACAAAGGGGCCTTCCCACCCCTCTGCCCCTGCTTCTGGAGGAAGCACCCTATCACTCACAAGAGTTCTGCCATGTCTCTGTCAGCTCTCTGCTCCTCACTCACACAGGCTGGAGGTTGATGGGACTGCTCCACACAACAGCTTTCCCATTGTTTTGTTCCCCTGGGTCAGCAAGGGTTTGCGTCCTGATAAGCTGCAAAAGGACAATGGCATTTGCCTCCAAGTAAAAATGACAGCAGGAACAGATTTTTCCTGGAGAGAGGCTGCCAGGCCAGTCTGGGGGGGGAGGAAACCTAACAGCATCCAGTCCTCAAAAGCACTTCTCTGAGGGAGCAGATTTACCCTTCTCCTTAAGTGTCTCCTCTTGGGGAAATGAGTCCCTCTTCGCATTCCTAACTGCCCAAACTTGTACCCCTGCTTAATACTCCTAGGATGGACATAAATTACAGCCAGGAGATAGGTGTACGTTAGGCATCTCAGCTCACCTCTGGCCACACACAAAAGGAAAGCAGAACAGGAAACAGCACTGTAAGACGTGGAACGTTCAATTACAGGCACACACTTATTCCAGTTTTACAGCATTTTAGAGGTGTGGTTTCTCAGGACTGGTGGAGGTTGTTTTATCTGACTGCATTATACAATCAGATAAAGGTCCAAGTTTGAAGCACACACTCAGTTGGGCAGCAGAAATATTTCAGTCACACACAAGTTGCAACTTCAGCCTGAAAACAACATCAGAGTATTCAGAACTTAGGCAGCGTATACAAGTGAGCGTGCATAGGCTTGTAGTCAACACAACAGCTCTACCAAATAAGAGACCATCTTACACCACAGACTCTAAGTGAATGTTATCAGATTGCTGACGAGTACCAACCAAACCCTGCCGGCACAAGTATGTTAAAATATAGGGAACGTGGAATAATGGGGTTTCAAGTTTTATTCATTTAAGCACACTGTCTGAACAACACTTAGAACATGAAAAACAACTATAAACACAGTTATAATTTATTTCCAATGGAAGAAATAATACACTAGCCAATAGAGAAGCATTCACTTCAGATAGAAGCACGCAGCTTTATTACTCTGTTAATTGCCATACGGATCAACTTCTTACCACACAGTACGTTGGCTATAAATCTCAACAAGTAATTTTAAATTGCTTCTATTATTGCTCATCAAGCCTGAATAATTGCGGATGGTGTTCAGAGGAGCTTCTGTAAGGTCCATCACAAACAACTATTAATTTCCTATTTCCATGGGGATGAAATTTTGAGCAACAAACACAGCCAGACCTTAGGTACACCCAAACAGCTCGTGGACACACACACGTCCTGTTCTCTTGGGTGATCTTATCCTGAAAAACTTTTTCTGATGACATTGCTCCACATTTTGCTTTTAAAAAAATGAATATTTGGAAAGCCAACAAATGACAAATAACATCACCTCCTATTTATTTTGATTATTTTAGATCTGGGAAACTCCTGAAGCAGGGTTCTGCACAGCAATGACGTTAGTAGGATTGTGTCCCCAGTCTACCAGGACTTAGCATTCAGCTAACCTTTGGACAAACGGATGTCAGCCTTCAGACAGACTGTCACTGTGTGCTGCTGCAGGGGCATGCAGAGGCATTCCTTACCAACGTTCCCACATACCATTGGCAACAAGGCACTATGAGACACGGGAACGTGCCGTGCAGTGTTGGAGCACGCACAAAGGACACCACCAGAACCACCAGAGACAAAAATATAGGCTTAATTTACTAGCTAGAAAATTATCATTGATTATTAGATTTTCTTTTTTAGATTGATTGAGTAGTAGATTTTTTACTACTTATTAAAGGAAGGTTTTTGAATGACTAGCACATTGAGATTGCTGCTTAATGGCATATGAGGGAAGGATGGGAAAAGCAACCCCACCTCTCTCCCTTCTCAAAATATAAAAGTCTTAAGCTCAAAAACTGTCACTGAAAGTAGTACACCAAAGTCTATTCTCTTTAAGCTTTGATCAAACCTCCCTGTATTTACTGCAGGCTGAATTTTACCTAGGGAATTATCTGCTTCCCTTCAAAGTTGTATTTGCTACGAGGTAGAAACCTCTTTTCATAGTACTTAATACACAGCCTGAAAGGTCTTTTGTCACTTCTCCCTTCACCCCCATGAAAAGATTTTGTGCGGTCCATCTCATAAAAAAACAATAAAGAGAGAAGCACTGTTTATCATATTTACACAATTTTATAGAGAAGTAAAAGAGCAATCAAAAGGCTGCTCACACGCTTTTATTTAATACAACATAATTAGCCAGCTCTGGTTATAAAGAACCAATTAAAAATTCTGCTTCAAACCAACCTGAATTCTCCAAGCACTCTGCCACATCTGTGCATCTCTATTCATTTTCTGTCACTCCCGATGCCCACATGAAAACAACCTTTTCCCCCTACATACCCATTTAATCATTACCAACTATAAACACAACTCCTTAACTCTCATTTGTATTTAGCATCTGGTTATAGAAAAACATATATTCAAAACACTGAGAAATGACCAAAAGAAAATTCATAACTCACTTCTGAGATACTGAAGTCCTATAAGAGATAGGGCAGCCACACCCGCAACTTCTCACTCATAAGCATTTCACTGTGTATTCAGAACTGCATACCACATTTTCACAGAGCTCAGAGCATTAAGTTTTGAGCATAAGTGTTTTGTAACATAGTCAAATGCTCACCTGCATGTCCCAGTACACTCTTACCTTGAATGCACTGCAGGGTTCCATCCTCAGCCCTTATTGTAAAGGTTTCACCTGGATTCACTTGAACCAAAAAGACCTGAGAAAAAAAAAAACCCACATTTGTTTCACTATAATGTTTGAACGTGACATTTCTTCAACCCAACAGTTGTGCCCTCAGTGCTGCAGAAGTGGAGCAGACCTCTATCTCACACCCAGGGTACCAGCAGGGCCAAGGAACCAGCGGAGGTTTACAACTTGCCTCCTCACCTAATCTTTAGGAGCTGAAATGAAGATTTAACTCAGCTGTGTGTAGTCAGAATTATGGCTACAGGTTCCACCTGTCTGAACTCCAGACAGTGAGCTTAACATGGCTAAATGCTGATAGTAAGGGACACAAATCTTCAGACCATGACACTTCAGAGCAAACTCCAGCATGAAGGATCCAACCATACAATCATTTCAAGCCCATAGGAATAGAAGAGTTTAATTAGGCAAAATCCATACACAGACACAGCTCAACAGGTGCAGACAAAACAAGGGCTCCCCTGACCAAGTATCACACAAAGTCCTGCACAAGCTGCACTCATCTTTATTAACATTCAGGCATCTAAAGTCAGAACGTGAGTGGTTTGAAGATTTGCCATTTAGACTCATTTCTTTAATGAAGAGCTTCACTGAAGGCAAACCATCATTTATCCCATGCTCTTGCTGCTTATGAAACAGTTACTCCAAGATTTTCAACACAGTCATGTTAACTTTGCATCGCTAGAAAAAGTTATTAATGTCTGAATTGATCTTGGTATACTTTGAAAATGCACGTAGATCTACATCTTTTTGTGATCTCTCTCAAAATTTAGATCCCATATTCATATTCTGGGACACCTGCATGTAGAATTTAATCATTCAATCTGGGATGACAGAACTAGAATTAACGTTCTGCTTCTGAAATCCTTAGCCTAAATGCATAGGGTAATTACTGCCTATGTGACCTTCTGAATTATAGTAATCCTACAGAAACCCATTACTGCAGTGACATTTTTAAAGCACAAGTTGGAAATCAGACGATTGACGTAGGAAAGCCATTATTTTGTCTGCAACAACAGTAACTCCTCAAAGAACACTGACTGATGGGGCCCAGTCCAGCAGCCCAGCACAACCATGGCTCAGCACAGATAGGTGGCCCAGGGCCACCCCACCCCAACCTCCAAACCACCAATCTTTAAGCAATGGCACCTTTCCAAGCTTTGTAGAAAACAGTTAATTGTATGAGTATGTGAACATAGCAACTTGGCACCTTGTTTGGCTTCAACATCGCCCATCTGCAGATACTTCAGAGGAACACACAGTACAACCTGTTTTCAGGAGAATTTTTTTCCTAACCTATCAAGAAAGTCAGTGCCCTGGCATGCTGCCCTGAGATCTGTGGGTGCCCCATCCCTGGGGGTGCCCAAGGCCACGTAAGGGCGCTGAGAGCCTGTGCTGGAGGGGTGTCCTACCCACAGCATGGCTTGGGGCTGGGTGGGCTATAAGGTCCTTTCAGCCCAAAACACTTCAGGGGGAAAACAATCTGGTAAGATGCTGCATCTTAATGAAAAAGCAGCCACTTGTAAGTGTACAGAACACCAAAATGCTCCTGCTTACACTTGTTTTTCTCTGCACTTCATACAAAGAGGCAGCAGCACGCAGAGCTGATCTTCAAACAGGATCTTATCAACACAAACCCAAAGCATGCAGGAGAAGAAATTAAAGTGCTGAGAAATCAAGAGGTCAAGTGGTGTCAGAGCAGAAGAGTTCACTCCAAATGCTCTTCTAAATTTGTTAACAACAATTTCTATCTAAAAGTATATATGCAAAAAAAAAAAGTATATCTGATTCTGATGGTCTCCAAGACATCAGTCCATCACATACAGCTTGACAGTAACAGGATGTTTAAAAGCACTTATCTTATGCCTTCCCAGTACAGCAGACTTTTTGTGAACAAAATGAAGTGACCCCAAATTTTGTCCCAAAGTTCGCAGTGTCAGCTCAGCAGTGCAAGCCCAGCCAGGTGACAGCTGTCACATTCCTGCAAGGTGCAGGACAGCCAGCCTCACTCCTCAGGTGGACATACTCTGATCTCCTTTATTCTGTGTTTATGACCCTAAAAGGCAAGAGCAGGCACACACGAGCACTAAGTGCAATGCCTGCTCAGACAGTGAAAGCACTGGGGTCTGGCACGAGCACCTTCTCAAGCAGGTGCCAGCAAAAAGCTCACTGTGCTGCTGCAGAGATTGTACCAGATGAAAATGAACCTGCCCCAAAACCAGAGCGTTCTGTTCTGTACAGAGAGGCCTCCTGACTTCACACTGCCAGCACTCTGCAGCACACAGCTCAGCACCTACAGGAAGCTGCTGAAACGCCTGGAGCAGAAGATGGATTGTAAATCCCAGAACCCCCACAGCAGTGACAAGTGGATTAGAAACAGAAACAGAGTAAGCAGCAGCTCTGGAAGGGACATGAAAGCATTCATTTCCACTATGGCTGACTGTATTAAAGTGTGGGAAACTTAAAAGAAGAGGGAAAAAAAAAAAAAAGGTGGGTGATATCAATGCCATTTTGGGTAGTGCAGAGAAGTGAGATTACTGCCAGGCAGAGCCAGCCTCAGCTCTGCAGTGCTTATTCCCAGGAAAACAAAAACATCAAATGTTCCCGTACGGTTGCCTTACATTACAGCAGCATGTACTGGCAGGATCCCCTTCTGCAGCCCTCTCCATCTGGCTGCTGGTAACAGCTAAGGGCTTTACCAGCTTCAGTCCACTCTTTTCTATACATTTCGGAACTGATCTTTTGAGGAAAATCTTCCATCTCAGGCTCAGCACTCCTCTGTGCGTAGTCCCACAGTGTGGCTCAGCATGCCTGGCCTATCACAAGCCAGGCTCCAATGCCTTCTTACCACCAGCTTCTAACAGGGACTGCAATCACAGCCTGGCCAAGCACACCCTTGTAAAGCCTGCACCTACTTATAGGGTAATGCAAAGCATCTTTATTAAGAAAGTCATTCTTACATGGAACAAATCCGTTCCCACCTCACAAGTAATTGAGATAAGTCTATTTCAGTAATCATGTACCATTTAAAATCTTGTTAAAAGCAACTAATTAGTCCATTTGCTGCTACATTCTGTGGAAATGAAGCAAAGCTTTTATTCTAATTTCATACAGTTTTAGAACTACCCTTCTAAAAGGTGAGAACATCAACTGGAGCTTCAGGAATAGGACAAAAATAATAAAGAATAACAGCAGCTAGCAGCGCAATCAATATATGAGGGCTCATCCAGATTATAGGCAAAAAAAAACCTGAAGGAAACTTGTACTCCAGCTACAAGTACACAAAAGGAGAAGGCGAGGAGTTTTTCCTCATATAAGATCTACAAATATGATCCAATAAATGTGTACGTAGAAAAATGACACTACTCAGAAGCATTCTGCTGAGTCGTATTTGTGCATCACAGTGATTCTAACTGCAGTGCGTCAGCAGTTCTTCTTTCTCTGAAACATTAGATGAGAAGTTAGCTTACAAGCAATGGAGGCATCTGCCAAGCAAGGCTGCTGAATCATCACTGATGGGGAAATTCAGTTTGACTTAGAACCCCACCTCAACCCCACCTTCGAATACTCCATTTATTCTTTCAGTAATGTAAGAGGACACACTGGACACTCCACCCCAGTAAATGGTTTCCAGCAAGGAAGAAAGAGGGTATTTTTAAGGAACAATTATGCTACCCAGTACCAGTAAGATCATTCCTTCACTTCAGCACATCAATTATGGACTCAGTAAATAGAGCCATTACAAGCATTCTTTCTTTTCTCCTTCGAGTTGCAGCATACTGTGAAGAAATAAGCTTCTAAAATGATCACAGCAGTGAAAAGTCTGTGCTGTTCTGAGAATCCAGAGAAGCAAACAGACTTAGAGGCTTACAAGAAAAGTAGAAGTCATTCTTCCTTTGTGGTTGGTGTAGCTCACAATACAGCCTGGCGGGACAAACAAACAATCAAGGGAATGAGAAGTCACAGAATGACGCTTTAGATTGTGATTCATGAAGGAGAGTTTATTTTGTCTTGGTTAAAATATGTTGCCAAAATGTCTCAGATAAGGGGAGAACCAGATTACTAGGGCAGATTTTCTACAGACATTAACCCAGGACAACAGACCTGGGAAGCTACCAACAATCAGCCTGAACCTTGAGCCCACACAATGCCAAAGACATCTATGGTCTTTGTATCATCCTACCTACCTCTGACCAAGCTCATTAGAGAATGTATCCCAGAAAAAATACAAAAGCAACCATAAGCATCAGAAGTCCACTCAAAATTCTCTTCTACCACTAAGGTTTAAGATGAAGCACGGGGTAATATATAGGACTGCAGTTACTACAGTTAGGTAAGAAAGGAATAGTAGACATCATAGAACACTTGTCTCCATTTCTCCTTTGAACACCCTTTTCACAATCTAGTTATCTAAGCACTTCAAGCTTATAAAATCTCATCTCAGATACCTGTAAGATGTCTGGACAACAGAAAAAGTAAAGCACAAGACTGACTTTCTGCAAAGCGTTTACATCTATTATTTCTGACCCATTATTTATATCCAGTGAACACATGGTGCAAACAACCACACTGAACTGATGATGAACACAGCTCATTGCTTTTGGAAGTCTTTGCAGCGTAAGGGCAGATTTCTACCTTCTAGGAAATAACCTGTTCTCCCCAGTGCATGGGGAAGCCAAGGCTCTTCTTCCACATCTTCAAAATCCCTTGGTGGCCCACAGACAGTTTATTTGAAGCAGTCGCTTTCTGCAAAGCTCACTGACCTGCTGAGATCCGTCGCCATTCACAATGTGAGGCATCATGGCTACCTCCCCATTCAGCAGCGGTGGCAGCTCCAGCGGGATTTGGTCGGTCATCATCATTGTGACGTACATTCATGGAGAATTTTCCTCAACAGGCTTCCTGCAAGAGAAGCATCAGTTAGAGATTCTGCAAAACCCTCTCACGCTTTGGTGGATCTTGCCAATGAAGTAGCCAGTTGCTTTTGCAATATCCATGGCTCAAAGCCAAATAACCTTGATTTTCCATCTAGGATCCTGTAACAGTGTGAACCGACACCTATAACACAAAGCAGACTCTCATTTAGCCACAGTTCAACGGAGAAGCTAATCAATGTGTTATCACGTGTCACCACTAGAACCACAAGGACGCTGCTTTGTAAAAACAAGTCTGAATTCAGCATTAATAGTGCCACCACACTGGGTTAATAACCCAACTCTCTGATGAATAGGATGACCTGATCCCACCACTTCTCCAGACTTCTGCACAAGAAATGTGCAAACGAACCTTAGGGACCCACAGTCTTCTCAGTCCCTCACACCACAGAATCTCAGAGTCCTCCCAGCAATTCCATGTTCACTGCAAACTCAGGGTACAAACTGAATGTTTTGCCTTTGTACTTAGCTGGGCACATTTCCCATCCTTATGTTTTGCAATATTTCGAGTTTACTCCTTAATATTTTTGGTTTTCATTACTTCAAAGTCTCAGGTTTTAATTCTGAGAAAGATTCAAGCTCAGAATTCAAGGCTTTAAGTTCTGGGGTTCTTTAGGTGGGTGGAGGAGAAGGCAGTGGGGCAGTGCGCTGTGTGGGTTCATTGGTTGGGCTTGGGTGGGTTTGTGGCTTGTTTTTGATGGTGAACAAATGAACGTGAGCTTCTGAATCATTTCTAAGCTGCATGGGACTAAGTAAAGCACTGCAAAAGGCTAATACGGAGGAAACAGGCTGATTCAAACCATTGTTACTTGTACCTCTAACTACCCTGGCTATACACATTACACATCTATATAGTTGTGTGCATGTTTATTCATATATGAATAGGTAAGATGATTTTCAGACAATACAAGCTTCATAGGAACTATTTTGAAACCATGGGAAACAATCCCCATCCCCCAATACATGACACATCCACAGCCTGAAAGCCTCAGGACTTCAAGCGTCATGCTATTTCTATTTTCTTAAGGGGGAAAAAAAAAGCAGCAGAAAAAACCAAACCACAGACTAGCTTCAGGCTACATTTTTTCCTAGTAATATTTCCATTCCAGGCACAACCAATACGTTGACATTTATTTGCTATATGTCATTATTTAAAGTTTTACAGCTGCATTCCTTTAGCTTTATTAATGGTTTGTCACTACAGCCATGTCTGCACTTGCCTCGCTTTCGTCGGGGAAAGAAAGAAAACAACAAAAAAAAAGAAAGAAAGAGCTTCCTTCATCTGTCGGTCTGGCACAGCTCCGCCAGCAGCAGTGCTGGCTACAGCACCCAGTTGGCCACGGGCTTCTTTCTAACAGCATCTCATTGAGAGGTACTGCAGGCAGAGCTGAATCAGACAGGGTTAAGACGTCTATTGCAGGGCTGGCAGACTTCACACCAAAGCCAACCGTGCTGGAAGTTGCTTCGCATGCTTTTTAGCTTATTCTCTCAAACGTTTGCCTGAGAATTGATTTGTTCGCCATGCATTCACATCCCTCCTAAAAAAAAAAAATGGAGCTTCTCCTCCCTCAGATAACCCAATTTCCTTCATACAGAGAAGTCTGAACAAACATTCCCCCCCCCCCAAATATAAATTCAGGAACATCACAGGAAGAAAACAGCAGGCAAGGGCTCACAGCACCAGGTCACATTTCAGGATATGAGAACTCTTCCTTAGTTAAAATACGAACTGCCAAATACTAACCCACAGCTTTTTTTTTTTTTTTTCCCCCCTTCAGGTACTAACTCAAATTTGGGGTTTTGTCTAGAAAGCTGACTATATTTAAATTTAAAAAAAGACATTTCCTGTGCGTCTGCATTCCCCAGGTTTGGCTGGGGCTGAGCTGAGAAACGGCAGCGCTGGGGCAGAGGCGGCCTTTCCCCCCCATCTGCTCCCTCCAGGAGCACAGACATCAGCCACAGCGAGAGCTGGGACAGCCACCGGCTTCAGGGCTCTGTCCCCAATCCAAGCTCCAATCCTGATGTTAGCAAGTTACTGCCACAAACCTGATTTTCCAATACTGCGCCCCTCTGCTGATCACCAAGATGATTCCGTTCCCTTAAATTAATTCAAGATGTGAATTAGTAACATATAAATTAGTTACACATGGCAACAGGAAAAAAAAAATAGAAAAAACAAAGCGCAGCCATCTAAAACCAATTTCCATGTATGGAAAATTAGTGTGACCCAACATGTTACATCAGAAGTAGCCTGAAATTCCAGCCACAATTTGAACCACACACAGATAACCACTGCTAACTGTTCCTAGAAGGTCTCTCCCATGCAGTTAATGGGGGTATAAGCCAAGGACATTCTCCTCGTAGCATAGGGCTTATGAGTGGCAATTCAGGGCCACCAGAATGGAACATACCAGAAGAGCTACAAAGGTGCATCTGCAATGCTACTGTTGACACCACCTGAAACACGGTATATGTCTTCAAAAGGAACAGTTTCATCTCTTTCCAGCCCAAGCAATGGACAATTCCAACTCTGGCACAGCCAGCACGGGTACAAGCAAGCAGGAGCTGCCTCACGTGGTTTTGCCATGATTGGAACAGGTATGGCATCACAGATAACATGGGAGGGAATCCCATATCACCCTGCTGAGACAGGGAACGACTCCACAAAGGGAAGGCTCAAATCCTTCCAGAAGGAATCCCACATAAGGGAAGAAATGAAGCGAAACACAGAGTAAGAAAACCCTTTCAGGTTCGCAGCCGTTACCTTCAGTAAAAAGAGGCATTTAGGGAACCGTTTGCTATGTGCCAGAACTTTGTTTATGGAACTGAGGAATCCTACCCAAGCCTGGTATGTCAAACCACAGCACTGCACAGTTGAAGAAATCGGTGCTTCTTCCAAAGGGATTTTGAACTGCATCCATAAGGGGAGAAGCAACCAGGAAAAAAATCTGCATGTATGTGCCCATCTACACAAACATGAATACCCACACCCACAAACTCGTTTACATAAGGACACATTCAGATGCTAAGAATCTAAAGCAAGCTCCTGACCCACTGGGAAGGCTCCCAGAGGGCAGCACTCCCAGTTTGGGCCACTATTAGTGCTGGGGCTCACGTGTGAGAGATGACAGCACTTATATATTGCCCAGTTTTCCTGTTTCTGCCCTTCATGCTGCACACGTGGAAATGTAAGCTTTGTTAAAACCCCCACAACGTTGGTGTATTTCCATGGAGAAGCAAGGGAAGCACTGAGTTGAACTTAACTGCCTTCAAGAGGCTCCTGCCATGGCTTGCCACTCCAGTTCAGAGAAGAGCACTAATTGTTCATGTAGAAAAGCCTCTTGAGACGTGAGCAGTACCTGGAGGTATGTGCACAGATGGTTGGTCAAGGCACAAACAGCCTGGAATTTGTCTTGTCTGATGGGTGTTCATTAGCTTCGTTAAATCACATCCGTCTGAAGAACCATTTAAACCTAAAAGCATTCTTTCTGCGTTTAATTGCTAGCACGGTAGATTAACTTGAAAGCACCCAAACAGACGGGCTTATTTGTAACAGTTTTGGAGAAATACATGATTTTATTATTTTTTCTTTAAATCTGTAATGGCAGAGAAAACAGATTAGTGAGAAGGTCTGCCCCCAGAGCTGGCTGGGGTGTGAGAGGCTGAGAGCAGCAGCCAGGCACCACGCAGCTACCGCCCATCTCCAGGGCTGGAAAGCAAAAGCAACTGCTCCAAACCATAATTCCTCAGTGGGTTTTCCCCACTGGTTTGTTTTTATTTTAAGCAATGACACAATTTCACGTCCATGATACATCTCACCTTTGAAGACTAGAGTTATCAGAAGTATTCAGCTCTGTACGAGATGAAGGGATGTTGACAGAGTTGTAGTAGGGTCAGATTAGTAAAGCAACTACCCAGGCAGCTCTGCTATGATGAGATTTACACCAGTTAGCAATTATTTAAGCCTGTCATTTGACAGTATATTTCTCAAGATCTGGAACTCTGATATTTTAGGAAGAGACGCTTTGCAATCCTGTCAGTCACATCCTCAGCAGGTACATCTGCAATTTAGGAACAGCCAAACAAAACAGGATCCCTGCTCAACTATGGGATGAACTGGAATAACCCAATGGCCTTAAACATTAAGCACCTTCTCAGCTAGGCAGTTTCTTCTAACTTAAAAGACATCTGCCACGATGATGGCTCTTACACCCCCAGCCTACCTGCAGTCCAGAAGCACAAAGAGGGCACGCAGGGTTGTTTCTGCCATTCTACTTTCCCTGTGGAACATATGTGCTTGTTCTGATTTGTCATAATAAATAACAAGGCAAGGCCAGCCAGCCTATAATAAAATTACAAGAACAGAAGACGCAGAGACCAGGCTGGCATCAGAACTTCAAAGGCAGCTCAGAGGTGAGCATCAGGAATGAGATGAGGTCAGACAGCATAACGCGGGAGCACCTTATTTCAGCAGGTGAGTACAACTAATCAGCTGATAATAGCTCTGATGAAATACCAGAATAAAGCAAGCTGTTGCACAAAGCAGTCTTTTACCAAAGGCAAATCAGCTTTCTCTGGTCTTCCAGTGGGGAATATAATGAAAGCTTCCCAAAGGAAAGCTGCATGGGGCTGGAGGCCAGCGTGCCCCAGACACACTCACAGCCAGACAGCAGCACTGAGGGCAAGTGAACAAAGCACAAAGTGAAAGAGATGTCCAGAGACGTTACTCTTGTTATAGCTACATCTGAACAGGTACCACAAGAACGCAAATGAATCCATTGACTTCACAGCGTTCTCACTTCTGCAAGTAGTACTGTTAGAGCAAACCAACCTCCTGCTCTGACTCAGTTCTACAACATAAAAACATGATGGCTGCAGCTCGTGCTGCTGACATAACAGTAAACTACAAATAAGGAGACTTGTATACAACACTGTCTCACCATTTACATTTCTCTGTGCCTTTTCTCCAAGCTAAAAGGTAATAGCTACTCCCATCTGTTATTTGTACTGCTTTCCTTCTTCAAAGGCTTCACACGTTTCTTTCCTCATCTCCCTCTGCATTAATCACAGCACAGAAATGGAACTCACAAGCACACCAACAGTTTGTGGTTTACCCCCTTCCCTGTGACTTCCCTAAATGCAATATTAAGAATTTACACATTTGAACAAGTCAGCTCCAGCACTTCCATCTGCCAAAACGCCCACTATCTGCTGATAACCCTTTTTGGGTTCCCTGAACTCCACGTGGCCTCATTTTTCCAACAAAAGCCACTTGTAAATGAAATTCACCACGCCACAAAGTACACTGTGTTTAAACACTGTTTCAAGTAAATACCAAGTCACTCCAACCATTTGCTTGAAGAGAAACAATACCTTCCAAGCCAGACCAACACCTGTCTGCACCCTGGGCCTCAATCCCTCAGAGATTTCACAGCATCATTAACGTTGGAAAAGACCTCGAAGATCCCAACCCCACCCCATCCTCACGTCCCTCAGTGCCACATCCCCACAGCTCTGAACACCTCCAGGGACGGTGACTCCACCACTCCCCGGGCAGCTGTGCCACTGCACCACCTCTCTCTATCAGAAGAAATGCTTCTTCATCTCCTGAACCTCCCCGGGACAACTTCAGGCCATCACCTCTCATCCTATCTCTGTTACATGGGAGCAGAGGCCGACCCCCACCTCTCCATAGCCTCCTCTCAGAGAGCTGTACAGAGCTCCCTGTCATCATGTCTGCCCTGAGCCTCCTCTGCCCCAGACCAAACCACCCCATTCCCTCCTTCACAGCTTTGCTGCCCTTTGCTATATATAAAGACACAGTTATGTCTTCAGGTGCACTTAAGAGTATTATTAGTGGTATGCCAAAGTACTCAGCTTCACAGGGCTGGGGCTCTGATGCTGTGCACATGCCCAGGAATACACCAACCCCTACACAAAGTTCTTAAGCAAAGGTGTGAGGCAGATAAGGAGTGTGCCTCACCTGTTTGCTTTCTTCCTACATTTAATAACCAAAATATCAATCACAGTCCCAGCACGATAAGCATGGCGGGTTGGTGATAAACACCTTCCCTTCAACTTCAGTCTCCAGGTAAAGCCCAAGGAATAGTATCACAAAGACCTCAGTTATCTCTTCCAGAATTCCTGTTCAGGGAAGAATCAACCGAAATCAAACGGTGCTTTTTTATTTTTTTCTAAACTCCTAATTAAACCACAAAGAAAAAAAAAAAAAGGTCTATCACATCAATCTGCAGCACTTGAAAAGCAAGCATACCAAACTCCACTTACAGCAGGGCTCCAGCACACCTTCATGCACTGTGAACGCTTTTGTTTCAGCCGATCCCTGCTAACCTGACTCCGGGCTGACGCCGCGCTGACAAAGTCGCTCATTGTGCTCTGGTGGGAAACCTCGTGGCGTGCAGCTCCCACCCGGCTGCTCCGAGCGGGCACCCAGCATTGCTGCTGCCAGAAAGCCCAGCAGCACAGCCAGGGGAATGCCCACAGCAACGTGCTCCTACCCAACTGCACACAAAGCCCGGCGCTGAAAGCCCACTGCCCTACAGCATCAGGAAGGGAGACGACGTCCACGTCGGTTTAATAGTTCTTCAGTTTCACAGAATATAATGCGAAGCTTGGCAGGAGTGTTTTACTTTTCTCAACTGTTAAAATGTTAATATGCTATTTAAGAGTGATTTTTGGCTGTTTGTTAAAGAGACTCAACATCTTCCACCTTTATCTCCAATCAGTACTACGTGATGGCAGCGTCGGTGCCTTCGGCAAAATCACTGCTCACTTACACAAGCTAGAGCAACAATCCATCACGCAGAGTTGATCCATACCTACAGAACACTAAAAGACAAAGCGCAGCTGCAGACCAAAGCAGCTTTTAATCGAGAGAATCAATTAAAGCAACACACAGCCAAGTGGAACTCACAGCACCAAGCGCCAGCAGGACCCAAATCCAGCAGCTCCCATTGCAGTGAGCACACCATGCAGTGCGGCTCAAGTTCTCTATGACATGTTTTAAGTGGGAGAACCCTCAGTTTTTGTTACCTGCCTGAAACAGGACCCAGAGTTGTAATGAGAGGACAGCCCCGGAATGAGAAGGGCCCACCTTCCAGCTCCCAGCATTCTGCTGGCCAGGCTCCTGGGAAATAACCCCAAAGGAATGAAACTGCATGCAGCCTGTACAGTTTCTGCAGCTTTGCTTTAAGTCAAAAAACAGCATCCAAAATACTCTACTTGCAGTGGTGACCTTACTGCTCTCAGCTCCAAAACAAGGGAAACATTACGACAGCTTGTTGTTACTGTGAGCAGGGGCTGAAAGGTAGGAAAACATTCAGGGAAGGAAAGGGAGGAAATGAAACAGAAAGAATGTGGACGTCCTTACAGCAGGTCTGCAGATGGGTACCCAGCGAGCTTCCTGCTGCTTTCTAAAAACTTGGAAGACATAACCACAACCACAACCAAGTCTGCACAGGGTATGACAGCACTAACCTGCAGGTCCCCATTAAAAATTAGTCCTTCACATCTACAGGGAAACGGAGGAAAGGCTGCTGCTCACTGGAGGCACAGCCCTACACACTGGGGGAGTCACACAGCTTTGGAGAATGTCGTACTATAAACATATAGAATAAGTCAGGGGTCTTACAGATAGCCACACAAAGTCCTTTTGGGACAGTCCAAAGACAGATGGTACAAGGCAATAATGAGAAGCAGAAACTGAGCTGGGTGAAGGTAAATTACTCCACAATGAAACTGCAATAATTAAATGCAAACTTATTATTTAATCACAAAGGGAATGGTTATGCTTGTTTGTGTTTCCCTAATAATACAGCCACACTCGGCTCCAATAACATCAATTCAACCACTGAAAATAAACTTGGCCTCCGCATCCTTTAAATTACACAATTCTATTCAAGACAAAAAATTCAATGGGTGAGAAGCAGAAAGCAAACTACCTTAAGCTTCGTGCAACACACAGCTCCCATTTCATTTTCACTCACTAACCTGAGGAAATTCATTTTCACAGCTGCATTCCAAGCTCTGGAGGTGCAAGAGCCTGCAGCCAGTATTCAAATAAACGTCAAAAAACCACACAAGCTTTTCTGATGGCTCATGTTTATCCATCCACAGCATTTTGGCTTTCTGGAAAGAAGTATTAAGAAAAAAACACATTCTTTCAAAAATATTACATTCATAGTTCTACCTGTAAGTAGACCTGAATCTCAAGAATTGGACTTCAGATTGGTTAGAATGTGAGACTGGGGAAAATGACCTTGTCTTAAGGAAAGGAAGAGGTTTTGGAGGGTGAGGGAGAAGGTATGAATAGGAGTTCACCCATCGAATCAGGATGGGTGAACACCCACCAGGATGCTGGTGGCTACGTAAGCAACAGAGAGATTTGCAGGGAAACCCTCTGCTACCCAGCAGCTGTTCAGCAGCTCATCCCTCTCCTGATGCTTACTAAGGAAACTCCCCCACCCTTAATGAATTCTGATTAATGTTTTTCCACAGCCCCAGATGAAACTCTGAACATGGGATTTTTCCTCTAACCTTGTTTTGTGTCCCTAGGCATCGCTGTATCAAGTCCTGAAACGCAACTCACAGGTTGCTGGGCATGCTTCCTCCCCATCCCATAGGTGCCTTACTTCATCAAGCAAGCACTCAGAGCGTGCCAAACATAAGTGACTGCTACAGCACTACAGCAAGAGATACATATTGCTTATTACAGTCTTAAACACTCAGAAGTTCGCTCTCTGAAATCCATTCTGAGTTGCTTTGCTCTCAGTGACCTCCCTGCTCAAGGAGGAGCAGAACAAGATTTACTACCATTTAAATGAGAAGGTCAACCTGCTGCAGCTTTTGTCTTTAAACTGGAATTCCTGTAGCTGAAGGAAAGGTGAATGCTCTCATTTTCTTCTTTCTCATCCATATACATTAAGGCACTGAAGTCTCAGAAGAGTAATTGATCAAATACAATGAATGAGCTTCATTCTCATCTGAACTGGGCAGACTATAATACGGTTATTGTTAAGAATGCTTTGAATTGGTGAAGAAGGCTAATTTTGAACACTTCTTGAACTGACTAAATTAAGAAGTCATCCTGCTATTAGCAATTTCCTTCTTTCTTTTACAATGAACTGAACCTTGTATTTTTATCAGGTACCAAGAAAGCACTTAGACTAATAATAAACCGAGAGAAAGTGTTAGCACAACCACTAACTGCTTTCTGTTCATAGCATGAATGCTGATTTGGCACTGGGTTGTGAAAGGATTAAGATTTCCTAAAGATTATCAGAAAAAGGGATGAAAAATGCAGAAACCTGGTGGCACCCAGCAGCAGAGCGGTGCAGATGGGAGAGGGGCAGGAGGAGCAGACGAGCTGACATGATGGGAACCCACCGCAGGAAGAGCCACCATGGGAAAAGCATGCTGTCTAACACGATGCGCCAGTGATCACATCTCATCTCCCACAGAGATCTGCATTTGTCATCAAGTTATTTACCCACTTGGGAACGGCTGAGGTAAAGCAAGAGAGCTCCCATCAGAACAAGGGATGAAGTCTTCATTGCAGGCTGCGTTATGCTTAGTTTGATGTGGTCAAACAAAAGGTGCAGACCACAAAAATTACTTTAATAAGCCATAATAAACATTAAAAAAAAATATATATATATCCTTATCAGCAGTGAGAAGATGAAAATGTATAGCAGAGCAAGAAAATCACGGCTTGATCTACACCTCAGCATTTAGAAGACCATCAGTGGCCCCAAAACCAAAACAAATAAGAGATGGGCTCTGCTCAGTACAAGCACCAAGCCAGCATTCCCCATAGAGCAGAGCTGATAGCTAATGCACAGCATTTCAAGATTGTTGGAGGGCTCTAATCATGCTCAGAAATAAGAATTCAAAGGATTACTGAAGAAATTAAGAGGGGTTTCTGCTCTTTTTTTTTTTTTGCTAGAAAGCCAAGTGATGAGGGATGTAAAGGAATAATCTCAGTGTCTCACTCTTGTTATCCTGGATTTAACCTGTTACAAAACCGTGTGCCCTCACCATGTGCCTTCAGCCCCACAGCCAGGCCTGCCTGCACAGCAAAGCCCTGCACGGAGCTCACTTCAAAGCAGCGCCCGGCCCAGGGAATTCAGCTCTTGCCACTGGCACATACCAAGGATTCCAAATCATTTGTGCACCACTAGGAAGATGTTCTCATCCACTTGGATTTCTGTTTTAACACGTTGCAGCCTTAAAAAAAAAAATGCAGTCTCAGCATGGTACGTTCCTTGTTGTTTTTGGAAGCTTTTTCTTGGGTGCTAAGGGCAGACAGAGAATGGGATAAGAAGCTCTAACACACACCATAATCCTATTTCCAAAAATAAAGTCCAGCTGCAAGCTCCAGAAAGAACTCCACATAGCTATTGAGTTCTTTTCCCCTTTTATTAGTGCAAGGGTGAGAGCTGCAGGGGCACTTTGTCAATGCCTCTTGGTTACACCAGCTTCTTTCTGTAGGTTTTCCCAGGGTGCTCAATGTACACAGCTAACTGACATACATCCACATTTGTTTATGTGTTACTTAACCCAAAGGAAACATGGAAACACTTGTTATTAGAAACAAAAACAACAACAGGAAAAAGATGGTAAACAATAAATGCTCATTGTATTTAATAGCTGTAAAGCTTTGTTAGAAGCAGCCATCCCAGTGTACGTACCCACATTCAAGTGAATTCTATCTGAAGTTTACAGAAGGAAGCATACACAAACAGCCTTACAAAGGCATTCTGGTAGCAGGAAGCACTTCTCTGCTACTACCCTGGCAGCCAAGCTGTGTTACAAGCAGACCTTGCAGCCCATGGGGCAGCAGAGACAGAATGCATCTGCAGCACTAAACACAATTTAGTTTCACTAAAGGATTAACCAGATCACAAATTGCCAATTAATCTTGCTTTATGATTTAGGCCCGAATTCATTACAAACACAAAGGCAAGGCATGCAGCAGACTGGAGGAAGTTAGCCTGGAATGCTTTGCACCAACCATTCCTGTTCCTTCTCAATAACAACATTCTGAAGTTGTTTGGCTTTTTTTTAATCTGAGAGTTAACTGATGGACCTTATTGATGGTGAAAAGCACAAATCACTGACTATTCCGTATGTACCTATGCATGCTAGCACACACCTACATAAAAGGTCCACATTTTTCAGTTCTCCAAATCTTTCCCAGTTCTTCCATTAGCTGAGAACACTAGAAATTTCCAGACTTCTGCTGTAACGTCTAAGTTTCCCTCCCCCTCTTCCATTTGGTGGACTTTCTGCCAATAACACTGTTGAAAAATAAATTCTTGTGGACAGGAAATATCCCGAGCAAAGGATATCCAGCTTTACCATACTTTAAAAGCTCTGCATTCCTCCTTATCTGCCCTCACACCACCCAGCTCTGAGCAGTGCAGGGCTCTGGGCACACCATCCTGCCCCAGCCTCGTGCCACCAGCTGCTGCAGGGCTCCTCTTGGCTGCACTCAGCATCACTCCTTGCAGCACAGCCCAACAGAGGAGAAGCGAGATGCTTCCTGAGCAATGCCTTCTATCGCGAGTACATCCTCCCCAGCCCCTCCTGATAAGGTGCTATAAGAGGAGGGCTGCAAGCGTAATTTAACAGCCTAATCACATGGAGGTGGCTTAGCCATTCAAGTGATCCCTTCGCTTGATTTCCTCAACAACGGCACTCCACAAAAGCAAACATCCTGGCTGTCTGGAGGGCTGGGTTCCAGCTGCAGCAGGCTCCCAGCAGGCAGGCAGCCCAGTGCGGGACGCAGTACTCCGCTCAGCACGCCGTCTGGCCTCTGGGATGGACCAAGAGCCATGAAGGGACACCCGGCTCTAAAATAAAGCCATCTGATGAGCCTTTAACAGCTTGCTGTGCTCCCAGGTGCCCAACCTGCACCCCAAGCCTAGCGCCTGCACAACCTCCCAATAGCCTCAAATCCATCTTCATCATTGGGGGTAATAGCAACTGCACAGAAAAACTCAGATTTCATGAAATCACCTCAACTATACAGCATAGATATTAGGTGATAGCCATGTTTTAACCTGCACCAAAAAAATCACCAAAATCACTGATTCACATTTGATAGCGTTTCCTCAGCAGTCAGTAGTTTGTTTCTTAACCAGCAGCAGAGCAATCTTAAAATGCACTGTTACAATCAGAAAGGTCAACGTGGTGGAAGGGCAATACAGGAGTGCAGTAACAAAGGGACCACTGCAAATGGAATGGTGTTACAAAGGAAAAGCACTCACCCATCTCTGCAGATCTAGGTTTGCAAGGAAAACTCCACAAGGGAGGGACCTCCAACCAGAGATCCTTCCACAGTTGCAGCCAGCCTATAAATGAGGTCTAAGAGAAGTGCAACCAGGTTCTACCCACTCCGGTCACACAGATGAATTGCCTTCACCTGTGCTCCCAGGGCTGACTGGGTCCTTTCCCCAGGTGCTCAGTCAGTGGTTCAGGCCGTGACTCAACAGTTACCACACATGGATTCACATTCAAATCAAGACTAGTGCTTTCTGTGGTGAGGACCCACGGCACGGGGTTGGAGCTAGATGATCTGCAAGGTCCTGCCCAACACATGCCACCCTATGATTCTATTACAGTGAAGCCCACAGTTGAATAATTCTAAATCATGCACAAGTGAGATTAATGCAGCTGATTCATTAGCAGCTTTTAATTGCCACTGGCTTGAAGCTCAAACACCTCAGCAAGTTCTGGATGTGCAAGCATCAAAATCTGGCCTTAAGATACACTACAAGAGGAATGATGAGATGTGGTAGGACTCCCTCTGCACGGGAGAAAAAAAAAGCAACTAAATTTCATATGTACACACCCAAAAAGCTTCATTCCATTTAAAAAGTTTTAATTGTAAAGGGAAGCCTGTCCTGTTTACCTCTCACCCCAGCACCAGAGGTTGCATGCACTCAGGCTGCAATCAGCAGTGCAATACAACTTCAGTGACTTTCAATTCTCAGCTCTGTTGGCTTTGCTTTGTTACTAGGCACCAGTTAGATCCTACTCAGCGCCTCACATCAATAACTGATGTTCAAATCAGTACTCGAGTACGTCACAGCTCTAGCGTTATTTCTCTGATGCCCAACATTTCACAAGCACAATTCACCAAATTAGCAACAGAGCCTAACGGTGTGGCCCACTTACCTGGGGACAGCCCTTGGGTGAGGTGTACTGGATTCCAGGCCCAATGTCTTTGAGATCCCTTTGGTGCCTCCACCACCAACCACCCACAGCCACCAAAGGAGTCTGCCTGAACACTGAGAAGCTGAAAGCGATCCATCCCCAGGGGCGAGAGCTTCTTTCAGCCATGGCCAGCAAGCTCTGACTAGACAGCAGGAGAGGAAGAGCTGACACACCTGCCCATGGGCATGCAGAGGGAGCAGCACCCACACTGCCAGCAGAAGTCTTGTCCTTAGGTGACACCAAGGCAATCTGCATGTGCCAAAACCATTGCACAATTAGCACGCTCTTAATTTTGTACCCTTAGAGGAGCTAAGTAAGTGCACTTAATCAACTGAAAATAAAGCAGTGCAAAAGAAAGCAATCCCTGTTACTAATTAGTTAAAAGATGTCAGATGGAAACAAAATGAAGTGTCTAATTACATCCTATCAGTTCAAGTGTACAACACAACACAGGCCCATAAAAATATGTTACTTCCTATTTCAATCAAAACAATCCAATTAAACCCCACTGCTGAGTAATACTAGAGAGAAAAAAGGCTTTTTTCCAGTTATATAAGAAAACTAACATAACTGTTAAGATTCTTCTGCTGAAGCTCCGTAAGATCATTACAGTTCACTGTAAGAACCCATGCTCAATCATCAAATATCAGCTTCAGAAGAGATCCTAGATCCACTGAATCACTGAAACAAATTCCTAAGGTTTGAGGCTTCCTCCGAGCTACCTATTTTATGCCATAAAATTCATCTGAAAACATTACATCAACAAGAGTTCCTGTTTCAGTTTCCCTCCAATACTCACATAAATTGGATACTCCCCTACATCTTCAGCTCCTACTCTCAAAGCAGCATCTCAGCTTCCA
This sequence comes from Gallus gallus, assembly GCF_016699485.2. Lineage (NCBI taxonomy): Eukaryota > Metazoa > Chordata > Aves > Galliformes > Phasianidae > Gallus > Gallus gallus. The sequence goes on from NC_052540.1 coordinate 19,153,632, forward strand.
GGCATGATCATTAAGCCTACTGAAAAGCCAGTGTTGACAGGTATTAATTCTTCAGAGGAGGCTTTCTTCAAAAACCTCCATCCCCATTATTGTGTTCTTTGCCTATCGAATGATTCTCCAGCACTGTGGGCTGGGGGGATTTCACCCTCGTTTTACACGTTTCCTTTTACTTCCATAGAGATCAGAAACTGATTTTTCTTCCTCTCTTGGAAAGCAGCGTGTGGCAGGCACCCAACAAAGTTCATTTTTAGGCACAAAAATGAGAATACCCACAGGGAATTCAACTGATGTAAGCAGAACCTCCCAGCATCACCACCTGAGCCTCAGTGCTTTGCATTGGGGTAGAATGGGGGGCAGGGAGGAGGGAATGAGGGAAGAGAATACCTTACGATGCTGCCTTTAATAAAACTCCTCAACTTGAGCCAAGTGTTTAGCTAAAATAGCCAAGTAATGCTCTAGAATAGCTCAAGATAAGAACTGATCTGTCTGACATCATCAATCGTGAATGCACAACCTAAATGGAGCCACTGAAGATTATCAGAGTATCAACAACGGCATTTTAACAGCTTAAAAGTATCACAGGTTTAGGAACAAATATCCTGAATGAAGCTGTACCTATTTACAACAGAGAAAAGGCTACCCCTGTGCTTGCCAAGCTCCTACTCTTATTACAGCCTGAAAAATCACTCCTGAAGATAAGCAGCAGCAGGAAGGGCAGGGAAAGAGAAAAGGTATCATTTCAGAGCTCAGAGTACAAAGCCCTCTCAGACATTCTTCCAAACTCAGTTTCATAGAACCTAAATGGCAAACATAACGGATGCTTCCTATGCCCATTTCTGACAAGTTGGTTTGGGACTTAATGTTTCTTTTGAAGTATAAACAATCGTCACTGCTTCAGCAGCAGAAGTGTAGCATTCAGAATCCTTCCGTGTGTCCTGCACACAGCAGCAGTACGTTGTCATACCACTTGACAGTTCTGTCCAAATAGACTTCTCCTTACAAAAGCAAACCAATCATTGGGGGAAAAAAAAACCAGTTTCAGTATGAAATACCAAAGATGGCAGAACTCAGTCCTTGGGCAGGGGAGTATAAACGTAATTGAATCTGCTGAAATCACGACTCACTTTCATTAGAAGTAAAGTCGATCTGTAGCAGTGTGCTACAAAACAGAATTAACCAAAAAGATACTTGGAATTCTTTCTTCCCATCCTTCCCAGCCCAACATCCAGGGTTCCAGAGCTCCCTCATGCCCACAATTAGGTCATTCAGTTCATCCTCATGCATAACAAAGCCTATTGCCCAGAGCATGGCCAGCTCTGGCTTCTAACAAGGATGCATCTTAAAAGACATGTTGTTGGGAATTCCAACAGTGCTGCACATCACCTGGAGCCCAGCACACAAACAGATCTATCACACATACCTTCTCGTTATGTATGCCTAGCTTGGTATTTCAGTGCTGGAGCTGTGCCTGTGCTCCAAAGCTGCTGTTCCTCCCCTGTAGCATGGGAGCTGCAAGCACAGGAGTCACACACTTAAGGACAATCACTTCACATCCACCATCCCTTTCTCAAAGCAGATTGAAGTTCAGCTGCTTTCTGCCTGAACTCTTGTTTATCTCCTACCAAGCTGCACTAATTACCCCTGACAAAAGACAGACATTCATTAACAAACAACGGCCAACCTTTATCTGTAGAACATCATCTCATCCAGTTGAAGTTCTGCTTTTAAGCCATTATTAAACACCACATTTTAGCAGTGACTAACCAGGAGATGCCCTCATCACACACAGCTACAACTCGTGTTTTGATGACCACTGATGGATGATGCAGAGGATAGAAAAGCTCTTCTCATCAAATACAGAAAACAAAAAGCAAAGAGTTTCAGAGAACAAAGAAATCTGGATACCTTGACAGGTAGCTAAAGGGGAGGAGACTGAGTTACTTAAGTATAAAAAAATAAAGTAGTAGTCAAAGTGTTCCTTAAATCAGCACATCACTAATATGGACTGCGGGAGCTCTGCGGTCAGCAGGAGGGCAGTGCTACTTCTGTGCAGAACTCAGGGGGAAGGAGGAAAGGAGAACAGGCAGTGGTCAAAGCAAAGTACAGCTACAGAAAGTTGGTGTGAGACCAAGCCTGCTGCCTGGAGTCAAGGCAAGTCGGGAGAGCTCTTCATCACTCGCAGGACAAGAAAAGTGAACTCTTTTTTTCCTAAATAAATTAGGAAGGATTGAAATCTAGTGGTGTAACCCGACTGCAAAATAAAACCCAAACAACTGATGAAAATATAGCTTATGATGCTGGATTAAAAATAAAAGAAAAGCATTTACCACAATTTTCCACTCCATATTTGAAAGGTGGCAAGCCACACACTTGTATCAGATGGGTGAATCACCTCCATGAGCAAGTCAAGCTCAACGTCTTGCAATGAAGGCCAGATGCAGCTCTCTGCAGATCTGACACCACCCTATTGGCTGATGGGAGCAGGACGGCTGTGTGCCATTAGGGGACATAACTCGCAGAGAAAGCAATCAAAGGGCAATGGGGGATCCCACTGATAAGGAATTCAAGATACAGACACAATCAATGACGCTGTTCTAATAAAACAGGTCCTGTCAAACAAATCTGAGTGCACTCCTGACAAGATTACACGTTGGGTGGGCAGAGATAGCTGTGTTAGCAGTGACTATTCTGCAGCCAGCTTCTGACTTAGTGCCCTGCAGCACTGCTAAGAGCACAGAGGTAGACTTCTAGCAGGGCCTCAGCCGGAGCAAGTGTGCACCAACTGCATCCCCAGTGGTGCCACCTCCCTGCTCTGCTTCCCTGGCTGTAAGATGGGGTAAAGAAATTCATCTGCTAGGTGCTCTGGTCTCTGCCAAGAGCAAAGCAACCATCACACTGGTTATTCACTCATGCTTAATTAATGATTTGCTAATTAAATTGACAGTCTGTCCTGGCCAGTAACGTTAATTAATATACTCAATTCACAGCATCTGGTGGTCCATGCCAGCAGCTAGAACTTTACACTATTGATTTTTCCATGCAGACCTTCCTGTCATCCCAGAGGATGCTGAGCATGAGTGGGACTGCAAGAACCAGGGCACCCATCCGGGTGCATCCAGCTGTGCACACTCAGCTGCCATTAAGGTAATACCCACCCTTGTCACATCACAGCCCTGGGGAGCTGGCAGGGGGCTCAGTCACAGCTCTGAGCCAGGAGTCCATGGGTACCACCACCATCCCTGCCCCAGTACAGGGGACACCAAAGATGGTGACACCCACCAGAGCCGTGTGCTGGTGACAGAGGCTGAGCTGTGCCCGGCAGTGGCTCTCAGCCACGATCTGTCACCATCTGGGAGTTTGCTGGGCTTTTGTTTCATGTCTCCATCCCTGATGGATGGAAACAAGCTCCTGATTTATCCATGTTAACATAAAGACAATTAAAACATTTTTCCCTGAGGAGCTCATAAATGAAAGCGCATCATACAGTCATTACATTTACTATTAACACTGTTTCATTCAATGTAAAACCTGACTGTTTGGAACAACAAAAGCATAAACTCAGTTGAGTCACTGAAAGCAGCACCAGGAGCTGCAGGAGAACACTGGGATGAGAGCTGCATATGGACTCACTGTCTGCTCTTCACCCCCAGTAGCATTAACTACTCACTAGCAAAAGCTTTTCTGCTGAGAAAGGGAACACCAAAGGCCAATATTAAAGCAATTTCAGAGTAGCTACCAAGCAATTAGTTAGATAATGCCCTTGCTACATGCTGATTTTTCTTCTCCCAAAGCACTGGTGCAAGCATAAGTCATTTGTTGTTTGTGCAGCATCTCCTGGCATTGCAGGTGACCCAGGCTGGATTTCCTCCCCATATCACAGAAAATATTTCTGCCTTGGTGTTGCACATCTGTTCGCTACTTTATGTCATATTTTTTTTCTTTTTAAACCTTCACATTTCATTTTCTTCCAGAAAATATAAACTCAGACATTTTAGTTGTTAAACATTTGCAAAACATTGAGCCCACTGCTCTTGCTGCCTCTATATTTCCAAGTTTCAGAGCATAACAGAACCGTCCACTTACCTATTTTTGTGCCCCCACACCACCCCCAGCAACTCAGGATACACCAAGACAAAAGTATGCAATTCAAACATGCGAGGAAGGAAGAAGGGAACAGGCAAACGAGGTGCAAAGAAAGAAGTCAAAGGACTAGATCTCGAGATCTGCTTGCAGATACAGCACTCCAACAGCCTGGAAGGACCGAGAAACTGAAAAACGCTTTACAGCAACTTTTTGGAGTGCATCATCCTGCGTGACTGCATGACCAAGAAATGCCAAAAGGAAGCGAAACTGTTGATGTCTAACTTCAGCGTTGGGTATGTACAAATATTGCCTTTCCAGTAACACAGCCGCTCTCACACGTCCACTGAAGCACCCTATTCAGAGGCATACAAATCAAAACGTCGCCATCCTGTGTGCTGCACAGATTGCGGTCTCACAAGCATCCCAAGGCCTTGGCTCCTGCGCTGTATCCAGAAGCAAGAGGTGGCTGCTGTGCTACAATCCAAAGGTCCCGGCAGTCACCCCCATAACCGTTTCCTACAGCCACAAAGCAGAGCAACGGACACCTGGACAAGAACATCCAGCTCTATTAATCAAGAAAGAAAGGGCTGCAAATCAGACATCGCGTGCATGAAACCCTGTAGATAGGAAAAAATTGAACCAGGCAACGAGACCACTCCTGCCCACAGCAGGAACTCCAGCAGCTGGGGTGCAGATAGCCGCTCATAGATGGGCTTCAAATGAGGAACAAACCCGCACTCCGAAAGTCACAGAGGATGTTTATCTTTTGTGCAATCATTAGAAGCAGCAGCAAACAATAAGCAATTATACAGACCCGTCGGAGCAGCAAAAATAAATATGTGCAAAGCAGAATCAAAGTTGATTTTGCTAGAAGTTGACACATAAGAAGCACAAAGGCTGGCTTTATGCAAGCGTGAGTACCCCTAGCAACTCAGAACTCTTCTGTCCAACATTACATCAAATTTTGCTCTGTTTAAAACCATAGCATCTGACTTTCTCCCTCCTTAGCCATCAAGTTCCCTGTTTACCACTTATGGTCAACTATCAATACCGGAGCCCACATGTCCCACGCCAAATCCTGTCAGAGTGCAGCCCCGGACCACCATAAAGCAGAGCTGGAACGCACCACACAGCAGCAAAAGCCTCCACGAGCCCTAAGCTGCTGCCCTGTTGTGCTGGTTTATCTCCCTAGCAGGGAAACAACAGCTCAGCAGGGTACAGCACCGCATGAGAACAACGCAGCAGTACCTGCATCCCTGCGGATAACCCCAGGGGATGGTTATGACTGCTGGACAGAGGGCACTAGTGCTGATGTTAACCAGAAGGTGAAATAAGACATCATTTTGGTATGGTCCTTTAGGTGTCAGCTACAAGGTATATTCTGATTTGCCTTACCTTGTCATGGAAGCAGATTTTTTTTCCCCTTGGCATTAGCTGCACTGCTTTAGAGACAAAGTGTTTGTGCATCTTTATTTACAGGGGTTTGTTTTGACCAGTAAAGCAATACTACAGTTACCCAGCTCATGTCATCTGCTCCATTTAGCAAAGTTCATTCACATGTAAATGCTTCAATATTTAAAACACATTTATAGAAATAAACTAACAGAAAATTAACCATGCTTTCAAGAAGGCAAAGTGTTGTAGGAAAGTCAAAATAGACAGCCCCAGGCAGAAGTCAGGGCTGTGCTGAGAGAAACACCATGCTCTGCTGCTGTTCCCACTGCCATCTGCTGAAATGACCTCTTCCAAAGGGTCTGAAAAGAAATCCAGCCCAGAAGAGCCACTGTGGCAAATAAGGATTCCAACAACCATTATTTGGGTGATAACAATACACTTAACATGTTAAAATGGGTTAACTAACAGCTCCCTAGGGGCTGCCAGCATTTTGGCTGCATAAATGAGCCCAGGCACACCCAGTGAGGAGAGGATGGATATTGTCTCAGTGAGGATGTCTCCGGAAGAGAACTTCAACCAACTCCCACAGATGGACACAGGGCCCTGCGAGGTTTGTTTTCCCACGCTGCAGTTGTTTGGCAGTGCAGCTCAGACCAGCCTACCTCAGGTTATTAACACCACCAGCTCAGAGGTGTACATCACTAAAGAAGAGCAGGAGAAGGATTTCCTGGGTCTCAAAAGGGTCAGTATCTGTATCTTTAAATATATATATATAAATCAGCTTGTACTCACAAGGTGATGCTTTTGCTCACCATTCAGTTGCTTGTATCAGGACATCAGAAGCAACTCTTCAGTAAGATGACATTATGTGACCGCAGGCTCACCAGAAAGAAACCTATTAAATGCTCTCGTTATCCACAAATGCTATCCTCTTTCTTTCTCTGCTGCATTATCCCACATCGATAAATAAATAACAAGCAAAGAGCAACGCCTGATACTTAATAACCACCAGCATGAGTGTCAGCAAGCATAAGGTCACTCGTGTGATATGAATTGCCATTGGATAGGCATGCGCTTCCACAATCAATGTTACTTACAAAGTGGAATAGATTCTGGCAGCTAACTAACCTTACACTGAGAGAGAAACAGCAAGGTGATCCCAAAAGACAGAACTCTCTTCCCAGGCTGCTGCTGGTACCGAGCTTCTAGAAAATTCTTACCTGATTGCGTTAGGTCTGATTAAAGAATCATGCAGAAATACACAGGGCAAAACACCACGGAGGTTTAGCTTGCAGCACAGAACATCCACATTTTATTAGTGGACAATCAGGGAGTAGGGAGCTACCATGAAAACCAGAACAGGCACGCTGAGGCCCAGAAAGGCAGCTACACACTGAGCAGGATGTGCTCAGCATTTTGCTAGCTTTGATGAACAGCACGAGGAAAGCTGTCCCCAGCATTCCAAGGATCCCAGAGGGTGGTGAGGGTCATCTCCAATTGTTGCTCACTGAAGTTTCTATTAACAGCCTCTTGAGAGTGATTTCTTTTTCCTCTTTTCAAAACATTCCATATGAAGCATTTCTGGAGGCATGAAGTGCATGTTTAAATATATACATACACACACGTTCTATTCTAAGAGTCCTTTGCAACAACCTAATAATAGCAATGTCCATAGCCACAGGAGTTACATAGGAAGCACTCAAGGAATGTGCAGCGATACACCAGGTCAGCACTGAGCAGCCAAGCACACCTGGCACCTGCAGTCCCACAGTGTGTGTGATTGCAGATAACATCAATCTAACACAACAAACAAACAAACAGCGGCTGCAACTCCACTCAAACCCATTCTGGCCACTGCTGAGCTGCTTGCACAGACCTACAAAGCAGATGCAAACGCACATACCAGCACTAGCTGCAAAGTTTGTCCTCTTAAAAAGAGAAAACAGGAACAGCATCTTAATTCAGGATCGCTTTTAGATTCAGATTACACACAAAAGAGAGCACTGTAATAGCTTTCCTTCAATAAGCAGAGTGCCCAAGTCCAGCACATCACCTCCAGAAACACAAACAGCAAGCAGTCCTGGTAGCGTTGATTCAGTAGTTGTCTGTTATCCATTGATAAACAACACCATTTACTGGTAAATAAAGGACGGATGAAGCGCAGGAAGCACACCACTTGAGAAGCAATATGTTTTAACCTCCAGGCTTTTCCTCGCTACAAGGCAATCCATCCTTCCACAACACCCACAGCCATGGGAGTTGGCACCTCAGGGGAACGCTCCTGGTCGGAGTGGACTTCAGCAGACGCAGCACTTTTCTCTCAGCAGCTCCACAGTTTCTCACCCAAAGCACAGATTTCACATCTGCAGCAGAATTTCTGCAAGGCAACCAATCTCTCCAGCGCTGCTTCGGATTGCGCAATAAATCAGGTTTAATTAGTTGGTGCTTTTTTTTTTTTTTTGGCAGTCAGCTCTGCAATAAAAGAGGGGCGTCCACATTCACCGCACAGAGGTGCTCGGAATAAACTGGTGTAAACGTAATCATCCCGTCCCAACTGGCAAGCCTTAAGGAGTTATCTGTTTTCCACCGCCCAGCATTCCTGCCTGTAGATGGCCTGTTACCGTTGTGTACCCAGCGTCTCCTATTTCCACTGTGCCGCTGGAAGAACTTCCCTCTTCCCACATACCTTCCATCTCCAGGGACGGATCACACAGCGACACTAAACCTTGGCCATAAACAACGTTACTTTTGATATCGCCGTCCCCGAAGGATTCCCCGCTGCTGCTGTTCGGCAGCGCAGAACAGATCACCTATGCACGAGGCAGCTCTGCAGCCGGTTTGCAGAGCTCTGCCTTGCTGCTCTTTTGCACAGCTGAGATTTACACAGAGGTTTGTTGGCCGCCTCCGCTATTTATTTTATTTGCTGGGCGCTGAAGTCACATTTGTTTAGAATAGCCTTCAATAACTCACAGCACGTTCCACAAAAGCGTTCTGATGCACCAGGACGCTGGTTTCAAAACTCACTGCCTTCTAGCACCATGTTCCTGGTGCAGAGGCTGGGACTGCTCCCAAGGCAGCCAAACTGCCAGTCCTCACACTCCCACTGCACGCCAGCAATGCCCACGTCTGCTCCTCCCAGGGCAGCGGCCAGCTGCACCGAGAACAGCACTGTAGAACACAATTTGCTTTATTAGCTGCATTCTGGTTCCGAGGCTTTCAGGTAATAATAGCTGCTTTGTAAGACTTAAGATCCCCATACTACGCACACAAACTTTGCTTCTGCGCTAGCATTCACCAGACTGAAGCTCCACGTTTCTCAGCTATAGAGAGCAACAGCTTGTTTGCATGCTAACTTTCTTAGTCACAGAATTGTCTGAGTTGGAAAGGACCCTTAAAGGCCATCTGGTCCAACCTCCCTGCAAAGGAGGGATCTACTGCACCCACAGCTCCACCAGGTGCTCAGAGCCCTGTCCAGTGTGACCATGGGCATCTCCAGGGACCAGGCACCTATCACATCTCTGGGCGACCTGCACCAGCATTTCACCACCCTTACTGTGCCCTTCATAGACTTCAGCCAGCTGTAGGCCAACAACATGAAAAAACCTCTCACTGCTGTCCCAGCAGTGACCTCAAACCCCAGCCAGATGGGTCCTGATAGCTCACAAAGATTGTGATACACATCGCCTTCCACGCAGACTCATTCCTATGCTACATTATGAGCAAAAACTTGCTCAGGGATACTGAACTGGGAAGAATGACTTTGAGCACCTCTGGGGAAAGCTGGCATTGCTGTCCCAGCAGGGTCCCAATACAACTACAAAGCATAACTGCCTTCAAACTAATGAGAGAGAACCACAGAGCACCGAAGATTAGGAGAACAGCACTAATAGCCCATTCCTGTGCGAGACCCTGCACGACCCTGGGAACATAGCCAAGAATCGTTTCTTATTGGTAGCACCGGTTGCATATTCTCATACTGCCAAGAAAAAGGCACAGGTGGCAGAGGGGCGAGACCACAAGCAAGGGGGGCTGTCCTGAAGGGGAGGTGGTTGGGGGTCCCGGGAGCATTCCCACAGGCACACGCTGAGCCCCAGCAGCAATCCATCAGCCAGGGCAGCGCGTAAAAAAGGCTGAGAAATCACATACCGGACATAAAACAGCACCGCCAGTCTGAAATCCCACCGCCCAGCACATCGTTAAGCTCAGGTCAGACTGGTTTGGCACCTTGCAGAGATGCACGCAGGAGCCCTGGGCTCTGCAGGGTACGTGGTCAGAGCCAGCGTGGCCGTGGGTATGGGTGTACCTGAGCACAGCTCTGCGCAGCCCAGCGCCGAGCTACACGGAGGAAAAACAACACTCGCTGCACAAGAAACTTGGACTTTTCCACTTCTCGGTTTCCCCCGCTGTGAAAGGGAACTTTAAGGAACGAGGCGAAGAAACGCAAACGAAATACAACGTTACCAATGTGGAGAGCGGCGGCTCCCGCCTTTCTGCTACAAATAGCGATGGGATAAATGCTTCGTTACACCGAGCCCCGACCGCACGGCCTCAGCCAAAGCCTTGTTCAAACAGCGCATTTCTGAGAACTGGGACGGGGGGAGGCACAGCGAGGGCTGCAGGCGCGTCTCAGCCTAAGTTCAGCTTTTCAAAGACTTCTTCTCTTTTTTTCCCCTCCCGTCAGTTGGTACCGTGCCATTTACAGAGGTGTCTGGCGAACAACGCACCACGTTTCCAGGATCTTCCCTCCCCAGGCCGCTCAGCCAAAGGCAGACGGGCTCGGGAGGAGCCGCTCGGCTCTCCCGCAGCCTTTCCCCGCCCGGATCACAGAGCCGCGCTCCGCCGCTCCCCGGCTCCAGACTCGGCCCGCGCGGGGGACGCCGCTTCGCCCCGCTCGCAGCCCAGCGCCGACGTTCCGCCCGCAGCTCCCCGTTCCCTGCGGCGGGCGGAGCCGCTGACAGCCGCTCCGAGCTGCGCCGTGCCCCCCCCGCACCGCGCCTCGCACGGAGCCCGGCGAAACTTCTCCCCCCCCAACCCCAGCACCGAGCGGGAGAAACTTTCCCCGACGGCAGCGGCCGCCGCCCCGCGAGGAACAAAAGAGCCGGGACGGGCGGGCGGTGCGGAGCCCGGGGCTGAGCGCCCAGAACGGGGCACCCCGCCCGGCCCCGGGCCGGGGCAGCGCCGTGCTCACCTGCGGAGGGCTGTGCGGGCCGGGCCGGGCGCGGCGGCCGGCGGAGAGTCGCAGCTAGCTGGAGCGGGTGCCAGGAGGGCTTGGTGGGGATTCCGCCATGTCAGTGATGTCGGCACCACATGGGGCCCGCGGCCGGCCCACGCTACCGCGCACTCTGGAGTAGAGGCTCCCGCCGAAAAGCCGGCTGAGGCGGGCGGCGGCACGGGGCCTCCCGCTCCGCTCCGCCCCGCCCCGGGGCGGCCCCCGTCCCTCCGCCCCGTCCCCGGGCGCCGGGTGGGGGCGGTCCGGGCGGGCGGGCGGCCCCGGAGCGGTGCGGGCTGTGCCGCGGCCGGGCGGCGCCGCGGTGGTGCCTGCGTCCCGTGGCGGCCTCGGTGCCCGGCGGGTCCCGGCCGCTCCGCTCTGCTCTTCACAGGGGCGAGGTGGGAGCTGGGGCAGCTGGGTGTGGGCAGCCCTACGTCTGGTTTAGGCAGCGTTCCTCGGAGACGAAGAGATACCCTGGCACGCTGCAATGGCACGGCCGCAAAGGGGAGATGGAGTTGGCCCCTTGTAGAGTGGAGCCATGGGGTCCCACGTCGGTAATTCACCTCTCCGTACTGCATGGGTGCAGTGTGGGGTAAAGGTTTAATCTGGTTACAGGAGAAGCTTAAAACAGGGCCTGAACACTGATTGTGTCAGAGAATCACATAATCATTACGGTTGGAGACGACCTCTAAGATCCCCACCCCATCCCCCCATGCCCACTGCCCACATCCCTCAGTGCCACATCCCCACGGTTCTGGAGCACCTCCAGAGATGGTAACCATCACTCCCTGGGCAGCTGTGCCACTGCACCACTGCTCTTTATCAGAAGAAACATTTCCCAGTATCCAGAACTTCCCGTGGTGCGACTTAAAGCCATCACCTCTCATCTCTGTTACCTGGGAGCAGAGACCAACCTCCACCTCACCACAGCCTCCTCTCAGGGAGCTGTACGGAGCCAATAAAGTCTCCCCTGAACCTGAACGCAGCCTCTCCATCAGACTTGCGCTCCAGCCCTTTCACAGCTTTGTTGTCCTTCTCTGGACACACAATGACCCCATCTGTTTCATGGGAGGTCATTGGATTTGGCCAAGTCATAGAATTGTAGGGCCACCAAATCATTTGAGTTGAAAGAGACCTTTAATGGTTATCCAGTCCAACCCCACTGCAATGAACACCCACAGCTCGGTCAGGTTGCTCAGAGTCCCACCCAGCCTGTCCTTGAGTGTCTCCAGGGGGATCTACCGCCTTTCTGAGCAACCTGTGCCAGTGTCTCCCTAGTCCCTGGGTTTGCTTCTCCCAGAGCTTGACCTATATCACCCACCAGAGCCAGGTTTTCTTTCAGAAAACCCCATGGGGTTTGATCAACCTATGTACATTTTCATCAGCTTCCATTAAAACAGCAACAAAAAGGCCTTCCTGTGGGTCTTCTTGATATTCTGCTCATCAAAACTCACTCTAAAAAATATCAGTTTGGCATAGAAGTTCAGCACAAATGTTATACCCAGCTTAGCTGAGTGTTATATTAAGAGACCAAAGCACAGGAAAAAAAAAAATGAAAATAAAGTTATCTGAAGTAGATAGTTCCTATGAAAATAGAAAATTAGCATTTTCCCATGGGAAAGATCTTTCAATGTAAAATGGCCAGCCAGCACCAAGTATTGTTCATTGTTAATTGCAGAAACTTTTGTAATGGGTAAAATCTAAAAGCAGAAAAATGTTTTGTTTTATTAGTGACCCCAAACATGCAGACTTTTTGATGATGCTGGATTAAGTTACAGACTCAGATGAGATTAATTATTCACCAGGGTGGTAAAGCCTTGACTTGGTCCTGTGGGCTGCTTTGTGAAGGAAAAGAGAGAGAAAAGGAGAAAAGGGAGTTGGCTTAGAGAGGAAAGAAATCTCTGAGCTAAAAATTTACTGAGAGATTAAAGCGAAGAGTAAACAAACCTGGAGATAGGAAAACGAAAATAAATAAAGCCGAGGAAGGAAATGAAAACTCTGGGTTTGTATCTGTTCTATCAAATGGGCCAGAGGGAGGCTGGGTCTTGTCTGAAGAATCGGCACAGGCTCAGGATGTGGCGATGTTGGGTGAACTGTCCCCTCACCAGCACAAACAGAGAGATGCCCTCTGCAGTCATTACGAGTAGTGGTGGGTGGGTGGTGTGCATTTCTCTGCCGCGTGTAAAGCATTTACAATTCACACTTACTTCACTTTCGTCTCACCATTGGAGCAGAAGTCAAAGAGAAGCTCATCTGCCACAACCACATTGGATATATCTGAGAAAATAAAATAAAAAAACACCCAGTTATTTGGTTTCCGTATGGTTTCCAGTCTTACCAAAACCTCAGAATGTGTCAGACACACAAAAAAAGCAAGCTTAGCCAGGAAGGACTGGAAGAAACGCACACCTTTTCCAGACAGCACTTTTTTTCAGCCACTCCGTTCTGATGAACTCGAAGACCAGCAATAGCTAACAGCAGTTGTAGAATGGTTCAGTGGAAATTGGACATGTGTCAAAGCACAAGGAAGAGGCAGGGAGGGGAGCAAGGACTGCTTTTCCTCAGAAAATTCCTACCTCAATAACAGATTGAACTCTTCTTTAGTGGCTTACTCCCCAGGCCAGCTGATCAAGGAAAAGCATTAATCAGACGAGGAGGAAACATTTTGCCACTGAAAAAGGAAAAGAACTAGCTTAACCATGGTGACACATCAGGGACGGACAAATTACTCCGGAGAAAGCAATTGACCTGAACTATCATCCAAACAAATACAGACCAATGCCATGAACTTAACTTTTCCATTTTGATGAGTCCTTGTTTTCCTGAGTCTATGCTTTCAATAATATGCATAGTTTTCTTTTCTCATGGTGAGATCTTTCTGCTTATTCAGGAAGCGAGTGGAGCCAGAAGGGCAGGAGCACACCCCTGCCTGTGCAGAGGGGCAGGGTGAAGGCTGGCACCATGGCCCAGGACAGCCATTCCCAACACAGCACCAGGCTGACACCCCAAGCATTTTTCAAGCAGGAATTGTTTAGCCACCACACACTAACAATTTAGGGACTGTTGGCCAGTTCTGGATCCAAACCAATTCCATATTGTGTATTCTGCCATCATCCCCTTCAGCCGTCCCCTCCTATTTGGTGAAAAATTCCAGAGAGGAGCCTGTGGAAACTCTGTGCATGCAACCAGGATGTGGAATCTGAGATCAGACATCATTGTAAAGGCTGTGAAGACGGTCTTTATTCTCACAAGATGCTTTCCCTCAGCTTTCTGATGGGATCCGAGTTCAACTTTCACCATTTCAGCAAGCTGCGTGCTCTGTATTCTGAGGGCAGGCTGAGATCTTGGCACCAGTGCTGTCCAGCGGCACACAGAGAACGCTTTGATTGATTTATTTGCTGAGCACTGTTTTTTTACCTGGGGAGCACTGCCCGCAGGCATTCTCAGTACCACACAACATGGGTGTGTGCCGTGCACGAGTTTTCTCCCCAGCCACGTTACGGAGGTGCTGGGCAGCAGGCTGGCTCAGTCTGTGGTGCTTAACGTGGTGCATTCACAAGGCAGAGCTGCAGGCTCAGGCTCTCACTCTCAGGGCCAGCAGAAACCTGAATGAGGAAAAGAGGCACAGCTAGCATGGAACAGCTTGCCTGGCCTGCAGCAGGCTCCCTGACCAAGCTGCACTCCCATTAGACTCCAGCCTGCACCCCTTACCTAGGCTGGAAGGGGCAGGGTACAGAAGCCAAACACTGGAGTCATCTCCCTAGGAAAATGACATCCCTCTCCCTTGTGATCACACAGCAAAGTAAGGGCCATACAATCCGTTTGCTCTTGCTAGTGAGCCCTTTTCCAAGCCCTTGCTCTATTATGTATCTCGAACCATTAAAATCAGAGCAATTGGAACAAATAAATACTCAAAACCATACAGAAGTTTCTTGCCAGTGTAGCCTTCTCTCCTTTATCTGATAGAAGGAAAGCTAAATGCACAGTAGATCATACAGATCAAAATGTACCGACTCCCTTCAATCTTAGCAATGTTTTATTCCAAGGCAGTGCTGGTGGGAACTGACCCAGGCCAGAAGATCTGGAGAAGCTCAGTGCGTAGGTTGGGATGGTCCCTTTTACTGTGGGGAATCCAAAAATCTGCAGGATGCTTTTTTTAAATAACTAGGGCATGTAAACATCAGCACCAAGTGGGATTTCTATCTGTGCTTCTCTATTTAGATGAAATGAATGCCAGTTATTCACTGAGCACATATTCATGCTTTTGAATTCGTGAACTGAGTTTGGTTAGGAGTTTGTATTCATGGTACTAATTGGTAGTTTTTTCCCTTTTTAGGAGACAGGTCACTATTTCACATGCTCAGTAACGCATGCAGGAGTTAAGCCCCCAGATCTTTTGATTGGGATAAGATCAAAGGACTAATTGCTATAGGAGTCTGAAACAAAAATTATCCACCTTTTTATTGGGGCGTGCTCTAAGTTGGCACTGCACATCAATCTGTGATAAAACCCTTTTTCTGCTGGATGTCCTTTTGTTACATTTAACAGGCAAAGTCCTCAGCTTAGCGTTTCAGTCTCCCACACTACTACTCTGCACAAAGTGTGCCCTTGAGCTCTATGAGAAGTCCCAGAAGTCCCAGTGACTTCACCAGGATCTAGAAGAGACTCTCTATATGCCAGCACCACTGTTCTAAAGATGCAATTTCTGACACCAGCAAAGAAGTTTTGTGTCAGCAGTAGCGTTCTGTTAGCTGTTGCTAAGCTTTACAAAGGCATGACGGAAAGAAAATATTCCTGTTGCCCTCACTTCCATGAGAAGCACCATTGTCCTCATAATTTTTCTGCTTGCAAGCCGAGCACTTACACAGTGCATTTTTTACATGTTTTTGTCTACGTTGGTTTTATAAGTTTAAATAAGCTCCCCTCTGCCAAGTGCTTCCAAAGAGCATTGGCGCTGAACCAACCCAAGAAGCTTGCCATGAAGATTACACACCAGTTGTGCTTATTCAAAACAATAACTTCTGACCACTGCACCAGAAGAAAATAGACTCATTTATTGTCTCATAATGGCGCATCTCTACAACGCTGGCCCCACTTTGCCACCGAGAAGGATATTCTGATATCTGACAAATGTCTCAGCTAAATCTCCTTAACATTGTGCAGTCCTCTGGCTCTTTAGGTTTGGGTTGGGCTGGTTTGTTGAAAGCTCTTGTTTCAGTTTGGTGTCTAAAGAAAACAAAGCAGTGTTGCTTGCATTGTTAAGGCCAGAAGCAGGGCCACAGAAAAAATGTTCCTCTTGGAAGATTTTGTAGATTGATATTCATGAAACAGCTGGAGATGAAACATACAATGCTAATCCTGTCCAGTTGCTCCTGGTCATGTTGCACGCTCAGGAAATTCATAATTAGGTGGTTGTATCCCCAGTGTTTCCCCTGCAGCAGTCTTTGCTATTTATCTTCTTTCTTGCCATTAAAAAACAAACAACAACAACAAAGAAAAGCCTACAAAGGAAGAAGTGGGGGAGAAAATGCAAGCAGGAACAACTTCAAGTATGCTGAATGGCTTCTCCCCGCTGCAAAAAAAAATAAAAAAATCAGATGCTGTCATTTCTGCACACAGCAGCAAACTTAAGCTGCTCCATTGCCCTTTTCTATCACAGTATTTTTCCTATTCTGTATCTCCTTCCTATCCCCAGAATGTATTTTGCCAGTTACTTTCCTTATTTTCCCTTTCCAGTTATGCACATGCCTTCCTGTAAAGGCAGCCACACCTGACAGTTTAGAAATAAACACTTTGGTAAGTAAACATTTATTTTTCTTGCCGAGTGGAAGCACCATACAGGAGGTTTTACTCCCAGTTCCTCCCAAGGTTTCTAATTAATTCCTAAGTAGTTTCTGCTTTTTACTTTGACTTTTCCTTCCCTACTGCATTTTACAGGCAGCGTGTTGTCAAAAATTCAAATTTAAAATCAATCAGCACAGATCTGTTTTCCTTTTATAGCCTTTAAATAGCCTTATCTATTGTTAATTACATGCATATGCAATGCGGAGATTTTAGTCTATAGAGCAATTGACAAGAGAGGCTGCCAGTTTGGTATTAAACAGTTATCAGTGATTCAGCAGATCGGCTCTGAAATAGCAAAGCATTAAATGTAGGTATTTTAAACAATCGTTATTACTGATTTTTTCCCCCAAACTAATTAGAAAAAAGCACCTGGCAAAAACAAAAAGAAGAGCTAACACTGCTGGTTACGGTTCAGGAGTTTCCAGAGCTGTAATGAGAAAGCTGCCCTGGTGGCTCAGAACGTTGGCTTTTCTGAGACGTAAAAGAAACCGACACAGCAATTTCATAATGCACTGAGTAAACACATAAATATCTTTAAAACAACAGAGGATTCATAAAGCCCCCCTGGTGCCGAAATGGCAGCTCAGTCCCTGCTCACAGATCTCCATAAATCACAGCAGACGCTGAAGAGCAGCCCCCAGCACCACCCCATCCCAGTACTGTTGGATCCAGAGCAGCTTCTTGCCTTGCCCTGCACTTACACTTCAGTGGCAGGTTCCCTACTCTTTCAGGTGTTTGCTAGGTGTATTTTTAGTCACAGATGCAGCAAAAATACGTGTAGACAGGGTCTTTTTTTTTCTTTTTTTTTTCTTTTCCTAGCCAGCAGTGAGCATCTCAAATCCCCTGGGTGACAGGTGAGGGCTCATTGCTTTTAAACAGACATGCCCATCCATACCCACATGCAAGTCCACATGGAAATGCATGGTGATGTGGTGATGTTCAAAGCAAGACACAGATCCTCCGAATCCTGCAAGCAGATGTAAGGTAGCATATCCCTTCAAGCCAGGTGGGAGACCCTTATGAAAAATACATCACCAAGTTTCAGTATATTATCTCAAAAATGCACTGGGCAATGTAAGAAAATGTTTAGACTCCTCACCATCAGTGGCTTTTTTCCCAGAGATTCCCCAGAGCTGCATGGAAATATATAACAAAATGTTGCTTTGAAAAGTTTTTAAATGATTTACCAAGTTGCTAACATTTCCAGACTTAAAACGTGATGCTTGAGATAATGTGTCTGTTTCATGTTGATAAATAATGGAGTCTGGAATACAAATGTTCCGGTATGGCCTTGGAAAAATGCCTTCAGCTAACTGTGCCTCGGGCTAGAATAATTCCACAAAATCCTGCTTATTTTACCGTTCCATTACTTCTTTTATCTACAATAAGTAGCCACTCTCACTGTGCTCTGTCCCGAATTCTACCCACTTATAATTTGGTTTAAAATAAAATTAAGGTCTTGCAGCATGCCCTACTGATGAACAAAACCTTGATTTGCTTTTGGCTCAGGTGAGAGTAAGCACTAGGAAGAAGCCAGTGTATGCAACCAGCTCCTGTTTTCTTGTATGCATTGTGGCAGACCTCAGCTGTGCTCTGCGATGGGAGGCAGATTGTCTCTCACTTGAGTCAGCTCTGAGTCATTTGGGGACCAATAGGTGGGAGGTGAACTTATGTTTCTCTTGAAGGCTGACCACAGAGCCATTGCAGAGCTTGAGGTGTGACTGCGGCACGTTAAAATAGAAAGGCAAATGGATTCTTCACAAGTTTCTGCTTCTGCTTCTCTTCCAGATTTTGAATATTCATATGATTTAAATAAGTCTTGAAGTGACAGAAAAGCAAACAGAGCAACTTTCGTTACCCACACAATGAATATATGAGGCTTCGTTGGTGGCGTATATAAAAATTCTTTGTGATCTATAAAAAATAGTTGGTAGGGAGGAAAGATGCTATACAAGCGCCAACCACTGCTGCTATAAATATTGTTCCACATACAGTAAAGAGTAAATAAATATAATAAACATTTCAGGATGATTGAAAAACCTCTCACAGAGACAAATACGCCCCTTTCCTGGCCGTAGAGATCCCTAATGCTTCTCCTGTCATTGTCTCAACATGATAAGCTTCGTGTCAACCTGACACCTCGATGCACAGCCTGCTTCTGCTCTGGGGCTCAGCATACAGTGGGGATGGAAGTGATGGACAGGGCCTGATCTGGCACAAAGCCTGGCTGTTCAGAGCTAATCCGTCAGAATGTTTTAAATAAACTGGACCTGGCAGGGAGACTTCAGATCAAGTGAACACTTGGTTTCGTATGGCAGCACTTTTAATCCCTACCCAAAAAACACACTTCTTCTCATCCCACCACTCCCTCAGTTCTTCGGTGTTCCTCCCCTCCTGTGACTGTAAAACAGGGATTGCAGTATTTCTCTACTGGGATTCGCATAAATGCCTCATGAAACTGTGCAGCTCCTTGGAAGCAACACTGAACTGACAGTGCTCATTTCTCCTGATTGGCACTGGAGTCCTGGCAGATTAACCCCAAATTGCACCAATCCTTCAGAATGCAGTAGATGTGTGTATACATTTGACTTTACCCATGGATTAACGTGCTCAAAATAGATGGGGCTGCTGTTGTGTGAGATGGTTCTGAGAGCACACTGCAGCTTTCACAATAATCAATGGGCACGTGCAGGACTGAGGGCCAAGGCACAAATATTTGGAAAAAGCAGAGCTGTGTCTTCCACAGGAGAGCTCCAAAAAGAAATGATGGTCATTTCAACAAGTGCTTAAGATATGTCCATATTTTACATTTTTTTGTATAGCAGTACACTTAAAATGAGAGGAGAGCTATAGCTATTCATTTTGGGGAAAGATTAAAGCTTCAGATGATTTGCTTAAGGTCGTTCTACCTCATCCCTATCCAAGCTTCAACTTGATCCCAAAAACTGCTCACTTCCATTCATTCATTTGTGACATCATTTTAGTAACCAGAAAATAGCATCTGAATACTTTAATACAATTCCACGAATTCAAAAGAGAAAGCATGAAATCATGTAAGCAAAACTTATAAGAACATACTTAGATTAATCAGTGGATGGAGGAAAAGGTTTAAATTAAAAACACTGAACTGATACAAATGCTGCATTGTAGAGCCAAAGGATATAGGATATATAGGATATAAAGAAGGTAAAAACACAAGCGTTGGTTTTTTACTGAACTATCAATTAAATAATCAAATGTCTTCTCTTTCAAAGGTATCCTTAATAAGCTGTGTTTTGTAGCCTGTAACTATAAACACGAGAATGGATGCTGCCCAAAGCGCACACCGTGTGGGAGAGCCTCCTCAGACCAGGGAGATGAATGGGATGTTAAACCTGGGATGAAACAAAGTGATCCTTTGCCATCTCCTTATTAATTACATTGGTGGAAACAAGCTGCTTAATGGAATGGTAAGATTTTGGAGGATGAAAAATGCAAACCTAAATTCATCCCCCTTAACTCAAAGACAGAAAACCTGTGGTATTACTGCATTGTCTGGAATACGAATTGGGTTAGGCTGAACTTCGTTGCCTAAATTGCAGCTCCAGCTGTAGCTTCAAATGCAGTCTCTGGCAGTAATTCAGACCTGAGACACAACATACGTGTCTCCCTGCTGGCTCATCCCCTGCTGCTGCCCTCACTGGATTTCACATCACTGCTGAGTGAGGCCAGATCGGTCTGGCTGAAAGAGACCATTCCCCAAAATGTTTGATTTCATCCATTTTTGTTTTGTTCTGTTATTTTCTCCAGCCAGATTAACTCCATGACTGATTTCAGACAGCGTACGAAACGATGGAGGTATTCTGGATGGAGGTGTAGAGCAGAACAGGCTGCATTATTTCCTCTCGCTATCTTCTGGGCAGCTGCAGAGTTCACCCTGCTGAGGGAAGTGGAACCCCAGCTGGATACCAATCCTTACCTGCTCCCGTGGATAACCGCCTGCTGAGCACAAACGTTGCCTGCAGCACTGTGTTCTGGGACGTGGCCCAGCGGCTGCAGAACGAAGATCCCAACTTGCTGATAGTCCTGCAGCATGGGGTTATGTTACGGAGCTCGCCCACATCCTGACTCATGTGTCTGCTGCCTCAGTTCCTCCTTTTTGTTTCCTTGATGAGCACATGCGAGCACTCACATGCATGTGTGCACAAACCGCACGCTGCAGTTCAATGCTTCCTGCATTGAAGCTCGGATTTGTGCAGCCTTCGCTCCACCTAAAGGAGTTTGCTAAAGCTGAAATGCTTCTGGATGCTGAGGTGCAGATGAAACAAAACACTGGGCTGGGCATCTTGGTGCAAGCTAAGCAAGAAGCATCTGGCCAGAAGGGTCTAGTTATCTGTAGGTACGGGGTAAGAATAATACACCATTAAAAGAAGACACCAAAATCTGCATATTTTTGTATAGCTCTGACTTCACTGTGTCTATCCATTATTTAACTTCGAAGAGAACTCCATTGGTTCCTCTGCTGCCTATTAGCTCTCTGCTCAACTTCATCCATCCATCCATCCATCCATCCATCCATCCATCCATCCATCCATCCATCCATCCATCTTTTCCTTTGCCCCTAAAATCTCCGTCTTAGATGAGGGGTCAGTGTAATTATACTGACAGAGTCAGTAGTGCAGCTGCTGTGCGCTAACTCGTGTTGGATATTTGAGAACCACACTGCCCCAGTAGTTGATGGCAGTACCAGCTGGGGACAGCAGGGTTACGGCTGCGACCCAGAAAGGATGGACAGGTGCTGATCCCAGTGCTGAACCACTGCTTCTCATCTCCTGCTGGGGAAGTTTAGTACTTCTCTCTCTTCTAGGTTGGTACTGGGCTCTTGCTCTCATAATCCTTATTACCGGGTCTTTTTAGGGTAAGCAAAAAAAAAATATCTATTTGCTTTCCACTGTTTGCTGGAACACTCATTTACATTTACTTGCTTTTTCTGCATGTAGAGATGCAAATACCCAGAATGCCCAAACAGATCTCAATTCAGACTTGCTGCTTCTGGGAAGATGCCAGGCATCCTTCACTTTGTACATGGCTTGCTTTCTTCTGCAAATAAAGTTGGAACTAATTCCCCATCAGTATAATACCTTTGCAGGTAAAAGATTTTCAGAACTTGAAGTGTCTGGTAAAATGAATACGGCACCTTCCCCAAACATCCCAAAATCTTCAAAAGGAGTACGAATGAAGAAAAATCACTGACAACAGCCAACAACTTACTTTGAAAGAAGCCCATGTGGAATGATGGAAGTGTTTGGACGGCAGATTTCCCAGGGGTGAAAAGTGTTGCTTAACTGCAGGGCTGCTTGGAAGGACCAGCCTGTGCTCAAGCTCCAGCTTCAGCTCAGTGCTGTGCACCAAGGCGTGCTCATAGCCAATGGCAGTCAGAGCCAGCATACCGACCTCTCAGGAACTGGTTTTTTTTTTTTTATTTTCTTTTATTTTTGGAACTAGTTCAGAACTAGTTGTGAACACAGAGCTTAAATTATAAATGGCCAACAGCGATAAGGGACATGCTTGCTTTTCCAATAGACACGCTCGTCTGAGCTGTTGCCTTTATGCATTGCCCTAATGTAAGTCCTCCTTGATGTCCAGTGCTGAGTTACTTATTTATGTATCTCAGAGGGCTTCAGGAAGAGTAGAATCTACTTTTTTTTTTCCCCGTGCTTTGTGATAAAGCACAAAGAAGAAGATTTTTATTCTTTTGGATGGTGTGAGTACTGGATGCAGACTAGATCATGTTTTATTTCTTCTTTGGGATTGTATGGGATTTCTGATCTTCCTTTGGTTCCACATTGCGTACCTCAGCTGCCTTCTTGGTGCCGAGGACTTCACTCATTCTGCCCAGAGGACGCAATGTGACCATTGCATAATGAAACAGCCCTTCAGGGAATCCCTTGGGCATGGTGGCCCTCGCAACACACAGCTCTGGCTCTGTTGGGATGAGAGGCCCTTCTACCTGTGCTGTTACCCAGACTTTTCTATCAGGGTTATGTATTTCCAGAGCAGACATCTTTGATCATATTCGACATACTACAAGCAGCGACGCATCCAGATCACGAGTGTTGTTTAGACTCCCACTGACTTGTTTGGGTGTCCCAATTCAAGGAAAATCTGCAAAGGCAGGAGGAGAGTTCCTCTTGACCTTCCGTTATCTGCAGACAGAGACACGGGTCCATAAACTCAGTGTTTAGTTCAAACATAACTGCTGGTACTGTGAAGTTTATAATGAGGAAAAAGAGGCAGAGATCAAAAGATTTGCCTTTTGTGGGTTTAAATTTCTTTCCCATCTTTGCACTTTGGTCGTAAACACTGCAGTTCCCCCTCTGCCCTCCTGTTCCATATACTGCAGATTATGTTGGGAAATATTTTTAGAAAAGGCATAAGTATACAGAAGTGAGTATTAGACTGTGACCTTATAGCTGCTTTGGAAGTTTTTGAAGGCTACATGGAAAACATTCTCAGCATTTCCAAATTCTCAGAATAACGAGATTCATAGATTGCTCTTCATTAATTTAAGTGTACTAATTGGCCACATGTATGTTTATTCCCTCGCTCTCATGCAGGCACGCGCAGAGCAAAGCCAACGTATATTCCACGAGGCCCAAAACAGATAATGGACCCACAGTGCTGCCTCAATAGCTGCTGGCATGGAATGAAAAGTACACAGCAAAACAGGAAAAGGAAGGCTAAAACTGGATTAAACAGATTGCTGCATTCAGGAGTGTGCAGTCATCTGGGAACTTTATGAAAAAAAGTTGAAAGTAAAAGTTAAAGCTAATAACATACAGGCCTCCCTTGTATTTCTGCAAATCCCCCACCGCCTGTGTGGTAATACGCCTTTAACAAACCAGCACGCAGCATAGAACTTAGAAGATGTATAGAATTCACCTTTCATTCACTAACGTAAGCAAAATATCAGGTTATTCCTCATCACTGGAATTCAAATGAGGCTCGTACTGCTTGACTTGAGATGCAAGGCGATGTCACGGACTCAAAAAGGAACTTCTTTGTCTCAGTGAAAGGGCAAAAATATAATTTCTCAGGATAAGCACATGTTATCAATAGAAATTTATGCTGCATAGACGTAAACCAATATGGTTTCAATTATCTGTAAGAAGAGGTGTGCAAAAATCAAGGTGATTTAAGAACCCGACCTATCACCAAAGCCAGCTAGATCTCGCACTATTTCTGTCATTTGAAGCCAAAGTCTTCCCCCGAATGCTCTAATCCTCTTTAATCCTGATTTGGATTTGAACTTGAACCCTAGCTTCTAGCATAAATCAATCCCAGATCTTAACGTGCACTTTCCAGAGCTGTTCTGATAACACAACCTCTATAGAAATCCTCTGCCTTGCCCTCTGTAATCATTTCCAAGAGCTACAACATGGAATGCTGCTACTATCCTGACTGACTTCAGAGACACACACTTTCAGGTCCCCCCAGCAAAAACAAACAAACCAGCCTCTTTCACCACTGCTTTAGCCTTTTAGGTTTGGAAATGTGAAAACCATCTTGGAATAAAGCCTCTGCTGGGACAATCCATCACGTCAGCGGTGCAGTGCTCTTCCCTCTTGTCTTCCTCCCATTGGGCTCCCCTGATCTTCAAGAGAGGGCAATCCACGCATCCACGCAGCATGTGGGGGTTTATATATAGAAGTAGAGCAGAGATCCCTGCTTACTATCATTTTCTTTTCTTTTCTTTTCTTTTCTTTTAAAAAAAAGTGGTTCCAGGTACCAGTACCACAGAAACAAGATATTCCAGCTTTAAGATGTAATATTCATCTCTGTCTCTCTGACGGTGGCTATTATGCTTTGTGCTCCACTGGTAACGCAGGGAACCAAATGTGTTTTGTTTGCAGCCAGACTTGCCCTTTCCCCCAGCAGCTTGCTCCTGTGTGATGGGTTTTCAGCCATTGCTTCATAGATCCCCTACTTTCCCCACCCCAGAAACACTCCAAGACCTGAGAGTCCAGAAGGAGGGCATTTCTCTTTGAGCTCTGCTCAAGCTGCAATCCCTGCACCCAGTGGAATGCAGGTGGTAGGCAGCAGTCTGTAATTACTTCAAGGACTGCAAATAGTAGAAAAAAGTACTCAAAGAGATGAAATCCTGGTCCAAATGGAAGCAGAAGGAATTTAGCTGTTTACAGGAATGGAGCTGGGATTACCCCTCCAGCCAAGTTGATAAGACCCTGAAGTTTATCTATACATTTACTCTTGTTTTCTGCCAGCAATAAACACTGTAAAAAGATAAAGAAGTATCAAAGAAGCTGACTGTGCTACAGGGATGTTTCTCCTAGCTTCAGGCCACAAGCTTATCTTGCACAAAGCAGTAAGTATGAAAGCTATTGTGCAAACAAGACACACCATCCTTTATTTTGTCGTATCACAGCTAATCATAACCCTTTCAAAATGCTGACCCGATATTATGGGAAGCACCACGCTGTCATTTCTGGAGAAGGTAGGCACTGCTGGATGGAGAGTTCACTTAAACCTCTGCAGCTGTGGCTTACATGCAGTGCCTATGGGACTTCACAGCTTGTCTGCTCTTCAGAATGAAATTGATTGGCAACAGAATCTATTCTGAACATGAACTTTGACTTAGCCTGAGGTCACACTTACTTACTGTATCATGTGTGCCACCATCATCATTTTGATGCACCATTTCTCAGTGCTTTGACAAAGGAGAAAGGCTTCGCCATGCAGCCCTTCCCGAGCACTGCTGTCACCATCATTAGCTCTGTGCTATTTTGGTGTAGGACCATCAGAAAAAAGACAGTGGCTTTAAGACATTAATGGTCATAGCTCTTTGCCCTGCTGAGAACGCACTGTCACAGTGAGTCAGGTGCATCCCTGAGCCACTGCTTATGAGCCAATGTACAGATGAAGTGTTCATTTACATGAGGATTTCTTTTAGCTGGGACACCCTGAAAGCCCATCACCTGGAAACCTTACAGAGGTTTGACCTCAAGGAACCACGGATGATTTGCTGGATGGAAAGAATCTTTACGTGGAGAAAGAAGAAAGCTGAGGAAAATACAGGGACTTGAGCTGCCTCGTGCTGCAGGCTACAGCCTCCAGCAGAGAAGCAGCTGGATAGGGAGGACAGAGAAGCAGCCAGAGATTCAGTCTGTTTTCCTCACATGGCAAAGGGCCTGTTCACTGTTCTTGTGCTCTTTTGTGAGGATGCTGACACATATTTCTTTTTCCCTTTTTTCCTCCAAAAAAAAAAAAAAAAAGGGACTTTGACAGGTAAGGGGCTTCAAAAACGTCCTCCATAACAATCAGAGCTGTGAAACGTTGGTTTGATTCCAGTTTTGACTTCTGTTTGTCTCAAACACCAGAGGTACAAAGGCACCAATATCACTGCCAGGTATACCCCAGGCTAGAAGGGCATCGGTTTCCCCACGCTTGATGGACCTGATGTGCTGCAGGGTACATCCAACCCCATCTCACTCCTTGCACTGAATAATTCCCAGTTCCTACTGGACAGCAGAATGGAAAATGTTACCTCTTTGGCTATCTAGTGAAAAGATTTAATCATTTAGTGTTCTGGGGTCAGCACCTGAAATAGTACTGAATGTTCAGGGCTGCTGCCATCAGCTCCCATTCACATTATGAGGTTCAGGAGCTAGCCTGGGGAAGCTCTTTCAGCTCTTGCACTGTTCTTTAGCCAGTCTCTGCCCTTGCTTTTGTGGCCACAGAGCCATGCATCAGCCTGTAAATCAGTGCACTTCTGTCCTGCTGAGTCCGCTGGACAAACTCCCAGCAGAGGTGTGAACTTCCCCAATTAATCTTAATGAAGTGTTAACTTCAAAGCTGAGCTGCAGTCATTTATAGGTTAATAGAACCTTACAGAAAAAGCCTCCCAGCTTGACTCATTAGAAAATAGCTCCAAGGGGTTGAGTCTGGTCAAATTTGGGGGTTATTCTGGGATCTGGAAGAAATCGCACTCTACTGACAGCCTTTGCTTGTGCACCACTGCCATTGCAGCTGCATTGTTGAGAGATCGAAGGGTCAGGCAGCTAGACTGGAAAAACTGTACAGCGAATGTATGCTAAAAATATCACTGGGATTGAGCAGATGGAGCAAGATAAGGAAGCCAGGATAAGGGCTATAAGGAGCTGTGTAAGCTTATTGAGCCCACTGATGACCTTGCTCCTACTATCCTTTACCTTACTCACACCAACGAAGTGGCAGAGCCAGATTCAAGTCCTGAGCTCAGACTTAATGATGTATGCTCAGAATTCTCAGTCACCCGAGTCGTGACTTCAGGATGCAGATATGTTACCCAGAAAGAAACAGGGCAGAATATGCTACAAATGGGCCTGGAGTTGCATGCAACAACTTTTACCCTCAGCTACTCCTGCAAGCAGAAAACAATGTCCCCCTCTTCAAGCTGTTCAAGGCAATAGGAAAAGCACCTCATTTGAAGCAATTGTATGAATCTGTCTGATATGTCCCCAAAAGGCAAAGTTGCTGTGCTGAGCAGTGCAGATTGCATTCTGGATACAAACACATACAAAAGGAAGATCCTTCCTGGCACTTTATTACAGCTCCCTTGAAGTCTGACTCAACTGATCATTAATTGCCAGGACTTGCCCACATCTGCCTGTGTAAGCTTTTAAAATACAAAAATGGGAAGAAAAATGTTAATTTCATTATTCCTATTTAGAGGAGTTCAGAAGTAAATGGCTACGTTGCCATGGATGCAGCTTTGTTTGTAATTGTTTTTCCCTCATTAGAGTACTATTAGCTGACAAGGAACAGGAGTTCACTTCCAGTGTTCTGGCTGTGAGCTCCCCTGCCCATGCGGTGCATGCAGCAGGACACAGCAGCGCTGCCTTGGCCAGCAGACATCGGTCAGATGATGGAGGCAGCCTGACCAGGCGAGCAGTAATTCCTCCACACCCATGAGGCTTCAGAATGCCTCCAACCCAGCTCTGCTCCCAAGGGCTGGGAGGCAGCTATTTGCACAGTGCAAAGTCTCAGTGCTAGCGCCTACAGCGTGTCCTTCTCCCTTCTCCGAGGTGGCACATCAGACAAGGCAGGCTGCTCCTCTCAGCGTGGTGGCAGCTGGCAGGGCAGCAGCGGAGCAGCTCAGTGCTGGGGGAGGTGGGAGGTCCCACTGCCCGCAGAAGGGATCAGAAGCAGTTATTTTAGCTCACACAGTTAAAGCCGACTGGGAAGAGCCACTCAGCAGCTCCAAGTTCTGGGATCTGTTGTTCTGATGCTGCTCAGTCATGCAACCAAGTTTAAGGCTGCCAATAAGCTCTTTCCTAAATCTATTTTTCTTTGGAATGGGAATGTGAGTGGATGCTTACCATGGAACACAAATGGCACAGGCTGAGCTCAGCAGTGCCTCTCCTTGTCCTGTGTTGTTCCCAGCGGTAGTAGCACAACGCTGAGTGCCAACCACCCTCCAGCACACGTGTGCAGAGGGAGCTGCCTGTGCTGCATAGGTTACAGTCATCCCTTAAGGACAAGCTCCAACACGAGCTAAGCGTTCAGGAGCCCCAATACAATCGTCTCCTTTTCCACCAGTTCTGTATCCACCCTGGAAGTCTGGGTTGGGCTGCGCTCCCCCAAAACTGACTGTGATGTACATGTGGGAGCATGGTAGAATAGCTGCACTCGAGCTTGGTTTGTCACATTGTCTACACCTTTCTTACTTCTCATTGCATGCCCACTGCGCTCATTATCTAGAAGACTTTAATAGAAACCAAAAGCCAACTACCAGGAAAAATAGTGATGCTACATTTTACAGATCAATTATTAATATTTAAAACTTTGCATTATTTCTTCTGTAAATTATCACCTCTTCCATGGTAACAGAAGAAAGGAACAAAACACCTCATAACAGAGCAGCCCTACTGACCAGAGATAGGCGCTGCCCTAAGTGCTCCCCAGCAGGTCTGCCAAAGCAGCACTAAGCAGGCTGTGTTGTTGCCCTTTTCTGCCTGAATTGCATAACAGAGCTCGTGAGAATTTAAAGCAGACCAACAAACATTTTCCTTTAGATACCCAAACACTGAAACTTCTGGAAGCACAAGTTCTTGGGCACCCTTTGTCTCATAAAGAAATTCATTATCAATCAAAGAGAGGGGCACAAATGCACGTGCTTGGTTCCCACATTTCTGTATGCGTATATGGAATAACTAAAATATGATTGTTCAGCCCAAGAAAAGGCGACTGACAATGCAGAAGGAGTCTACAGTGTCAAGTAACATGCAGAAGGTGAGTAAGAGCTAATTGCTCACCCTGCATCGCATCAAAGACTAATGAGTGCTATATGAAGCTGGCAGATACCAGATTCAAGACAAAGATGTTCTTCACATTACCTATTAAGCCATTAACGCAGGGCCCATCCTCACAGTACTTAAGAAGAGTGTGCGAGACAGACCCAGAGATCAGAGCCAGCCTCAACCAGGAGTCCGGAGCAGAGCACAGTATCATGGTGGTGGGGCAAATCCAAGGCCAAGAAGTCAATCTGACTTAACCTCCCATGGATGTGTTCCATACTGCATTAAAACAGCAGGAAACATTAAAGAATTTTAACATGAAGGTTTGTGGAAGGGAGTCCGATCTGCCTGGTACATTATATGTAATACATTAACTGTTTAACCTTTCTTGATGCGTACTGAATATTAACAGACTATGGAAAGTCAGTCTTAATGTGAATCATGGGCTGACATGTGAATCACTTCCTCTCACATCTCCATCACACTCTGGCAAGGACAATGATAACATTTATGGAAAATTAATGACAGTTATATCATTAATTTGTTACGCTGCTGAAAATAAGAGTACCAGCACCAAACTATCCCTTCTCTCTCTGTGGACCACTAATGATATATTTACTAAGGTTGCTGAGCCATGGGAACATACAGTTCTGTACTTAATAACGTGAGTCATTCGCATGGAAATTCTCTATTCTGAAAGTTTATTACTTTAATTAAGAGCATTTAAAAAACTAAACTTGCTGTATGCTTTTTCTGGTAATATTTTTGTTTTAAATGTTACCTTTACGGTATTTCCATTTCTAAGAATCATGAATGGTAAATGAAATAATGGAAGTCCTACTTGCAAATGAAGGGAAGTTTATTGGCCTAAATTCATAGGTCAGTATCCCACACCACATATCAAATTAAGCAAACAAGTCTTTTTTTTCTTTTTTCCTGCTGGTGCAGTACGGAACTCTGCTCTTAATTAAAAGCACAGTTGCCATAATGACAGTGCAGGGTGCTGAGTGTTTTGCTGTATTGTTGGGTTGGGTAAACAAAGTGCATAGAAGGGGCTGAGGAAACGCCTGGGTTGCTGTAACACTCAGCAGAAATGGATGACGATCGTGACACTGAGTACCCCACCGTGACAAGCTGTCTGCAAGAAGATGGGTTTGGCCCATCAAATCCAGCACTTCATCTCCGTTCTGAGAAGTCTCCCAGTTAGAATGGGAGCGGGGAGCAATGGGCTGCAAGTGACAAACTGCAGAGGCAGTAATGACAGGGAGACTGAAATGCAGTACAGAAGACGTAGCTGTGTTAGCAGGTCTTAGAGGAAGTAGCAGGGCGAGCAGCGAGTTAGACGTGGAAGACTCATTTGGACAGAAAGACAGCTTCTACCCACAAGCTGGTCTGCAGCCAAAGCAAAAATGTACTCTGTGTCCTTAAAAAGCCGTCCCGTTACTTCAGTGCGATTTGCTGTTCTCACTGGTTTTGGTTCCAACCTCACGTTCCATTTCCATAGAAAAAGCATTGTACCTCTACAGACATTCAAACTGATGAAGCTGCAGCTGTGGATGAGCACGGATGTGGAACTGCCCTCATGCATCAGATTCTTGTTGGCTTGCGTTCTGCCTTTCTCAATTCTTGCAGTTGCTGGAAGAACGCGGTGAAATGCAGTCAGGACTTCTATCCAAGGCAGCTTTCAGCCCTCAACTTGCTGCCACAGTTCTCTCTGCCAGCTTCGGACACCTTAACTTATTTTCCTAATTCTACGGCAGATTACCTGAAAAAAAATTGTATGATGCTAAGCTACTGTTGTATGTTAATAATTTAGTATCCCATAATGGTTTCATATGTGAACGACATGCTATTCTGAGACAGCTTTGCATGGCAAAACATAACTGGATGCAGATATGGTGAGTTAGAAGATGAGGGTGCTGTGTCAGCAGTGCGGTTTGTGAAGGTAGAACTACAAAGGGAACTCCTCAAACACATCAGATCGTATCTTGCTTTGTGCTCAATCTTGCTCTTTCAAGTCTATCAATCCTCTTTAGTATTAAATCAAATCCTTCAATGACAACAGTTTGATACACCTCAGTTATGTGCTGCTTCTTCTTTTCATAGTATCACTGAATCATTAAGGTTGGAAAATACCTTGAAGACCATCTAGTCCAACCATCCACCTATCATCAGTGTTGCCCACTGATCCATGTCCGTACGAACCACATCCCTGCAGTTCTTGAACTCCTCCAGGGACAGTGAGTCCACCACTCCCTGGGCACACTGTGCCAGTCCCTGTCTGCTCCTTTGGAGAAGAAGTTTTCCACTTTTCCTCCACCAGTTCCAGCCCATCAACTCAATGTCTTCTTGAAGACTCAATAGAGAGTATGTCAGCTCCACAGCACTGCTCACCCAGTGCTTTCTCTTCTCTCTATTCCACTAAGCACCAGACAATATGGAATCTTTGCTTTAGTCCATTGTTCTCGGTCCCCAATAACACAGCCCTTCTGTGTCCAGAGCCCTGCTTCAGTCAGGAATTGAATATATCCCTTCCTAAATCTCAGCCTCAGTTCTCCCAGCTTGTAATACCAGAGATTTCCTGTGAACAGTGGAATGGAGGTCCCAAACCCCATCAAAAAACCTTTTTATGACTGAAGGAGCACTCCAAATAATCTGTATGGAGTCAGCCCAGGTAATTGGTAGCAGTCCGTAGAAGTAACCCTCAGTTTCCAGACAGGATGGATGTGGCTGAAGTATCCCAAACCTGGGAGAGTCCATGAGGAGCTCAGCTTGGCTCGCAGGCACCAGCAGCAGGGCT
This sequence comes from Gallus gallus, assembly GCF_016699485.2. Taxonomy (NCBI): domain Eukaryota; kingdom Metazoa; phylum Chordata; class Aves; order Galliformes; family Phasianidae; genus Gallus; species Gallus gallus. The sequence goes on from NC_052540.1 coordinate 19,185,235, forward strand.
GTCCGAAGCATGAATAACTGGAATTTGTGTCAGGGTGATGCTGATGTAATGTGTACAGCTGGGACATCACACGAAAGCCAAGGAAAAATAAGAAACAACACATTCATAAACACAGACACACACCGATTAGCGGGAAGTTTCACCTCAGGAAATCATTGTGGCTCTCTGTTCCTGTCAGAAATGTGTCTGCAAATGTCACCCAGCAGCAATGCATCACCCCATGAGCAGCCCCAGAACACAGAGGCAACCAAAATGGTGGTGAGAAAGAGGTTGCCAAATACTTTTGCAACAAGTCAGGGGTTGGATCCATCGGGAGAGAAATTACACAACAAAATAAACAATGTGCCAAGAAAACCAGGGCTGAGGGAGGAAGCTGCCTGTGCCAGTCCTGGTCACAAAGGAGAAAGCTGGGACAGGACACTGAGGCTGGATTCACTGTATGCTTCCCCTGCTTGCTGACATCCTTAACATCTCAGATAACTGGTTCTGTCCAAATTGGTGCTCAGAGCTGAAGCTGGAGTCCTAACAGGTGTACATGGAAAATCATGCCTCCACTCCAACGTAGCCCTGCTTTCCTCTTAGACCCCCTCCTTCCCCTCCTCCTTGCAGCAGAGCTCTGCTGTCTTCCTCTTTCATTTTTATTATAGACCAACAGAGAAGGAGCAACCATAGCTCCAGGAAAACCAGGCTCCATTCCCTGCTGTCCGAGCACCCCTCTGCTGCTCTCTGAAACAAGAGCCTTGGGTTGGTGGCACGTGGGGCTGCAGGGTGCACCTTTAGATAAATGTAGCAAACTGCAGAGATTCGTGGCTCTTCTGCTTGAAATGAGAGCCCACGGGGACCTATTGCTGAAAAACAGCCGCAGTCAGTCAGCAGCTGGTGTCCTGCAGGAGGTGGGGCAGGAGGTAATAATGAGCAACTCAAATACAATGAGGCTCTGGTCATGCAGAGCAGAGGATGCAATGTTGCGCTGTCACAGTACAGTAAATTAAAGCTGATCACAATCTGTCTGCATGTTTACAATTCTGTGTAGTTCTGATAAATGCCAAAGGCTGCCCAGCCTGTGCACGGCCCCAGGTGCAGGTCTTTAAGGCAAAGTCCATGCTCCAAGGTGCACTTAATGAAAGTGCTGCTACGGAGCAGACATCAGCAGGTAATTTTTTGCATCACCGTGTGAAGCAGGGCTGACCTGGAGCCTTCACAGATGGGTCTGCTCATTTCTGAGCCCGTTCAGCCTCAGCAGCTCTGCAGACATGGCCAGCCTGCCAATCGTGATGGCAACCACAGGTCTGCAAGGAAATGATGTCACAGCAGTAACTGGAATACCTTCAGAAAAGCCTTCCAGTAGGCAGCAGGGACTGAAAACCACTACCAATGGGGGCTGAGTTAGAAACAGTAGAAATCTCTGTATGGCATTACAAATTGCCACCATTTGGGTTTAAAAATGAATCGGATTGGTGGTGCCATGCACTGCTCCAGGTGGACCAGAGAAGGGCTTGGCTCGGTGGAGCACTCAGGGAGTTTTAACAGGTTAACACTGGCAAGTTTGTTTAATACACTGAGCTCAGTTCCTGTTGGCTAATGTTAATGTTGGCACAATTAGGCTGATGAAAACACTGTGCAGATGTCCTCTGGTGATCCAGTCCCTCCCCAGCACTTGTAACTATCAGATAATAAACGTTTTTTCCATGATTGTTCTGGTTGGTGATTCACTGCAGATTACTAAGCTAGTTCTCTCCCTTTTGCAATGTGTCTGGGCTCCTTACCTAATTCAGTGCTTTCTTCTCAGCTGCTATTGGCCAGCCAAAGTTTCTCTGGACTCCTTGCTGCTGCCGCTGCTCACACAGCACGGGCTGAGCTTCTGCTGTGTGCCTTACAGGACGGGGCTGTGATGCTCTGCAAGCACAGAGGAGTGCTAACAGGCACAGTCTCCTCTCTTCATTTTGAATAGCTGTGAAAAGTTCAGCTTGCTGTTTGGTTTTTCTGTTTGTTTTCTTTTCTTTTAAGAAGGGCTTTTCCCCCTAACTGAATTTGCCTTACTCCTATCGATGCAAAGACCAGGATGGATGCTGGTTGCTCTGCCTGTCCCTGTAACTGCTCCCTTCCAGATCAGTGAGCACTGCAGAGGTTCTGGAGCAATTCAGCATTTAGCAAAGGCCTCCATCTCCGGTGAGGGAAGTAGGCTCTGAGGTGTTGGAAGCAGTTTCAGTCCCCTGGCTGCGTCTGGGCAGAGGAATGTGGGTTTTGCAGCGTTCAGACAGCTCCTCATCCTGGGTGTGCTGTCTGCTCAGTGCCCAAGTCCCAGACTTCTCTCTGGACCTTTTATGGGAAGGAGATCCGTACATGTGGGCCGGATGAAGGTCACGGTGTGGTATAATTGGATTGGGTCAGAATAACGAAGGACCATCCAGACGAATGTCCTCACAGCTCAGCTGAGGTGTCACCTGGTGGCAGCCCCCGCTGCCAGTGGGGAAGAAGCCCTTGATGCGTTCTGCAGAAGCTGGGCTGCTCCCATGGAGCTGACTTGTGTTGTCAGCTGCTGGAGCATATTAAGTGGGCGCTTTCCCAGTATTGCTCTTCCATGCAAGCCACTGCTCCAGTTGCCATAGGGATGGCTTGTGACTGCGGCTGGCGGGGATCTCAAGGCCATCTCTCCGGTGATGTGATGTCTGCTGTCAGTTAGTGAAAGCCCCCACTCATTTGCATTTCACAGATACAGCCGTGTTTATTGCCAGCATCGGAGCAGATGAAAAGAATGATTTGTTTTACTTGATTTTTCCCTTGCAGGCTAGTTGCATTTTGTATTCTCCTTCAGTAGAAGTCAACACGAATCTAACCTAGAAACTCATCATCTGTGGCAAGGAACACAGTGCTGACCTTATCTCCGGTCCAAAGATGTCACAGAGATTTTCAAGAAGCATAAAGCCTAAGGAACTGCTCAGTGCATGGTGGGTGGCAGTGGTCAACTGTGCTCTTCTAAAGACATTCTCACGGAGTGCTGTTAGGCATTGCTATGCAGCAGAACCGAGGAAAGCAGCCTTTCTTCCCCTGCATTGTTTTAGTTCACAAAAACCTATGTTGACAGCATTGTTTCTTAATTAAAAAATAGTTTTGAGCGTAAGATGTGATAAATGTGAAGCTCTAAGAAGAGAAATGAATCTCGTCTTCCAAGGATAATCCAAACTATGTGTGATTCATGTCTCAGCAGACAGTTCTGGAGAATTTGTCCTTATTTATTAAGCAACACCATCTAGATAGAACTATAAACAGAATATCCCACTTTTCTATTGACCGTAACAAACTCACCAGTGCCACATCTGGCTCTGCAAGAGCCACCTACCTGCACGAGGACATCTACTGTCTCCTCTTACTGCACTAGGATGCGGAACAGGAGGTTTTGTCCTGGCAGCCTCAAGGAGGGAATGAATTTCCAGCTGATTCCTCCTCCCCAGTCGTTAGTAAAGTGAAATTTCCTTCTGCAGAGCCACTGCACACAGGAGAGGAGGGACTGCCAGCCAGACCACAAGGCTGGAAAATGGAAAGTCAGGAATCTGCTGTTTCATTGTGCAGTGATTCTTCTTCACAGGGTACAGGAAAGGAGAGTGAACACGTATCCATCTGCCCTGTGGCAACCCTCCAGCACTGATACTGCAGGCATCGAGAACATCAGTGCAGAAGAAAGTAATGGATCTTAATAATACCTCGTCCAAGAAAGGCTGAATGAGTTTCATAGCTGAGTGGTTTAGCTGAGTTCTTGCTGGAGGAAGAGGGGAAATTTACATCTGCTTTCTATGAGGAGCTTTATCTCTCACCTGAGTACCTGAGGTAATGGAGCAGACAGTGTGAAACTGGAAGAATGGATATTGCTGTTGATCTCTGGAACTCTCAGACATTTCAGATTAGTGCTCCAAATCAGTTTGGCAGAGAGGAGCTCTGTCTTCCAGTGCACACCCTGAGCATATTTCAGAACAGCCATGTCTAAACCACAGAACCAGCAGTGCTTCCTGTCTGTGTGTTACATCCAAACACTCAGCCTCCCATCGCCCTCCCTTGTACTCTGGCCTCTGTAGGTAGGAAATGAAGGCATGTTACTCTCTATTCAGGTTTACAATTGAGCAAGACTGCAGGAAAAAAATGCAAATATTTCGCATGCAGTCTACATACGACCACGGCCAGCACGGGCCTATCCCTCTGCTGAAAACTGTTGTTATCATTTCCCTGCTGGTCTTAATCCCTGTATTCCCCGTGTATCTTTTGTCACTCTCCTACTCCTTTGCTATCTTGGCTTTTTCCTCTCCGTCTCCTGCTCCACCCTCCTCCTTCCCTTGCCCCCCAGCATTCACCATGCCCATCACGGGGCTGAAAAATCCTAATGGGTATTGGAACAGACAGGTCCTGCCAACAGGTGGGGAGGGCTGACAGGGAATAACTGATGCACAGATAACTGCAGAGTCCTACTGTGTCACAACAGCCACATCACATGGCAGAGTCAAAAACCAGCGCCGTAACAAAGGCTCCGACACAAACAGTGCCAAGGCTGAGCTGAAGTGCTTCAAAACACCCACGCTATCAGAAATGGCTTCTACTGACTGATTTAGAAAGACAGCAAGCTTTCAGGTTTGACAGATGTAACACTCGTGTTTGGGAGAAATATCATAGTTTACTACAGAGCTCGAAGCTGCACCAGATTGTGAAGAGGAGACATACCATAGAGTAAACATTTGTGTAACGTGTGACTCACACCGAAACAAAACTGCTCTGGCAATTACAGTCAGGAAAACATCCCGAGCCCTCTTTGCCTTCAGTATCTCAAGATACCCCATGCGAGCTCAGCACTCCATGCACAGCTGCTGACCGCAGGCTCTGGGCTGCTCTCTGAACCCGGTTTGCACAGCGTTTAAGTGCGACGCTTGGCCAAAGCATTGCAGCTTTCCACTGAGAGACTTCATATCTCTCTGAGAGGTAGATTTACATTTCCAACCCCACTGAGCACTGATGTGTTTGCTCTGAGTGCTCACAGACCAACCTGGGAAGCCGCGGGGCTCAGCGCCTCCTGATCTCACGGGGCTCTGTTCAGCAGACATTCACCAGCAGCTGGGAGGTTGGAGGTACAGAATCCATTCTTTCCTTTCACGTTTGCCTACAGAGCTGTAAATGTCAAGGCCTTTCAAGTGCCCCTCAAACAAAACGAGTTAGTAAATCAGCAGAAGTGGCTCCGCACATACTCATGCGGTGCATGTTAAGCTACTGTACTTCATTCACTTCTTTATGCCGTGGCTCCGTGAGAAAAGAGCTTGCCGAGGCGCCGAGATGCCTTAGTCATTTTGTTTGTTGTTTCACATGGCTACTGTTCTTGTTTTGTTTTCCTCCAAAAGCTGCGTCAGATGTGCTTAGCATTCAACTCGACCAGATACATTGGATGAAAAGGCTATTTTCTCCTCACTGATGAAATATAATTGAACCCTCTTATAATGAACTCGCATACCAAATAATGAAACTCCATTCGTGCGACCGGGGCTCTTTTCCGAACCCCTCGATGCCCATTCCCCAAAGGGAATGCTTTATGTGCGCCTCCTCCACTTGCACTGAGATCACAGTTTGGCACACCAGCTTCCCTCGAAAATGAAAGTTCTTCATTGTCTCTACGCTAGAGAGAAGCGACTGTGCAAAAAGAAAATATAAAGAGCAGGAGCCATTTAATTAGTAACCAGTGTGTTCTTCCAAAAGCCACAGCTTGGCTTTGCAGAAGAAACCATTTCTTTAGCACGGAGGTTTTCCCCATCCCCTCTTTCTCCTGTTTTATTGCCCATTCCGCCACAGACCATGGGTTACCTTCAACCTGCCTCAAGTTACCGACTGTGGATTCTCCAGGAAGCTGCCAGTTTTGGCACAGCCCTGTAATCTGTTCCCTTGAAAACTGTGAGGGCCTTGTTAAGCGTCAGCGGAGCGTATGGCAAACATTTGTGTTGTGTCTGTGTGACTCCCGCTGAGATAAAGCTGTCCCTTCGGCTCAGATCTGGGGAGATGTCCCCAACCTCCTGTGTGGGTAACCCTTGTGGATAAGCAGCGTACTTGGCCAGAAAGTCTCTATGTGACCTCATGCGCGTATCTGGGGAATGTCACGAGCACTTGCTGGAGATAAGGAAGAAGACTTGTCCCCAGACAGGGAAGATGTGGAAGGAAGGGTGGGCAATGCTGCCTATGCATGATGGATTTTAGGAAAAATACATTTATCACACACTTACTCAGATCCAACTGCCCAAAGCCAGGCACTTTTGCTCCTCTGAGCTCTGCCCTGGGTGATCTGCTGTGCAAAGAAGACCAACCAACTGGGAAGACCTAGTTCTTAAGTGAGTGATGCGCTTTTGCTGAGGTACTACCAACAGCTCTGAAAAAAATCAGCTTAAACACAACTACAGCACCACTGCCAACCCACCGACTTCATCAGCCTGGGCAAAGCATAACCCAGCAGCAGGCTGTCAACATTGCAGGCCATGCAGCCACAGGATTTCATCATGGGAATATTTCAGGAGAGGTCCTTATATGCAAGTACAGTCTGCTTTTAGTCTCACACAGGAAGGAAATGGTATATTTTTATGTACCATATTTTAAATGAATGCCTTCAGCAGGGCCCCATGTGCCCTAATGGCCCTGAGCAGCCCCACTTGAGCCCCCAGCCACACCTGCCCTCTGGGCCCTATTTAAACAGAGCTTAGAGCCCTTGCTGTGTGTCTGCTAGCTGTGCTTGTCACTGTTTTTCTGTAGTTAGGGATCTCCTGGGAAAGCCACTTACGCACATAGGAGTTTCTCTGTTGTCCAGTCTTTCTGCTCTGGGTTGGGGTGGCACTGGGTTTACTAATCTCTTGCTGTGTCTGGGGCTGTTGTTGGCACTGGGGTCATACTCCAGCTCTGTGGGACTGAGGTAGCCCCTGTGCTGGAGTTATCTCTGATTCTTTCCATCAGGAAGTAGCTGGGCCCCTGGGTGCTCTCTGGTGGTATGTGACAAAGCCTAACTAGTTTGTTTCTTGTGCCTTCCTTCAGGAAATCAAACAGCATCTCTTCTCCATGAGCTAGAAGGTGAGCTGCTGGAGTGATTGAGGAGTTTCTCCAAGTGCTATGCTGTGCTAGCCCTGCTGTTCCTGGAAGAGCATCTCTTCATCTATGCATGGGAGCTGACCTTGTCTCTCAAATTCCCTGCTCTGAGGAAGGATGTGGTTTTTTGAGTTCTTCACAAACCAAAGACAAGGGGCTGACCTCAGTATTACCTCTACAATGCTGTGAGGTGGTCATTCTGGCATATATTCCTGTATTTGCAGGCCAACTTTCACTCAAAGCACCGAGTCTGCTACTACTGGAACTGACTTTTTTCTGTTCCAAAAAATGCTAGCAAATAAAGTATTTTCTGTAGGCATGGACAGTAATTTTTGGAGGAAATAATAACAAGTTCACAGAGAATTAGCAGCCCTTTTGTCCTACCAGCTGAAGCAGGCAGCTGTGTGAGTGAATCCTGGCTGCTCATTAAAATTGCACTGTAGCTCTGGATGGTGACAATCCACACCTGTCAGACTGAAGATGAAAGTGGGTGCACCTTTGTCAAAGCACTGTGTAGGCTGAGGACAGCTGTTGTCAGTCTGTCTGTGTTAATCTAAGAATGACATTGAGATGGAGACAAGGACTGGTAAGGTGCCTGGGAGTTCACTGCTTCCTGCTGTAGTCTGAAAAGCAAACGGGTCCTTGGGTGCTACTTCCCAAACACCTGGGACCACAGGGAGACAGCAGTAGGAGACTCTCAAGACTCACCTAACTTGCTGGCGCTGGTCTCTAACCTGCTGTCAATCTGGGTTTCAGATTGGGATGATGCTGATCAAGTCCCTTACTACTCTTCTCTTGCTTTGGAGGTTGCTGAGAGGTTAGAGCAGGCCAGCTTGCTACCAACCTGGTTGAATGTGTTCTGGTAGGTGATTTATTGCTAACAGCTAGGGAAGGAGCAGTTTGGAGGTCCTGCAGAGATGATGCAAATCTAAATGGGAGAGATTAGAGATGGAAGATGGCGACAATGCCTGGCAGCAAACTGTTGAGCAATGGCCTGCTGGAGTCTACACCCAGGAGTTTCCTGGCTCCTGTTTTTACTGCAGATAAATAGTACTTCAGCTGAAACTGACTGTAACTTCTTGAGATTCAGGCCGGAACAAGGCTGAGCCTCTCTGAATCAGTGCTGGTGAGTGCCATCAGCTGCTGATTGTCAATCAGCAGAGAATTGAAGTGTGGGGGTGAACAAATATTGCGTGTCTTTCAAGAAGAATTAGCTGATGTCCTGCAGCCTGGTTTCTGTGGCTGCTGGTGCCTGCAGACAAGCTCCCTGCAGAAGCACAGCCTCCCACTGCTGCGGCAGGGGCTGGGAATTGGAGTGGCAGCTCTCACTGGCATTTCAAAGGAAATTACTTAGCACTGTAAGCTAAGTGTAGTGAGTGAGGATGAAGGACTGTTGGTTATTGCTGTGATGAAGCTAATCCAGTCCTAAGAAAGATAAAGGGTTGCTTAGCAATGCTTTAGTGAGGACTAGCAATGCTTCACTAGGCTCTTACTGTTTACTGAGACCTAAATAGTGGCTCAGCGGGTTTTTAGTGGAATGTTCTTACTATATCTGTAATGGTCTCTCCTCTTGAGAAGCTGTCACGCTCATCACGTATAATGAACAGGAAGCAGTCAGAGAGCATTTGGTGGCTGATCGTGTGTTGATTTTTTGGCCTGACCTTGTTAAGATTCCATATCTCTACCTTTCCTTTCCGTAGGAGTTCTTAAATTAGCCACGGAGATTAGATTATTGAAGTGCTTTTCATACAAATGCCTCCTGGTCTGTTTATTTTTCCTAAACCACTCCTTGTCCACGTGGAAGCTCACTTCTGGTGGATGAAGGAGAGGTGTTCTGAGGAAGAGATGGGCTGAACCAGAGTCACATCTCAGAAAACTGTGTTACAGTCTTATCTGAAGCCCCTTAACAGAGCAAGATGCAGATTGTTCAATTTAGTATTTCTTACTAGGATATCTATTAAGTCTCCTTAATGGAAGGAGCCTGCTGTGTAGTATATTCACATAATTTCCAGAAAATGATGGGGACTTGAGGGCTGAGTGCTCTATTCATGCTTTTAGGTGTTCAGCTGAAAAATATAAGCATGCACCAAAGAAGTAGCTCCTCCTCTTCTCTAATGAAGAATGTGACTTGTGGCTGCCGCTGTAGAAAACATACAGTAACATTATTTTTTAGGGGAGCAGAGGGGAAGGAAAACACATTAAGAGTGACAAGTGCATCTGGGTTCTTTAAGCATCCCCCCCCCAGCTGTATTTATGCTTTGGAGCTGATGGTATCAAGGGAACCAGTAACAACATGGTAATCCCCAGCACAACATGGCTCATGCTTTAACTGTGTCCAGAGAATACTGTGCAGCCAGGCACATTCACACAGCTCCATTTCACAGCCTGGATGAGACCTGTGAGTCCCTCAGCCTGGTGGCTCAGCATACTTAGCACTGAACAGAACAGGGATCCTGCAGCAGAGAGCCATCACCTTTGTTCCAGATGTGGGACGCAAGCTGGTGTGGTTTTGTGGACCTTCCAAGAAGCAGAGAGACCTTTCCCTCTGACTCAGTGAGCTGTGCAGTTGGCTCAGCTGCCAGCATTGCTCCTGGTGTAGGTAGAGTTATGCTAACTGCTCTGTCATCCATTTGTCCCTCGACTGAATCACCTGGGGAGGATTTGAGCAGGCACTGTGGAGCACAAAGTGAGCTCCAGCCTTTGGTGTTCCTGGAGGGGAAATGGAGATGGTACTTTCTCCTGAGATTCAATGAAATGGATGGGCCACATGAATACCCCTAATGTGGACAGCAGGAATGGAAATGGACTTCGAAGCTGCAATTCACATTGAAGTTGTTCCCAAACGTATTAATAATGCCCCAAAATCCAGTTCAGAAACCACTGACTGGCTGATGTCTCTCGATGTGAGTGTTGTCCCCTAAAATCATGACTAGAAAGAAACAGCATAGATGAATGTCACCTGTGATCCCTTCTCACTGCTGCCAACTGGAGCCTAGAGCAAAGCTCAGAATTAACGAGCTATTAGTATTTATTCTCCATAAGAATCCCTCGGCCTCTGATAATGGGAAAGCCCCTGGGGAAGGGGTGCCAGCTGTTCACCTGGCCGTGATGATGGAGAACTGCTTTAACAGTGCTATGGATTTGGTAGTTATGACGTGAGCTTGGTATGTAAACACAGCCATTTTACTGTTCGTTGTGGGTATTTTAAGGTAGTCATTTAATTCTCCAGAGGAGTCCTTCAACACAGCTATTTCTGCAGGTCTGCTGTTAGGCAGATGCATGAAATTAAGTATTTTTGGTGCCTTCTTGGTATGCATAGACTAATAAAATGCAATACATTCACATACATTCATTTTTTCCAAGCGTATCTCTTTCAGTGGTCCTCAGTGGGTACATATGTTTGATGCTGAAGATTTATCTGAGGCTGCTCTGCTCTACTTGACTGCAGCCGGTTCATAACACTTATCACCTGAAGGTAAGGCTGAAGCATACCTCCTGAGCTTATAGCTGTGAGAGGTGGGGAAACTATAGGAGAGACTTGCATGTTCCCTGTAAAAATAAGCCTCCACCTGGGGAGCAAAGCAACAATGTCACACTCCATAAAACAAAAACAAATGTAGGTTAGGTCTTCTGGTGTGAGCCTTCTCATGGGAAATAAGCTGTGATAATCTGGGAGCTTGCACTTGGCAGAGGTGAGCAACAGGAGTGTGTGCAGCTGTGCCAAGCTCAGACTGCACTTGGGGCCTGGGGCTTGTTTTTCCATTCTTTGTGCTCCTGGAGATGTTAAAAGAAGAGAGATTTGGGCCTGGCATGGGGGTGGCAGAAAGCATTACTATGCTTTGTATGTGAGAGCCAGGCAGCACTGTGCTCCTTGTTCCAGCTCAGTGGGTGCTGGGTTCAGAAGCTGTTGTCATTTTCCCTTTAAAAAAGAAAAAGGGGGGCGTCTGGGCTCCTCCTTAGTTTTTAGGAAGGAACTGAGAGGAATGTGGAGGATGCGATATTTTCAAGAGAAAGGAGGTGAGGGAGGAACGCTCTCACAGTGTTCCCTTTTCACAGGCATCTCCTGCCTACAGAGTGAGGAACGAGCTTCAGAGCACAGGATTAGATGTAGAGAGGGATTTTAATCCCATGTAGGTAGGAAAATATGCTTGAGTATCTGTTGTTTGTCTAGCTCGTCATTCTTTGCACTAGGCAAGCCAAGCTTGTCTTGGAGCTGGTCCACCACATGCATGCCTTGTACCTTTGCACTGCAGCTGGCAGTGTGGGCACGAGGTCATGGGCTGGGTAGCTGGGGTGACTTAGGGAGCTGAGTCACCTCACCTGGGCTGGATGGGCAGCAGGGTGCAAGGCAGCTGGCAGGGACTGACTCAGGTCCCTCATGGAAGCTCACTCTTACTCACCTAGTGCTGCGTGAGGGGTGGAAGTGAAAGCGTAAGGCAGTGGAGATGCAGAGTTTCTACTTTTCCTGACCTGCATTCTCCTTTGCTCTTGTTTCACTAGCTCAAAATCTGGGCCTCTGTGGGGTACAAAACTCCATTGATAGGTGGATGCTCCAGCAGCCTAACACCACTGGTGTGGATGGGAATGTATCCCAGGAGGCCTGCACCCAGCAGCCAGGCACTGCTGTTGGCCACGTGGCCATCTGAGTTGCCCTCTGGGCCTGAGCTCCCACACATGGGCAGAGCATTGGCTAAACTGGAGTCAGAGTAGGAGACTTCAGTGGGAATGGGGTGTATCTCATTTGTAACTTCCAGGGAAAAAGAATCATATTCCAGCTTTGCCAATTGGTTATTTAATCAGCCTGTGCAGGAGATGTGTGTTTTTTCCTGGAAGCCTGTTCAGACAACAGAGGAATTACAGTAACTGAAAGAGTTTTCAGAAGACGTGTGATATTGCCAATGTGGACATTTATTCTGAGTGCATACCCCTCGTTTCAAAGGCACTTCAAGCATCGGCTTCCTCAGATCCTTCTTCATCAGCTGCTGCCTTCAAAGGAAGGGTATGATTCAAGAAAACGTGGTGATTACTTTTCTTTGATCTTTGCCAGTAGAACTTCTTTTCTTTTTGTATTTCTTCTGTAGTCTTCCACGTAGTTTGCCACACTCACTTACAGATAACTGGAAACTAATCCAGGAACAAAGAAGAACCAGTTTAAGAAAGTAATCACTTTTTATCATATCAGATGGCAACTTTTGTATAGCTGTAAAAGTAGGCAAACACTGTTTCCTTTCATGTGGTTTGACTTCAGCCTAAACTACCCTGAAGGCAAAAGATCCTTACTGCTGCCCGGCATGTGCAGTAGAGTTGGATGTTAAAACAGAGCAGGAAGGAGTTTGTCAATAATAAATCATAAGCAGGTGGCCTGGGGAGGAAAAGGTTGAGGGGACTTCACTAATGCCTTCTTCATGGTTATTAGTACCTGCACAGCAAGACTGAGGTCTGATTTCCAAACTGATCAAAAGCAAAACCTGAGAAAGCATCTAAAGCAAACAGCCCAGGGGCGCAAGGGTGGGCTGGGCAAGGCTTGGGGTGCTGCTGCATGTGCTCTTCTCTTGGTACAGTGAGCAGGGTTTTGGTGAGATTAACATATCCAGTGCTAGAATTACTTTATACACATAAAATAACTGTGCCTTGGTGCTGTAGCACTGATTAGATCCCAATTTCACCTGTTAAGGTGGCACATGGCTTTGAAGAGCTGGCGGCTTGGCAGCATTGACTGGAGTTGCTGTAGCAAAATCTTCATCAGATCTGCTGCAGTGCCAACCAGCATTGCCTCACTCGTAGGCAAGGATGGCTCAGTAAGGAAGTGTACTGAGCTGAACTAGAAATTATAACACTCATAGCAGAAATACTCTCGTGTGCTTGCTGCCCATGCAAGTAGTTGTTGACTAGAAGACCGAGAGATGAAACAGGTGATGGGACAGGAGTGTGCTGATTACCTGCTGTGAAGCACTCACTTGATTCAGCTGTGGGCAGACCACCACCTGCTGTAATTTTACCTGACTGGTGATTACAAGTGTAGGCTTTAATTCTGCTGACTGCTCTGTGTGCTGATGGACACCTGCATCAAGTGCAGCCAGGTGAGAGGAGGAACCTGAGCTCAGAAGTGACTGCTTTCTGAAAAGACTCACAAATTCTACCCAACTTTTGTTAGATATCTCTATGTCCGAGCTTTATCGAGTGATAGTTCAAGACTGGTTCATCAGGACCGCTGAAAATGCCATTACTGTTTCTAAAATTGAGTAACACTGTTTACATCAATACTGAATAGCATTTCCATGGAGGTAAGAAAGTAGCTGAATCATGAAAAGTGAAATCGCAACATACTTACGTAGGTCATTCAGCTATCAGGGTTGCCAGACTTCCCTTGTCTGGAAGAGATAGTATCTTGGCTTGGACCACGGTTACTGTATCTCTGAGCAGAAAGAGTTCAGGAGGCTCCATTGGCTGAAGCAGAGAGGAACTTCCCATTTCTTGTTAGAAGCTGGTGGATGTAAAATGTGAGCAGCAGGATAAGGAACTAAAGAATGACGCTGACTCTGAGCCACAGGCTGAAGAGTGGGGAGTAAACTAGGGGAAAGAACAGCAACAATCGTGTCGGAGATCTGGGGAGACTGAAGGAGTGGAGTGGTGGGCTGTTTTACGGGGAAGTCAAAGTTAAGGCTGGCCAGCTGATGGTAACTGCATGGAGGGCAATGTTGAGATGCAAGAAAGACTTTGATGTGAGCCTACAATACACCTGGAAGGTAGGTGCTCCAATTTGTGGAAGTGTCAAGTGTGGGTCAGGGAGTGGGACTCAGCTTGAACCTGAGTGCTGGCCTGATACACAAACATAAAGGTTTTCCCTTAAAAAGTAGTGAAATAAAGCAATCTTAACACTTTGTAACAGAAAGTGTTTTCTGGGGTATAAACACAACCCAGCGTTTGAATGGTGGATTGAAAACTGTAGCTGCTTCACTTCAAAACATTTGAAGATTTCCATCTTCAGTGTTAAGTTTACCATCTTGAAATCTGGCTCTTGTATTTAAGTTTGATGGTACTTCAACATGCTGGCTAATGGCTGTAGGAGAAACAGCCCAGGAATGTAAAACATGGGTTTACAGCACTGTTGGAATTCACAACCCATCTGACTTGTAGTAAATCTTGATTATTTATAAGCATTGTAGATACAGCACTTGTCAGCCTGAGTTCAGTGTCATCATCTGCATGTCTGCTGTCAGCTCTGTCTTGGAGCATTTTGTTGAACCAAAATGGTAAAATGGTTACCACCTATACTCGAATTATTGAAAAGTTAAGGCTCTGCTTAGGCTTACTAGTCAATCTATCTAGTTCTTGAGGGCTATAATAAATAATATATGTAATGCTTTATAATCCTGTGAGCAGCCTTTTACCTCCAAGAGGTTGGAGAGGATTAATCTGCATCCTTCCACCTGGAAGAAAACACAGGGATCTGGAGATGCTTTGCTGCTGGAGTACAGCTTTCAAGATAGAGGCCTCTACCAAAGACTGTACCCGCAGTCTGTATTGGCTCCTACCAATCTTATTTGAAATTCCTTTATTTTCACAGGTAAATTATTTAAACTTATGTCATACACAAAGCTCCCTTCAGTCACAGTCTTGTGCAGGTGTTAAGGCTGATGTTAGGCTTGCAGATATCTATTATCGCTCATGTGTTTTTGGCTTGTCTTCCCATTGCAATTTTAAATTAACAGCTTCTTTTAAGTGCACTGGAGGTTAACAGGATGTCAACACACAAAGCAAACTTTCTTAATGTCCGCATAAAGCTCCTGTTATTCCTATCTGTCGTGGTGCCAAACTGAAAGATGTTTCTGTTCATGCAGGATCCCACACCCAGATGGGTAACATCAGTCAATGCTCAGCCCACCGGTTGCTGGGATATTGGGTCAGCCAGCCCTGGTTCCCTTCAGATCACGTGAGCATGGAACAGTCTGACCCACCTGGGTAATCTAGAAGTCATATTTGGAAAAGCTCTTTGTAGACCTAATTCACTGCTTTTTCTGGTGTTTATAGCTTATTGAGCAGATTAATATTGGTAAATATTAATAGGGTCATCTGGAAAGAAATAGGCACTCTAGCCTTTGCCAGCAAACCACTTATGCACATGCTTGGAGACGAGCACTCATACTAAGGTAAATGGAATTGCTCATAAGCTTGGTGCTGACGGTGTGCTCAGGGCTTCTGGGTTTGGAGAGACTTCTGAAACTCATTGCTAACGAACGGAAATCAGATCCTAATATGAGAATAGATTTTCATGAAATAAAATTAAAAGCTACTAAAAGGCAGAAGTCAGGATGAGAGAGGAAATAATCTAATTTGAATGGCGTTCATAACTTCAAGAACTACTTGAAGGAAAGGTCCCATATTCCTTTCCTGCCTTCTGACCGGCTCACTTGAAAGCACTCAGGCAGGTTGGCTCAATGCACTGGGGACAGTGTGTGGTGTCTGGATGGACTATGCTGGAGAAGAAGGCAGGAAGGACTCTTCTCTTGCTCTTCTCTTCTCTTGCTGAACTGGTTGAAATAAGCATTTGAAGCAGTTTGTAAGCAATTTGAAGCACTTCCCTTAGAGCAGTGCTGCTCACTGGGAAGCAGTGAGCAGATCTGGGTGTAGCGAGTGGTTATTTTATGTGCACCTCAATCCTGTTGGACCTTGAAGTATCCAAATGAAAAATTACTGACCTGTTTTGGATATAGTTACAGCAATGCTTGGATAGAGAGAACTTGGATAAAAGCACGTCTGACCTCCTCTTGCCAGGAATAGTCCAGGAGTTCGCAAAAGCTAAAACAGGTTCTGGTTCAATACGTGACTTTGTCCCCAAGAGGAAGATGCATGAGATGTTAGAATGCTCTTAGTGCTATTTCTCCCTTTCCAAAAAGGAACATGAAGCACCACTGAGAACTTACTGCTCTGCTGAAGGAAATCAGTACAAACACAGGGATTTTTCCAGAGAAGTCCAGTATGAACTGATAGGATTCCCACTCTTCTCAGAGGGAAGCTGCATAATCCTGGCCCTTGGTTTGGCAAGTGCTATTCTTTTTCATGGGGTGCAGTGTCCCCAGATGGGCGGGTGAGCAGTGCACTCTGGCATTTCCCTATAAAGCAAAATTGGCACGAAGAGGAGAAATAAATTATCAGATCTTGGATGTGAATTCTCCTTAATATTAAAAATGGATAGGGTCTTCTCTCGAGAAAGGAGAGAAGGGAAGTGGGGAAGGGCTGAGCCCGCAGCGGATGGAGCAGCACTCCTGCTAGCAGAGATTTGCAGTGTCAGGCCTTTAACCAAGCCATTAAAGCCTGATCTGTGCTGTGCCTGGGGAAGGGGTGCCAGCTGTTCAGCTGGCCATGATGATGGGGAAAGGGGCCTGCTCTGCTCTGTGTGCAAATGGGAATTTATATAGGGAGAGCTGCGACGTTTGGCAAGTGAGCGCATGCAATTTAAGGTTACCTGCAGGCAGCTGTTGCTCGTTCTGTGGGTGTTTTTATGGCTATTTAATTGCACATTGCTCAGTGCCCAATGAGCACAAGTTGCATGAACAACCACAGCACCGTGAATGCTGCTGCCTCTGAGATAAAGGACTGGGTTTGAGAAACAAGTGCCTGGCTCACAATGCCACAGGCCTCATGCACTTCTTAGTCTGTGCTTTATCTCTGATAAAAAGGGAAGAAATGGGCTAGTTCTTAAAAATAAACCCAAAAGCGTTTTAAGGACCTTTTCCCCTTTTCTATTCTTTTCCCAGGTTGCAAAAATAACATCCAGTAATGAAATGAAAACAAGCTGAATGGCTGCATTGAGCGGAGGAGGGCAGAGGTAGTCTCAGACAGCTGGAGCATGTCTGGGCCAGTGTCTCACTGCTTTTCTCCCTGCTAGTTCAGTGCCACTGCAGGAATACAGACAATGCTGGCTACGGCTGCTTCATATTTGATTTCCACACTTAAATTCTGCTTGTTAAGTAAAACCCCATTGTCAGGCTGGCAGGCAGCCACGCTCCCTCCCCAGCCTTGCCTCCTAGCTTCTCTGGTTGGGTGCTCAGAGCCATCTAGCAAAGACCAGGTCTCGCTGTTCTGGTGCTGCTTGTAGCATCACAACAAAACCTTTGGGCCCTCATCAATCTGTGTCTGAGGGCAGGCAGAAGCCCTGCAGGAAAGGAACGGGGTTTGGAATGGCCTCAGCTGGGTGCTGGGTGAGCTGTAGGCTGTGCTGGGAGAGCTGGTGGCTGGGCACAGCTCTGGGATTACTGCTGGATAGCCTGTGAGGAGTGGAGCTCCTGGGCGCTCCATGGGACCATTAGGTCAGGGTGGAGCATCCCGCAGTTGTAGGATTTGCTGGCAGGGTCCGTGGGTGGTGACAGCGCAGGGCAGGCAGAGAAGCCCTGCAGATTGGAAGCAGAGCAGTGGCTGTGCTCGTAACAAAGGATCGCTTCATACCCTCTGGGAAATACCAGGCAGGGCATGAAAATTATGAATAATATTAATAAAGCTGGGAGGATTACTAAATCCAACAGCTGTCCAGCCCTTCGTGCAAGCACTTCTGGCCCTCCCACCCCCTCACGAGCTGGTGCTGTGGCCCAATGTGTGCCATTGCCTGGGCACTGCTCAGTCAGCACCAATGGCATCCAGGCAGGCAGTGCTGTGCCCCCAGAGGATGGCTGCAGTGTCGTGGTGGGGAGCAGCAGTGTTCTGACAGCAGATCCTTCAACTGCCCCAGAGGAGCCCACCTCTGGACTGTAGTCATGGAAACTGCTACGTGAGTGGATTCAGGACTGGCTCCAAACAAAGTTAAAGGGGGGAAAAAAGCCCCAGGGGACTTCTGCAAGTGAGAAAGGTGATGTTTTCCTCAGCAGAATAAGGTTTGGGGATGTCTGGAGCAGCAGCGAGGCCTCCAGCTGCTGGGAATGGAGGGATGGATGCTGTGCTTCCTGCCAGCAGCTGGGCTGGTTCTGCTCTGGGCTGCCCTAACTCCTGTCTAGCCATCTCCTCCTCTCCTGTCACATTGTCAGTGTGCTGCTGTCAGGCCTGACCATTGAGCTGTGATGGGCTCTCACACCTCTTCTGCTCGGGGAGTGGAGCTGTGTCTGTGTGGTCTTTAACTCTGCATGTTATTACCAGTGCAGCATTCACAGTTGAAGAGCAGCAAGGCAAACCTTCAGGTTCTGCTTCCTCTAATAGCCGAAATCAAGCTGTATAACTTCTGTAAAGTTTTGATCAGCCCTGAGGATGAGAGGCCCTGACTACGTGTGCTGCAAGTTTGCTCGTTTAGTTGGAATAGAATAACAGCATCTCCATGTCCATTCCATCAGCCATATGGATGAGGGTACCAGCAAGAACAGCCCCCAGAGGAAGCAGGCAGTTACACGTGAGGACCGATGATGGGGCAGGCCAATGAAAATGGCTTTATGCCTCTCCGTGTGCTGCCCCTGAACTACCTTGGGACACTTAGAAGGAACAGCCACCCCCATTGGGGATGTCAGCAGAGCCACCCTGCTGGCACTGACTGGGCTTGGGGGCCCTTGCCCTGACAAACCAGGGAGCAGGGATGGAGCCCAAGAGGGGAGAGCCCAAAGAGAACCCCAGGCAGCACAGCAAGGTTATTTTAAGGTCTGCTTCACTCTGTCACCACTCCACACAAGCAACGTGTTTGGATTCAGCTATTCATCCAAAGTGCTGTCAAAGGCACAGCAGACTTGCCTTACTCTCTCACCAGCTCTCCATCAGGGCAGGGTGTTTCATCCCTGCCTTTATTTCAGAACCAATTCTGACTGGGGAGGAGTGCCTGTATTTTTTTTATGAGCAGACATAAACAGGCACACTTTCATTCATTGAAATGCACCAGCAGTGACTTTCAGTAAGTGATCTTCACAGTGTAAGCATCTTGGGCCCACATGTAACTTAGCTCCTCGTTTCAGGGTGGTGAATGGAAAGGAGAACTGAAGATGTGCTAAAAGCAAGAGTCTGCCTACGAGAAGGCAGAAAGCAGCACGATCTGGGCTGTGCCTTCTGCTGTAGCATAGCTCAGTATGGACACTGATCCAGGACCTTGAGCAATAGAGTCCTACGGTTTGGTTTCCCTTCTGGCACACTAATTGCGTTAGGATCTAGGTTTATTCATGGCACTTTCCATTTATGATTTAGGGAATTTGAAGAATACTGTTCTTGAGGCTGAGCCTGAAGTTATAATCTTGGCATATCCATACTATAAAATTCCCGTGGATAAAAGCAGAAACATCTGGATTCATGAGTGGATGTTGGCTAGGTCCACCAGGAAAAAAAGGCCTTCAAGGGATCCTAGGGGGTTCTAGCCAGGATAAATAATACAACAAAATAAGAGTGCTATTAGGAGTAACTGTAATGCGAAAGCTGAATTATAAGATGAGGGCTAAGCCCTTCTCACAGTCTGCTTTTCCAGCTAAGAGCCCTTCAATTTACACTTAGTGCACATGTGGCTCGTGGAACAAAGAAAAAGCTGAAGAAGGATGAAAGCAACACGGATTATTCAGCATTGCTGGTTTAGCTCCAGGCACATCATTTAAATGAGTAGATGATCAGTTTCCAGTTTGTTTTAAATTCTCTGGCAAGAAATTTTATTTTCTATCCCAAAGTTGGATGTGCTTAAAGCTGTTCTTTTCGCCTTTTTTTTTTTTTAAAAAAAAAAAAAAAAGCAGCTTGGCCATTTTGTTATATTCCTTAAGGTGAGACTGTGAGGGGGTTCTTGCAGGGGTCAACCGAACTGTGGGACTGGAGGCACAGGCTGACTGTGTTCCAAAGGGTCCATGTCCCACCTCTCAGCCTGGGGGGACCTCAGGGCTGAAGAACAGCTACTCCTTTCCCTCCTCTGCCCTGGGAGGCCAAGGGCCCTGCCTTGCATAGCCAGTCATCAAACTCAAGCTGGGCAGCACCTGAAGTTGAGGGAAGTGGTTGTAGCAGCCATGTTCCACAGATCTGCAGCCTCTTTGGTTGCACCACTTGTGGGTGGAAACCTTATCAGTGAGTCCTTCTCCCCTCTTCTCGTTCTCATCTTCTCCGTGCCAGCATCCGACTGGCTGAATGGCTCCTGAGGAGCTGTTCTGTTGATGCCACTCCTGTAGGTGTTTTTCCATGGGAAGGCTTTCAGCTGTTCCCTGGAGAGATGTCTCCCGTTGTGGTGTACTGCCAATAATTAATGCACTCTGAAGACTGCCACAGGGCTCTGTGTGGTGTACAAACATTTGGGGCTGGGCAATACTCAAAGCATGACTGCAAGCAGCAGTGATGTGCAAATGACCATGTGTACACTGCCTTACATTTTATATGATGGATAATCTTAATTGCACTGTAAGGACTGGGAGTTTGGCCTTAAATAGCCTCGACACATCCAGGAAAGCCATTAAAAGTATGTCCCAGTGTTTCTTAGGACATTATTCTCAGCAGGTATTTGTTATTGTTACTTAATTTATTGTCAACATCTGTCGCTGCTGCTGCACATGGGCTGGCATCCTCCATCAGGGCACTGCGTTCTGCTAGCGGGGCGTAGCATCGTGACTGCCAAAGCAAAATGAGGAGATGAATCTTCTCATGGATGCTAGAAAATATTTGGTTCAGATCAGCTGCTATCACTGCTGCTGACCACGTTTGTGGTGGTGTATTCCTCCACCCAATTTGAAGCAGGCAAAGAGATCTGCTGAAACCGTGGGGCTCTCGGTTAGAAGCAAACAGCCCGAGGAGCTGAGAAATGAAGCAGAGCTAAATTTAGAATCTCAGATAGGAAAATATCTCTATCTTCAGCACTCCGGGTTTTTCTCTTCTGCTCTGCACAAAGCACACCTTGGTTTGCGTGGCTGTTTGCAGATCGCACCGACTCAAAGAAGGCTTTGGCTTGTGGAAAAAGAAGGCTTTGATGTCCTCAGTAAACAAATAGCAGTGTTAATAGATCTTCAGTTCTTGCTAGCGAGCTGCAAACAGCAGTGTTTGAAGAAAAATAAACATCCTGAGGTTGATGGAAGGGTAGGAAGGGCATAAAGTACTGCTGTCAAATCTTTGGTGTGAGCCCATCAGGAATGTCAGAAATGAAAATGCCGTGAAAAAAGCTGTCGTTACTTTCTCTCTCCTTCTGGATCAGAAGGAAAATAAACTGGCGCATGGTTTACCAGCCACGCGATGGGAATAAATGGGTATAAAACCCCATGGCTGCATCTTTACCACCCAAATCACAAGAACGCTGCAACAATGCTGAGAATTGCCTAGAGGTTTTGCCCTCCCACCATTGGGGTTTGGGGAGACAACTCACTCTGCCTCCAGCCCTTCCTGACCCTTCACCTGCCGGGATCCCAGGGCCTCATCCCCTAATCCTGATCCACTCTGGAGCAGTGCAGCCCACGAGGAGGTGCAGGTGTGTGTCTGCTCGCGGTAAGGATGGGAATTTCACAGCCTGTGGCTACCTGAACTTTTGCTCTCTGAGACTCATCGTGCTCGTCTCATTGCAGCCTGGGAAATGCAAAAGCTTGGGAAATGAAACAAAGCAAAGAGCTAAAGAGAGATCTCAGTCGTGCCAGCGTAGCCCCGGGGATGTTAATTTGCACTTACACCGTTCTGATAATCCAGATTTGGTTCAGAATGAGAAAGTTTGGGTTTCCCCTGTAAAGGGAAATCGAAACTCAGCAGGTTGTGATAATAATAAATGCACCGATATTTACTGCAAATTGGAGCTAAGCAAGAGCCTCCACGGCCTCTCACTTCAGTTTCATGTAGTTCTATGCATTTGTCACTTTAAAAAGACTTCAGAGGATCTAAAAAATAAGTAATGCAGATGTAGCTGATTTTTTTAAGTCTCTGTAACATCACTGACATCTTCCCTTCGATAAAGCTTTTTTCTGCTTGCCAAAGCTCCGTTCCAAACGGGACTGGCAACATTTTATCCAGCAAACCTGAAGAAAAAAGAGAAGAAAAAAAAAAGAAGAGAAACAGGGAAAAAAGCAAAGAATTCAGAAATAGAATGCTTATAATCCCAAAGGTAATAAATCTTCCTCTGGTTGCTTCATACAAGTTCTTTGCTGTTGTTGTGAGCCTCGGTCTGCTGGACTCACAGCAAGGGAGGCAGGGATGTTTCCTGATAACCAGCAGCTCCTTAGAGACCTTGGCCATGGCGTGTGAGAACTGCTTACCTGGACACATAAAGCATGATTCTGTTTATCTTCAGATGATCCTGAAGTTACAGAAGTTATTACAGTGTATTCAGTAAGGCCCCTTCGCTCCCAATATATATATACAACATATATTTTTGTGTATATTTATATACAAATGAGAACTGTTGCACTTCACTTTTAGCTCAGTCAGCCCTTCCCATGAGTCCTGAACTCCTCCTCCTCCTTCCCGTGAGGACAGACCCCTCCGTCTGTCAGGACAGAGGCAGGAAGGCCTTTTATTTCCCAGGGATTAGGGCTGGGTGCCTCCCAGTGCTCATCAGACGGGATCCCTGGCAATACTTGTGCTGCATACCTTATCATATGCCATCCTCGGGGCATGTCACTGGTAACCACCAAACTCATTTCAGATCTGTGGCCCCTTTGGAGCACTGCCATCAGTCATCAGCTACCACCACGTGCCCTGGGGCACATCCTTGCTCCTTCCACAGGAGCTGCAGTGGGACTTGGATGGGTCGGGAGTACAATGGTGGCCCCTCAGGTCACTGTGCTGTTTGTGTCCCCTCTGGACAGTGGGGAAGGCAGAGTGACAGTTTTAGCACGTGGTGATTTTACCGCTCACCCTACCCCTCTAACGATCCCATAACTCACCCTGCTGGGGGGGATTTGGCACCGAGCTGATTTATGGCATGGTGCAGTGGGCAGTGTGGTGTGTGTTCCTTCCAACAGCATGGACCCTTCCTATCAAATAATATTCCACTCCTGGTTTAATTAAAACACAATTAGCAAGGCTTTCGGTTCTGTTAAATATGCACAGGCTTCTACTAAATTAACATTAATCTCCGCTCGGTGTGCAGGTCGCCGAGGTGACATGTGGAAAATTACATGTTATGGGCTCAGGAATGCGACTTGGAGGATGACTTCATGTTCCTGAATGAACATATCGGCGTGCCAGATGTGCTGGTGCCTGACCCCTTCGGAGGCTCCCAGAGATCACATGTAGCTTAAAAATGTAATTTCATGCATGCGGAAAGAAGAAAGAGAGCCTAATGGCTTTGTCACTTAGCTCTCCATTTAATTTGGGAAGGGCAGTGGGAATGTCTTAATAACACAAAGCATGGCTCTGATCCCCGTGCTGGCAGAGCGCTCCCAATAGACGCCCTGATGCCTTTCTCATGGCCAGGAGGGTCGGCTATCCATATTTGCTGGCTAAGAACTAGAAGTTATACTTCTTTCCTCACTGGGGGATGATCGTCACACTGAGGCTGACACGAATTCATCCCTTGCTTTGAGCCACTGATTTCTTCATGAATGACTTCATCTGGGGGGAAAAGCAACAAATGTGAGCGTAGGAAAAGAGGTCGTATTTATAAGTTAGAAAACAAGGTGGCATTCAAGCCTTCCCCTTCTCAGACGTCCCTTCTTCCCAGCCCCACAGCTCGCTCCCCAGCTCCCACTGAAGGGCGCACCGAGAGCGGTCCATCCGGGTCTGCCTTTAATAGCCGTGTCCCCAAAACTAATTACACAACGGCGTTCCGTTCTGTACACTCGTGCTCTTCCTCTCCTCCCAGTGCATTCCACGCACCTACACAGTCATACTAATTAGCTCACGTAATAAACTTCAACGTGGCACCGATCTGTTCGCAGGGCGTTGCCAGACGGAGCCGGGTTTGGAAAGCAGCCATTCGTGGATGTTTTGTTTGGAAAAGCCCCACGGACGTTACCGGGCTGAGAGTGGCGCTGAATCCACAACGGGAGCTGTAATTGAAGGATACAAATGGTTTTGCTTCAATAGCCCTTAACGACGTCCCCAGAGGAGCTGTGCAGCGCTGAGGCCGTGGCTGTGGTGCTCCCAGAGATGCCCGTTCTCTGCGTGCACATCTCACCCAAGCGCTGCTGACGAACACTGGAGCTTCCAGCTATATCCCTGATCAACGCTAGATGTTGCTATGCTGCTACTCATATAAGCTATACATTAGCCAGGCTTTCAGATGCTCTTCACTGCCATTTCCTCTTTCCTGTTTCTGCTGTTCACACTGCTCTGGATGCTGATCCGCTACTTTAATTTGCCTCTATTTTTTTTTTAATATTCCATTTTATTTCAGCAGCATCAAGTCCATCACCCGCTTGAATGTACACATGAAACCTTCACGAGCAGCAAACAGGCTCCTGTAAGTGATAAAGTGAAGCAGCTCCTATACTCATGTCAAATATTTACTTAAACTCTGCTTCTGGATTTTTTGCAATCCGAGGGGAATGACACCGTCAGCACGACAGTTCTGGGAACGCACTGACAGCTGCAAGGCCGTGGATGGAAGCTTGTTTATAAGGCAGGGGGGGGAAGTACTAAAAAACTGTTTAGCCCTGCTGGGTTTCAGCCTTTCTACTCCCACATGCTTGAGTGGGAGAAAGGACAAATCTTAGGACGTTGATTTCCCCATGGCAACAGAAAACGGAAATCACTTTAACCCCATCTAGTGACAGATGACTCATTGCTCAGCCTGCTGCTATTTTCCAAGCTCTAAAACAATACAGCTGCAAAGAAAAGGCCAGCCTATATTATCTCATAGGCTGAGCGGCGGGGCGCGTGGGAGAGGGCAATTCTTGGCTGCCTTTTTGTCACCGAGAGGAAAAGCCAGAGCCTTTTGGTGGCACTGCACAGCACAGCCACAGCCCTGTGTGCTCCTGTCACCCACGTCAGTGGGTGTCCCATGGTCTCCAGCTCTCCAATGGGGTGACTTTAAGTAACCCTCCTTCAGTGGTGTGCCACAGGCTCTGCATGTGGTGGGTGGATTATTCATCCACAAATGCAGCCTTCTGAGGGTGCAGCAGGTATGAGCATGTGGAAAAAAGGCATCTGATAGTGGAAATGCGTTCCTGTATTGCTCTGGAGGGCATAATGAGAACCCACAGGTAGAGGTGGAAAGAGATAGGCAGATTTGAGAGCTGAGTTACACTAGCAGAACGGGTAATTGGGTAGGCTGTTTTCTGAGCAAGGGCAGTAGAGCTATTGCCACTGAGTCCTTAAAACCAGGCAAGGTGACATGCTTTGAAAGGAGCTGAAGTGCAGCTGCTGGTTAAAGGGGCAAGCTGTGCTCAGGTCAGCATTCACAGCTGCCTTTGTCCTGTTGCATTGCATCAGAGCTGCTCCAAGCACACAGTGCACCCATTGGTTTTGCAAGGCATATCCAGCCCTGGGCTTCTCCTGCTTAGCACATCAGGACAAGGCAGAGAAGGATGGTCCTGGAGCTGACTCAGGCCCGTGGGCTCTGGGGCTTTCCTCCTTTCCAGAAGCCGACTGATGCAGGAGAGAGCTTTGCTGCACAGGTCGGCCTTCCCCACACCCTGGTGGGAAATTAGTGAGGCTCAGAAATGGGGCCAGTAAGGCTTACTGAGGCTCAGGTGCATTTTGCACATTAAATACTCTACCACTGCTTCTACTGAACAGAGGAGATATTAATCACAGAAATCATAAATGGTTTGGGAGGGATCTTGAAGCCCATCCATTCCACCACCCCTGCCCTGAGCAAAGACACCTCCAACTCAATCATCCAACCTTAGTGCTGCCACTGAGCTGACGTGCTGAATTCCTGGCCTGGTGGCACCACTTCCTTCACCTAAAGTTTGGGAGGCAGCACAGTGCTGGGACATCCAGAGCTCCAGAGAAGCTGTGTGACAGCCTGGCATCATCACGGGATACATGACATGATTTCTTCCTAGAAAAGACATGGAGAACTACTGGTGCAATAGCTGGTATTTTACTCGGTCGTGTTATTTATGTGCTGGTATGACTAGTAATGACAGCAAGCTTCCTAACAGCACCAAATCAGGTCCATACATTTCAATTTGAATAGTAAAATGAACAAAACAGAAACAAAGACAGGAAGACCTCCATTACCAGGCCAGTTTGGAAACCAGACATCAGGCTGCATTAATGGCATGGCACGAAGATTACCTTTATACAGACAAGATCCTCTATCAGCAGGAAGGGCTCTCCTCCTTCTGATTCTTCCCTTGCAGACCAGTGATCAAAGCAGTTTACACTTGAGAAAGTAAGTGCCACTGCTGCCATCTAAACTGCAGGCAGCCTGGTCAGCCCTGAGAAAGCCACGGGGATTTGTCTTCCTGAGTTATATTTCCCGTTATTCAGTGCTTGTGAGTGCAGAGCTCCCACGCCAGGAGGGCAGGGCAGGTAATTCCTGCTTCCCCAGCCACTCACCCAGCCTGGCTGCCAGGAGCCACGTGGAGCCCTGCTGTCTGCTCTGGTGCATCTGCCCGCACGGCGTGCTGCATTCAGCTCTTTGCAGCCCTCCCTAGAAACACTTCCTCCGTGTCTACCAGCTCACAAGCACTGCGGTGGCTTATGTAAACCACAGAGAACTGCTGTGCATGTCTGTTGGTAATTCTTAGCTCGCACCACCAGGCTCTTGACTTAGCAGCACCTGCAGTTTGACAGTTCTGCAGCGTGTTTTGCCCTGAAGCCTCATCCTTAGCGAAAGCAGAGGAGCTGCTCTTCACTGGGCAGGCAGAGGTTCGGGTCCCAGCTCTGTCTCCTTTTAGCAGAATGACTTCCTTTGACAAAATATTCTCATCTCCATTAACCCATGAGGCCTTGGCTGTGCCTGGTTCTCCATCAGGTATGCTCTCCTCAAGCAAACCTTACTCCTCCCAGCAAACCCCTCTGACTGCAGGACCCAAAAACACCACCCCTTTCCTATCCTCCTTTGGGCAGAAAGTTCCTTCCTTGGTGGCTGATGCTCCCAAGCACACTGGAGTTTTCCCACTGTGGTGTGCTGATTTCCAAGCTCTGCTAGCACAGCTGCCAATTAAAACACCCTCTTTTAATCTCAACCCTATTTTCCCCTGCACCAGAGCAACAGAAACCAGCACAGACCGGCAGCTTTGCTGGCACAGCTCCGAGAAGGCTGTGAGTTCATCTTTCCAGGCAACTACAGCTCCCAGCAGACAGCTCATCTCATTGCAAGGGAGCCCTCATGGGAAGGATTTCAGGAGGAAGGACTCCACTGCATGGCCTTAAGCAGTCTCCGTGCTGTTTCGTGTGACTCAGCATAGTGCTCGGTCCTTAATGAGCATTACTGCCCCTAATTAAAATCAGTTCCTTTCCAGGCTCTCGCTGAGTGCTGCCCAGTGAGGTCATGGATAGCGGCACTGCCCCAGCATCACCCTCTGAGCGCTGCTGTGATCTCCTGGAGTCATCTCTGGCTGCTGAGATCGGAAGGCAGGGGCGTTCCCTTGATGGCATCTTTGCAAAGCCGTTTCCAAAGGCGCTGATGCTCAGCGCAGGAGGAGCCTCCTGCAAATCAGCCATCAGAGTATATCCTGGCCAGGATCCCAGGCCCCAGCCTGGCACGTGCAAAGCTGAAAGTGTGGGATTGGTTTCCAGCAAACCAAAGGCATTGAGTAATGAGCGGTGTTGCCTCTCCAATCCTTTAAGAATGCAGTGGGATTTGGGTTCCAAGAGTGAAGAATCACTCTGGCATTTCAAGACTGCCACGTTTTTCTCCGTCTGAGGCTGGTCCTTGTGCTCAAATTGTAGTGAAGCAAATCTTAGTTGCTGTATTTGCCCCTAAAAGCACACAGACCTCTGATACCTCTTCCTCAAAAAGCTGCCATTTCAGCAAACACATTCGTGACGTTGAGGATGCATAGGAAATAATCAGCTAGCAGCTGTACCTGGCCGTGCCCTTCCACTTCCTCCCAGCTTGTTCTTCGAAAGCCTGCCAGGATCAGGTTTGCACCGTAGAGAAAAGAGAGAGGAGAAAGTAAAAATAACACAAAGCAAAGCTGCCCCATCAGAATATTTGTGGAAGATTTGAAATAGCAACACGCTGTTGGTTGGTTTTCTTTTTTTTTTTTCCCCCAGCAATTCGCAATTCTAGCTATTCAGATATTCTCTGCCTTTAAAACAAAACCCGGCAGATGAACTCGTTGTGTGGGGCTGCGGAAAGGGGAGGCCACGAGCTGCCAGCGCTTTGGCGTTTCGGTGCAGCTCTGGGTGACGTGGGGAGCAGGAAGCACTGCTGTGAGCCACAGCAAGCGATGCTGGGCAGCTGCGAGCTGTGTCTCCACGCCTGCTTCCCCCACTGCGGGCCGGCAGCCCCAGGAGCAGCCGTGGCCATTGGGAGAGCCTACGGATTTGGGAAGAAGCGTCTTTTTGGCCAACACAGAAAGTACGGGTAAGTGGCGGTCCTTTGCATAGCGATCTGCCTGGACGGACACGGGTATGAATGGCACGGCTCAAAGCAAATAGCAGCCCTTGTTGTCCCATCTCCAAAACCTTGGGTGTGCTCAGCTGGCGGGTGCAGCCCTGTGTCACGAGCTGCGTCCAACCCAGCAGCACGGAAGCGTGCATTGCTCAGTGGTGTGTGCAAGGGGCTGTGCCCTGCACAGCTGGGCTGCTGGGCAACACAGCGTGGCTCAGGTGTGCGTGCCTTCCGTGCACAGAGGGCACAGCAGGGGGATCTGGCACCCCACGTCTGCTTCTGTTTGGAGGTTTAATGACTGATACCCATAAGGCTGTATGCAACTGGCTGTTCTGTTTGCATTCTTCATATATATATATATGTATTTAATAGTTTTCAAGAGGCTGTGATGGGGCACTGCTTGCCAGCTGAGGCAGCACAAAATTCTGGTGAAATGCAAAAGTGCTGAGTGCTTTTCCTTCAACCTTTTCCTCCATTAACAGAGGCCCTGCTGGATTAGCCGGGTAAATAGGCGTTGCTGCACCCTTTGGTAAATACCGGGCAGCTCAGCACCTCACTCCTGGGCTTCAGATAAACACCTGTGTCAGGTATTTCCCTGAAAAAGGAAACTCTGTGCCATTGTATCCTGTGGGTTCCTTTGCTGAGCACACTGCAGTCTTCCCAGTGCCCTCCCGGTGTCTGTGCCTCACCGAGGTGAGTACGAACAGAACTGCATGCACTGTGCTGGGGTGTGTGTGGCCTCTGTGCCCCTCCAGCTGTTGTTTCCTTTTTCACCTTTTCTTCCTTCTTTTCAGTTTTCATTCTGTGAAAAAGCTTCTTTTACTCAAACTGTACAAAATGGCCGGGGCTCTCCAAAAAGAGGAAAAAGAAGAATAGGGGGTGATGCAACTGCTTTTAGTGAAGTGCTTGAGCAAACTGGAAGCAGCGTGTTGGCGAGTTGGGACTGATGCCTGCTTTATCTTGCATTTAAAACTCTGGAATGGCAACACACGGCACTCGGCCTTTTTGCATGTGTGCTCGCCAAAGGGTAAAATACCTTCTTTGAGCCTAGCTTGATGCTTCCTCACAGATTTTCAGTACAGCTGAAAGAAAACAACATCTGTGCAGCTTGTTCCTGTTGGAGGTGGCACCCACCCCAGCCTGGGTTTTTCTCCCCCCTTGCTCTTCGGAGCAGCGGTTGCTTTGCAGCATGGGAGCAGCCTGCTGCTGCTGCTGGACGATTTCTGCTCAGCTCAGAGCCTGTGCCACTGTGCCTCGGGACTGCTCTGCTAAAGGGGATGGAGCCACTCGGTGGCTCTGGGTGACGCTGCCCTGGGCTTGGTGCTGCAGCAGGGCAACAGCTGGGGCATCCCTGTGCCCCCTGCCCTTTCTCACATCCTAGTGAGGGTCTGGGTCGGGTCAGCTGTGAGCTTTATGTATGGAATGGAGGACACCGGTTTCAGGATGTTCTCACTCAATGGGAGTGCACTCAAGAGCAAAAACTGAGGGCTGCCTGCTGCTCAGTCCCAGCTGCCAGCACTGCGCACACCCACAGTGAGTCACCCAGAGCTGGGGCTGCTGGGGAGACACTGCAACAAAACCTGAGCTGAAAGGTCCCCGGGAATCCCGGTGCAAGCATGTAGATACTAAGTGCAACAGGGCAGTGTTCCAACAGGAACGTCTGGGTCTGAGAAGTTTTGAAACAGGGTGGGGATAAAAAAAGAAGGAACAAAAGAAAAGCAGCCGCCTTCCTCGTGGCTGTGCCTGGGCAGCTCTGCGTGCGAATTCAAAGCGTTTGGGATGGGAAGTGACATCTGCTTTGTCTGACCACCTCCCCACCAAGCGTGGCCGCCATTTTTCGGTATGAAAGCTGGACTCCTGGTCATCCATTCTGCCCTGCTGTGCAAAGCAAGACTCAGGGTTTGTAGGGTCCTTGAGCAAGCATAGCTTTCAGGAGGAAAAACCCCAGTCTTTAGGGGAGGTGTTGTCAGTGGGGGTGATTCCAGCTCACCTTTGGCAGCTGGATGGGTCAGGATCTGCAGGTGCACTCTGACGCTCGGCCTGTCCTGATAGCAACCAGAGGGCTGAGGGGATGCCCACGTGCAAGCAGTGTTTTTTGCATGTGTTTAATTAAAGCAGAAGCAAAAGAAATGAATGGGGAAACGTGGGCAGGGCGTGCTCCAGAGAGAGCAGCGCATACACCGGGTCACTGTTATGCAAGGAAAGAGAGAGATAAACCTGATAAAATCAACTTACGTGATGCAATGACTCGCACACTTCCTATCCTTTCTTTGAAACCTGCGTTACAAATAAGACTCTGAGGAAAAAGAAGTGGGAACTTAACTCAGAAACTCGTTGGTTTTACTGACCCAGGCAGAAATGATTCACAGTGCAGGCGTGTGAGCAGCACGACCTGGTGGGCAGGGCAGGCACAGAACCTGTGCTCAAACTGGACAAAATGCTTGCAGCGATTCTCATTACAGCACACCCATCTGGACCCCAAATGAGCAACCACTGCCCCTGGCAGAGGCCTCGCCAAGCAGAGTGGGGCGGGTGGTGGATGTGCTGGTGTGGGCTGAGCCACAGGAACAGCCGTGGTCTTTTCAGAAGGAGAAGCACAGCAGTGCACACCCATGCCTGTCACAGGGCAGACTTGCTCCTTTCCGTGGCTTGCTGCTGCAAGTACACTTTATGCCACACAAAGGCCTCTTCTCAGGAGCTCTGAATGGTAGTTCTGAACTATTGACAAGCTTGGAGTTAACAAAACAGGCTCTTCTTTTTTCTTCTGTAAGTATAATAAATAGAAATGTACTATGATAAAGACTCGGTGGAACATAATGTGTTGTTACACGAGGAAATGTGGATAAATTTGTTCCCAGACAACAGCAACAAAGGGATGCTGCAGGGAACGCCTCACAGTGATGGGGTCTGAGCAGAGAGAGGAAATTAGGTCCTGTGCCTGGGAGAGGCTTTGTGAGTGAGGAGCACATCTGAAACGTGCTGGTTTGGGGCTAATTGGGCACGAATAACTATACGGAGTAACACCGCAGCAGGAGAGGGCACTAGGGGTCACCACTGCCTTATCTGTGCCATCTTAAATCAGGAATAAGATAAATGACACAAAAGACACCAAATCCAGGCTACGCTTTTTTTCTCTTTCTTTCTCCCTTTCTTTCTTTCCTTTCTTTCTTTCCTTTCTTACCTTTCTTTCTTTCCTACCTTTTTCCTTTTTTTTCCCTTTTTCCTTTTTTTTCCCTTTTTCCTTTTTTTTCCCTTTTTCCTTTTTTTCCCTTTTTCCTTTTTTCCCTTTTTCCTTTTTTCCCTTTTTCCTTTTTTTCCCTTTTTCCTTTTTTTCCCTTTTTCCTTTTTTTCCCTTTTTCCTTTTTTTCCCTTTTTCCTTTTTTTCCCTTTTTCCTTTTTTTTCCTTTTTCCTTTTTCCTTTTTTTTTTTCCTTTTTCCTGTAGGCTGGACAGCTTGCATTTTACTTTTTCTTTTTTCTCTGCTCCAGGCTGCCTGCCTTCTGCCAGTCAGCACCTTGAAGGCTGTAGGATGCATCCAGGGAGGATGCTCCAGGAGCAGAGGAGCTGCACGCAAACCCCTTCTGTGCAGCTCCCATTCACTCAGAGCAGGGGTTGGGCAGATGGCCTGTGCCAAGTCAGGCAGAGTCACATCGCAGCCTTGGCGTGCTTCTGCAAGAACTGATTGCTGCAATGAATGGCACCCTTGTAGTCCAGAGGGTACCTCCTGACACGTTTTGCTCTGCCCCACCAGTAATCCCATGTGTGGAGCTCTTTGTCCCCTGCTGTCCCACCACAGATAAGGATCCCCAGTTGTCGCACAGCCGCCTCTCACATCTGTGCCGGGAGGGGGATCTGTGCCTGGGCTGTGAGCAGAAATGCAAATCCTCTTTTCTGATGTCTGGAAGTAACCATCGGTGTGGGCTGACTGTATTGTCTGAGTTTTGGAATCGTGCTTTTTAGGGCGGGACGCAAGGTGTGTGGGGAGAAAGGCTGATTTTACCGAGGAGGGTGATGTGTCCGGATGGTGCCCTGGGGTCGGATGGGTGTTTATGGCACACAGGAGAACACGGGCACAGATATACACTCTTGGGCCAGCACTGCGATGATGGAGCTGCCTGGAGAGCATTATTTTGATGGCAGGTTCTGGTGAAACGTGGGGACTTTGGCCAGCCCAGTGCTTATGGGGCCGAGAGATGGCACCTGCAGAGCCAGGTTAATATCAGCCAGGTACACGTGTTCTGTGGTCGTGCCTTCATCCAAAGGTGGGGGAGTTCTCTGGCTCCCTATTTTAGGGTTTTATGTAACTCCCAGCTTATATAAGCCTTTGTCTGTTAACGAAACAGGTGGAGCATATCTTGCGTAGATTCGTCGCTGAAGAAACACTCATTACTTAACTCTTACTCAAGTGCTCGTTACATACTCTAAGAATATTTGTTAGTTCCTTTCTAGCTGCCAATAAGAACGTTCCTCCTTGACAACCTGCTATGGATGAATGATAAAACGTGTAATTCACCCATTTAATGAACTACATCTCAGAATACATTAGAAACAATGCTACTGATGTAGACAAGGGAAAACCAAGGCATCCCCCAGACGCTGGCCTTGGGCTGCATCTTGCTTGCCTTTGGGCAGGGGCAGTTTGGGGGTGCTGGTAGGGGAGGAAGGATGGTTTGGCCTCACAGGGAACGGAGGGGCAGCCTGAGATCCTGGGCTGGATAGGACCATGACAATTATTTTTGGATGGACTGGCTGAGCTCACTCAAACCTGCCATTCCTGCTATCGCTCAGCTTTAAATAGCAAGCCAGCGCGCATCTCCGCTTAGCACCATATGAGCCGGTTTGCACTCTCCTTCCCCCAGACGCTGTTGGCTCACCGACGTGCCTGGCGCTGCTCGGAGCTCAGAGCAGCACTGCACAGCACAGCAGCTCCACTTCCAGCACCTGGGCCTGGCCCTGCGGCCACATGAGGGCATCCTGGCACCCACATGGCCCTGCACGGCCCCAGAGCAAGTTGGCAAGTTTTTTCCCCTTTCATTCACTCTTCTCCCTTGAGAGGAAAAAAATATATACCCAGACAGCGAGAGCTTTGTTTTTGTTTCCATGGGAATTCTGCGAGAAGGGGAAGGTGTGAAAGCAAACTGAAATATCCTGGCCAAGCGCGATCGTGCTCAGCGCCTGGGCAGCCACAGAGCCATCTCACAGCAACCCAACCTGGGGTCTGCAATCCCCTGGCTGGGATGGGGCTGTGGGAGCTGCGGTGCCACGGGGAGTGCCACAGTGCAGGAATTGGCCGTGAGACACGACTACAGCTCCCAGGAGGCAGCGTGGCACGGCACAGTGCCCGACTTCCTCCTCTGCCTCTTCCTCCCTGGGGGTGGCAGCCGCTTCCCTGGGAAGATATGGGAGGAGGGAAGCAGCGCAGAGGAGAGCCGCTCTCCCCGCTGCAAGAATGCTGTTTGAGAGCTTGCAGGAGCCAATGGCAGCTTTCTTCTACCGCATGCTGCTTCCCTGTCCTTGAGAGCAGTGCTTGGCACGGCTCTGGGAGCACCGCTGGCCTCTGCGCCTCCTCTCTCCCGTGCTTGGCCACCACAGTGCCCAGGGGTGAGGCTGGAGCACAGGGCTTTGTGTAAAAGAAATGAATCAATAAAATCTCCATTTCTTCCCCTTCAGCTGTAGGGCTGCATTTGCTGTGCAGCAGCATGGGCTGCCAGCAGTGCCCAGAAATCCCTTCTGCAGATGCCTCTGTGTGTGTTATGCATCCCAAGTCCTTCGGTGCTTCCTTCTTGAAGAAGAGGAAAAATGTGACTAAATCACAGCTGAAAAAAATAATCACATTAAAAATAACCCTGACATTGTCCCTAACATCCCCACCCTGGTTTTCCAGAGCCCAGTGGCGTGGCTCCCTGTGTGACACCATGCAGTGTGCTCACCTTGGATAAGCACACGTGGGAAGCGCCCTTGGAGAGCTGCACAGGCGGTTCTGGAGGCTGAAAGTCAATGGGAGCAGAGAACAAAGGAACCCCCAGCCCTGCCTGCTCTGCAGTCACCCAGCAGCACTGTTTTGTCAGGGCTCGAGGTATTTGACGAGGCATGTGCCACTCATCCGCTCTGTGCGCTGCCTCTGGGTCAGGGAAGCTGATGGGAATGGTGCTCGGGATGGGAGAAGTGTGGTACGTAGGTGCCATAGTGCTCACCAAGAGGTTTGTAAGTAAGCCTAACCTAAAGATGCATTAACCGAGTTCTACATGAATTCATTAAGATCTCCCAGAACTCAGCTAGTCAGATGTGGGCATGATGTGTGCTGTCCCCTGGGCTGGAGATGCCCACTCTCTCCAACCAGGGCTGGGAGCAGGCATGGTCCAGGCAGCTGTAGGGTCAGCAGGGGAGCCTGAGCAGGTGGCAGAGATGGGGCATCCCCTGCAGGCAGTGCCCTGAGAGGTGTTCCCCCATCTGCCCTCCAACACTTCCCACCCCATGTTGCCATGAGCAATGTGAGGTAGTGTGTCCAGGCTTTGCCTGTGCTTTAGAACCAGATGGGGATGTCATTACCACAGGGTGACTTTCCATCCTTTCCATTTCCCTCGTTCTTTGCTTCTGAGTTCCCTCTGCTCGTCTCCAATGCTTTTCCGACGCTGAGTGCTACAGATGCCCGTGCTGTACCTCTGCCTGACACCACCTGCACTCACAGCTCCCCGTGATGCTGAGCGGAGCAGTGCTGGAGCTCAGCACCGACAGAAGCCGTGTCGCAGTGCTGCTGGGAACCCAGCTCAGATGGGCCAGTCTGATTTTAGGCATGAAGGGCATCACCCACGCTGTTCTCAGCGAGCCACCAGTCAGCCAAGACAGGGGAAACCCGCTTCAAACAGGCTGAGCTGACGTGGGGCTGCTTAAAAAAATGAAATAAACCCTTTAAGGAGGAAAACTATCATTACATCCATACTGAAACCTTAGCATAGGGACCAAAGTGGGTGCACTGAGTTCCCTGGGACAGGTCACCATGATGGCCCCGTGTGGCTGCAGCGGTGGAGGCTGTGGCACTGCAGAGGTTTGGGAATGCTCCCATCACCCCAGCACAGCTGTCAGAGCAGCTCAACGTGTGGAGGGCTTTGCTTTTCCATTTGCCAGTTCAGTGCTTTTCTATCTGTCTCTTCCCCCCAAATCTGCTTCTCTGCCTATTCTGAAGTGCTTTGAGAGCGCGTATGGGGAGCAGCATGAAAAATGCAGCATCTGCGTACTGCTCAGATACAGATACTATGTGACCGTAATTATTAAGCTGTCTCACGCTAAAAACACCGTTGCCTGCGTATTTAACTCCTTGTTCATTTGCTCCGGCTTTCTCGCTTGCTCCCCTAGCCAGGGGTACCCGCTGGGCGGCCAGCCGCCTTATTCCTACTGCAGCAACCCAGAGGGCACGGGAGGGGAAGGCGCGTCCTCCCGGCGGAGCTGCGCTCGGTGTTACCCCCAGCGTGCAGCAAATCTCTGCTTGGAAAATGCAAACTTTCTCCCCCCGCTAAACGAGCGCTCCTCGCTTATTACTCTTCCCTCGACCGCGGCGCGCCCTGCCCCGCGATGAGCCACAACCTCCTCCTCCCCCCGCTCCTCCTTCCTCCCTTCCTGCGCTGTCCCACGCCCGCTGCTGTCGGGGAGGGGTTTCCCGCAGCCCGCCCCGCTCATAGGCTGGAGGCGGCCGGTCCGGAGCTGGGGCCGGCGTTGGGGTGCAGCGGGGCGAAGTACGGCCCGGCCCCGCCGCTCGGGGACGGGACGGCACAGCTCGGCACAGCTCAGCCCGGGACGGGACGAGCGCTCTCGGCGCCATGGAGCGACCGTTGCCCCGGGGGCAGGAGGTGGGTGCGGTGCGGAGCGGCGCGGCGCGGCGGGCGGCTCGCCCTGCATTTCCTTTCCTGCCGGTGCGGGGAGGGGAAGCGTTAGGGGTTGCACTCGCGGCGTTTATTTGCGAGCTCTCCTCGCGCTGTGCTGGGAGCAAACTTCGCTCCCGGGAGGTGCCGCCCGCGCCGCGGTGCGCGCTTGGGATGCCTCGCTGCTGCTGCTGCTGCTGCTGCTGCTGCTGCGCGCTCCGTAGCTCCGTGCCGGGCGGGGGTCGGGGCGGTGTCCCGCGGGCACCCCGGCACCCCGTGTGCTGCCCCGCTCCGCCCGAGGGCCGAGACCCGACGGCCTCCCTGCGACGGCCCCGCTCGGCACCCCGGGAGCCTTCTCCACTTCTCGCCCTTTGTCTTTATTTGGCGTGATGCTTCCTCGCTTTGAGAGGTTGCTGCCGGAGATCCGGAGCCCCGAACGCCTGAGAGCTGCCCTGCGCGGTTGGTTACTCCAGCAGCGATCCTGCCGCGTGCCCGGGGCGCTGCGCCGTGCGTTACCGTCCGCGTCCTGCCTCGAGGTGAACGCGCGGTGCCTCAAGCGTTGGGTGGATGTTTTGGGCAGACCGCGTTTCCCTACGGTCCTATCCCCGACAGCGGGCACAGCCGTGTTAATGTGACATTCCTCGGAAGAGGGACGGCACCGCAGCGCTGCAACAAGCACTGTTTTGGTACGGTGTTACGTTTCCCAGCTGCTTCCTTTTGCTACTCGGAGAGTGGGAACGCCGTTTCAGGAGTCTTTAATTGCTCAAAAATGAGTCCGTGGCACCTGGCAGCGTGAGCTCATGCTGATGGCTCACAGGTGTTTTTTGGGGCTGCAGCTCTGCCCCGGCGCTCGGGATGCTCATGGCAGCCTCAGCCCTGGCCTGGAGTTTGGGAAGCCCTGGGCTGCCCTTCCCTGTCTTTCAGAGCTGCAGACGGTCCTTCTGTCAAGGTGTAACTTTTCTGCTTGGGTTTCTCACTGCAACACCTGTCTGCACGCTTAATTTTGTCCGGGTACATAACATCCTCCTTTTTGATCATTACTGCAAATGGGCGTTCAGGCTGTGGTCCTGCTGGAAAGGACCCACTTGAGTGATTTTGGGGGGTTTCTGTGCTCAGAAGCTGTTGCTATGACAGGAGAAGGCAGTGTCCCATGAGCTCCTGCAGATCCAGAAGTCTCCTGAGATCAGAACTGCAGTTTCCTTCAGCTGCTGAAGATCCAAATAGAGTTAGAAACAAAGAAAACGAAAGCAGGATGAACCTCGCTGGTGACTTCGCTCTTTCAGGAAGCATCCTGAAATCACATGTCTGAACGAGAAAGTTGCACTGCTTTTCTTAATAGCCATTGTAAGGGCTTGTGTCAGCTTGATGTTGTTATTCCCTGTCATTGGTGAAGTGCTCTTTAGACCGCAGGTGTGGCTGCAGCAGGGGAAGGATCCCATGTTTTACAGCAGGGCTGTTCTCCAGCAGTGATTTGGGAAACGTCTTCGTGCACGGAGGAAGTGTGGCTGTGCCTCACGTAGTTACGAGCTGAACTTGGCTGGGTACACATATTCCCTCCCTGGAAATGGGTTTAAAGCAAGTTAGCAGATCTTCAGGGAAGGAAGTATCAGGGGAACACGCTCGCTGCTGGCTCTGCCACCATTTTATTCCCGAGGAATAGCGTCATAAAGCGGGTATCGGTCGTGGGGGTTCCCACAGGCTTCTGGGTTTGTCCTCCTTGAGGGAAACCCTCACTTGAGCCCTCGGCTTGAGTTGCTGTGGGTGTCAGTTTGATGGAGTGGCCGATGCAGGAGCACCAGGAGCAGAGCACGGCCTCACCTTGCTCCTACTGTGCGTGGGATGGCCTGTGTTGTGTCCTGTGCTCTTGGGGCTGTCTGATGGACGTCACGTTTCCATCCTTTTTCCCTTCCGTTCCCCAAACCCTGCCCACCCCTCTTTGCACAAAAAAGAAGGCTGGTATGGTTTGTTGTTTCAGTCTGTGGTCAAGTTTTCCCATCACATACAGATGCATATTATTTTAACAGGTATTTGGTCCGGCAGCCTGGAGGGGGGCAGGAGGGAAGAAAGAGTTGGGGGGGAGGATAGCTCTGTTCCCAGTGTTTCTCTCCCAAACAAGCACCGTGCTGCTCTCCCACCCACATGGCACAGGGAGCCCAGAGCAGTGGGAGGCAGCTGGTGTCTGGGGGTAGCAGACACGTGTCCCTTCCCTGCTCTCACGCCTGGGGGAGCAAGAAGAGGCAGACTTGTGGATTTACAGGTGGGGCTGGTGCTCAGTGCTCCCACAGAGAGAGAGAGGGCTCAAAATGCAGGTTTGTAATGCCAAGATAAGATGGCTATGCCTGGGGATGTGGTGGAGTCACCGTCCCTGGAGGTGTTCTTGACCTGTGGGGATGTGGCTCTGAGAGACATAGTCAGTAGGCATGGGGGAATGGCTTGGGGTTGGACTTGAGGATCTTAGATGTCTTTTCTAACCTTAATGATCCTACAGTCTTGAGGTCTTATCAGGCTCATGTGCCTGAAAACGTGTCAAAGAGTGGGACTAGATGGGGATATTGCTGATTACAGCCCCATGGATGTGGTGGCATCTCCCTGATGAGTGTCCTGTGGCTGCATGGAGTCACGTTGGGCATATGTGGTGTCCACAGCACACTGCTCTCCACTTGGTTGCATTTCTGCAGCCTTAGAACTCTCCGTCTGTGCTATGGGGGCACTGTACTGACCATACTGAGCCCAGCAAATGAAACAATGCTTCCCCTCTGACAGCAAGGCAGCCAGTTGGCGTTCGTTATCTTTGTGCAAGAACAGTGTCTTGTCCTCCATCCTTTCTTCTTGGCAGAGGAGGTGTAGCTAACAGAAGAAATGGTCCACAGCCCAAAGGAGTGGGCTGTGTAGGGAGAAAGAGTGCAGTAAGGAGGCAATGCAGTGCTGGGAAGGCAGTTAGCAGAAGAGAAAGTGCACAGCACGCAGCCATGTTGCAGTGGGGACGGGGCGCTCCGGCACCACGCAGCGACACAGAGGGCCCTATGAGGCAGACAATATCCCACAGATCAGCTCTGTGACACGCTCTGTCCAAGTCTGTGCAAGTGGATGATTCACATCCAGTTGTTGTTTCTACTTATCTCGTTGGGCAGGAACTTGCTTTTCTGCACTCCCCGTGCCTCAGGGCACACGGGTCATGGACACGGCACGGAGCTGCTCCACCAACACGTCTCCAGAAGGGTTCACCTTTTTAAACTGGAATGCTTCTTTCACTTCCTCCCCCCCCTCCCCCAACACAGCTCCTGTTGTGAGCGTCTGCTCTGCATCGTCTCTTTCTATCTGAGTGAGGCACAGTTACACGGCGCGGTTGGCCGCTCTGCATGAAGCATACAGACGTGCCCAGGTCTCCGTTGCAGTCAAAGGAAGATGGGAGCGACTCAGAGAGTAGGCAGTGCCTACTGTGTCCTTTCAGAGGGAAATATTTTGGTCTCCCGTTCCGCTTTTCCTAAATGTCTATTCCTGTAGCCCCAGGGAGATGCCTTACAGTGTGTTTTTCCATGACAGAAGTTCCCAGCAAACTGATATTTTTTGCAGGGGTCCCACCCAGCTGTGAGCCCTCCCAGTGCGGAGTAGCAGTGAGTCACGGTGCCTTCAAGTGTGTGTGGTGCGACGGATCCCAAGACATTTTGGCAGCAATTGTGGCAAATGAGCCGTTTTGTTCGCTGGCAGAAAGCACCAGAGATGGGAGTGCTGTCTGAGCCCTGGCAGGGTGCTTTTTTCCCCCAAAAAACCGATCGCTTTTCTTCCTGCCAAGCAGCCTTTCTTCTCTTTTCTTTTTCTTTTTTTTTTAATGTGCAAAAAGAATGTAACTGTCTGCAGAAACCTCCTGGAGAGCATCACTGCACCGGGAGGCTGGGATGGAAAACAGGGGGAAGAACACGATTAACCTGGGGCTGATGGTGGGCAGGTTTCCATCTCGCACTGAGCTCGGAGGGCTCAGCTTGCAGGTCATAACCTTGGGGCTCTGATGGCTTCTAGGAAGGGCCATAAGGTGATGGGGATCTGCGGGCATCCCGTGTGCTGTGCTGGGGTTCGGCAGCATCTCCCAGTGCCTGCACCATCGTGATGGGGAGAGGGAAGGGAGCAAAAGAAATCCGAGGCGTCTGTTTTGTTCTAAGGAAGCTGTCGGTGTTGCTGCTGTGTGTAAATGAGCTGTGCTGCATACATTTGCAGGCATTCCGTTGTATTTAAGAAAGAAACACAGGGGAGCTCTTTCTGATATTCCCTTCCTGCAAGTTCCTTCTTTCTATGTGGCAGTTTTCTGCTGAGTTTGCCTCTTTCTGAGCTTAGTTCCTCAGGTGCTGACCCAAAAGCTGAGCAAGCAGTGCTGATGTGATCCCCACATAGAACCAAACTGTCCTGCAGCACAGTTTCCTGCAGGCAATGACCCAGCAAAGCACCTTTGGATACTTCCGTGTGTGATTTCCAACTGTGCTGTGAGCAAAGAAAAGCTGTGCCGCTGCTCACTGGGAGCCAGAGGATGAGCAGAGCTATTGGAGATCGATCCCTTTGCACTCAGCCACACATCAGTGGCAGCAGGCACAGGAATGCCATTACACTGAGCCCGGAGCAGCTGCCCTCGCTGTGCCCGGCTCCGGGTGTCTGCTACGTGCAGCTCGGAGTGTTTGCATTCCTCTGCTGGGTCCCAAACCCTCCTGCAGACGGGGCCCCCCAAATTCTCTACGGTCTGGAAGACCCAGAATAGCCTCGGGAGATGTATGGGATGTATAGGTTGAGATAGTGGAAATATGTCCTGCATTTGTATGACGTGTTTGGCTATATATAAGGGTACAGAAATGCACACCGTCCCCACTCAGCGGTCCCGGTCGCCTCTGCTCATTGTCACTCTGTGATCCTTTGCGTCATGCTGTCTTCCTGGCAAGCTTTCCAGATGTAGGATTTCTATACAGCTGATACACTGTGCCAAGAGCTGTGTGTCTGCCAATGCTCCCAAGCGCTGCACCTCTCATCCCTGCGCCAGGAATCCAAACCATGGGCCAACAGCCAGGTGACAGCCAGCGTTAGTCACTGATGCGCACCTAATGGTCAGCTTCCTGGTGGAGGAGGCGCTGCCCGAGGTGGGGCACGGGACGTGCATTCCTGTGATCGCCAGCAAAGGCTGAAACACAGCTCCAACAGCGAGAGCATCCCAGGGGTTGGGAAACTGCTGCGGCTCAGGGCTGGCCCTGGGTGCGTGCATCAGCGTGAGCTCAGCAGCGATGCTCCCCTGCAAGCACCACGGTGATGTTTTCCCTTCGTGTCACCGCTTAGAGAAGCAAATAAAAGGAGTCCTTGGGAAAGGCCGGGCTCCCAGCCGTAGGACAGAGTGCTGAGCGGGGGTCTGAGCAGACATCCATGCTACTGATGGGAACTGCCATCCCCTGCTGCTGGGGCTCCCAGCACTGAGCGTCCCCATGGTGTGCTCCTGGCTT
This sequence comes from Gallus gallus, assembly GCF_016699485.2. Classification (NCBI taxonomy): domain Eukaryota; kingdom Metazoa; phylum Chordata; class Aves; order Galliformes; family Phasianidae; genus Gallus; species Gallus gallus. Next base: position 19,227,011 of record NC_052540.1, read on the forward strand.
GGCAGCAGTCCTGGCAGGGAAGAGCTGCAGAGATCGATAGCGGAGAGGCAAGAGGCTGTGCTGCAGTCATTAGTGCGGGAAGTGCTAATTAACTCCTGCTTTTAGAGGTATTTATTGCTGATAAATGTAAGGAGATTCGCTGTCAGAGAATAATTGTTTTGGAAGCTGTTTTGAAATATTTTGCTTTTCTTGGGACTGGGCCAGAGGTAAGTAGTGTCGACTGGGACCATGCCTGAATATGCTGTTTGCTGTTGACTTGAGTTCGTGTTTCGGTCCTTCTCCAGCTCCGGTTTATCGACCCAGGATGGCAGCCATGCCTTATTTCTTGTTCAGTGATGCGGGAGGGCGTGCAGGCAAACAAAACCAACGTGTGCCTGTTTTGCTCCGTACGGGGATGTGGTTTGGAGCACAGATGTTCCCAGGTGCTCTGCGGGGCTCCGGCACCTGCTGGGGAGTTGGGATGGCAGCACTGCTCTGTGCCGGGTGTGGATCCAGGGCTGCCAGCACACAAACACCCCCTGCAGGGAACTCCTGTGAGCTGAGGGCATTTTTCCATGGAGGTGTGGTCCGAAACTGAATTCAAGTTTAAAATATGAGAAATTGGGCAATGTTTACATGGAGAACCTTTCATCTCTAGGCAGAGCCAGCAGCTGCTGAGGGCACCGTGCGTAGGATTTCCTTGGCACGCAGCCCGGGCTCTCGGTGCCTGCATCTTCTATCCCCACTTTACTGCCCTGCCCCAGTCCAAGCCGAGCTGTGCAGCATTGCACAGGGAGGTGTGCAGGGGCAGAGCTGGCTGCGGGACAGAGGCCATTGCACGCAACCCTGCCCCAAGGTCTCTGTGCAGGGGGGGGATGTCGTGAGAACTGAGGTCAGGGCAGTGCTCAGGGATTCACGTTCCTCACCCCGGGGTGGGAGTTGAGAGAGCATCAGCAGGAAGTGCCTGTTTTTACTGGAAGTGCTTTCTCCTTCCCAAATGGGGGCTGTCCCAGTTTCCTATGTTTGCGTGGTGCTCATCAGTTTCTGAGCTTGTTGCAGTTCCACCATGGTGGCTGCAAAAGCACAAATCCGGGCTGACTTCATTTCTAATTCATTTTGTCCTATTCCCCACCCTTCTGTGATTTGCACTACCACTGGATCCTCCATATAATTGCCTCCTCCAAAGCTGGCAATACCAGCAGGTTCTGCTGCCCATCCTTAGCCCTGTGCTGCAGCCCTCCTGCTCTGCTGTTGCCGGGGATGTGTTCCCAGCCAGCCTTGCACCCAGCAGCCTGCATGTTAACCCAGGCACGTTGCTCAGCTCACCCCTGAGCATGTACGAGGTGTCTGCACACAGGGCTGAGCACAGCCTGATGGAGCAGATTGCAGAGCTGTACCCAGTTGGGCACTCTGTACCTTCCATTAGCTCAGCTGCTGCTCAGGCTCCTGGGGCTTTGGCTGGGCTATAGCAAGGCTCATTTCTCCTCTGAAGCCCATAATCTGCCTCTAATCTCTAGGGCAGCGTCTTGCTGCTGGGGCTGACTCAGGTCCGACCGTGCCAGCTGTGGAAACAACTTTAGCTTTTAAAAAAAACCTAATAATAAAGAAATAAATCCTTAAGTTACGCAGCCGTACTGTGGTTCTGGGCAAATAGGCATTGCCACCCAGGTTAATTGTTCATCCATTAAGCACCTGGGTCAGCTGATGTGAGGAGAGGAGCACGGCTGTACCTGGCACGGCGGGGAGGGGAGGATGCACACCCAGCCCCATGCACTCCCACCTGCATGGGCTTCGTCCAGCACCAGCCGTGTGGGGTTTGGGTGCTGCCTTCCTGCCAGGGTAAATCGTGGCATGGCTCCTGCAGGGCACTCGAGTCGGGCTTTGTGCAAACCTCTTCTTTGGGAACGTGCTGTAGGTTTTGGTGAAGCGAGAACACCTCTTCCATGGATGGACCCATGGACGGAAGAGGTCTGTGGGTGGGTTTGTGTTATTTGGGCAGGCCTCTTGTGTGACTCCTGCAGTGGGCTGGTGCTGTGTCTACTCCTACAGCACGGGAGCTCACTTGCTGGGAGACGACCCAGTTTGTCCTGATTTTAGTCAAATGGGCATTTTTTGTTGTGATGATTTTACCACAGTTTGGGCCTGGTGTGGTATTGGCCTTACGCAATAATAAAATTATGTGCTTTTATTCCAAGGGAAAACAACAAAAAGAGTGTTCTCTCTGGTAAAACGTTACATTATTTCCTAATTACAGCATGCCCAGCTTGCTCTGTGGAGCTCACTCACCAACAACTGCAGTGTTCTTTGCAGAACTTAACATCAGAAGTGTTGCAAATGTTTTTAAAGAGCTCATTCTTTCACACTGCTTCTTTCACAGAAGCAGAAATGCTCTGGCTTCTGGGGAGTGTTGCCACGCTGTCCTGCCCGTATTTTTTCAGCAGTGCTGCCAAGCTGTGACATTTATTGCTCAGCAGAACAAAGGCCAAGGAGACCTTTTTGGATGCCAGGGGAGTAAGGTGCACGGGGATAAAGGAAGTCTGAATCCCGCATTGAGGCATTGCAGGTGGCGATGGGGCAAACTCGGTGCTGTGTTGAGGTGTTGGAGGTGGCAGTGATGGGAGTGGTTGGGGTGAATGTCATCCCGCGTCGAGGTGTTGGAGGTGGCAATGACAGCCCCGCTCCTTCTGCTCCTTCCTCCCCAGCCCCCCGTGGCTCCAACGTGCGCCGCTCTGAGATGTCCCTGAAGCACGAGGGCCATGCAGCTGCTTCAGCACTGAAGAGGATTGCTGCAGACATGAGCAACATCATTGAGAGCCTGGACACCCGCGAGCTGCACGTCGACGGCGAGGAGGTCGACTCGGAGGTGCTGAGTGATCCCAAAGGTACCGGTGAGTTATCAGTCACCCTGCACGTGTAAGAGCCCAGCGTCCCTGCAGTGCTGCACTCAGTCCATCTGACATGTGCTAACAGGTTGTGTGCTCCTTGCAGCGTGCATCCCCTTCTCTGCCATCTATCACACCCGTGGATTCAAGGAGCCGGGCACGCAGACCTACCTGACGGGATGCCCCGTGCGTGTGCGTGTGCTGGAGGTGGAGCGCTTCACTTCCACCAAGAAGGTCAGAACCCACCTGCCAGGAATGCCGTTCTGTTTCCATACAGCTTTATTAAAATGCTGTTTGCAGGTGAACCCTGGGTGCGCTCGGGAGGGAAGGTTTCCCATCTGCTTTTACAACCTAATGCTCCTGAGAACACAGCAAGGGCTCTGCGAGCGGCTGCGGGAGGGCTGATCTGCGTTGTCCTCCTGCACAGGTCCCAAGCCTCAACGTGTACACCATCGAGCTGACCCACGGGGAGTTCACATGGCACGTGAAGAGGAAGTTCAGGCACTTCCAGGAGTTCCACCGGGAGCTGCTGCGCTACAAAGCCTTTGTGCGCATCCCCATCCCCACCAGGAGGTGCGTGTGTGTGGCCAGCTTCCTAAACGAGTCTCAAATACCTTTCTTTGCTTTCCTGCCCAGCCATCTCTCTGTGGGTTTGGGGAGGTTTTTCTGGGAAAAGCAAAAGCCTTGCGTGAGAAGGGTGGTTCTGCATCAAGGTGTGCTTCTGCATCGAGGCGTGATGGTGATGCACACACTTAGGCTTGACGCTGTGCTTTGTGATTCCTCGCAGCCACACGGTGAGAAGACAATCCATCAAGAGGGGAGAGCCACGGCAGATGCCCAGCCTTCCACACACAGCCGAGAGCACGGTGCGGGAGGAGCACTTCTCCAGCCGCAGGGTGAGTGCTGGGGGACTCCAGGGGCTGCTGGCGTGCTAAATCCTCCTCCGTGCAAAGAGGATGCTGCTGCTCTCTGGGTTCGAAAGGGGCAGGGACTCCTTGTGGTTGAGTTAACCCATGATGCCCAGGATGACGGTCCCCCTGCTCCCACCTGCTGCAGTTTATAGATAGAAGAGGCGGCTCGTAGGGTCGGGTTGCACAATGAAGGCAGCCCCGCGGCCATCAAAATCTGAGTGATTTCAGTCTGTCCCCATCTGAAAGAGGAGATGGTAGTCAGGCTCTCGATGCTGAAATGGGTAATTTTAGCCAAGGCACACGTGTTCCCTGTAACTTCATCAGATGTGAACAGATGGGCCCCGCCGTGAAGCAGGTGGGTGTCTGCCTACCTCTCCTCTGCGGCTTTGCTGTTTGCACAAGCAAGCCTGGAAAGGCATCTTCCTTCACCCCTTCCTTTTCCCCTTCCTGCTGGCTGCTCCCTCCTGGGCTCTGTGCCACCGACACCCAAGGGGCTGTGTCCCGTGGCTGTGCAGATAACCCACCCTGCTGCACCCGCCTCACCACTCTGCGTCAAGTTGTAGCTTTAAAAGAGGAAGAGAAAGGTTTCCTCAATTCTATCCATCCTACTTAAAAAAAAATTTAGGCTCTTGTCTTCCTTGTTGCAGTGCCACACTGTTTACCAAGGGGATGTACGTCCCTGCTGCACGCTTGGGAGCATCATGTGCTAGGATGCCAGTGCTGCAAAGCACAGCGGTCTGAATGGCATCTGGTTCTTTGTGGTTGGCACTGTAGGACGCAGGCACACACGTAAGCTCTTCTTCGCCCAGTTCCCACCAGGGTGAAGAGATTTTCTCTCCACTTCTCTGCTGGGATGGGCAGAACAGGTTCTCCTTGGTGGCCCAGGGACGGGGCAGAGTGGTCACTGTGTTCCCCACGTCACCCCATTAACTTGGCACAGTGCTGAATAGGCACTCTCGGTTACATCTGGGGCTGAATTTTCCTATGAAACTATTACATACAGGCCAGAAGCACAGGAGACTGGTTTTGTGTTTACAGCAGCTCTGAAACTTGCACTCGGGCAAGAAAAATGACCTCTGAAATTGCAATGCCAAGCAACAGGTCAGCTGGGGGGGAGATGCAGTGCATGGGAACCAACCTGCAGTCAGGTTGTTGTGCCACTGAGCTCTAATCCCCACTGAACACATAACAACGCATTCATTTATCCATTCAAGCTGAAGAGTGTCTGATTTCTTGATTGCTTCCCAATATCAGACAGTTGGATTTCTTATTGTTGGGTTTTTTTTTTCATGCAAATGCCTGCATCCTTTCTAAAGTTTCAATGTTTGAATTGTAGAAACAGCTGGAAGACTACCTGTCAAAGATCCTAAAGATGCCCATGTACAGGAACTACCATGGAACGGTGAGTAGAAATCAGTGCACTTCAATGGCAACAGGGCATTCTCTCTCTTTTCACGTGTTGAACCTGCTGAAAGAATACCGCTTAATAACCATCTGGCAGTGGTTTGGACTCTGCTGATCACTGTGGCATGGATGAGATATGGCGAAAACCAGAGGGGAAGAGCGCGAGGCTGAGTGCTGGAGGTCACTGCTGTAACGAGGCAGAGATACAGCCTCAACTTAGGGCACCCGAAGGACCTTGTTCTTCATTTCTTTTTGCTAGCTGGGGAGAGGTGCTGCTCTGGAAGTCATTTGCAAGCTTCTGGCTTTGCAGGGAGCTCAGGCAGCCATTTGGCACCGGGGCAAAGAGCAGGGCTTTGTGCGGGTTCTTTTGGGGACGAGCAGCAGAGCAGTTGCAATCTGCACATGGCAAACAGTCATCTTTCGTTCTCAAGGCAATGTTGGGCTAACTTGGCAATTTTGATCAGCAGCATATGCAGAGCGGGGGAGAGTTATTCTACAGTATTTATCCCTCTTGTCAGATTAGGCATTGCTTGTCGGAATACTTTGCAGGATTTCTGCACATGTGAAGCTGCGTGTGACGAGACTGGGATGGGGGGATGGGTGGTCCCTGCCTGGGATGCCGTGAGCTGCCCCTCCTGTGCAGAGTGCTCCTCTGTCCCCGGCCACAGAGCCACATGTCACCGTGCATAGAACCTCTCTGGTTGTTGGCTCGTGTTGGATTTGGCTGCAGTGAAACATTCACTTTGCTGCTAAGGGCAGTGGTCCTGCGCTGGGAGAAAGCACAGGGAGCAAAATGTTTCCTTTAAACAAAAGAAACCAAAACAAACCTCCACCATTCTCTGTCTCGATGCTAAATTGTAGGTTTGTGGTTTTTTCCTTGGAACTGAATTTGTCCTCCTTAGAACAAAATGAGCACTTTGCTCTCTGTGGTTGAGAAGTCTCTGCCCGGAGTCTGGAGAATGCTGCCCCTGTTTGCAGCTCGGAGCACTTTGGCTCTGCAGTTCCTCCTATTGAGCTGCCAAGGGTTTCTGTAATTCCTAAATTCTTGGTAAAGTGGAGTGGCAAAGGCAAGCTGAGCCCAGCATGATGTGCAGCTCTTGCTTCTTGTACAGAACCCTTCTAATTTGTGCAATTTGATTAATTCTCACTTCTGCTTTCCATGCTGTGTCCTGAAGTTTATGCCATGCCCTGGGAGTATTCTGGCTGCAGGTTGGGTAGTTATTGTTTTGCAGACACCAAGTCCCCATTGGGTTGAGAATCAGACCTATTTATTATCCCCTTCCCTTCCCTTCCCTTCCCTTCCCTTCCCTTCCCTTCCCTTCCCTTCCCTTCCCTTCCCTTCCCTTCCCTTCCCTTCCCTTCCCTTCCCTTCCCTTCCCTTCCCTTCCCTTCCCTTCCCTTCCCTTCCCTTCCCTTCCCTTCCCTTCCCTTCCCTTCCCTTCCCTTCCCTTCCCTTCCCTTCCCTTCCCTTCCCTTCCCTTCCCTTCCCTTCCCTTCCCTTCCCTTCCCTCCCCTCCCCTCCCCTCCCCTCCCCTCCCCTCCCCTCCCCTCCCCTCCCCTCCCCTCCCCTCCCCTCCCCTCCCCTCCCCTCCCCTCCCCTCCCCTCCCCTTCCCTTCCCTTCCCTTCCCTTCCCTTCCCTTCCCTTCCCTTCCCTTCCCTTCCCTTCCCTTCCCTTCCCTTCCCTTCCCTTCCCTTCCCTTCCCTTCCCCCCTTTTGGCTCTGTGAATTGTGATTCAATTTCATATCTAATATCCCTTCCTGAAGGCTTTTTGTAGTTCTTCTGAGTAGAAGTGCTTAAAGACAATTACCATTAAAATAAAAGTTGTGGGAATCCAAACGTGTTAGCTGTCCACACCTATTTCTGGGAACTGGAAACGGAGGAAAGGAAGCCCAGATAGGTTGGGAAACAGGACCTGTGGGCTTGTTTGCATTCAGTATTAACAAATATATATATTAATTGGGTGTTTACATCATTTTTTATGTTAACTGCAATAGCTGAGAGTGGGACTAGATGATCTTAGAGGCCTTTTCCAACCTATGATTCTATGATTGGAGGATGCCTGAGCTGAAGCAGAAATGGCTTTGGTTGAACCAGTGCCCTGTGATCCTTCCATGGTTCTGGTTATTGGGCTGTAGCATGTGTAATGTTTTGGGGTTTCTGTGTGGCTTTTTCTTTTTGAATTTAGGCTTATCAGAAGCCAATTTTCTGTGTAAGAAAGAGCTGTCATCTTGTTGCTGAACAATTTAATTCTGAGCAGTGCTGTGATCCCATTTTATTGCTAGTCACAGCTGTTAATCAACTGTTTATGCTGTTGCTTTGGCCCACTAAATTAAAAAAAAACCAAGCATCTAAGTGGAAAAAGCAGAGTGGAGCTGCCAAACTCCTTCTGAAATGCAGACGCTATAGAAAGTTTGCCATAAATACATTGGTCACTCTCAACATGGCAGGGGTGGCTGTGACCACGGCTCGTGCGCCTTGCAGTGCTTCCCCACCTTTGGCTGCTTGTCTTTCCGTAGCTGATGGCTTGTGTCTGGGCTTTTGTTTTTATTATTTTGTATCTCTGCAACGATGCCGTTGAGTCTGCGTTCTCTCAGCTCCCATCTCATACTTGAAATACTCTGCTGCACGCTGCTCGGAAACCGGAGCAGGACCGCTCCCCGCAGGCAGCGCAGGAATCCAGCACTGCTCCTCCGTGTTCTGAGCACCGCTGCTGCGATGCTCTGTAACAGTACAGCTAGCTGATGCAGTATGAGTGACAATAAACCACCCGATCGGTTATTTTCCACTGTGCTGAGGAATCCTGCTTGGAAGTGATGAGATTAGTTTGCAAACCGAGCCCCAGTCTTGCTTGTTGCTGAAGCGCATCTAACTGCATGGGTGAAGAGCGAGGAATTTCGATAGGGTGAGAGGGAATGGCCTCAAGCTGTGCCAGAAAAGGTTCAGGTTGGATATCAGGACACATTCCTTCTCCAAAATAGTGTTGGTGCATTGACACAGGCTGCCCAAGGAGTGATGGAGTCATCTGGAGGTGTTCCGGAGCCCTGGAGATGTGGCACTGAGGGACATGGGCAGTTGGCATGGGGGATGAGTTGGGATTGGGCTTGGTGGTCCAACCGTAGTGATTCTATAAATTTCTCCTCCTCGTTTTTCTCCTCCTCCTTCAGGGATCGTTGTTTCTCTGCTCACAGCCAACGTTTTCAAAGGGTTTTGACACTTATGTGCAGCATTGTTTTCAGTGTGAGTAATGGGAGGGAGATGGCCAGTTTTCTGATCTGTCTGGTGGGAATGCCAGCCGCTTTCTGAAGGAGTGGAAATTGGTTTCTAGGCAAGGAACCAGCCTGAAATTCTGCTTAGGAACTCCTCTAAGAGCTTATGGCATGCCCTGGGCTTTCACACACTCCTTGTCTTGTTCTGCATGTCACTGCAGAAATGGATGGAGGTGTTCACTGCTCACAGCCGGTACTTTCCCAGAGCCCATTTCCCAGTGAGAATACTGATATGAAGATGGGCAGTAAAACCATGGAATAGTTTGTCCTAGTCCCTGTTTGAAATAGGCTGAAATCAGCAGAGAATGAGGGCATAAATTTGGTTCTGCTGAATGGAGGTTGCTTCATGTCCTTGGGCTACTGGGAGAACAACAGATCCTTTGTCCTTCTCCTGACCTTACAGATGGGGTGAGGAGTTTGGAAACGTCCCAGAGGGAAGAGCAGGGAGAAGGAAATGTTCTGTGATCCTGCTGCAATCTGGGGCAGCGCTGGGCACGGTGGGGATGGGGCCTGAGTCAGTCCCACTGTGACTGCAGGACAGGCTTATGTCTCAGGTTTGCTGATATTCTTTGTTACACTTCATGTTTTCAAAGCTTTGCAAAGCTTGTGGTTCCACCCAGTTTAACTCCTCTGTGGAATCAGATTTTGCAAGCGAAGGCCCTGAGATGGGTGCCCATGTGCAGAGAGGGACCTTGGAGGGCCTCCATGGCTGTTAGGATATCAGTAAGCTTGGGATGCCCAGAGATGTTTCTGTCCACTGCAGGGCCGGGGCCAGCAGACAGGCAGGGACGTCCCGCTGTGCCAAGAAAAGCCAACTCGCTCCAAATCGCAGGGTGTCCTATTTTTAAACTTGAATGTTATGTAGTCATGCTGTCCTTTCTCACCAGCTTTGCTTATCTTTGCATTCCTCCGCTGAATGCATTCAGCGTTCTCCCCGCTGAAGCAGGAGGAGCCGGGCGGAGGCAGGTGACTCAAATCTGAGGTTTGCTGATGCACCTGGTGGCGGGACCTTTGGCTCATCTCGGGCTGCACAGATCAGCAGAAGTGGAGAACATGCTGAACGCTGTTCCATAATACCCTGTTTCACTCTTCTCCTGCCCCACCACACCTGCACTGTGGGTGTTTGGCTCATGGGGGTGCACGGGGCCATGGTGTGGTGGAGTGGAGGCTGAGCAAGAGTGTTCTGTTTAGGTCTTGGTTTGAGGAGCTGAGCCCCAGAATGGTGTGTGGTGGTGGTGTAGGGGACTGGAAGGAAATTAGGGGCTTCCAGCCCCAGAGATGAATGCTCATTCCCTTTGCAGTTTTTCTGTGATCTTCCTGAGGATGCTGAAGTTACAGTGGTGACTTTTGCTCAGGCTCCTCTGTGGGTTCTGTCTTGGTGACAAGGTGAAGCAAAACTATTTTGTGTCTTTCCCCAGATGGAGTTCATTGGAGTAAGTCAGCTGTCGTTCATCCACGACCTGGGACCAAAGGGCATGTGAGTTGTGAGCTGTTTTTTTGTAAGCTACAGTTAACCAAGAACATGGCTCTACAGTGTTCACATTCATAGCTTTCCTTCCTCACTAACAACTCACTGGGGAATATTTTACCATATGGATATAAAAATGCATCAGTGTTCAGACAGAAGTGCTACCAGTTTGGGAAATAGCCTCAGTGTGGGCTGCTTTGCAAGACGTGGGCTGCAGCTCACCAGCTGGGTCATGGGGTTGCTTTCCTCCCCTCCCCACAACCTGTCTGCCTGCATGTTTATGTGCCTGCACTGTGAAACACTGGGAAGTGGTGAAGGCACCATCCCTGGAGGTGTTCCAGAGCTGTGGAGATATTACATTGAGGGACATGGGTAGTGGGCTTGGTGGGATGGGTTGGGGTTGAGCTTGGTCGTCTTGGAGGTTTATTCCAACCTTAATGATCCCATGATTGCATGAAATGGGGCCTTTTATTTCTTACATCTGCATTGCTTCCTTTGGGGAGCTGTTTTTGCCCTTCTTCTGGCCTTTTGGGTGGTGGTGCAGGGCTGCTCAGGCCAGGCTGGAGGTGCCAGGAGCCATCCCTTGGGTGGGCTCTGAAGCGGCACGGAGGGCACCCAGGGTGAGCCCTGTCATCTGTCCTGACTATGTTTGTGTCCTTGCAGGGAAGGGCTGGTGATGAAGCGCTCCGGGGGCCACCGCATACCTGGCCTGAACTGCTGTGGTCAGGGCAGGATGTGCTACCGCTGGTCCAAGAGGTACTGCGGGCTGAGGGGTGGCAGAGCTGAGGGCTCCTCTCCTGTGCTTTGCTGCTACCCATGCCTGGTGGTTTCCCCATCCCTGGAGGTGTTTGAGGCCAGGTCGGATGGGGCCCTGGGCAGCCTGGTCTACTGCCTGAGCTGGTGGCTGGTAGCCCTGCCTGTGGTGGGGGCTGGAAGTAGGTGGTCTTAGAGATCCCTTCCAACCCACGCCATTCTGTGATTCTGTGCTTCTATGATCTTAAAAGCTGCTGTGTTCATATGAAGGAGATGTCCTATTTCTTTGTAGTCTTGCCAGTATTACTTCAAACAGTTTTACAGGAGTTATCCATAGTGATTTCACAAGGAGATGACCTGCCAGGTCAAATCATTAAGTGCAGTAATACTGCCAGGGAGGATTTGTTCAAATCCTACAGATGATGGTAGGAAGAACTTACATCTATGTCTGGCTCCTACAAATAATTTCACGGATTTCACAAATAGAGAATGCATTCTCAAATAAATCCTCTAGGTCTTGTTGGATAAAAGGAGGAAAGTACTGAAATAGGCAGCATGCCCCATAATTTATTTCTCCTCTATCTTCTCACAGTAGTGTGAAGGTGTAGTTTTGGCTGTTTTTCTCCCTTTTAAATGCTAGGTTTGCAGCAGGCTCCAAGACTCAGCTTTGCAATTGCTTTTCAAAATGTGTTGGAAGCACTGTAAAACCTAACAGCTTATTTCTTACAGCTCTGCAAGCGTTTCGTCACCAGCCTGCACTGCCCATCCTTGTCCTTCTCTCTTGCTAAATTTCTCTTTTTCGTCTCTTTGGGTCATAATCTGCTTTGCTGCAGGTGTTGGATTTTCCATACCCCAAATTAGTTTCCCCTGTTATAGTAGGTTGGGCACATTATGGCCGTGGGGCAATGGAAAGGAACGTGGAGGAGGATGGCAGAGTGATTCCATGGAGAGCTGCCTGGGGAAATGAGAAGTGCACATACTGGAATCCATACACAGCAGGGATGCTTGGGAGTGGGGTTATGGGACTTTGGGGAGAGGAAGGGAGGGCATTTTGGCACCAAATGATGGGTGATGCTCGATCACCTCGTGGCACTGAAAGCAAAGGCAAATAATGAGATTTGGAAGTATCGGGGGGGCTGGGACTGTTACTAAGGGTAGCAGAACTCTCACGTTTTTGCAGTGCGTTCTGTTGCTGTGTGTGTTTCTGTGTATGCACAAGAATGAGGCGGAGGTCTCATGATGGAGACCTGTGTGGGACAGAGGGGGCCGGTTACCCCAGCTACGCGGCACGGGGAGAAAAATTAGAAATGCCATTTGCAGCAAAAACATTTTTCCCAGAGTTGCCTTCAGGCTGTGGTATTTATGTAAAACCTGCAGGTCATCTTTCATCACGTGCTTCTAGCAGAGTGCCTGTTGCTTGGCAATGAAGGCTGTCCAAAATGCCTTGTTTGTATGTTCTGATAGGAGCGAAAGTGATGTTAGCTTCCAAAGCAATGTGAGGCATTAGTACAGCTGCCCAGGGAGCGGTGCAGGTACCGTCCCTGGAGGTCCTCTGGAGCCATGAGGATGTGGCACTGAGGGACGTGGGCAGTGAGCATGGAGGGATGGGCTGGGGTTGGGCTTGGGGTTCTTAGAGGTCTTTTCCAGCCTTAATGATTCTATGGTAATTCGTTTTGGAGACGTCAGGCAGTTCCAGTATTGCTTATAGGTAGGGCATACAGCCTGAGTGGAGATCTGGGTTGAAAGGAGCCCTCCCTTCGCCTGGCTGGGATGTTTGCCTCACTGGTTCTGTTATGTCAGATGCTGCCTTTCCAAAGACCTCTATAAAAAGTAGCACGCAAGTTGCTCTGGAAGTCTTTTATTGGATTCAGACTTATGACCTAAGTTCATAAAATGTGCACTTGGGCTTTTCTGCTCTCCTAATGACTACTTTTGGTTAAATGCTTTCCTTCCCATGGTGAGCAATGCACGCTTGTTTGGAAAGCCTTCTCACGTTACTGGGGTTTTCTGGCAGTGTTTGAGGGATGTGATGCCAAGCTCCTGTGCCCCACAGGTGGCTGGTGGTGAAGGACTCCTTCCTGCTCTACATGAAGCCAGACTCGGGGGCCATTTCCTTCGTCCTGCTGGTGGATAAGGAATTCAGCATCAAGATAGGCCAGAAAGAAACAGAAACAAAGTACGGCTTGCAGATAGACAATCTCTCTAGGTAAGAAATCTGGGCTTAGCCAGACGCTTTTTTCTTTGCTTTTATTATTTTTAAGGAGTCAGTGGCATCTCCCTTTATTATTGTCAAAGCAACGCTGATGTATTCCTTTGCAAACAAAACAACAAAGCAAAGACTCTTGCTGCTCCTCACTTGTGGCATTAATAAAACATGACGGACAGAGGTGCATCTAGCACCATGCAGACGGGGAGAAGCAGCCCAATGAAAGCAGGGTGCCCTGTGTGTCTCTCTTACAGGTCACTGATTTTGAAGTGCACCAGCTACAGGCATGCCCAGTGGTGGAGGCAGGGAATAGATGAGTTCATTCGGAAACACGGCAAGGATTTCCTCACCGAGCACCGCTTTGGGTCGTACGCGGCTGTGCAGGAGAACACGTTGGCCAAGTGGTGAGCTGGGGGGATTTGGGGGCTCTGGATGTAAAGCGATGGTGGTGCAGGTGCTAATGAGAACGCCCTCCTCTGGCTGCTTCCTCCTCCAGAGCTTCCTCCTAGAGCAGCAGTGCTGCAGATTGGTTTTCCTGTGCCCCTCTGCTTCCATCCATCAGGTCCCGTCTCACAGCTCCTGCTGCTCAAATGGTTTTCGTAAACCCAAGCTAGCACACTACACCATCCTTTCCTGAGAGCCAAATCAGCTCTCACATCAAGTGAAGCCCAAGGATATGGCGTGTGGTTGGCAGAAGTACCGAGTGGCACTTAGTGATCTCTTCTTATGCTGTTTTGTCAAGCTGCTAGTAGCAGCTTGAAATTCCTACTGTGTGTTGTCCTAATTCTTGAAATAAGGTTTATGCTTGATTTTTGAGAGGAGAACGTAGATAACATTAGCACTGAGCCTGTTGGTCTTCAACTGTGAACCTGTTTGGTGAACGAGGAGGAAAAATTAATTTACGCGCTTTGTTTGGTATTGCAGGTATGTGAACGCTAAGTGGTACTTTGAAGACGTTGCGAATGCCATGGAAGCTGCTAAAGAAGAAATTTTCATCACAGATTGGTGGTTCGTACTTGCATACTTGGGTTTTGACCAGCTGTCCCCCTTGGGGCATTCCTGACAATGCCACAGTGTTTGGAGGCCGTACAGTATGGCAGCTCGCCGTGCCGCCAGATGGTTTGGCAGCACACCCAAACATCGTTGTGTTGGACTCAAAGGCCTTTTCAGGAGGGCTGGCAGCAAAAGATCATGATTGAAATCAACTGCTTGGTTGCCTCCTTTCGAGGAGAGGCCTGAAAGTGTATGAAGGCACCACCTGAATTGCAAGTGTTTGAGTTGCTTCATTGGGAGCATGAAGTGCTGTACAGCCAAGGGACAGGAGTGTTTGGCAGGGTGTAAGGGAATGTGGGCACTCAGATACCACAGATTTGGGCAGTGCTCTTCCCATGTCATCTGCGTGGGAGCTTGGGAAGAGGCAGCGGGGCAGGGAAGGAACTGCCAGTGGGAAGTGGAGGGTTTAATTCTGAGGTAGCAGTTATTATGAGAAAACTAATGTTGGCGTTGACAGATGCAAGCCTGCTTCCTGACATGGCCGCAGACAAACCCAATGCTCTTGGTGCTCCATGTGCAACTCCAGGTAGCAGTGCAAGATTATTGAGGTTTCAGGCCCTTTGTCTCAACATCTCATTCAGCAACAGTCAGTAATTAACACGCTGATCACTTAGGCCAATGCTCTGTTTGCAAGCTACACACACTGTGTTTTTCCTCCTTTTATTTCCTTAGGCTGAGCCCAGAAATCTTCATGAAGCGGCCCGTTGTTGAAGGGAATCGTTGGCGGCTGGACTGCATTCTCAAGAGGAAAGCTGTAAGTGAGCTGCAGCTCCTGCCCCTCTGCACAGCCATCCCTGTGGCTGCAGGGTCATGCTGTGGCCCTTCCCACATGGAGATTGTGGCCACGATGATCTTGGTACATTGCTGTGGAGAAGCGACACTGGGAAAGGGCTTCAGCTTAATGTGTTTCTCAGGATGAGTAGTGTTGTGCAGAAGAAGAGTGCCAACTCCAATGGCATCTTGTTCGTCAGAGCTGGGCTGTGGTGCTGAGCTTCTGAAGGAGGAGGTGATAAATGTGACTCAGACACTCCTGTTTGCATTGCTGTGTTATCCAAGCTAATAAATGCTTGTGTACAGTAAGCAAATGCTTTTATAAGCTGGAGTTCTTGATATGGATTTCTTTTTCCTTCTGCTTTCATCTCTCCTGTTCTTCCTGGTGGAGCAGCTGAGACCTGTTGCTGACCTTTGCCTGTCCTGGCACTCCCTCTGAAGACTCCTGTGTGACGCTCTGTGTGCTCACGCTCCTTTGTTTGTGCAGAGCTGTGAGATACTGGCAGCAAAAAAGGATCAGAGTGAGGGTTGTGTGAGCACAGGCTGCGTTCCCCTTGCCCACACAGCCTGTGGCAATGGCTGTGCTGGAACTGGTGCTTTGCCCCACATGAGTCAGGATGGGAGGCACAGCCAGGGAAGCCCTGAGCATCACTGTGTAAAAGGGCAGGAATCCAGGTGGATGTGCTCAGATTTGCTTTGATTTCCCTCCCCTCCCAACCCACTCATCTCCACAGCCCTCACCCATGCCACATCCCTAGGACTGTGAGGGTTTTGTGCCTGACTTTGATTGATTTGGATAGACTCATCCTTTTGGCAAATGGAACGTGGCCACAGGGCATGCTCACTGGAAGAAATTGGCTTTGTTTGCTGTGACAGCATGGATTTTCCTGTGGCTATAAATACCTTGTGTAAGTGAGGAGTGTTTCGAGGTCAGCTCCTGGAAATGCTTACCTGCCCTCACTTGTGGCATTCTTTGGCTTTGGCAGCTATGGTCCGGCTGGGGATAAGGCTGGCTGGGATGTGTCTGCAGTGCTCCCTTGGAAAGCAGAACATCATCCGCAATTTGGAGGCTGCCTAAGTCTGATCTCAATAGTAACGTTGTGGAAACAGAAACTTAAATGGCTGTGGAAAGGCTAGATGCTTAAACTGTCAGACTCCAATGCAAGATGTGAAGCTGTGCAGATTGATGGCAGGTGAAGTTGTCCCAGTGTGTGACCACCATCTGCCAAAGCTTACGAGGTACTTGTGAATTTTGCTGGTGCTTTAACACAGCTGTGTCCTTAGAAACCTTCATGCAGATATCATTACAGCCACAAAAAGTGCCATCCTTTGAGTTGAGCTCCTTGTATTACAAGAACTCATCTAGCTCTACCAGCAGAAGCTGCTTGCTGGAATTCACTCCGGTGCATCTTCTTTGGGAGAGATGTTTGTATGAACGCACTGGTTCTGTCCTGCATGTGCTGCTAACTGTAGGCAAACCTCAGGAGGTATCCACTGAAATTCCTGTGTGTTTCTTTCTGACAGCAACAAGGTGTGCGAATTTTTGTAATGCTGTACAAAGAGGTGGAGCTGGCCTTAGGGATCAACAGTGAATATAGCAAGCGGACACTCATGCATCTCCATCCAAACATCAAGGTAATTGCGTGTCAGGCAGTCGTGCAAAGGGCATTTGCTTCGTTTGCTGGTGTTGTACAGCCTCTGGGTATTTGGGTGTGAAATGGAAGAGCAGTGGCTCCATGCTGTGTCCACTATGGACATAGTGTGTGAAGACATACCCGTACAGTTGTTACCACTTCTGAGCATGGCAACCTCATTTCTTTTGGTTATAACTGAACATAAAACTGCTTAGTTTACAATTGCCAAAGCAGCTGTTCATCTAATTCATAAGAAACTTATTTCAGGTGATGAGTTAATGGGGCTACATCAGATGGAAAATTAGAGCTTGAGGATGTTGTCTCATCAGCATTTCTGTTCCTACATCGATGATGAGAGTCAACAGTGGATGTTTACACTGCTGTCATGAATGAGCATCATTGCACTGTTATGTGCTGTTATGCTGCTGCTCTGCCGCCGAGCAGAAATGGATTGCAGATTGTGAACCAGTAGCTAAGGCAAGATCCAGTACCTTGAAATTAGAGACGTATGTGTTTTAATAAGTGATGAACAAGCAGCTAAGATGATAGATTTACGATCGCTTGATCAGCTGTAGTAGTGGAGCACTCATTCCCCATTATCTTAGCAGTGAGAAGGGCTGGTGTCACTGGAAGGTGGGCACTGGCCGCCTACGGGCTCTGCAGTTGAAGCCACAGGAAGTCAGCCTTACGGTTCTGCTCTGACATTAAAGATCAAACTGCGTACTGTATGCTTAGATAGAGAAGTGCCTTTGTCATAAACAAATGTCAAGAGAATGTCATAAACAAATGTCAGACAACTCGATGATTTAAAAAAAAAAAAAAAAACAATAAAACAACTTCCCGTTTCTCTTATGTAGTGACAACAACCGAAGAAGTGAGTCAGATCACCAATATGTTGTTTTCTTTTAGATCAGGTTCTTTAGATCCTCATAGGAATGCAGCTATGCTGTTGAAACGTGGCCTGTCCCAACAGCAGCAAGTCCCTTGAAGTAATCACAGCCCTCTGTGGGGTTCTGTCCTCATCAGGTGATGAGACACCCGGACCACGTGTCCTCCTCCGTGTACCTCTGGGCTCACCACGAGAAGCTCGTCATCGTGGACCAGTCGGTGGCCTTTGTGGGTGGCATTGACTTGGCATACGGCAGGTGGGACGACGATGAGCATCGCCTGACTGACGTGGGCAGCGTGAAGCGAATGGGGGCCGTCAAGTCAGTGTCAACGGCCAACCTGGCAGTAAGTGGGCTCAGTGGTGGCTGTGCTGGATGTCTGTCTGCTGGGTTTGCAGGAGGGATGAACAAGCTGTGTCCGCTTCGCAGCACAGGAGTTCAGGAGGCTCAAGGGGGACTCGTAGAGCCATTAAGGTTGCAAACAACCACCAAGATCACGAAGCCCAGCCATGAATAGGAATGGAAAGAAGGTTCTTTAAATGACTCTTTAAGGCTAGGTCCTGTCCAGCCCCTGCTAGGGCATGGAGGTAGGCAGTTGGGTTTCACTTGAGGTTGGAATAGCAGTCACAGTTTGCAGGCTGTGTTCTTAACAAACTTAGCTACAGATGTACAGAAGGCAGTTGGAGAGCTCTCTGATCTCCCAGATGCTCGGGCCCTGAGCTTGCCAAGTTTTTCTGCTAACCTGGGTCAGCATGCAACCAGATAGCTCTAAAACAATGTCAAGAGGTGTCAGAGTGTGAGAATTACTTGGAGAATAGTAATCTGGAGTAAACTGATGGGTAACTGGTTGAAGAACGCACTGCTAGCTATCATCAATGGATTTTCCTGTAATTAAATGAGAAAGTGCATATACATGCAGCTATGTCCTGTGTCTTTCCAGTCTGCAGCAGAGCCATCTGGACACAACACCCCACAGTCTCCAGCTTCGTCCCCAGAAAGCCATTTGTTCCAGAAGAGTGCTGATGACGTCCCAGACATATCAAAAATGAAAGGGATAGGAAAACCCAGGAAGTTTTCAAGGTTCACTATTTACAAGCATCTCCATAGACACGGCATGCACCATGCTGACAGCGTCAGCAGCATAGACAGTGAATCAAGTAAGTAATGTGCTTCATCCCAGCTATACCCAAACGACACATATAAAGGCTGTGCGGAGGTGGGTGGTGGGCGTGCGTGCAGATTCACATAATTTCTGGGGTAATGTGCTCTTTGTAAAGAAGAAGAGTTGATTAATTCCATAACTATCAGAATAGTAATTATGTTTAGACAATATGTAAGTCTGTGTTACTGCAAAGTACACAAGAGCAGTTGTAAGTGGATTTGCATTTAGTTAATTAGCAATTGTCAGATGACGTGCTGCAGTGTGTGTGGTGCCCAGTGCTTATAATGTGGGAAAACTTTTGTTCCTGCATAGGAAGGGAGAACTGAGTCTTCTGCTTTTCAACTTGTATTTGTTACAACAGGTGAAACGATTTCTGAATATGACTGTCCCCTCTCATAGGTTTGTGTTACACAGATTCAAACCGGTCCACTTAAACTGAATCATTTCTGCTCGCTAGAGAGGCTGTTTGACAGCTGGATATTTGAATGCAGCTTTTAATTCCCCACATAAAAAGTGACTTCCAAGCTAAAGGTACAGGAGTTGGTGTGACTTTCATTCCAGCATGGAGTTCTTCCTGAAAACTCCCAGCAGAGCTTTCTCCTCCCCCTGGCTGGAGCATAGCAGGGCCCCTTGCAGTCAGCTCAGGTTGCATATTGAGGCAGCAAAGGCATCACAGTCTGTTGAGTTTCAAACCAGCTGGGTCTGGAATTGGGTGCTTTACATACTGTCACTTGTAGTTCCAGCAGATTGACTTTTCATTTGGACTCCTGTCACGTAAGGTGTCACCAGGCTGGAGCAGGGAGCAGTGCAGCAGAAGTAGGCATGCATTTTTGTCATAAATAGAGCATCTTGACTTTCTGCAGGTTGCTGTAACCCCTTTAGGAGTCAGCCAAATTTAATTCAGAGTTTAAAGCCCTATCTGAGAATGTTCCTTCACCTCCACAGTGAATCCCAAGGGAGCTGGGCAGTTAGGTGCACTGAGCTGTTCTCATCTCTGACTGATGGCAAAAGATGCTGTTGGAAGGGCTGTGTAAATGCAGCACCTCATCTGGAGGGTGCTGAGTTTTGGTAAAATGGTATCAAAAGATGGCATCGTTATTTGGAAAACAAAACAAAAAACCAAACCACCACCAACAAATAAAGCAAACCACAGTATTTCATGTGGAAACATGAACTTTCAAATCATTTCATTTTAGTTACGTTGCAGGAGATAAATCCTACTGTAGAGTCTAAATCACAACGCATCTAGCAGAGGAGCTGGAGTTAGTTCTGTAAGGCACAGTACATGGATGATACAATTGATATTCTTCTACACATAGCCACTGAAGTCAGTGAGCTCCCACATGGTAACGTTTAGGTGAAAAGACAAGCAGTTCTGGAGTAATTTTTTAGTCCAGCATAGCAATAATTCAGCATTTTATCTCCATGGCAAACTAATATATACATAAAACCTGTCCTGACTGTATGACAGATATTTAGGGAAGAAGAAATGCTAACAGAAAGACTAGGGAGAAAACAGCTTCAGCTGAGCAGGACTGGCAGGTCCCACCAGTGCTGTTGCATGGCCATGAGCCTCTCAACAACGCCGTGCAATGGGCAGTCCTGACTTTGGAGCATGTGGATTTCTATTTCCTTTGCCTGTGACAGATAAAGGATCCATCCGCAGCTTGAAGACGGGTGTGGGCGAGCTGCTTGGGGAAACCAGGTTCTGGCATGGGAAAGACTATTGCAACTTCGTCTTTAAAGACTGGGTTCAGCTTGACAAACCTTTTGCTGGTAAGTGCCCTCGCTCACTGGAAGCTGTGAAACTGCTTTGGTTTGGCAGTCAGGAAGAAGCAGCAAATGCCCTCTGAAAGGTCTTGGGCCAACTCTCACGTCATGGTCCATGGACTTGGACTGTGGGGGCAGTCAGCCTGCATTGCCCTTGGGGCCACGTCACAGAAAGCTTAGTGTGAGGATGGGGATGCTGCAATTTTACCTGTTTGCCTCCTTAGTCTGAAGACATCCAAATGTGCTTTCCTGTCCCACAGACTTCATTGACAGATACACCACCCCTAGGATGCCCTGGCATGACATCTCCTCCGTGGTGCATGGCAAAGCAGCGCGCGACGTGGCCCGGCACTTCATCCAGCGCTGGAACTTCACCAAGGTGAGTAGGGGACACAGAGACTGGAGGTGCACGTGTTCTTTACCTGTGTGACCTCCACAGATGTGCTTTTGTACTTTACTGTTTTTTACGCTGCTGTGTTTCAGTCTCCTCAAGGGCTTTTTCTCTCTGTTTCCTTGGGGCAGATCATGAAGCCCAAATACCGATCCCTGTCCTACCCATTCCTGTTGCCAAAATCTCAGCAAACTGCTAACGAGTTGAAGTATCAGGTGCCTGATGCTGTTCATGCCACAGTCCAGGTGAGTGCTGGTGGTGTCCTAATTGAGTTCTCCTAAGAGCATTTTTCATCCTTCTGGAAGGAAGCGTCACTACCAACCCTCTGTAGGACTTAATTTAAGTAGGAGTTTTTCATGTTATGTGTATTGTTTGTAGCACAGCTGATCAACTCCTCAACTGCAATGAAATGATGCATTAGTTTATGCCTCCAGCTTTGGAGATGAGGGGACGGAGCAGCGCGCGATATTCAAGTTTGGGGAGCACCACAGCTTTGTGTAGTGTGTTGGTTTTTGTTTATTCTGCTGCTCCTCCTCTAATGCCCATCATTTGGGTTTGTGCTCTGGGTAGGCTGGTGGGTTGGCGTTGGACACGCAGTGTCTGTTGCCGATGTCCTCAGAGCTATCCGCCCAGCCATGGAAGCCCTGTTCAGATGGGCAGTGGCCATTTGAAGCCCCATGTTAAGAGTAGTCTTGTAACTGTTGCTTTCTGTGTTAAATTTCATCTGTGAATCTTCATCTTCAGACCTGTGGGTCCTCTGCGCTGCTGCACACTCTGCCCACAGTTTTGTTTCTGACCATCATCCTCACGATGGCAAAAATGCCTTTATTTAAAACACTGTTAGCCATATTTATTGTATATATTGAATGCAAGTGCTAACCAGCAGAAGCATGGGCTTGTTAAATAACACAAAGTCCAAGTAGTTATGCTGAAGCAGCAAGTCAACAGGGTGTCTCTGTGAACAAAAGATGTGTGAAATAAGAGGGATGAGACCCAAACCAGGAAACATCCATGAACTCACTGTTCAAAAGGAGCGGTCCACCCAGATGACAGCAGCGCCTGGGGATGCTTCATGGAGAAAGAAACATTTGTCTGGGTTTGTGGGCTGCCGGGCATTGTCTGTGCCTGGCCGTGTGGTGAGGGGTGGGCAGCACAGGCTGTGTGACAGCCCTGTGTCACGCAGATGGGTTTGGGCCTTTTACATCAAGTGCCAAAACACTGTTTGTGGCTTGTTGAGAAATGGTCTCGCTCCAGGCACCACTGTGCTTCTGTGTGGCTGCAAATACCTCCCCAGCTGTGTCCGTGACGCTGGCTTATTTGGAAACTCTGCTCTCATGGAGGTGTGGGGGCTTGCTTCACAGAGCACGCTAACCATGAGATAAAGCTCAACCTGAAATGATGGGCTTTGCTGTAGAAAAGAAAAGGTTAAGCTCTGGTGATTACCAAGCTGGAAGCTGGGTTTGTCTTGTGAATTATTCATTTAAAATACCTCTCTCATTTCTAATTGATGCTCAGTTGCAGCTTGTAGAGCCCTGTCAGGGTCCTGATACCGAATTCTTTGCTGGGACACCAGCCAAGCCTGTGTGATTCCACCTTGGTGCTGCTCGGGGACTATGTGAGCAGTGTCAGAGCAGGAGTCACTGTGCAGTGTCCCTGGGCATGAGATGATTGTCAAAAATCTGGCTGACACTTTTCTTGTTTCTGAGCTCGTTTGCAAATCTGTCTTCAATTGTGGGCAGATCAGAGGCAGAGACAGCACAAAGGGTCTGTGGGGATTGCTGGTCTGAGCCACTGACCTGTCATCAACACCTTCTGACCTCACTGTATCCTATGGCATTGCTGCGCTTAGTCAGAGGGGAGCAGAAGAGTGCATTGTAGGGTGGGTTTGGAAGAAGGCGGGGTGAGCAGGGGGTGAGCAATGTGTGCATGGGAAGCAAATGTGGAGGTGTGGACTGGGAGGGTGGAACGCTTGGATCAGCTGTAGGGGTGGTCAGGCACAATGCATCCTTCGTCTGCTCTCATCTGAACTTGTGGTCTTTGCTTGCCATGGCAGTGTGGTTGCACATGGATTTTGCAAGAGTCAGAAAGCCGAAGGCAATGTCGGTTTGTTTCCATTCCAGAGTTGGTGATTATCAGCCAAAGACAGCATTACTGAAGACGTGTGGTGAGGCAATATCTGGACCATGATGTAAATGCAATGAAGATTTAGTGCTCTGTCAATGACAAAAGCCTCTTTGAAGTCTGCAGGAGGGCCTGCATTGTTCAGGATTTATGCGTTAGCTCTTAGCAAGCATAAAATTTATGACTCTTTTGTCAGTGAAAGAAGTCAAAGATGTTGAGCCTGAGCACTTCACACTGCTGCTGTCTGTGGGACTTGTGAGAGGAGAGAAAGAGGATGGGGATGCCAGCTCTTGGTATTGGCATTGTGGCCTTTTCTCCATAGCAAAAGAATCATGGAATCATAGAATCATAGAATTTCTCAGGTTGGAAACGACCTCAAAGATCATCAAGTTTGGATTTAAAGTAGATCATTTAGAACACTCTGTAAGGACAGGACAGATTGCCTGGGGTGAGATGGAGCTGCACAGTGCTGCCCCTGGTGGACACAGAGGTCTCCTCCTGCCTGTCCTTATGGCTGTGGAGCCATGAAGTGACTGGTGCTGGTCTCTGACTTGATCCAGGTTGGAAACGACCAGCCTTTAGTTAGAGGAGGGCCAAGCTGCAGAGTCTTACCTCTGGGCCAGGATCTTCTATTGCTGCTTCTTCCCTCCCCACATGCAACTTGTGTGTGAGGCTAATGCAAAAGGGGATTTCCTTGTAGCCCTCCATCAGCAGAGACACTGCTGGGGGCTGTGGTTATGTCCAGGTGGGTCCCCAAGGACAGGGAGGCAGGCTGGGATGTGGAAGAGCTGGATTTGAGGTTGTACCCAACACCAGCTTTTTGAGAGATGCCGTGATGCTGCTCTGAGACACGGTGACAGTCCTTTAGCAGTGGGCAGCTTCATGTGTTGTGTGGAGAGGGCAGAGAGGAGGGGATGGCAGGGAAGGGCAGGTGGGCTGCACCCTGGGAAGCTGTGGGTCTCAAAGGGGATCGTTGGGTGGTGGTGGTTGTCATTAGCTGGGCAGGGAGAAGGAAAAGAAATGCACTGGAGGGATTTCCAGGAGAAACGAGGTTGAGCCCTGGAAGAGGGCAGGTTTGTGCAGTTAGTGACACACGTTTCACAGATGATCTATCTTGTTTTCCTCTTCTCCAACGTGTCAGTGCACTAATGCGCTGCTATGATGGCTCTTCTGTGATGCTCACAGCTATTGTTTCACAGCTTTTGTCTTGACAACGTTTAGAGACAGAGGCTAACCAAGAGTAATTATTTTCCCTGTGCAAGTACCAATGTGTAATTAAAAACCACATTTCCACCCAGGAGAATGCTGCTCAGGGCATGCCCTGACTGTTGCTGTGCAGAGGGTGTTTCTCATGTGGGTCTGGCTCTTTTGCAGGGAGACAATGTGCCCTGGGGACCTTGCAGTATCTGCTTTAAAAGTGGATTTCCATAAAAAAAAAGTAAAGAAAGGAGTTTGGGCAGCTGAACTGCTATGAATTTCAAAAGTCATCTCATCTCAAATTCTTGGCTGAAGAAATAAATGACCTCAGGTGCACATGGCAAGGCTGTGGCCAGCGTTATCGGGCTGGCCGTGTGATTATATACTGCCCAGCTGTGGGAAAAATGCACTGACCCCACTGGAGACCTCAGCTTTACCGGAGAGGTCGCTGATTGGGTGTGCACCCCTAAATCTTGGAAATTCAGGTTGTTTTAAAAACAGTTTCTTGTAAGACCTTGAGCAAGAATGGGACTTCTGTGCTCCTAGGAATTGGTGTAGAGGTACTTAGCTGGCAGGGTAACAGCAGTGGGACAGGGCAGTTTCCATCAAAACATTACTCAGCATTAACACTATTCTTGAGCCTCCTTTTCCCTTATTACAAATGCAGTATGAATGGGGAGTGTTGCACTTACTGCCTTTCCTAGTCAAACCCTGAAGGGCAGCAGTGCCTCTCAGATGACACAGCGCTGCTGGAGCAGAGGCAAAGTGTGTCTGTGCTTCCAGGTGATCCGCTCTGCTGCAGACTGGTCGGCTGGCATCAAGTACCACGAGGAGTCCATCCACGCTGCCTACGTCAGCGTGATAGAGAACAGCAAGCACTACATCTACATCGAGGTGAGTGGAAGGAGGGGAGGCAGCGGGGTCGTGGTGCTCTGAGCATGGCTGGCAGCCATCGGGAGGGCAGTTCTTGAGAGCTGGCCTTTTAGGAATTTTGAGACTTGGAGATATTAACACAGAATCTGCTCTGAACTTTTGGGCCTGTTTCCACTGACATCAGATCAAGGCCCTTGATCTGAAGGAAAGCATGCTGATATCTCATCTCATGCAGTATGTGACAGTAGTTGTGCTTGCCCTTCCCGCAGAACCAGTTTTTTATTAGCTGTGCTGATGACAAAGTTGTCTGGAACAAGATCGGCGATGCGATTGCTCAGAGGATTCTTAAAGCTCACAGGTAAGCTCTCCTTAACAAGGCAGTCAGAGTCTGCCAGCTGCCTTTATGCAGTGTGGTTCAAAATACTATCGTAATGGACACAGCTGTGCAGTAGCTCTTCTTCGCGGCGCCTGTGTGGTCAAACATCTACGTTCTTTTACAGCAGTGAGACTCTGCAGTGGTTTCTGTGCTACCAGGAAACGGTTTTTTGGACTGACTCTGATGCATGTGTATATTTAATGATGTAACTTGTTTGAGAAGCAAGTTCTTTGTGCTTCCCAGAGGTCCCACCTTTGTGTATAGGCAGCCAGTCCTGGTCTGTAGGGAGGGCAGGCTGATGGATGAGAAGGTTAAACTGGGATGCCTGGCTTGTTTAAACTATCTGTAGAGAGGATTGCTTTTAAATTGGGGATGGAAACACATTTTGAGGATTTTACTGCAGGGTTCAGCTATTGATGGAGGCTCTTTTTCCAATAAGTGCTGGAGAATACTAACAGCCCATTGCAAGGGGCTGCAGTTTGTGCTGGGGTGGACACAATCCAGCTGCAAGATGTTCCTGTTACACGAGATGCCTGACCCCATGCTAACCTGAGTTCCACAGGTAGAGGCTTGTTTTTGATCTGATCCTGGGCATCCTTGCTTTAGGCTGCTCTTTGGGAACTTATCTTGAAGATCTATGTATGTCATAATATAAAAGAGCATCCCTGTGCTGCTGGGCCAGAAAGCTTCCTGCACTTTCTTTCACATGCTGTTTTTCCACATACAGCTATAGGGAAGCGCTGATGGAAATGAAATAAACTCAGATCCTCTGTCTAAAACTATATAGCTATATTTACCTTCTTGAAAGGCCAGTGTTCTGCTTGTGCCCTGAGCTTTTCCCATCTTTTCTGGCGTTTCTGACTTCTTCAGGCCAGAATGAAGCAGGCACTTCTCATTAGATGTTGGGTTTCTGCCCGTTGTAGTGCCCAGCAGCAGAGACTGCAGGGCTGCTTTGTACCACTGGCAGAGAGGCTTTGGGATGCTCGGACTTTCACAGTGGTGCACACAGTCTGCAAAAAAAAATGTGAGCATGAACTACTGATGAGAGAAGACCTGAACCTGGGAGTACATTTCACACTATGCTCCCTTCAAGTTTGTATAGTGGCCTCGTGGACAGAAGCCAAACCAGTCAACACAGAGAAGGTGAAACCAAGCAGGAGGACTTGCAGGCTGATATTTTCCTCGGATGTGTTGTTGTAGGGAAAACAAACGTTACCGAGTGTACGTGGTGATCCCACTGCTGCCTGGCTTCGAGGGCGACATCTCGACGGGCGGGGGCAACGCGCTGCAGGCCATCATGCACTTCAACTACAGGTACTGTGTGCTGGGGGCCACCCAAAACTGCACCACAATGGGGCCCCATGGCTTCAGCTGCAGTGCTGTGCTGTGGTATGTGCCCTGCTCGCAGAGGGAGGTCCTAGCATCAGAGTGAGTTGGGTTGGAAGGGACCTTACAGCCCACCCAGCCCCAGCCGTTGCCATGGGACTGATATAGGTTGGTGACACCTCCCACCAGCTCGGGCTGCCCAAGGCCCATCCATGAGCTTGAGCACCCCCAGGGATGGGGCACCCACAGCTCTCTGGCAGCAGTGCCAGGGCCTCATGTCCCACTGAGTAAAGAATTTCATCCTAAACATGGACTGGCATAAATTTTTTTTAGGAATTGAGCAGTTCTTGATAGTTTTTCATTTGTACGGGAAAACGTGCACACGTTTCTTCTGCTTGCGTGGGGTATTTAAAGGGCGTCTGTGTTTGCAATTTACCTTGCTTCAGTATATGCTATTGCCTCGAGCTGCTGTGGCACTCAGAGCTGCTTAACTCCTTTCCAGGACCATGTGCCGAGGAGAAAATTCAATCCTGAGCCAGCTGAAGCCAGAAGGTAAGAGCTGTATTCCTTTCCAATGTTGCCATTGGACAGATGGATCTGTAAGCTGAAGCTCATGTTTTCCAGTTGTAGAATTTTGCTGGGAGAGCTACAGCTGTGCGAACCCCAGGCAGTGGGAACAGGCACACCAGAAGCCTTGCTGAAAAACATTAGGCAGCAAGGCCCTACGTGCAGCTCCTGGCTGCACACAGCTCACTTGTTGCTGATGTGTGCTGGTGTAGCCAAGGGATTGGGTTTGGGCTGAAGCATCATGAGCGACCTCAGCCTCCACAGCATCCCAGAAACCCAGAGGTTGTGTGAGCCTTGGCTGCCTTCAGCCTTGCATCTGGATGCAGCTTCATTCTGGAGGAGGGGAGGACCCCAGGGAGGAGCGCAGCATGGTTCCAGCTGCTTACGTGTGTTGTAATCACGAGAGGCATCCCAAACACTTGTTAGTTCTGGTGCTCTGCGCAAATCCGTGCTGCAGGCAATGACACTGGGACGTGTACTCAGTACCATGCACGGGCAAAGCACCTGCTTATAGCCTTTCTGCAGAAAAGCAGGCACGAGGTCTGGTTATTTTAAGGTTCCCATATCAGCTGGGAGTACTTTCATGCTGTGCGAGGGGGATTTGGGTCACCTTTCTCTAAAGTGAAATGTCTGAGCAGGCAGCAGAGCAGAGAGCCCACAGGTGGTCTTAATGTCCATTTTTAAACAAACATACTTCCAGTCCCTGCTTGTGTGCTTTTGCAGCACAAGATGTTAAAAGTAAGCTGTGCTGTTCATACGGGGCTTCACATAAAGAGGACTTTTTCTTATTTTTCTCAGCCCATTGGTTTTGTTCTCTCTTCATTCTCAGTTGGAGATAAGTGGATCAACTACATTTCCTTCTGTGGGCTCCGAACGTATGCAGAGTTGGAAGGAAAACTGGTCACTGAGCTCATCTATGTCCACAGCAAGCTGCTGATTGCTGATGACAACACGGTCATAATTGGTGAGCGGGGATTCTGCCCTTAGCTTCTGCCTTGTGCCCAGCGTGGGCTGCGATGCTGCGTGCTTCTCTGTGTTGGGAGTTCTTCCTTGTGAAATACTTTGCTGTTAAGATACAAGCGCATAAATTCATCAGAAGGGGTAGGTAGGAGGGAAAAAAGGGTTTGGAAAGCTGTCATTTAATTTGTTGTTTTTTTTTTTTAAAGCAGCTTTAAATCCCCGTGTAGCAGTTATGAGAATCCCAGCGCAGGGAATATTGTCCATCTGTCTTGTATCAGGCTCGGCTCTAGCAGGAGGACTTGTGAGACTTGTCATCTGTTCCTTAAAGAACAGAATGTGCCGTGAAATTTGGACGGTTTGGACAACATGTGTCATTTATCAGCTCTGTTTCCTAGGAGTGGGGAAATAGGTTATAACAAGTAAGAGAGAGCATTTCATCTGTCTCTGTTACCATATTTATTATGAGACTGCGAAGCAAAGATGAGGGACCTCAGGCTCTGGATTGCACACTGCAACGGAAAAGCAGAATTGGAGCCCGTTTCTTTAACAAAACCCTTTCTGATCTATTATATCAGCAAAGAGAACTCTGCCAAAGAACAGTTCCATAGCAGATTTTGCAAGAGTCAAAACTCTCCCCTCCCTCAGAGCAGCAGCTCAGCCCTCGCCTCGGATGGCTCCTGGTTAGGTTTGCTCTCCGTGCCCTCCCATGCTCATGAAGTAGCATTGACCTTTCTCCCCTTCCAAAAATGATCAGGACTAACTAAGCCCAGGCCTCCACATTCCCAGGAGGGACCATTCCCTTGGTGCTGTCTTTGTGCTTTATCACTTATGTGAAGTTGTGTGTTCCCTGCCAGGCTCTGCCAACATCAACGACCGCAGCATGCTGGGCAAGCGGGACAGCGAAATAGCCATCATTGTGCAGGACACTGAGACTGTGCCCTCGGTGATGGATGGGGAGGCGTACAGCGCCGGGCGCTTCGCCCAGTCCCTCCGGCTGCGCTGCTTCAGGTAGGGCATGGGGACTGGCCAGGCTCAGGCTCAAAAGCTGAGAAAGCCAACGAACTGCTGCTGTGTCAGACTGAGCACTGCTGGGCCTGGCTCCAGCCCAGAGTTTGGCTGCTGCTCACCAGAGTTAGTCTTCCTCTGGCTGTCCCTGCCCTCAGCTGGCAGCTTGACTCACGGAGCATTTTGCTCAGGGAGTTCTCTAGGAGAGCTTGCAAATAAGACAGTGATGTTTTCCTCCGGATGCTGCTTTCACACTGTCTCAATTTTGGGTGTTGGTGTCTCTTTCTAATGAGAGTTTGTTCACTCAGAGCAACCATTTGGCTGACAACACAGTTGGTTTTCATTAAGACCTCTTTCCTTTTCCTTTCTTCACCGCCATATTTCCCATCTGGACAGTTACTGCACAGAAGAAAGGGCGAATATCAGGCAGCAGTAAGGCTGAGGGGTTGTGGCAGCAGGAAGGCACGCTGCCTTTTGGCAAGTCCCAGGGACACTTGGGGACTTGTGCGTTTGGGACAGATACCTTTCCTGGTGTTTCCAAGAGAGGGAGTGCCAGGACTTGGCTTGAGCAGGCATCAATCCCTTCCCGTTTGTATCTCAGGGTTGTCCTCGGCGGCTCCGATCTCAATCCAGACCACCAGGATCCCGTCTGCGAACGGTTCTTTAAGGAGGTGTGGATCTCCACGGCAGCTCGCAATGCCACCATCTTCGATAAGGTGATGCCTCGTCCCATTGCAGGCGGGAGGGCCGGGCAGCATGGCCAGCTCCTGCAGTCGGCCAGATGTTCTGAATGAATGAACAGCATCATTAAAATGCCATAGCTGGGAACGAATGGAGCATCTTCACACCGCTCCAGTGTGCTTACTTTAGTTGGCCATCTCCGAGCTGCTTTTTAAGCTGCTGCCATCCAGAGGAATATGTGTTCAGTATTTTTATCTTTCTCAGGAAATCCACCTTGCTGTATTTCCCCATGCTGACCTGCCACTGCTTCTCTCTGTTCCTCTCAGGTATTCCGATGCCTTCCCAGTGACCAGGTGAATAATTTAGCCCAGCTGCGTGACTTCATCAACAAGCCAATACTAGCAAATGATGATCCTGTGAAAGCAGCTGAAGAGTTGAAAAAGATTCGTGGGTTTCTGGTACAATTCCCCTTCCGTTTCCTGGAGGAAGAGTACTTGCTTCCCTCTGTTGGAACAAAGGAGTCCATGGTACCCATGGAGGTTTGGACTTAAGGAGATGCAGACTGCTTTACTTTGTAAAGTTTGGTTCTCTGGAGGCAAACTGATGAGCGATATGTGATTTCTGAAAGCTGTTCATTGCTAAGGGAAGCAAAAAAGATCTCCACCAAGCTAATGTGCCTTTCTCAAGGATCTTGGTGGAGGAACTTCAAGCAAATCAACACTAGAAAGGAGAGGAGCAAAAAGACTCGGAATTTATGACAAATAAGAAGTTTCAGCTCTGAAGGAGTTACTTCTTAAGGCATGTTCTGAGCTCCTAAAGGATGCATGCCACTTCCTAGGACAGGGAACAAATCCTAGCTGCTGTTGTTACTACTGTCAGCTGCGTGCTGTGGTCACACATGCGCTGTGGGAGCCTCCTCAGGCTCTGGGGCAACACGTGGTGGCTCAGCAGAGACCCTCACCTCATTTTGGGCACCATCAGAGCCCTTTGAGCAGCTCTGTCACTGCAGGAGGTGCTGCCCAACCATCACTGCTTGCCAAGCGTGGATGTTGCATCTCTTAGTTGGAAACATACAAACAATCTGTTGTCGGAATCAGTATTTTGGTCTCTTCTCCCCTCTAGGGGAGGAAAAATACTGTTTTTCCCTTGGCTAGAGCAATCAGCATTCCTATGTGCAACATGGTGCTGTGTGGGTGCTGACAAAGGGCAGCCTACGTGGAGCTGAAGGTGTTGGCAATCAGCAGCTCTCTGGCCTTTACAGAAATACAGCGCATCACTTTGTTTAAAAGGCACATGAAAGCTTTTTCCAGGTATTAAACTAAAGCCTTATGTCTCTGGAGCTGAAGGCAGATGAGGCATTGAGTGCGACAGGGAACAGCTACTCGTAAGCTAGCATGAGCCAAGCTGAACACTATGCTCTGCATACTTCATTCATGCCATTGTATCACATTGTATAGGCAGACCTTTCCATTCCTTTTTTGCTCCCTATTTAAAAGAAGGTTGAGGACATGAAGCCAGAGTTGGAGTGTCAGCAGGCTGTGCTCAGACTGAGCAGCCATATCACTCTGTAGATGGGGTAAACGCAAGGAGAGGGGAGAATTCAGCAAAACCTATTCTCTGATCTTTATTAGACCAGCTGTGATCCTGAGCTCAGTTGTTCAGAATACGTCTTCCCAGGTAAAACTCCACTCCCATGCTATTTGGCATCTGAAGCAGCAATTTGATCCAGCATCCTTGAGCAAAACATTGCAGATCCTGGGCTAGGACATGGCCTGCTAGGTGCCAGCCCAGCCTCTGTGCCATCCTCTGTCCCGCAACAAACTGTGCCTCCTAATTTCATGCCCAGCCCCAGCTGCAGCCTTGGGAGAGGAGCTTCCTGTGACAAACACTAAGAACACACTGCAGGAAACCCTCAGCAAGAGCTGCAGAGCTGGGAGGCTGAGCTCCTCTGCTGCACGAGGGCTGGGACTCAGAGAGGTGTGACCTGCATTGCTCCACATGCCCAAAGCTGCTCAGCCAAAAGCCCAGGTGATCTGTATTTTTAATTTAGCTCATTAGCAAGTTTCTTATTACTTTTCTTAGCTCTTCCAACAGTCTCACCTGTTTTTAACTGGAAAAGAATTACAGTGGTCGTCCGCCTATTCCCAGCCACGTGGCTGGCATCGCTTTCCAGCTGACAGTCTGCTCTGTCTTCAGAACTGTAAATAGGCACCAGGTCACTCTGCACGGCGTTGCTTGCACAAAAAGTGAACACCAACATTCCCCGGGCAAAGCACATTTCAGCCATGTCCTGCAGTTCCCTCTCCTTTACACTCGTGTTTTGTAGATGGAATTGCAAATTTCTCCTTTCTGTTTGGTGAACTCGTGGTCTGATCAGCCAGGTGGAAGCGCGTGTGCAGTAGTTACATGATCATCTTTGGTCCAAGAGGTTGATGCTTCTGGCCGGCATGCTGCTAGCAGATAACTATGTTCTCTTGTTTTTTAGCCTTAAAAAAATATCAACCTGGGGTTCCCCACCCCTCACAGAGCCAGAGCAAGGTGCCATGCATCAACTGTTGGCAATCAGAAGACATCAAAGGTGTCTTGTTATCCCACGTCAGTGCTGGTTCAGAGCTTTTATCTCTTGAGATGTTTTTAGCTGATTTAGTTGGAACAAAGCTGCTAACTTCAAACAATGACAGCCTGTCAGATCCATTGCAAGTCACAGAGATTGGTAGTCAGAGTTGAAAAGGCTCAACCCCCACCGCCCGTATGCATGAACCTTGAAGAAATGTACGACTGTCATCTTCCAAGTGCTCTTATTGTCCCCGTTCTCTTATTAGCAAAGACAGTTATAATCATTAAATTGTATTGTCCTTAAGGTGGAAGCAAGCTATTGGGGCTTCATAGCTATTGGTGTTAGTGGAGAACAGCTCTGCACACCTAAGCAGCAATGTACACTCCACTCATCTGCACCATGAGACCACTGCTGGCCCTACCCAGGCTCTGTGGCTCTGCTCGGAGACAGCTGGAGCTTTATTTCTTATATTAAGAACCCTGTGAGGTTGAAGACCTTGAGATAGACGATATCTGCAACTGAACAATCGCTACTTCTTAGGCCTTAGTGCCGGAGCAGTTTGGCTTTTCAGACCTTCCAACTGCAAAGGATTGCTCGCAGATGTACAATACTGTAACACGGGACGTGGGTTCAAGCACTAGCAAGCCTGGAAACATGCACTGTTTCTTGTGGCATTTACTCATTAGGACTGAATGAAAGGAGAGAGGTTTCTCCCAGGCTTAGGCTTTATTTTGCAGCTCAACCAAGTATGACACTTTTTTTTCCTTTAATTTATTCCTTACTAGATGCCACTTTGGGAACTCACGCTCCTTATCTTCATGATTTTTTTAAAAATTCTAATATTTAGGAATGTCTGTATATTGTTGTATGGATGTTGGACTGGATAAATGTTTCACAGTGGAATTGACGCATGGTTTATAAACATGAGGGCTAAGATGCCATCGTATGCTAAGAATGTTGCTAACAGTAATGTCAGAGACTCCCCGTGCTTTGGCTGCTGGTCTCAGCTTGCAGCTGGGAGGCACAGATCCGTGCTCTGACTTGTCTGCAGCTGGCCGATGTGTTCACGGAGGCACCAGGCTAGCAAGTCCTCAGCGTGGGTTTCTCCAGGCCGACAGTGATGGTGCACAATGCCGTTGTTCCTTAAATCCACGCACAATCAGACTCGGGCTTGGTGTGCTGTTATCACTGCAGTGGAACAGTGCCTTTTTGCACTTGTTGCTAGAACTGCTTGGGGATTTCAGTCTATACCCAGCAGCTGCATCTGTGGTCCATGAGAGGAGGTATCTGGATGGTCCTTTAAATGAATGCTTCTTTCTCCTCCTGCTGGACGTGCAGACCCCAGTCCCACTGCCCTGCCCAGGCCCCCCATTGCTGCTGCTCTGCACTGCCGGTGGAAGGGATGCAGCAGGAGCTGTGGATGTTTCAATGCATGCTCGTGTTTTGTGGCACTCATCCTGCAAAAGGCCCCCAGGAGGCACTCCCTGCTGCACAGCTGAGGTCCTGCTGGGAGCAGGATGGGGGTGAAATCAGGAGACTCATGCTGTGCCAGTGAGTCAAAGTGGAACACACACTGACTACAACAGACCACTGAATGCGGTGATTCTGTATGAGCTTTTGTTTCCTGCCTGCTTTCTTGTTGTATTTTCATATCTTTGATAATTCCGTTGTTAACCTCTCACTGTTCTGTCCTTGATGTAAATAATTGTGATGTTGGAACAAGGAAAGACTTGTTCCTGACACCAGGGAAAAGAGAAAAACGTTGTCAAAAGTCACAGTTCCTGGAATGTTATTTTCTATATCGTGTCTCTGGCGAAACCTGTGCCCAATGTGAGAACTCCCACTGCGGGCTGAGTCAAGTCCCACACCCCCACCTCCATGAGCACCCACTATCCCTTCTGTGAAGGCTGCTGGAACCCAGTTTGTACCCTCGTTTCTGCTGATTATTGCTTTCCTCTCCACTCTCTGTATGGTAAATTAATGTGCATTAAAGGACTGAAAATACAACGGAGCATGGCGTGCTGAAACATTTGGCTTCGGTCTCATTCCTGCTTGGTTTGGGGACCACAGCCACATCCTGCTCATGGGGAGCAGAGCAGTGGGACCTGGTGGGAAAAGGCCCAGAGTCACTGAAAATAAAAGGGTGGGTCTGAGTTATTGGGGTTTTCCCAGGAGAGAGAATTTGCTGAAGTAGGAACAAGAAAGAGAACATTGGACTACTTCTTGAAATAAATAAGCAATCCTGTTTTAATGAGCCCGAGGCATTATGGAAAGCGCAGATAGAAACAGTCCGGCTCTGCAACTGCATTAACTTGAGACCATCCCTTTTAACTTTCGGTGGAGAAAATTCAGCACTGAGAGAGCAAAAAGCAGATTGCTGCTGACCTCCAAGGGAAAAGAGATGAATAAAGCAGCGGTGGCGTTTCCAAGCAGTCCTGCAAACTGAAAACATTAACTTCTGCTTCTTAGGCTTCTGATTCACATGTGCAGGCACACAGGTGCTTTTACTGGGCACACGGCTTCATCCCCATCCATTAGCCCATTAAAAATACAAGCGAATAACCAGGTTTCCCCTCTAAAAATCAATCTGTTTTTATTTCTCTGCAATTTCACCAGCTCTTCAGACATTGGAGTACATCTCTGTAGCGCTGATGCAGTGGAGCGAGGGCTGTAAGAGCCCGAATCCCAACAGCAGTGTGAGTGAACTGCTCAATTCTTGCTTTATTGGAAAAATTAGAAGTGACAGTTTCAAAATTGGTTCCACTGCTCTGATTGATTACTCAGAATATTTTGCTCAAAATGATTATGGCAAGGCTTTCTGCTGAGGCTCGTGGCTGGGGTGGAAATTAATTTGGAAGGGGGGGGGAGTTCTTGAAAAAGAAGGAATTATTCTGCAAGGGAAACAGTTTATACCCAGAATCAATGATGAGTGATCTCTTCATATTCAGCCCCATCTTGATAATTAAACACCCTGCAAGCTATTACTGGAGGACGAAGGGGAGGCAGCCAGTGTTATCAGAGCTTGGCAGGTTTGTTATCTGAGTTAGTGGTGCCCAGAGGAAGTAGGAGCGGTCTGCATGGTGCTCAGAGGCCCTGCTGACACCTTCCCATGCAGAGCTGCCCTGAGCCAAGCTGTGTGGTTGGATAAGGGACTGCAGTGCTGGGCTCCAAGCCCTGGGCCAGGAGGAACTGCCAGGGCACGTGATGGTGGTTGCAGGGCTTGGGCACCCACAGATGCACCAAAACAGGCAGAAAAGTGCTTGCAATTGATACCCTCTTTGGTAGGTTGGCACCCTTATCTTGTTCTCCTCTGGTCCAGTGCACATTAAAGGGCTCTAACCAGGCCTCAGCAGAGCTGCAAGCTGCAACCTGCTTGCTGTATGTCAGAGGCACAAACGTTACACACACATTTCACGAGAGGAGTCAGTCTGTTTGCACAGCATTTTTTTATGTTGACCTGAAGGATGTATGCGAGACTTCAAACATCAGTGCTTCCTTATGTTTTAGGATTCCACAGTTCAGACTTTCACAGTCTAGGCATGCTCCCCTCTCAGGTAGGAAGATGGTTTATGAATCAAATACAAAGCCCTGTTAACCTCAGAAACATGAACTCGGTACTGCATGTGGAACTGATTTGAGACACAGTAATGGCTTTGTTTGTGTGCATAAGCCCCACTTTGGCAATATTAGAAGTAAAGAACTGCAGAAAGGACAGTTGTGGACAAGCACAGCAGTCAGAGGATACACAGCCTCCAACATCTCATGTCCTTTACATAGCACAGCCCAGGTGAATCCCATATGCTCTAGGATTGTACTGCCCAGCACACACTGACTGAAGAGAGCTCAGCAACAGAATTGCATAATACAAATGCAATGCAGCTGTTCATTCATTAACTAAGGAATTTAAGCTGTTCTTCCTCGGGGGCCACACTAAAGCACGGTTTCAGGGGTAGGTCGCTTTTAGGTAATGCTCACTTCACTCCTCTTGTGTGCCCTGCAGCCCGGCTGAGAGAGCAGGGGATGGAACCACCTGAAAAGCCGGGGCTGGAGAGGGATGGCTTGCAGCGCACCCACGCCCTCCCTGGCAGCCAGGGCTGCCTGCTATCCTCTAGAGGGTGCTGCGGGCTCACCCAGCCTGAATCCCGGCTCTGCCACAGGTGAGCGACGCCGTTTGTCAGCAGCTGTGAGTTGGGATGGATCCCACCGCCTGCGGGTCCTGCAGCCACAGCAGTGCAGCAGGAGGAGGAGGAGGAGGAGGAGGGTGCCCTCAGCTCCATCACCTGTCAGCATCCTCCTCCGTGCCCTTGGCTTGCCACCCATCCTCTCCCCAGCGCTTGCAGGTCAGCAAGCCTACCTTTTCCCTCTCTCTTTCGCCCTTCTCCTCTGAACGCAGCCGTACCAAGCCATTTTAAATTGAAACACTGCATGTACCTTCCTTGTTTGGGCTTAAATATGTTCCC
This sequence comes from Gallus gallus, assembly GCF_016699485.2. Taxonomy (NCBI): domain Eukaryota; kingdom Metazoa; phylum Chordata; class Aves; order Galliformes; family Phasianidae; genus Gallus; species Gallus gallus. Next base: position 19,263,673 of record NC_052540.1, read on the forward strand.
TGCCTAAAATGTGGCTCCCAGGAGGCTGTATTAGCTCTCAAATGGCTCGCTGCAATGCATCCCTCCGCTGCGTTTCCTTGCAGGCCGTATCTGTATGACATCAATTGTGCTGGGTAAGAATACTTACCAACCTATTTCCTGCTGCAGGATGATCACATTATACACAATTACACACTCGAGGAATTTCTCCTGAGATCCAGATGGGTACAGTCTGGAGTGGCTGAGGAGCCAGCGCGTGTGTGGAATAATGAATCATTCATTCAAGCTGACACGTCACCATCAAGCTCTTGGGTTGCACAAGCATGTGTTGCGCTGCACTCACTGCTTGTTACCCTAAAAAAGCCTTAACCATCTCAATCATTCCAAATTTGGGTTGCACTCTGTGCACTCCCTGTGTCTTGTCGTTTCATTATTATTCTTTTTGCCATATCAGAAAGATTTATGCAGAAATCACTCAAAATGCATCAGCGGCACAGGTCTCCCCAAGCTGAGAGATGCTGTTTCAAGCAGAAACTTAGTTCAGTAGAAGCAAAATCTGTTTGTCACCATCCACGTGGCTCTGGCTCCATGCAGGGCAGAGAGCAAGCACAGAGCCAGTGTTTGCCGTCATAATGGGCAGGAATCTTGTGTAGATTTTTATCTTATTATATTCATCCACTGTTGAGTTTCTCTAGGAAAGCTGTGTGTTGTAGTGTAGCATGAAGGATGTGCCTCACATGTGGAGACGATAAAATTCCCAGTGAGAAGTACAAAGCCCATGGGCCGTGCCAGCCTTCTCGCTCTTCCAGGGGAGCAGCCCAGCGCATGGCGTGATGTCAAAGGCTTCCACGGGCTTCAGATACATTTTATTCACTGTTGAATCATTATCTGCCAGCTCAAGATGCTGGAGCATACTTCTTAGCTGAAGATTTCCTTTCAGGGCGCTGGTGGCAGGTTATACTGACTGCGCCTAAGCTGTCACCCACATTTCCAATCTTTTACAGCTGGTAAAGCTTTGGCGGGAATTCAGAGGAGGTGTGGAGGGAGCAGACTCCTGTGACCACACAGATCATGTATGCTCCACCTCTGGGTCCTTTGAATTTACCTTTGGCTTCCTTTCTCCTCCCAAAGATTGTAGCCTCAGACTAGTTTTTCTAAGGCTAAGACTTTTGCTTCCTTCTTTCTTCCTAAATTAGAACTAAAACTCACATATAGATGTGTGGTTCCAGGATCTGCAGAAACGTTGACTATGGTGAGATTTGGGATGTAAATGAAGCGAACCAGCTCCATCCCCTCACCATGGTAACACTGAGACAGGCACCCAGAAGAACCCTGTGTTTTGACTAGGTCAGGGGCTTCTCCTTTGGTTTGTGACCATAAGCCTGCAAAAATAAGTTAATGTGGATGTTAGTGGTACACAGCCCTTTGCTAGATTCCTAATTTCACCCATTTCCCTGTCCATTTTGTTGATAAAACTCAAGTGAACATTCTCCAATGCTGTGTGAAGTAATGTCATTTTCATCCCTTAAACTTTTCATCTTTCTGATGAAATTATTGTTGCTTTTCTTAGTTTTACTGTGTTTAATCTCAACACTGGTATTAGGCTGATGTGCTCATTTTGTTCCCAAATTGCTTATTGTCCTGCAATGTCAGGACCTGAATCAGTGTAAGGCAAAACTGGTAAAGACAAATGTGGCTGTTTTGCATGCTTGGAAGAAGCTGCTGTCTTACAGTTGTCTTACAGGCTTTTTCATTGCTTTTAATAGGTAATTTTAGGCCAGCTGCATCTCAACTCTTACACTAGCTGATGGTATGGACAGAAAAGAGAGAAAATCAAAGCTGAAAGAGAGCCAGAACATTTCAGGAGCCCAAATCCTATTTTCCAAAAGCAGTGTGGGTTTCAGCAGTCTGACAGCCATCAACGTGCAGCCAGACTAGCTCTTAACACTCAGTTTTGCAGAGGAGCAGCCTAATTCCCCTTCAACAAACAGCCTGTGTCAGCTACACCGCTTGCAGAACTCACACTTTGCTGCGTATGTCATTTAGGTGTGCGATTGCTCGTAAATCACTAAGTTCACCACCTGCCTATGTAGAGAATACTGCATTATTCTGTTGGGCTTCCCAACTTCTTGAGGAAAGCACTGAATTCTCCTGTAACATCTAAACAACCTAGAGATGTTTTGCAGAGAGGAAGCACCCAGGTGAGGAGCTGTGGGTTGGAGGCATTAACCCTATAGAGGTGTGTGCAGCTTGCTGTTGTCTTAAGGCTTGAGGATCTCACCGTGGGCCCACCTCACCTACTGACCACCGGCCCAGAGACCTCTGATGCTGCTGCTCACCAGCAAATCCAGCCTGCTGTCCTCCATGCAACCCCACCGCACGGCGCTTCGGCTTCATGTCACATTTGCTGTGTCTCACTCCTGCTCAGCTCTCTGGCTGTGACAGCCTGATCCCGTGCCCACAGCAGTCACCCAGCACTTTGAGGTGGATTTGGTCTGTTCCCCCTTCGTCAGTCAAGGCACATCTTGAGGCACACCTGTTTATTTTATTCATGTATCAGTTGTTTCACAGCAGCACCTTTGACTTTATGTTATGCTGGGCTGTCATGTATGCCACATAAAGGAAACTGTGGTTTTGGCACTCAGTACTCTTTCTTTCCCAGATATTATTTCCCTGCATTCAGTGCATATTGTCTGTGCTGTTAAAAGCCAAGTGGTATATAACGGATGGCAGAGAGCAAATCAGCTGGGAAGATACCCACTCATCACTGCCTGCTTTCACAGGGCCCACCTTGGAACCATAGGATGGGCAGCCGCTGCAGTACCCTCAGCACAAGCCATACACTGAGAAGCACAAACTTCTGAAACCCTGAGATTAATTAAGTATATACTGTCACTTTTAAATATCTCTCCTTCAATACGCTATCTGCTTTGAGCCTGTAGGGGCCACAATTTCAAAGGAAATTTTCCAATTCATCCTTCCTACTCCAACACCGGTACACAGGGGAATGGGGCTCAGCCACATCTCTGCTGCTTGGGATTGACCTGCATTCATTATGTGGGCTTGTCTGAGTGTCCCAGAATCCTCACGCTATTTTGTTTCTAGCTAATGGTTTCTTGCTGTGACACATTTACCAGAGCTCAGGCTGTGGGCACAGACCAGTCCCAGGCTTCCCCAGTCAGAGGGGAAATCAAGCTGCTCCTTCCTGTTCTCCTGTCTGAAGATGGAGTCATAGAATGGCTTGAGATGGAATGGACATTAAAGCTCACCCAGTTCTAACCCCCTGCCATGGGCTGGCTGCCTCCACCAGCTCAGACTGCCCAGGGCCCATCCATGACCTTGGGCACCTCCAGGGATGGGATACACAGCTCTGGGCAGCAGTGCCAGGGCCTCACCGCTCTCTGAGTGAAAAATTGCCCCCTAACATCCAACCTAACTCTCTCCTCCTTTAGTCTAAAACCATTTCCCCTTGTCCTATCGCTATCAGACTGTGTAAACAGCCTTAGCACTCCAGATAGGGCCTCACAAGGGCAGAGCAGAGGGGGACAATCCCCTCCCTGCCCACTGCCACCCCTCCGTGCACAGCCCAGGGTGCAGTTGCCCTTCTGGGCTGCAAGCGCAAACTGCTGGCTCAGGTCAGGTCATTCCACATCTTTCACAGACTCTCATTTTCAAAACCACCTCATTTCCTGCCTGATGTTTCAGTGATTTTTCATTTCTTAGAAATCACGTGTTGACGCTACAATCAACTTGTATGATTACACCTGCTTCCTCTTGTTTTGTGTAACCCCAGGCAGCTCCAGGGGCTGACCTGGCCTCTGCTGGCCAGCGGGTGCTTCAGACCTTCTACCCTTCTGCCTGTCCATGGCTTTGCCTCTTGTGATTACTCAGTGTCCGTGTTTCAAAGACTTTTCCCCTGCTACAATCTCCTTGTCTGTTTGTGGCTCTCTGGAGGTATCTCTTGGTGACGTGGGCTTCAGGGCCCTTGAGGGGCCACGTCTGTGTTAACGGTGTTAGTCACCAGGACACGTTCGGGGTGAGGAGCTGCCACAGCCATGTTGGCTGGTCTCCTCACCGGCTCTTCACACTCTCAGAGGCTTTTCTGTCTGTAGGTGGTGGTAATGCCTTTAGCTGGGACTGGTAGGAGGGAAGGCTGTTCCATATTGCAGGCTGGAAAAGGCCTTCAGAAGGGCACAGAGCTGACGTCGAAGGCAGTCTGCTGCTTTCTGTGATGGCCTGTCAGTCAGAATATCCAAACTCTGCAGGATCTCCTGGGCCCGAAGGCAGTCTGGAGCCACTCTCCTGCTGCCTGCTGTGGAAGAACTTCCACACACAAAGCCTGGGCACAGGTGTATATTTACGCACGTAGAGTCCCTTCTGACAGGGAGAAGTGATATTTGTGTGAGCTCTGACAGCGACTTTGTGTTTCAGCAAGCCAGAATGTTTGATGTCTTTGAAATCCTCCATCCATTTCTTGAAAGCACAGCATGTCTTGCCTGTAGTGAACATTTGGGTTATCTTTTTTAAGCATCTCCCTGTTATGACAGGACCAAGAAACTCTTCTCCTTTTCTTTTCTTAAAGCCATTTTCATCTAATTCCAGGAGCAGTGCTTTCATAGACTGCCACATCTCCGTGCAGGCATGAGGAAGTAAACATGTCTGAGAGAACCTCCACATAAAGCACCAGCAGTTGGCCCAGGCCCTGTCTTCCTACTCAGACACAGCGTTAAGCACTACTCAGAGCTTTAAGTTGCTTCAAGTACCTCCAGTTGTTTTCTGACTGGCTTCTGCTTTGGTCATTGACTGTGAGTGGGAAGCTTGAAATATCAGACTTCAAAACTCTGTTCTGAAGCTTAACCTTTTTTTCTTGTACATAAAAGACTTTTTTTTTTTTTCAGAGCAAAACAGTATTCAACATGCTTGCAAAAAGGCAGAGTCGCTTGGTGTTGTATCTCTACCTCCTTTGCGAAACAACACTTCTCACAAGCCATGGGGAAGACATCAATCAGTAAAAAGAAATGAAAATCCGGAAAAATAAGTATGCCAAGAAGGATTTGGGCCCACGTTGCCTCTGGCCTGCAGGTGCCAAGTCCCTGAGCAACCTGCACGTGTGGGACGTTCACTATGAACACCTTCGCTAACTGCTGTGTGCAGCTCCAGCCTTGTGATGACCCCCTTGCTAAGGAGATATAGGAACCCTACCCACACCTCAGGACAGATTAACATTAAGGGGAAAAAAAAAAAACCAAAAAACAAAAAAACAACCCTCACTGATCCTGAAATGTGTCTTAATTAACTCCCAGCAATTTGCATCTGACAAAAGATAGAGCCAGTTTCTCTTGTTCGACTGATCTGTGTTTAATGCCAGATGGGGGTGGCTTCAGGTCAGGTGTTTCCCAGGCCTGGGGCTGTCTTTGGTCTGTGAGACAAGCCAAGATAGAGTGGGGAAAGTGAGTCTAAACGCCGTTTGTCTCAGGGTAGCTCAGATCCAGATTGGTCAGCAGAAAAAGAAAGAAATACATTTCAGGAGGCTAAATAGTTTTGATAGAAGGAATTTGGAAAGAAAGCAGCCCCCATGGAGAGGGTTGCAAAGGCAGCATTCGGGAGCAGAGCTGTTTGTGCTGCACTGAGTGGGCTCTGGAGCACTCCCTCCTGAATCAGGAGATGTGGCTCTCTCGCTGCATATGGATGCTATCCTTGAGATCCCAATAAAAAAGGGATAAATTACTATTCCTCTGTGGAGCTACAGGAACTTGGTTGTTAGGAGCAAGGCTGCATTAGGTTTTCAGCAAACAATGCAAAAATAGGATTTTGATTGCTTCCTAAGCAAGCACAACTGGCACATTTTAAATGACTATAAAAGATATGACGCCCTCCCAAAGAGGAGGGCTCCCTTGGATGTTTATTGCTTCACAGCAGAGGCGGAAATTAAAGTGTTTAAATGACAAAATAAAGTGCTACAACACCTTCGAGCTCTCAAACAGCAACAGGGTGATGCACTGACCACATAAACAAGGCGTTGCACTATACCAGGCTAACTGCTTAAGTGAGGAAGTGATTAACTGCAGGATTTTTTGTGTGTGCACAGCTATAGGAAAAGTCCTGCCCAGCTCCAAGGATGCAGTGGAAACACACTTCTCTCCCCTGAGGAACCCGTATCAGTAAAAGAAGGACAAGCAATCAGTAAGCAATAATGAGTCTGTTAAAATGCATCTGTGAAGATCAGTAGATGTGGGTAGGACACATGTAGCCATTTATTTCTGTTTCTTTTAACACAGCTGCATGTTATCAACTGAACTTAAAATCCAATTATTATGGGTTTCACAGCATTATTTTTTCAACATCCTCCATTTGATTTGGGCAGTTTAACTACTGCACTACATGGGCAGACACTGGGGTAACACCACCTGGACTTGGGGGATCAGAAAAATGATGCTGTCACCAGCCATGGGGACGAGTGGTCAGGGAATGACTGCAAACTTGTGGCCCACATAGGCTGCTGGAATAGATCACGCAGTAGGTCCTGAAACAGGGCCCAGCCAAGCTTTCATGTTTGCTGCGTTCCTTTTTTCTCTTTGCTTTTAGAGAAGGATCCAAAACATGGAGCACCTGAAGCTCTTGCTAATTAGACAAGGCCTCACACATCATCTAGGCTTACTAATTCCACATCTAACCCCATAACATAACAGCAGGAGAACCGCTAGGTGATTATATTTAATTTTATGCAGAGGTCAAATGAACGGAATAGTTTATTTGTGAGCCAATGCCCTTTAATGAATAAATCAAAACCACCGACCCGACGTTAGCCCTGCACTGCCAACAGGTGAGCTTTGTTTGGCTCATTAAGGTGCTCACCGACCAAGGCTGGGGGCTGCACCCTGGAGGAATAGCTGATGTTGTCATATGCCTCCATCTTCCAAATGGGGGTGCAATGACACAGACAACACCTTGCCACCAAGTTCTGCAGTGCTGAGCACGGAATGGAGCAGGAGCTTGGGTTAGTAGGACAGGTGCCCCAGCTCCTGCTGCGTGTGGCAATGGGACCATGCGTGAGACACGGCGGGGCCCTGCCGCCATCACTGAGGGCATGGCAGGTGGAAGTGCAGTTTTGCCTTCAGCTGACTCACAGCAAAACATTCGGGGCTGATTCAACAGAGTGCTCTGCTTCCCGTCGCAATGACTCCCATCGCAAGGTTTTGTTTGGATGCTCCTGGCAGAAAGAGAGTATACAGAGAGGCATTAAAAAAAAAAAAAAAAGGTAACATTTGGAAACTCAATTTTCTATATAAAAAGCTTCCTGCAGCCTGGGCTCTCGCCAGGCCTCTCTATTCACTACCACTCACTGGTAGTGAGTTATTGGTATGGAAGGGTTCTCTGTGTTTTTGCCATCTTGACAGACAGAGGATTGCCTGTAATTACATCACAGCTTAGCTCGGGGCCTTGCATGCATGCAGAGGGTCGAGGCAATCTGTCTGTTTGCAGGACTGGAGCATACATTCATTTGTTATTCATTTTCTAAAAATCTTCACGTGTTGCAAAAATTATACCTTACGTTCCCGGGCAGGAAGCACGTCAGAGAACAGCAGAGTTTATCTTATTCACTTGACCATCCTGACTTTTGAAATGCAATCGAAAATGCAACTGCATTGCAATTGATCACCTCACAAGACATCGCGGATCCGTGGGTTGGGTGAAGGGAATGAAGCCATCCATGCTGTGACCCCATCCATGCACTTCACATGCACCAGGCTTTGCTTCCCGACCCGAATCCCTCACCATTGCTCTCTCTGCAATGAACTGCGATTGTTTTCAGCGCACAAAGCGCATCTCCAGCCCCAAAGTGTAAGAAAACCCCATCCGCCTGCCAGTTGACTCATGTGTAGGGTTTCCGCTTCCCAGCTCTGCATATTGCGAGATCCTGACATGAGCCGGGGAGAGCTGATGTTGTCAGCGCAGCTCCCATACGGTTTGCTCAAAGGCAACAGATTTTTTATACGTATATATTTATACATGGCACCTGGGTTGGCAGAAACTACATCCGAAAAAGGGAAACGGGGAAAACACTCAGCGCTGAGTCTCCTTAGCGGGGTGTGGAGGGGTTTGGGCCATTCTGGGATTGTGTAGTCTGGAGGAGGCTCAGGGGAGAACTTATCGCTCTCTACAGCACCCTGAGAGAAGGATGTGGTGAGGTGGGGGTCGGCCTCTGCTCCCAGGTAACGGTGATAGGCCGAGGGGTGACGGCCTCAAGTTGCACCAGAGGAGGTTGGCTCTGGGTGTTGGGAAACATTTCTTCTCAGAAGGAGCGGTGAGGCATGGGCACGGGCTGCCCAGGGAGCGGTGGAGTCACCGTCCCTGGAGGTTCTCAAGGAGAGGACAGATGTAGTACTTAAGGGCACAGCTTAGTGGGCAGCACTGGTGGATGACCGGACTAGATGATCTTAGAGGTCTTTTCCGACCGTAATGATCCATGACTTCTAAACGGCGGGTCTTGGCCAAATGCGACGTACTGGTGGTCGGGGTCAGTTTGGGGTGCGGATGCGACGCCTGACTCAGCCCCGGGGTGCGGCTGCCCACGGAGCCCTACGAGGCCGAGCGGCGGCACCGCGCGCGGGCCCACGCAGACAAAGGGCCGCGCGAGCCCCACGCGTGGCGCCGCCGCCCGCCCCCTGCCCGCCCCCTCCCTCCCGCCGCTGACTGACAGGCGGCCCCGGCGGCGCGCTGGGCCGGGCGGGCGGCGATGCGATGCGGCGCCGCCGCCGCCATCCCGGCGCAGCCCGCGGCGTGCCCTGCCCGCCGGCAGCCCGCGGCCGCCCCTAGCCGCCCCTAGGTGCCGCGGCGCGGGCGGAGGGGCAGGGGCGGCGGCGGCAGCTTCTCCCTCCCCGGCAGCCCCGCATGAGGGGAGGCGTTAAATAGCGCTAGCGCCGCGCCGGCCGCCACTGCCAGCTCGGTGGTGGCGGGGCCGCCTCGCCGGCGGCGGCGGAGGAAACATGGCGAGCGACTCGCCGGCGCGGAGCCTGGACGAGATCGACCTCTCGGCGCTGCGGGTGAGGAGGGCGGCAGCGGGGCGGAACGGGGCCGCGCTGCGGGCGGTGCACACGTGTGGGAGCGCCGGGCTGTGTGTGCGGACGTGCCTGCGCCTGTGTAGGTGCATGTGCGGGTAGCCCTGCGCGGGTGTAATGCGTCCGTCCGTGTGTGTGTAGAGACGGGTGTGCGCGTACCCCCGCTTCTGTACTAGCGTGCGTGTCTGTATCCGTGTCTGTACAAATGCGTGTGCCTAGATAAAGCATGTACTCGTACCCCCGTATGTATGTATGTACATGTACGTGCATGCATCCTGCACGCATGTAGATGCGGCTGTGCACACACGCACGTATATATGCGCGTGCCCCTGTGCGCACACATGTGCGGGTGTGCGTACGCCCGTGTGTACGCACGGGCACGCGGGTGTGTGTGTGTGTGTGTGCGTACGCCCGCGTGCCCCCCCCGCGCTGCCCGCCCCGCCGCCGCGGGCTGTGGGGCGCCGTGGGGCCGCTCCCCGCTGCGATTTGGGGTGGGGGCAGCGCGGTGCTCCCCCCGCCCACAGCGGGGCCGGGCAGCGCCGCGTCTCGTCGCGCTCCGTTAATCGGTGCCGTGGCCGCGCGCACGCAGGGACGCACGGCCGGGGATGCGGGATGGAGGCGGATGAGGGCTGTGGGATGCGGATGCTCGCGCTGCTTCCCACGCAGCGCCCGCTGTGCCCCCTCCTCTCTTCCCCCCTTTGAGATATCGCTGTCCTGCTGCCGTACCCTTGAAATGTCGAACGTGTCAGCCTCCACCTGTGGCCCGATGCCACCCCCAGGTCCTTTTTCCCACAAGGTTTTTTTTTTTTTTTTTTCCTTTTCCCCCTTTCCTCTTCATCCCTTTGCTCTTAGCAGCTCACCGCTGGGGATGGGAGGCTGCTTCCCTCAACCTGCTGGCACAGAGAAATAAATAAAATGAAGCAGAACCCGCTGAGGACAAGCACAAGTGTATTTTTAGAAATATTATTTGTTTCAGTGGAAAAAAAAAAGAAAAAAAGAAAAAATCTATCTTTGTTCACTTGCCCTACTTTCTTCGTAGTGAGTTTCTGGTTGATTAATAGTGCAAGTGTTTGCTCAGCAGGATGCGATGCACACCAGGCTGGGACCCCCCGCCATCCCGCAGGGAGGGGACCTGCAGTGGTCCCTTCCCTACTGGGTGGGAGGGAGCTGGAGCCGCTGGGGTTAATCGGGGGTAGCAGTGTCCTTGGGGGGGAAGGGAGGGCCCTCTGCTTCTCCCCCACCCCCATTAGCCGTGTATGTATCTATATTTAACCATCAGCGTTAGCTGTATGTGAACCAGGTCACTAGTTCCTTTTAAGACTACCCCCATGTGCTTAGCTCTTCTGTTCTTGTGGCTTTTTGATAGTGCTGTGTTCAAGATGCAGCCTGGATTTTGTTTTCATTTTATGAGGGAATCTCTACCCCTGCCTGACTGCAAGCTCCCAGGGCATGGGGACGTGAAGCCCCCCCAGCCCAGCCCCTGGCAGGGCTTCACAGGGGGGCTGCTCCTGCAGGAGGGGGATTTGGGGAGTACCATTATAAAACTGGGATTTTTAGACTCCCACTATAAGATTGGGATTGGAAAAAGTTGGCTGCATCTAGGAGGCAGCCTGCTGATGGGGAGAGAGACCTGTTATGGCACTTTCTTTTAAATTATGAGAGATGTGTTGGTTTCTAAGTGAGACAAGAATAGGGCTTTAATTTGCCAAGGAATAGATCTTCTTCTAAACTAAGCTCTTTTAGCACTTAGAATAATTGTTAAAGGTCATAAATTCAGCAGATTGGGGAAGAAGCGTGAATCATTCCGCAGAGCCTGAATCAGAAATCAATAGTAAATTTGCTGCCTGAGCACAAAACTCGGCAGCGGGGAGTAATTCCCCAAGCCTTGCAAGATGTCATTTATGGGAAGATGAGAGGAATGTCGGATTGGTGCTGTGGATGGGTCTGGGTGGGGGAGCTGCTGCTGTGTGTCTGTGCAGAGGGGTGAGGGGCGGCTGCTGGGGGTGACTCAAAGTCTAGGAGGGGGGGAGAATGATTTCTTCTTAGCAGTGGGGAGAGGAAGCTCTTGGGCTGCTTATCACCAAGTTTGAGTCACCGAGGTGTTCCAGGAGGTTGGGTTTGAAGAACAACATGCCAACGCCTATAAAGAAAAGGTGGACCTCTGCCAGCGTGCTCCATCCCTCGGGAGCAGGAAGGTGTGTGCAGGGCTGAGCGCAGAGGGGACACCAAAGCACCCATGCACTTATGCTTTGCCACATGGGTTTATGTTGGCTGTGCAACTGTGCTGGGCTGCTTCACGTGCTCACAGCCTGGAACAAAGCACCAAATTCTGATTGCAATGTATGGCCTGCTGCAGCTCAGAGCGCACCTCGGGCTAGCTCCTGCCTCCTTTGCAACATATTTCTATCAATCATGTTATCCTGTGCTCATTGCCATGGTAGCCAGGTGTCCCCGTGTCAGCACAGCGAGGGCTGCAGGGAGAAGCTCCGGCATCAGGAAGGCTCTTACAATAGAGGTCTTCGTGGTGCTGGTAATGAGCATTGTTAATGTTGCAGAAAACTGTAATTTAAAATGATGAGGCCATTGAACAGGTAGTGCTGCGTATTACACTGACAAGGGGATAAGATAAACTGCATTATAATGTTCTTTTGTCCGGGCTGGGAGGTATTTCTGCTGGTCTGCTCAGCATGGTGAATAGCCCATGGCCTGGCGTTGCTATTAGCAGAATCATGATTAATGCAGGGATTTATGCAGGTTGTTGACAGAGCAGATTTTCTTTTTTTTGGTAAGAAAATGAGAACGCATGTGAGCAGTGATGCAGCAGGCTGTGCTCCGTGGTGCTGCATGCACAGCTGAGCACCACAGGAGAGCAGGCAGAAGGACGGCACAGGCTTTTCTCTTTTCCCATTTGATTTCAGCTTGTGTCGGGGCGAATGCTGTCATCTCGTACTGAAGCCAGTGGCCTCGATCCCTCTAAAATATCCAGGTCAATAGCTTTCCCTCCACCGTGTCTGTTTGCAGCCTGGCTCCTGGCTGACATGCGGTGATGGCCACGGGCTCTGCAGCTGCAGCAGAGGATATGCTCGGGGTGCTGTGCCTGGAGCTGGCCTCTGCTTATGCTCTGCAGTGTGTGGGGGACTCAGGACAAAGATCCCCTGCTCACAGCTGCGCCTCTTACACTTGGGAACGGGCTCACCTGGGTTTGGCAGAGGGTTTCTTGCTTAAAAACAGACTTTCCAGGGGAGGAACAATTGTTTTCTTTGCGTACCTGGATGTTGATCTGTTTTGGGCTTGTTAACAAAAACCAAGGCTTTGCTATTTGCTTCTACGGAGTGCTGACCATGCACTCTCTGGAAACTGGATCCTAAAATCGCTGGTTGTTTTGGGAACGCCTGGCCTTTACTGCTCGGGTTGGGAGAGGAGACAGCGCGGAGTTAAGGAGCCGGTGGGTATTAGCTGTTACTGGGAAGAATTGGATGAAACCCAACAGTGTCACTGCTGTTCCTCTAGATGTGCTTTGTATAGAAGTGGAGCTCAGTGGCCGTTTGTTGATCATTGTCAGTGAAGATTAAAAACTCTCCTATTAAAATCAAGGCAATCAAACAAAAAAAAAGCCCCAACGTGCTGGCATTGCCCTGCGTTCAGAACTTCATCGTGTTATGGAGTATTTCAGAATCATTAAAGATTTAGGAGAAGTCCTAATGGGGTATAAGCACTGCAGCCACCACTCGGGAGCATTATCTCCGCAGCATTACGTTAAGCTGCTTCTTCCAACTCCTTTTAAAAAACCATAGCTCAACAGAATCGAGGCAGCTTTTGCAAAGGTCACCTTCTTCCTAAATAGAAAGAGGAACTAATTTTACTAGAGATGACTTCTGGAGATGAAGATTAAAGGCATCTTTATGTTGTGTTTTACATGCTACGCTACCATGCAAAGTGTGGGACCTGCGTTCAGCGAAGCGTATGTTTAGCTGGAACTCTGGAGGTTAGACCCTCTTGGAAGTTGTCCATCAGTGTAAGCTATGGGCTGTGGCTGTGCCTCCGGTCTTGGTAAATTTTGAGCCTTTTCTTTGGTTTGTTTTTAAACATAAAGCCTCAGGCTGAATAATCCCTGAAGGAATGAAAAAGCCCAGCTCTGAGCCCTGCTTCCGCACCTCGCTTCCACCCCCCCAAGCCAGCAGTGCTGGCCGTGGTGCAGTCTCTGTTTTCTGCCTGTATGTGCATATTGTGTACATGTTCATGAGAAGTTACACCAGAAATAGCTCAGCCCTCTTGGATGGCTGCTATTTTTCACCTTTTGGAGCTGTGCAGCCCAAATGTTGCTATGCTGCAGGCTCCTCCAGCTCAACTTGCTTACTCTGCCTGATCTCTGGAGATCCTCCACAACAGTGGAAATAGATGGTAAGTGTGAGGAGGTCTTTCCTTGATGTGCGGAGGTAGTTTTTATCTGCCAGTAGTAAATATAGTGGTACAGTTTATAGGGGGTGAAGGGAGAAAACCGTTTCCATTCGATCAGTATGTAAATCTCCTGAAATTAATCACTGTGCTAAGGAAGAGGTGCACTTGAAAGTCATTATTTCTGTGTTGCCAGGTCACACATAAGCTGCTGTCACACCCCAGGCCTGAACTCTGAGCTGCTCCCTGCAAACGAGGCCTGACTGCCTCTAATGCACCCACAGCCACTGTGCACCCATTGTTATATACATCAGCACAAGCCTGTGCCTCAGCCATGTGAGCAAGGACACAGTATTGATCCCTGCCTGATTTCTTCCTGCCTATTACACAGATGGGGAGAATCCTGCCGGTTCTCCTGTGCATGCCCCATGGAGAAGCTAACGTTAGGCACGAGTGTGTGGGGCATGGAAGGAGCAGCAGCAGCCATGGGATGCGGTGTGGGGGTGTGAAGGGTGAGGCTCTGAGCCTTGGCTGTGCAGTTGGTTTCCCACCCAGCTGGCTGCAGTCTGTCACAGCTCCATTAAATAAGGGTTGCTGTCCCCTCTCCCTGTCCCCTGTTGTCACTTTGAACAGCAGCGGTGCATTGGCACCAAGGGGCTGCCTGCTCAGTTCTCACGAAAACAAGTGATATAAAATAGGTTTGGCGTTCTGCGTGTAAATGGCTTATGATTTCTAACAGGATTACCTAACAAACACAATCATGCAAAAATGAGGACCCCTCCTCTGCCCACATTCCCTCTCTGTGCTCTTTTGAGATGAACCCGTTGTGGGGCCATGTGACTGCATCCCATGGGATGAGGATGCTCAGCATGTCGGGGGCAGTCCTGGGGCACTCGCTCTTGTTACTGGGAGGAGAAGCAAAACAGGCAAGGTTGGGTAACATCGATAAGAAGTTTAATCAGACCTCAGTTACAGCTCTCTGCACGCCTGATTTTATTTTGTCGTGGCAAATGCTTTGAGAGCGCAGAGAGCCATTTTCCCTTTGATCTAGAATGTTGCTTTTCAATGTTAGTTTTCTGTGGTGCGTGCCAGAAGTTCAAGGTTCTGTATTGGCAGTAAAATATAGGTGATTGTAATCAGGCAGCCGGTGCCGAGGAATCCAGTTGTGCCTTGTGATGCTGAGAACCAGCATTTCCTCCTGCAGTAGGTGAGCAAACAGCCTTCACCGCCCCATGCTCAGCTGATGAATTGCTGTGAATGCACCAGGAGCTGTGCACTTTGTTCTGCTGCTGATAGCCAGCTCTGCTACAGAAAGCCTATCAGATATTAATGGCTTCGTGCAAACGCCACCCTCTTGCCATTAAGTGAGACCGGATTGCTTCATGCAGTCCCGTCCTTCCCCCATACAGACTGTGGTGGCCTGTGTCAGGTGCAGGGCTCGCTGTGAGCTGCTCTGCTGAGTAAAGCCTGAGCAGCCCTGGTGTAACATCCTCTCCGTTTTAGTGCTGCCACTGCAGTGAGGGTGGGCGGATGTGTTTCTGTTTGTGTGAGCGCACGTGTGGTTTTCAGCTCCGGAGTGCATGAAACCTTTTGTTACAGTTATTGCTTGCTTCCTTCAGCAGTGTCATTTCAGAGTACAGAAAGAGATAAATTGTTTAGCTCTGCTGAAAACAACACTTTCCAGAAGCCAAGGGTATTGCAAAGGATATATATTCCTTTATAAGCTACCAATGAATCCCGAATTCCATTTCGGTGGCTGACACTTCCCCCTCGTTCCCCCGCCTTTTAAAAATTCTCTTTGCTCCTAATTTTGAAACTCAGCAGGAAAAAGCCTACTGCCAGCTGAGTCATGTGCTTGGTGCATGACAGAAGCGACTGTTTGGGACCATGCCCTTAATCTGCTGGATGGAGCCTGTAGGATGCATTTGAGGCAGCAGAGCCTTTGCCGAGGAAGAGATTGCACAGCTTGAATGTAATAAAATGTGCCTAATAACTGCTGTAGCATGTTACAGAAATACAAGAGATCAAAGCTTCGGAGGCATTTATTTTCATAATTTGTGGGTCAGATCCTTGCAGGACTAATTGGGTGCTGTTTGATGTCCAGGCAGCAATAGAAATCTTGCTGTAAATCAGCATAGATTTGCCTTTTCCTTTCTCTTCTGTACAAAAGCATAAAAGCTTAATATGATTTTGAGATAAACTGGCAAAAGAGAAGTTGCAGATCTCCTTCCTGTCTTGCTGCCATGCTTCTAAGAAGTATTGCACCGTGGGCCACGTGGCCGATACAGCAAACCACTCAGATCACGTGTACCTGGCACACAGACCTTTAAAACAGCCCCGGATTTCCAGATCAGATCTGTGCATTTATAGTTGATATCGATGGCAGAAGTTTATGATGTTTGAAATGTGGTATATATGGTTTTAGCTTGCACAGGCGGATTGAGAATGAGTGTGGAGCTGAGTTCTGGGGGCCAAAAGCAGCCACGTTTTGGGTGAAGGAAGGGGCATGGGAAAAGGAGGAGGGATCTGTGGAGAAGAAATGGTTTAAAAAGTCACCGTTTCTACTAAAGCAAGGGAAATAAATTAGCTGCCAATCTTTCTTCTGTGGAGGCTGGCTGGTGCTGAAGGCTAGCAGGTTACCCTGGAGCCACAGGTATCCCTGTGCAGCTTGGTGATGGATGAGATGAGTGACTCTTCCTGTTTCCTACCATGCAATGAGAAAAGCAGAGAGGAAGGCACAGACCTTCTGGGAGTGCTGCTCGTGTGCAGTCAAGGATGCTGTTCCCGTTGCTTTTGGGTGTTGTTTCATTTGCCATGAATCTGAACTTGCCTGTGAAGGCTGGCTGGAAAAGAAGGGCACTGCACTCGAACCTCTCTGTGTTGCATTTTCTCCTCCTCTAAGGGTGTGCCAAGGAGGGCTTCTTTTGTGTGTCTTTAGATTCCTCCATTTGGGTGCATCTAGAAATATGGATGTGCAAAAAATGGATGTGCTTTGAACTAAAAACAGAGGCCAAGGCAAGAAAATTAAAAGGGCTTTAAATGCATTTTCTGGCCATGCAGACAGGCTGTCTTTGCTGCAATAAATCTTCAGTGTTCATGTATTGATTAGCCTCAGTAAATACTGTGATGACTCTGTCCTTCCTATTTCTATTCTGCGGGGATTGGTGTATTAGTATGTTTCAAGAGGCTGTAATAGCTAAATGGGATTCCAGTAGTGAGAGCGGTTTTCAGATGGTTTCCGAAGTGAATTTCAGCCACTGTGACAATCCCCGCTCCCTGTTAGTATGTTTGGCTGCTATAAACATCAACACAGAGTGCTGTGCTGGTGACTGGGCTGATAATGGCTGTGTTTTCTAATGGACAAAACTGTGTTTTCTGAGCCAAGTGCCCTGGAGTGGTCATGCCCATCCCTGGAAGGGATGCTGAGGGATCTCTGCTGTCCTCTCCTAATTTGGTGGTTGGGGAGCTCTGTCTCCACAAGACACCTGCCGGCCTCTAAATTCAGTACTGGAAATGCTCTACCATGAGTTGTATAAATTTGCTCAATGCTCTCATTGAAATGTGGGGCTGCCTAGCTAACTGTAGTCTGAAAAGGACTCCTTTTCTACCAGTTCGGCTCATAGCTTGTAGTAGCTTCTTACTAGTCACGTGTAGATGGGCATAGTTCAGAGTGGCTTTGTTTGCTGTGCTTTGCCCCTTCTCTTGGATGCACTGACGTGGTGTGGCTGCCCAGTGGTGATTGTGTTTGAGCTCTGGACCAGCCCTGGGTTCTTGGAAAATCGACATTATAAAGTAGAAAAAGCAAGAAGGTGGAAGCAACAGGGACCTGTTAACACCAGATGGGCAGCGCTGGGTGGAGAGATGGAGAACTGCTCGCTGTAGGCATTCTGTGCCGTAGCTGAAAACACATCTGCATGCCCAGTTTTTGTGACTGTACTGCAGTGGAATAGCTCCTCCAGACATAGGTTGGGCCATGAGGTGAAAACCCAAGCTTCTCACGAGGCAGTGGATGGGAAGGTAGGAGAGAGCAGATGTAAAATTAGCATAACAATATACCTTTAGTTCAACTTGAAGGAAATAATTGAGGAATCGCTGTCGCTTATGATGATGACCTCTGCTGAGATGACTCACAGTGCAGTGTAATATGAGTCACTTGTTAATGGTGGCCTGTTAAAGGAGAAAGTGCCAAATCCCGGTAACTTATTTGTTGTGTGTTATAAAAGCCAGGGCGAGTGTTGAGGATATTGCTGCTTAAAAATTGCTGACGCTTATTGCTCCAAATAACCTTTACAGGACTCTTGGGGACCCTGACATGAAAAGGCAAAGGCCCTGAGGAGGAACACTACTCTCACTTCTGTTTTAAAGAGCCTTCTGCCTTCCCTGCCTCCTGCGTGAGTGCAGCGTTGTCACAGGGTGGGAGCCATGGCCGCCTCTGTAAAGTCTGGCTGGCGAGGGCTTGGCCTGGGGTTGGAGGTCTGGAGGGCAGGCCGGCAGCATGGCCAAGGCGTGACAGTGGATTGGAACAAAATCCACCACCACGAGGATGACAGGAAGCCAAGGGACGACCTGTGGTTGCGTCCTCGCCTGCAGCCAGGGCTTTGATGGGTGCAGTGTCCCTGTAAACTCATCTCTGACGTCTGCCGAGAGGGTGCAGGATGTTTATGGCTGTGAACGATCTGGAGTGCTGCAGTAGCAATTGACTGAGTACGTGCCTGTTAATCATCTACTAGGCGACTTAAATGGTTCTACATGTTGGACTGTTGCTTTTCCTCAATAAAGGAGGTTTTATGATCCACAGAAGAAAGAGAGAGCCTGACTGTAAGGCTCCTGGGCAGGAGCTCACCAAGAAGCCATGAGTGGCTGAGGGCCTGGGCACAGCTCTGGAGGTCATGCAGGCTCTGCCCTGTCCTCTTCATGGGCTGGGGGCACCTTGTTCCTCACAGAGGACTTCTGTTGGATGTTTTTTTTCCCCCAAGCTTTCATTTCTAATAAACCTGCTGATCTCCTGTCCCACACTTCTGCCACCTGCTTTGCAGTCTCTCTTGCCCTCTGCACCAGGCTGCTGGAGCAGCTCCTGCTGGTCTTACCGCAGATAGGGAGGTGGTGGTGAAGGGCTGTGGAGGACGGCTGAGGCCTTGAGACGGGAAGGGCTGGGCCTGAAGGAGGAAATCTTTGTACCCAGGGGTTGCCATCAAGGCAGTCTGAATATTTAGAAGCAGCCAAAGGGCACTGAATATGCGAGTGGTTGTGTTGCAGAAAACTGTGGTACAGTGCCTTAGCAACAGAACTGCCTGGTAGAAGGAGGAGCGTTTCATTATGAAAAGAAGCTGGCAATGCAGTGGGACCCAGGGCTACCTATAAACATTCCTTTTGTCTTACTCCTTTGAGAGCAGGCATCCTCTTCTTTACCAAAGCCCCACCATTAGCCCACTGGTTCTGCTGCTCTTGGGAGCAGTCATGCCTCTCTTACCGTCCTTGTCAACCTCAGTGTCAGAAGGACGTTCAGTCTGTTCACATCTGGGGCTGGTAATGGTCAGATGGGCCGAGCTCCCCCCCACTGCACTTTAAAACTGCTGGCCAGACTCACTGGCGTGTATACAGAGTTGCTTCAAAGGGAGGGATGCCTTGTAGGTAGGTAGACTATCACGTCACCTGCCCCCATAAATGAAAATGGAGCAGTGTGGTGAATGAAGGAGATGTGGCACATGCTCAAAGCCAGAGTCACTTTGCCTAGAGCCTTGCACATGAAGTTGTGGTTTTACTGTTGCCATTTTATGTGATCTCTTCCATGCAGTTGGTTTAAAGCAAAGTGCTTGCATGAGTGCTGGCCAGCAGAGAAAGTGTCCTCGGGAGAAGATGCAAGAGCCCTGCTCATTATCAGAACCAAGAAACACTGCTCCGAGCTAATCTGGCCGCCTAAAAATAGCAGTAGTAGTAGGGGGAGGGATTGTCTTCTGTGTGCATTTGCCCTTGATTTTCCTGACATTTTGCTGCTCTATATTATGTGTTTGGTGGGGGAGACTGTGTGTCCTGGTCACACTGGAGCAATTCACGTGAGCACGTGCTCATGTCAAAAAGCACTGGGGAGGAAGGCCTAGAAGCTTGTTCAGGGTTTAGTAGCTAACTCTCTGCAGTTGTATTTGGGTTTATTTCCTTATTCTCCTGCCCCTATCAGGTTCATAGACTCTCTTGGTGTGATCTCGAAGCCCCACCAGGAGTGGAGCTGGAAGCAAGGCTGTGGGGTGGGCCAGACCCTGGGTGCAGCAAGGTGATGGGAGCAGGGTCATCCATCGTGTGTGCACCTCACCAGGTCCCTCCTCAGCTGGAGGCTGCAGCATCAGCTTTGCAGATAAAAATAAAAAATAACAAATATATCACTCATAAAATATAATTGCTCCGTAACTGTTATTGAGCATTTAAAGCCCAGGTTTCATAATAGCCTTGTGATATCTGCATTTACGTTCTTTTTTGGTATTATGCAAGCAGCTCACCTTGTGATTATGAAATACTGAAATGTGCTTTCTAATACTCTCTGTTTCTCAACAAGTCCATAAAACCTCTTCTGCTTTCCATTAATTATGGAACAATAAGACATTTTTCTTGTCTCTTAAAAGGAGTTTAGCCCTCTCCTTATGTTTTTTCCAAGTTCTGCTCCTTGGAGACGGTGCTGATCCATGCAGTTGGACTGGAGCAAACATACCTCCTGTCCTTTGCTGTGCTGTACACCACTTGGATCCGTCTTGGAGCAGAGGTCTTACTGCACTGGGGCAGTCCCAGCTCGTGCAGTGCTGTTGCTGGCACTGGTGCCGGTGGTGTGATCTGCTTTCATTGTTAGCTGAGGCAAGAGGGAAAAGTGGGAAGGGGGCAGGATGGGGTGACTTCCTTTCCTCCCTGGAAGATCTGAAATATTACCTTGCTTGATAGTTGTTTTCCAAATAGAAGCTTCTGTTAATAGCAGAAGAAGCTTTTTCCCAGAAGGGCTGGGAGAGCCCCACAAAGGCTGTGGCACTGGGGCAGAGCAGAGCAGGACCTGCTGTGTAAGTGAGGCCCTGTGTGCTGCTCTTCGACCGTGGGAACATGCTGGGTCTGCATTTACCTCATCTCCACGTCCAGCTGTTGTGGGATAGTTGTGGTGGTTTTTTTTTTCCTTTCTTTTTTTTCTTTGCTTTCCTGTAGATAATAGGAATGTAAAGTTCTCCCAAGGCACAGATGAGGAATGCAATGCCTGAGCACACTGAAGAGGGTGAATTCAGCTCAGCGGCCAGTGCTGCTGCTCTCCTCTTTCATACTTGGATTTAAACGCATCCGGAGATGCATAACTCTTTGCAGATGCTAATGAGGAGTTTACAGATAAGATCCCCTGTGAGGAAAGGAATGCTCAGATAGTCTTACAGCATGGGAAATCAAGGTGAGGGTTCAGGCGTCTTGTCTGCATTCACTGCAGGCGCTGCGGCCGTGGCAGAGTTGGGAGTAGAAGTCAAACCTTCTGGCCTCTCAACCTGTGCTTTGCTCATTAAACTGTGCTCTCCTAAGATTAGATAAGGTGTGCTTTCAGTGCTAACAAAGCTTGATGAGCAAATTCCTTTCAATAAAGGCTTTTGTTGTACATTTGTCAACACAGAATGAGGTTTGGGACACCAGGGAAGGGAAGTAACTTGCGGTTGTCAATTTTCAGGAAGGAAATCAATCAGATGAGTGAGGAGATAACCAGCAGGTTATGAATTTATGACTGAGGTCGGTGCACCAAGACAGGCAGCCACCAGTTGTGCAGGGAAATGGAAGTCCAGTGTTGTGACTGGTCCTCAGCGATGGGGATGGGCCTCTTCATCTCCTCCTGTCTTAGAGTAGCTGATGTGGGATACTCACGATGCAGTCCTGGTGTGGGCAACCTGCCACCGTTTTTAGTATCACTCACAATCTGGAGCTCTGACGAAATGTGGCACAGGGGTTTGCCAGGGCCCTCAATTGATGCTGTTGGTAACAGGGTTTTGCCTCAATATCGGGTTTCTGGTGGATCCATTTGCAGAGATCTAATGTAATTTTCTTACAGCGTGAACTGTGCTAGCTTGGTGCTTGCTGTCACCCAGACCCAGAGCAACAATTCAGTCCTGGCTTCAAGGTGCTTTCAGTGTGTGCAAACACTGGAAGCTGGACTGGTGTCCCAGCAGAATGAAATACTCCTTTCCAATACATCAGGCCTTCAGAGAAGAGAAGGATTACAAGGGCATCTTGATCTCACGGTAATTTGTCTTTGTAGCTGTAGCCTGGGGCTGTGCAGCAGTCTGGAGCTGAGGTTTGCTAGGTCAGGTGAAGTGACATGGGTAGGCCTGCAGACAGCTCTGCTGGGATTTAGGGCGGCCCTGCAGAGCGTGGGGTCATGGTTCAGCTGAACAAGTCTCCAGCAGTCCCTCATCTGTCTCCAGGGACTGCAGGCAAAGAGAAAACCATCCCAGGCTTGGGTACATGGAGAGCAGTTTGTGGGCTCAAGGATGGAACGGATAGAGTGGCGTGAAAGGTGCAGGGATGGTGTCTTGGGCACTAATGTAGATGAGATATTTTGGAGCTTGTTTTGCTTCCTGAGGTGGAGCGTGTTGCTGCTTCTGCTCTTGCGTGGATTTGATCTCTGGTTATGCACACCCTTATCTGGCTCTGTGACCATTAGTTCTTCATCTTGCCCTCGTGGAAAGCTGTGAATTGTTTCATCTGATAAGACTTTTCTTATCAGCTCTGACGTTTATTATGTAGTCTTAGAGTTTTTCTAGGAGCTGTGAAAGAGAGGATGGAGCCTGGGAATTGGAGTTAAAAAGTTGTTCCTCTTTGCGCAGGCTGATGAGATTTAAACAGAAAGTATGAATCTCTCCATTTGTCAAGCCAGTTCTCCATTGTGTATCATGTCTAGCAAAAAGCCCATCTTCCAAGACTTGCTTTCCTTCCTTACTTTGTGCGATGTCATCAGAATGTTCCTTCTGGCCTTTAAACCTGCTACCCTGCTTGTGAGATACCCAAAAACGCTCAGGCTGAGTTTGCACTGCTGTCCATGGGCTGCACTCTTTCCATGAGGCTCTGGTCTTGTTGTGCTTGGAAGGGCGTAGAGCCTTCTTGAGCATCCTGGTTTCTCCTTACGGTAGGCAGGTGAATGACTTTGGTGCTGCTTATTGGAGCCAGCTGAGGAGAGGTCCCCGCTCGCTCTCCTTGCTTGGCACGTTGTGCCGGCTGGGCTCCGGTCTGAATAACAGGAAATCATCATGACTAACGTTGTGCTGGTAGAAAAATTAATAGAGGTGAGTAATAGCACAAGATACATGGAAATCAACATTTCTCTCCTTGGAGGCTGTAGATGTAATCCGCTTAATATTCTGTGGAACACAAGATTAATTTTCTTCAGGATAATATATGTGAGAGCTTTTCTTTGGAGTGCGCTAGCAGAGGCATTGCTGCATTGCTGTAGCTGAGGGCAGGGAGTCAGAGGGGGAAGGATGCTGGCTGCTTGTGGAGGAGCCAGGGATGGTGTAGGCTTGCTAGAGGAGATCCAACCCATCTCTCCACTTCACTCCTGAGCACCTGGGCGCAGGGCCGGTGCCTGCATGAGATGAAATGAGAACAGCCCCAGCCCTGCACTTGTCCTCCTCTGCAGCATACCTGTGCTGTGGTTTGTGCTCGCTGAGCTTTGCAGAGGTTCCTTTAAAGCAATGATGAACCAAAACCCCTGCTCTTCTTCTTTCACGGGATGGAAAGAATGCAGCCACTTGCCAAGCCTAAAGAGGAGTAGATATAGCAGAGATAAATAAATCAAACTGATTTATTTTAAGTTGATTAATCTGATGTGTTTGTATTTTTCTAAAATAAAATCCAGCCCTGGAGGTTTTAGCAAATCAAATAACAACAATGGCAATTAATTTAGCAGCAGTTACAAATGGTTCCCATCCCTGCACCGCGTGACTCATATCGCTGTGTATGGGCCAAATCCTGCTTGGGGCTGTGCAGTTCCCCCTTTGTGCTGTGGGGTGGGAGCTGCAGGCTGGGCACATGGTGCCTGCAGGAGGGCTTGGCTGCTGCTGGCTGCCTTTGTGCCGTTGGAAGCCCAACCGCTATGCACCTCCCCGTTCTGTTTTCCTACTTTGTGCAGGTCTTCAGCAGGCTGCCACCTGTGGTCTTGCAGGGCTTGCTTTCCTGATGTGTGTGTTGTGCTGATGGTTCCAGTCTGCTTGTGCGAGCTGATAAGGCTGGAGTCCTAGCAAAGAGCGTGTTGCTAGCAGAGGACGGATAACGTCATATCTTGCTGCAGGGAGCAGAGCAAGCAGAGCTCTGAAGCCAGGGAGGTGTCATGGGGCTGCAGTTTGAAGGGAGCTGAACGGATCCCATGAAGCAAGAGGTTGGGTGCACAGAGCGTCACGGCGACCTGCAGAGCAAAACCAGAACCGCTTCCTCGAGTGCTTGAGAAGGGTCCCTCTGTTTCGCCTTGGGTGAAGCACTGCTGTGGTACACATCACACCAACTAAGCTACGTAATCCCTGCCCTCGGCTGGGACATTGAGACTTAAAGGCAGCTCCCTAAATTTACCCAGGTGTTTTACAATGCAAGCCACCAAGAAGCAAGGCGTACAGAAGTTTTGCTATGGGCTGTACTTTATGACCTGGCAAAAAATTATCGCAGCTCATTTCAGCGAGTGTGGATTGTCTCTGACCTGGAGCAGTTCTTCTGGCATGCAGCTGCCAGGATCTTGCTTTTTCTGCTGGAGGACCTTTCGCTTCCCCCCGTGTGAGTGAAGGACTGTCAGGATCCAACCTTCTAGTTTGGAGTCTGGCTTTCCTCAAGGCAGCCTGTGAAATGTAGGAGAAGGGTGCGAAGTCTTCCCTCCCCCTTCCCCATACCTTGTTTGCTCTTGGGTGAGAAAGATGTTTCCTGATACAAGACACAGAAATGAACATACACTTCAATTTTATATAGGTATTTTTTGTAGCTTTGCTTTGTCAAGACAATTCTATGGACAATGTATTCATAATGCATATTTTTGGGAGCTTGTTGGGTATAGTTGTGTTTTTTACGGTCTGTTGGCTGCACCTTGCAGACTTCTGCAACTGGTGGAACGCTGACTAATTTGATGTGATTTGCTCCCTGCATTGCCCTTTTTTGAAGCTATCGCTGCTGGAGGGTTACCTGATCCCCTCCTGCTCACCAGCCCTCACAGAGCCAAACATGAGGAGCTGATGCAAAGTGACGGCTGGGAGCAAACTCTTGGGAAAGCACGAGAGCAGCAGCTATCTCCATCACCAGGTGATGGGTGAAGACTGGGCTGGTGTGCCAGCTTTGTCTGAATGCAGCAATGAGGTGAAGTTTTCCAGACACGTGTGCAGGGACTTGGCCTTATTTTGAACAAAATGTTAAAAGGACAGTGGCCATCATTTTGGGGTGTCCCTGGTTGGGTGTGAACAGGTGGTGCTCCACCTGTGGTTGCAGCACGTGGAGGACGAGCGGTCCATCCATGTCTCTCTCAGGTCTAATGTTTACTTCATGCTCCCAGTACCTCCAAAAGGTGTTAAGAGTTTGATTTTTTTTCTTTTTTCTTTTTTTTTTTCCTTGCTTCTAAATGCCTGTTTGGAAGCAAAGTGTTCTTCCACCCTTAGGTGTTTTTCTGGCCATCGCTCTGGCTGCGAGGAAGGAGCAAGGCTGCCTTCCTTGATGAAGGCAGTCAGACACCTGAGCTTGGCAGCTTCCACTGAAGGCTGCAGAGGCTGCAGTGTCCATCTTGGAAAGGTGCACCCGGCAGTGAGCTGTCACCCCTACAGGCATCCACAGGCCAAACCACGAACGTGTCCTGCGGTGTGGGACGCTGAGTTTTTTGCCTGCATGTTAGAGAGGGCTCTCTGCTTTTGGAGCTGAGCTTGGCAGTGACCTTGCTTTCAGAGCATGCCTCCAGGAGTGGTATGTGAAGAGGCTGTAGTTGCTGGAGCAGCTGCTCTGATAAGTAATTAAACCAGCTCCTCTGAGAACCCATAAACCTTTGACTGCATTTTCTAGTAGGTAGCAATATCAGCTTGATGCAAACATTTGCTGGCAGAGGAGAGACTTTATTTCTCAGAGAGACAAGATCTAAACATTTAGGAATACTATCCTATTGGTCTGCAATGGCAGATGAGTGACTTCCAGTGTGGAGAGTGTCCAGCTGCTGCGCTCTAATTGATGTCTTGCGTCCTGAGAAGAGTGGCACAATGCTAGTAGTGACTTAGATCTTCTGGGGACTATAGATATGATTTATAATTGGCTCTGTATCTTTTTAGAGACACTGAGCTTAACCAAGCCTTTTATATATTGTCCTGTTGAGGTTGTGTGCTTGAATTAGATGTACGCTGAAGTGGCTGGCTGTGCTGGGGCCGTATTCATCTGATGCGGGGCTCATTCAGCACTATTGCTTTTGCTGGTCCTTCTGCACTGATTGACTACCAGCTCTTCTAGGTGAGCAGCCTTCTGTGAAATGGAAGAAGTGTTGATCGTGACTGCAAGTGATTGTGGAGGCCTTCCTGGGGATCTCTGGGATGTGCCGTATGACTTTTACAATGTATGATTTCATCTTAAGTTTGGGGAAGTCAACCTTTTAAATGAGGGGCGAGCAGAAATGCCTCAGTCAGAAGAACTCTGATTTTTTTTTTTGTGTGGGCAAGTGCTGGTCTGTAAGCAGGGAATGTAGCAGAGGTCAATATATTACAGCTTCAGTGGTTCGGCCCCAGTGGGACTGAACAGAGGGGTATGCGTGTGTATTTTCCTGTCCTTTCTTCAGTGGGGTTGTTGGTTATGCTTGTGGCTGGTAGCTACAAGTTCACACGTGCATCTTCAGTTGAACAGATAGCAGCTGGAGTAACCCAGCTTTACTGATTGAAAAGCCCAGTGTGGTCGTTAGCTCTTACTTGATTCCACTTTTGCCAGCTATTGGCCAGTCTTAGCATTTTGGAAGGGGAGGAGGTGCACAGGTAGTGGCTGGTGCTAAGCAAGAAGCTGGGGAAAGGAATGTGGGGGAGCTGGGGAGGGGGAGGGGGGGATTTAAATGGGCAAAGTCCCAAAGTGACTCTCAATGAGGGCTGGAGGATGGGCTCCCTGTGAGATGCTGAAGAGGAACGGTTCAAACAGATTTGTTAATAGGCTTCTCTCAGCTGTCAAGTGGAGAAATCTTTCTCCTGTTAATGGCTTAGCCTTGACAACAGTTTTTCTTATGCTCTATAGGAATGTTGTTTCTTGACTAACATCTTCATTTAAGATGTGGAGCTGGGTGTTTGGGGGTGAGGGAGGACAAACTACTTCTTCAGAATGAAAACAAAACCCTCAGCAAGCTCCTTATTACTCTTCCAAGTGGAGCAGCTTGTATTGCTTGAGTAGGCAGGCGGTGCAGTGGTAGATGGCATTGATGATAGCTTGTTTTGTGAGGCTCTGGATGGGTGGGCGAAGGAGGGGAAAAGTACCAAAGCTAGGAGAAGACGTGAGACTAAGCAATCTCTGAGAGGACTGAATAGCACCTAGTAGTCCAGTATGGCTCTGCTTAAATACAAACACTTGGGTTATAACCAAAGGAAAATAGCTTAGAAATACCTGTGCAGCCTGTTGGGGTTTTTTTTTGCACTGATTTTACTGTTGTGCAGGCTTAAAGGTATGCTGTGCAATGGGAAGTGTTCAAAGCTCAGAAGGGTAATGTGCCCAGCCTTTTTTTCTATAGCTTGATCAATATTTTGTTGCCTTGGCCTTTGCCATCCTGCTTTGCTTGCTGTTGTCTGCAGCTATATTAGCAATCCTCTCCTGGCTCGTGCAGTCCATCTTTGTATTACTCACAGGGTTGTTAACGAGAAGAGCCTTGGAGATGGAGACAACTGGTTTATTATTAAAAAGCAACTGTGTCTTCAAGTGCTCTTCAAAGCTCTCAATTTTCCTCTAAACTGCGTGCCATTTGGGGTAGCTTCCCTAAGGGGAGCGGGACCTTGTTCTGTCAAATCATACTAGTGCTTCAATTCCTGCTGTAGAAGCCAACATAAAAAGTATGGTAAAAGGAGCGAGTTAATGTGTTTTCAGAGGGAATAGCAGCCGACTTCTTGGAGCTTGAGATTTCTCAGGTCTTAATGCTTGGGAGATGTGTATGGCCTCCAACAACTTTGCTGCCTTGAAGTGTGGCTTCCCAGAGCGTGGCCCAGCCGGGACATTTGGCCTTGGGAAGTAAAATCTGGGCAGGTGTTTAGTATGGGGGGGTGAGAACTTGTTCTTTTGTTTCTTGTCCTCACTACTCATGGCGATGTTTTTGCCTAATCAGAAATACATTACCCGTATGACGATTTCACGTATCAAATTGCATCGCTGAAGGGCTTTTCTGGCTCTCGTGCATTCCTGGGAAAGTGTTTTCTCATACTGTAAATTAACAAGCTTCCTCCCCTGGTTTGGAGCCCAGTGGGGTCAGAAGCAGTGATGTTCACCAGGTGGCTGTGGTGGTGCTTCCCAGGGCTGAAATGACTCCTTGTGACGGTGGGACTTGTCTGAGCACAGACACCTGCTCACAGAAGGAGCTCCCCGGTCTTGAGGGGCGGTAAGCAAGCTGCTTTATAAACCTGTCTTTGGATCCTGAATGTGCTTGATCAGTTTAATAGCATCTCCTGCTGAGGGTGTTTTATTAGGGAGCTGTAAGGCAGAGGCTCAGAGCATTGTGCTGTTTGGGAATGTCAGTTGCACGGGCTTTATTTGTAGTGGAGATGAAAAACCTCTCCTAGTGCCACAGAGCTGCTGCAGCTACCCGGTGCCTGGGGACGCCCATCACGCACTGACCCGTAACGCTGTGCTGCTTTCCATGGCACCGAGTGTTGTTCTTCTCTAGGGTTATAACATTTGCTTAATGACTGGTTATCTCCGTGATTTTTGGCTGGAAGTTGTCATTAGCTGTTCAGAATTGGGGGAATAAGTGCACAATGATTACAGAGGCTCTGATCTCTCATTTTCCTTCCTGTGCCTTCGCAGCAATAGAAGTTTAATTGGCATGCCCCTCGATTTCCCCCCCAACCCCCCCCCAGCATCTCTCCACTGTTTCCTCATATAACCCGCTCTGTTAAATACCTTCAGTGTGTGCTGGAGGGGAGAAAAGTGAGGCTCCTATGAGGAGAAGGAGCAACCTGGGTATACAGCCTGCACAGAAACGCTTCCATCCCTCCTCTCATGTTTGTGGCAGCATTTAGGAACAGATCACGGGCGATCTGCTAACTCCATCTCATCTCATCTCCAGGTGAACCCTGCAGTCCTTAGCTGCCTCCTCGTGCAAAGTGTTTGGCTCCTTTGCATACGGGGCTGGTTGGAACGTGAAGGTGTAGGCAGAGCTGAGCTGCCTCATGCAGTCCTGCAGGTCTGTGCTGCGCTGAGCGGAGCCATTTTAACGAGGCAGCGCTCCTGCTGCGAGCCCAGCTGCTGCTTGCTTCAGCCGATAAGTGCTTCAAAAAGGATGTGCATGCTGGTGCCGGAGTTTGGATGTGTTCTGCTTTATCATCTCTGTGCAGAAGTCCCTTTTCTGGCAATGCAACAGTTTTAAATACACAGTTTATTGGAATACAGTGAACGTTTTTCCGTGGTATTTACTGGAGATGATTGTGCTCTTGCCTCGCTTTGTGTCTCGCTCCGTTCTGCCACATAGATCTTGATATCAGCTACTTTTATGGGAGTTAGCTCAGGAGAATTCCCCTCTGGAACACTTCATCCTGTCCTGGTGCAGCTGCAGCAGCAGAGCCAGATGTGACACGGGAGGGTTTGGGTGTCAGCCTGCCCTACCCAGAGCTCTGCAGCGCCTGCACCATAAGTGCTGCTATGTGACTATTTCCTTTCCCACTGCAGCTGAGACATTTGGGCTGGGCCCTCTGTTGCCTTGAAGAGCCTGAGGACTGAGCTCGCACGGGGAGGGGATGTGCGGCTTTACCAGCACAATGCCAGGCAGCAGCGTTTCTGTTTGCAGTGCTTTGAATGAGAGTGCTCTGTTGTGCAGAGCACCTGTGCTTTGCAGTGCCCAAAGCACAGCCCTATCTGCTGCTGGTTTGGCCCCTGCCTCCCTGCTCTCATCCTTTGTTCTGGAGCCGAGGAGGGGGAAGGAGGACCTGTCTGCTGCTGTATGTCTCTTAGCAGAGCCTGGTGGTGCTGCGATAATGCAGACCGTTTTCTGCATGATGCTCATGTAAAGCTGGACATTGTTCCCGGGTTTATCTTAAATGCTGGTTCTTTTCCCCAGTTTTCAAAAGCACAACCTCATCCAATTTCTCTAAACAGATAAATCAATTGTATGTTTTTCCTTTTATTTGTTTTATACACAGTTTAAGCAACAACAAAAGCAATAGTCCATGTGAAGCCATGGAAGCAGGCTTGTGGCAGTGTGCAGGGGTGGTCCTGCAGCCCCTCGCAGGGTAGGAGCGCAGAGCCTGGGGCTGCTGCCAGCACCAGCGTGGTATCTGCAGCGCGGGCTATATTTGGTCTGGGATTACTCCTGCCTGGCCTGGATTGGTCCCCAGCCAGGGCTCTGTGCTCTGTTTCTTTCCCTTGCTGAGCTAAAAGCCCCCATTCAGCGTGCTGTCCCGTTTTCCTCCGTCTGCACTCATCAGCTGGGGCTCTGCAGGAGTGACCGGGTCCCCCAGGTCCCAGGGACAGTGCCCAGCAGCCATTGAGATGCAAAGCTCATCCTCCTGTTCAGTGGAAAGAAGGATTTCTCCCTGCCCCATCCTCTGCAGTGTGTATTCTTGGAAGGCTCTTAGCAACACGCTGCTGCTGGGCACTGTTTGGAGCAGAGCTGTCCCTCTGAGAGCCCATTGCTTGGGAAAAAGCCACGCCAAGGAGGGACTGCATTGCTGGGAGGAGCGAGCACGCTCTCCTCTGCGTTCCCGACGTGTTGCTAGGGCTGTGCTGAAATTCTGCCTCTTCCTGCAGCAGAAATGCTGCTCGTTACCTTGGCAATGCCCCTGCAAAAACACAAGGAATAAGCGAGGTGGGAGGATGGCCGCGACGTGTGTGCCTTCACCTGAGTCCTGGGGTCTGCAGCCACGCGGCGAGCGGACGCAGATGGACCTGGGGCTGCCCCATGGCTCGCATCTGTATGCGGCATGAATGAGGGCTGACCCACAGATAGGGGTACTTCTGGGTCTGGGGAGCTGTGGAAGGAGGCTGGAAAACATAACATGGAAAATGGGTTTCTTTATCAGAACTGGCCAGCTGCTTCCCTGGATGTGCTTCTCCAAGTCTCCCAATGATCTGCCCTAGGCGCAGCTTTCTTCTCTCTTAATCTCCTAGTGAATATTCAAAAATAGATATACTTGTAACACTTGAAAAGCCTCTTTCAGAGTTGTTTCAGCACTGCAGAGAATAACCCTAAGGAAAGAAACTCAAAAAATAAACAGCAGCTGCTGTCATTTCCCCTCCCGCCTCCTTTCTCACCCAGTTTGTTAAAACTTAGTGCACTATTGCTTCCCTTTCCCATCTGTTTTTGGGGGGAGCTGCACTCGGTCAGCTCCAGGTGATGGATAGCACTTTTGGGCTCCAGCTGGACCACTTCTGTTGGGTTTTCCCCATACTGCTCTGTTTGCCCAGGCTGTGCTTGGGAGCTATGGGTGTTCAGCCCTGCAAATTGGGGAGCTGGGCGTATGGGAAGAGGTGTGCAAAAGCGCGGTTTGGTGTTCCTGAAACTGTGCAGGTGGGGGAAAGGTGGATTAATTTACTGGTGCTGTTGTTGCATGCTGAACCTTGCTTGTCAGCTGCTCACAAAGACCCGGTGTTTGACTTCTGGAGCCATAAGTCATTCGGAGTTGATCCAGGCTTTGTGATGAGTGAGATCTCTATTTCCATGATCCGGTGTTGTGATGGAGGGCTTTCCTCCGCTGTCACCCAGGGAGGGCTTTGAATAGCTGGTCTTCCTTCTCCTGTGGTAGAGCTGGTAATCTACCAAGGTTCCCATGGCCAACCCCAACCCTCATGCTCCTTCCTCCTCAGACACAGCGTGGTGCAGGGATGGCTCGGACACACGGGGTGGATTAACAACACCCTGCTCCGTGTTACTGCAATGCTGCTAATCCCTGTGTTGTCGGAAAAGCTTAAACCACTCAAAACATTCGTCAGAAAAACGTTGATCTCTTTGTAGAGTGCTTATTTTTGAGGAAGTCAAAGTACGCCTTATTAAATGGTCTTTCTTCCTTTTCTCCTAGGATCCTGCGGGAATCTTTGAGCTGGTGGAGCTTGTTGGCAATGGCACATACGGGCAGGTGTATAAGGTAAGACTACACTGATGTCTGAAGTGGGCTCTGTTGGCCATGTGTTGAACATGGAGCATCCCAGTGCATCAGGCTGGTGAGGTTCCACCACATTCAGGCCTAACTAGAAGCCCTGCTGGACTGGCTTTTTGGTTGTGCTCAAGTACCGTGCATCGCGTGGAGCTCCTGTTAGTTCTGAAACTGCTGCTAAAAAGAAAAAAATGTTTTTTTTTTTTCCCTCTCCCCCCAATTGATTATGTGATGAGAGGAGGTGAGGAGTCTCTTCTGAAGAGCTGTATTATGGCCACAGGGGCCTGCCAAAGGGCCTGCTGCAGCCTGCAGCTCTGCCTGTCCTGTGGGGCTAGCACTCAGGTGAGTTGCAGCCCAACCTGCTGCTCAGAAGGCTTGCTTTAAAACCTCTGCAGATGTCAGCAAACGGTGCTCCAAATGGGAGTATGAAGGAGAACAGGATTATGAACCCATGCATGAGCTTCTTTCCAAAAGTGTTTGAAGTGTCCATCTTTTTCTGAAGTACGTGGCCTGCCCCAGCACCTTCTAGCTTGAAGGATTTCCAGAATTTGTCATCTTGATGGTATTCTGTTGTAGATGATTTTTGTGAGATTAGGAAGGGTTGAATCATTTCTCAGTCTGGGTTTACCTACGCTTAATGTATGGTGTAAGGCAGTTTCACGCCACTTTTGCATGGTGGAATTTGCTGAGTGTTTTGGGTCTGCTGGCAGACAGTAACTCCATGGGCTCCATTTTCTAAAGGTTTCTGTATGTGTGGGCATTGATCTGTGTACGTGTGCATGTGTGTTCACACAGAGATCCCATTTGCCTGCCGTGCCCATGTTCCCTTTTGACAATAGGAACGAATACGTTCAAGTACTCTCACTGGGTCAGTGTGAAAGCGCTTGCCTGTCGTGCAGTGAGAGACAGTGAGCTGTCCCTAATGAAGAGAAGAAGAGAAGGGTGCTTAGAAAGCTACCTGTCAGGAGATGTTTGTTCTGAATCCTGGTTTCCCCATCCTCCCACCGCCGCAGGCCAATTCCATCAATTCCACGACAGAAGAATTGAAGCGAACCGAGGATGAACTGAAACTTCTGCAGTTGAAAACGGGTGAATTTCTCAAACTGGAATAAGTTTAAAACCGAACCAAACAGAACTTCCCTCCAAACCCCTTCTTATCAAGGTTACATTACAGGAGCCTTCCCCCCGGCGTTGTGCTGCGCTTGTTTTTCTCTGGGAGGACGGCGGTGTCTGCGTTCCCATTGTTCTCACTGCAGGAGTTGGTCTCGGAGCTGTTTTTCTTTTCAGCCTCTCAAATAATGGCAGAGGGTGACCTAATTTTAACTCGGGCGTATTTCTAACAATCGGTGGAAACTATGCACCTCTAACGGCCTTCTGAAAGCGCCGTGTTTTTGTGGAAAGCTGAAAAGGGAAATAAACCCTCTGATGCTGTGCTCTTTGCACGGCTCCACTGCGCGTGCTTCCTGTTGCAGTACTTGACTTTTTCCAGTGTGCCTCTGTGAGATGTTAAAGTGGGGGAAGAACCGTCCACAGCTGTAGGACTTGGGGAGGGAATGTATTCTGAACACTTTGGTGTTTCTTTTTCTCCTTGCGTACGAAGCAAATCCTCCCTTCTGCTGTCTTTAACTGGCCGGAGCAATCGGGTTGTGCTCGGTGTGATCCACTCGCTGGTGGTGCCAGACAGGATGGTGATGGGGAGGGGGAAAGCTGCTGTCCAAACCC
The DNA here is from genome assembly GCF_016699485.2 of Gallus gallus. NCBI lineage: Eukaryota > Metazoa > Chordata > Aves > Galliformes > Phasianidae > Gallus > Gallus gallus. Next base: position 19,297,091 of record NC_052540.1, read on the forward strand.
AGTTAATAAGTATTGAGGTATGAATTCAAGCTAAGGCTGAGCTCAGAGTTCCCTGAAATTGAAGTCTTGGAGTAATATCCGCTTTATAAACAAAAGGAGACTTTGATATAAAGCACACATAACTGTTTATGGTGTCCCACCCTAAAGCCTAGCACAGAAATAAGATCTCTGCGATTCTTTTCCTCCAGATACCACCGCTGTATTTATCTCTTAAAGCAAAACAAATGGAACAGCTTTTGAGACACTTAGACCTTCTGGCTCCCTTGTAAAAAAACAACACTTCTGAGGTCACGCTTACCTGGGAGTTGTATCTGCTGTAACCAGATGCTGTCAATGGACGATTGTTTCACGGCCATTTTAAACCCTTCTCAGTCAGATCTGGGGTTTTCCCACCTCTCTGTAGATGTGTGTTTGCCTCTGATCACGTTACAGATGTGGAAAAAGCAGCTCACTGCGGTACTCGCTGCGCCCTGCAGTCCCTCTGCTGTGAGGAGAGCAGCTCTGCGCTGGGGGCAGCAGCGAGGTGTTGGCTCCAGGCAGCGACAGCACCTTGCAGGGTTGTGCTTGTGGTGGAGGTGTCCTCAGCCGGTCTACCTGCCCGGGAGCCAGAGCCCAGCTCTGGGCAGCACGGCATGGAAACCTCCTGTTTGCATTGATAAAATGTGTGGCTATAGCCTTCTGATGGCGGAGTGATAGCTCAGGTCCTGAGAAATGACTCTTAGGAGAGCAGCAAGAGCAGCTGGGGAGCAGCAGCTCAAGAGGCTGCTCTGAAGAACTGCGTTTTGTTTGCTTTGTTTCCTTCCTCTGCTCCACCAGTCCTTCTGTGCAGGGTGGCCGTGATTTTGGAGGGAGGTGAGGAAAGCAGGGTACTTCTCATTGCAGCAGCTTTCCCACCAGCCTGGCCCAGGAGTGCCACAGGAGAGACTTCAGAGCCACGAGTGTTTCACAACTTCTGATTTGCTGTAGGTCCCATACACGGTCATGCTGAAGCATCTTTTTTCCCATGGACCACGTGAGGCAGGCACAGTGCACCAGACTACTAATCTCTCAGACTATTAATTAATTGGAGTCGTTGCCTCTAGAATATCCGGGATGGTAATTCCGTATGGTGCCTGTTGATGGATGGCTTCCAACTGTCACATCCCATGGGCAGCTTAGAGGTCAATGCTAGTAAAGCTGTTTGGAGTCCCCAATGTTTGATGCATGGGAGAGGCTGCAGGGCCCTCAGGCTGGACCATGAGGCGGTCATTATGGTGCCATCAGGTTGCCAAGCACAATCTTTGTAATTTCAAGCAGGCTTTCCTTTGCTCGGGACTGCGAGGGAAGAGAGAGAGAGGGAAAACATTCTTTGCTCGCTGCTTGACAACCCCTTGTGAGTAGTTTCGTTTTTGTTGTGTGGAGAGACGGTGCTGGTTTCTCTCCCTGATTGAACTGGAAGCTTTGCTTTATTTTCTAGTAAGCTTGCATCTAATGGCCCAGACTGTGGGCTGTGTTTGTTACGAGGCCGAGAGCTCCAGCTCAAGGTATGGTTGCACTATGGGATTTTTGTGCTAGGTTTTTTTTTGTTAATGTTTAGAGAAGTGGCCAGCAGGAATAGTGCACGTTGGACATGGGGAATGAAGCCATTGCCTCGCTGTTTTTTAGCATGCAGATGGTGACTGGAAGCAAAATGGTAGACAGAAGTTGCTGAAAGTTTTTGATAAGGCTTTAGAGTATTATGAGAGAAGGCTTCTTTTATTGCAGGGTGTTATTATTACCATCTATCTCCACTTTGCATTAGATAGCAAACAAAAAGTCCTTAAATACAGTGCATACTTAGACTGCCTGAGTAAAACACATTGTCAGGGCTGCAACTGCTAACCCCAGTGAGCATGCAGACAAAACCAGGGTACTCAGATGCACTGTCCAGGTTGCTCAAAACCAGGGGAAAATAGTGCTTAATGTGCTCTGAATATGTTACCAGTGAAGCTGTCCCCTCCATTGTTTTAGGCACTTGTTTTGGTGGCTCTGGGATGCAGTGGGGGTGGGAGGCTGGGAGCAAACTGCTGGAGTAAACCCATGCACAGCGTAGTGGGTGGTGAAGCGGTGGCACAGCTCGCACAGAGAGGTGGTGGATGCCCCATCCCAGAGGACATTCAAGGTCAGGCTGAATAGGGCTCTGAGCACCTGATGGAGCTGTGATGTCCTCATTCATTGCAGAGGGGTTGGTGACCCCGTGGCCTTTGAAGATCCCTGGCAGCTCACATGGTTCTATTATGCTATGATTCTGTGATTGCTTGGCTGATGCAAGTCTTCTCAATACTAAAAGAAATTGGAAAGTAGGTCAGGTGGTAACCATCAGCATTCTCATCTCACATAGTTTCCCAGCGTTGAGCAGGGAGATAAATGATGCCAAGATTACATGCTTGCGTGCTGCTTCCCCACCCCAGCAGGACAGCGCTCAGCAGTACTGCTGGCTTTGAGACTCTGCTCTCATTTATAGCGTTAGCAAAGCTTAATCTTACAAAGTGCAAGATTCAGTGCTATGGGTCGACTCCATAACCACACAGTAACTATTGATTGGTTAATTAGCTGGTAAATGCCACATAATCGCTACGCCATTACACAGCATCGTTCTGCGCTCCAGCTTAGGCACGGGGGACGTGTGTGCTGCTGGTCCTTGTGTGTATTCCTCCTCTGTCACAGGAGTGGTGTTGGGACACTGTGGGCTGCCACTGGGTGAAGGGGGTGACACTGTTTTTCCCCTTGCTCTCCACTACGCTGTGTTCTGTACGTCTGGGATGGGGCATATATGGGGAAAAATGATGAGGAAATATAGTGGTTGGCAGCCCTGCCTGTGGCAGGGGTTTGGAATTTAGATAGTCTTTGGGGTCCCTGCCAACCCAAGCCATTCTGTGGTTCTATGAAATGTACCCCAAGGTCTTCTGTTGGGGCTTCGTGTTTGTTACCCAGCTCATGTCTGCCCGAAGTCAGTACCGGTTCACCTGGAGGCGAACTCCCAGGAGGTGAAGATGTTGGGGAGCATGGGAATGAGAAAGCAAATGAAGAATGGGAAATTCCAGCAGCCATCTGTGGCTGTCTCCCTCCTGGTGATGGCATCCCTGAGTCTGCAGAATGAACCCGGATGATGTAGTTCTGCCGTCCCTGCTGCTGTTCACCTGCTTCCTTAGCACCCAGCACCTTGGCCTGTGTCCTGCTGCTGGATGGGTAGCAGGTGGATAAGCTAAAGATAGGGAAAGATTTCTTTCTTTGTTTTATGTTTTTCTTCAAGGGGAGGTATGAGAGAATAACTCCTGCGCAGGCTTGTGCCGTGTTCAGCCTGCCCATGGTCTGGCTCAGCCCTGGTGGGAACAGAGACTCTGCAGGTTCCCAGGTCATTATTAGCAGCTCAAATAATTAGCTGGAGTCGAGAATGACATTAATTGTTTTTAATAATTGGTTGTTTTATTGTCTCTCTTTCTGAAAGACTGATGGTCAATAGTTTGATAATTAATCACTGTTGCTTTTAGCCCAGTGGAAGAAGTTACCATGCTGCACAAAATTATTATTTCCCGCAGATTGTTGCTGTAAAGAATTAATCTTAGCTGTGTACACACAGCCGTTGTAGCTGAAGGCTGACTGCTGTGCCTTGCTAGAGGCCCTGCTGCCTGCAGGCTGCCTGCTGCTGCCCCGACCCATCTCAGTGCCTGTCCCGCAGTCACTATCTCTGACCTGTGGCAGCCAGCCCTTGCATTTGGAGGGGCATCTTAAGCCTTCTTGCTGGTTTATGAAACGGACTGAGCGTTCCTGGAGCCAGATGTGTTCTTCAAGTGCCATATCCATGGCTGTGGGTCTTTTCCAATTCCCAGTTTCTTCTTCAGAGGTCACGTTTGCTGCATGGCACAGCAGGCTGCAGGTGTCACCTCATGCACGTACACGCATGTATCCACCCCGCGGTGTGGTCTGATGGATGCTGCAGGCTGAGGCCCTCTGCTTGGCTCATTCCCCTGTGTTCTGGATAATACAAGTCCAAGCGTGGGGTGGGTGTGAGGGATGCTGCCCCACAAGGTACTCCTGGGTCCTCAAGGTCACGCGAGGGCTGTGTGAATGTGAGTGGATTTCTAAGACTTACAAGCTGCTTTATAATCCTTGCGTATTAGCAGGCCGGCATTACGCACTAAGCCATTGCTTCCGCCAGGCCGGCTCCCTGCACCGCGCACTGCTCTGCCCAGCAGGGTTTGTGCTTCTTGCGGGGCTGCTGGTTTGCAGGCTTGTTCTGTGTGTTTGCATTGCTTCTCAGTGGGATGTGGCAGGGCTGGGCTGCTGTGCTGCTGTACCACAGTGCGCACCGGCTTTATCAGAGCGAGAACTGGAGGCCTCAGCTTATCAGATTGCTTGTGATGTTAGCTTATCTCTAGAGGAGAAGATCCTTCCCTTGCTGACTCAAATGCTGCGTGTGCTTGTGTGTCTCTGACATGTGGACTTGTTGCGTTGGGTTCATGAGGAATTCTGAACTGGAAAATGATGTTTCGTGTCAAAAAATTTAAAAAAAAATAAAAAAAATAAAAAAAAATGAGAAGAGCTTTGTTACCAGAGCAACTGGCACACGGTGTGCTGCCTGCTTCTCTGAACGCACTGAGCACCCTCAGCCCGCCCTCCCCCCAAGAAGCCAGCCTACACACACCTACGTGCCAATATGTCACACTCACTTCTCTGCCTGCTGAATAATGCAAGGGAAAGGTGCCTTTTACATTTCAGCCCTACGGATTACAAAAGGCGATTAAAAAATGTTCCCGAATTAATTTCTCCTCTCTCTTTTAATCTCGATTCCCTCGCCCCCTCTGCAGCCTGCAGCAGGAAGGGCAGCTGGGGGGCTGGAGCTGCCCTGTGGCTCTGCAGGGACGCCTGGGCACGCTGCTCGCGTTGCTGCGTGCTCTGCTTCTGCAAACACTGCGCAGTCTTGCAAGACAAAATATCTGCAGTGGCACAGGGGGAAGACAGCTGCCTTTGGAGATGCTAAACAAAGCCAACAGCATGCTGCAGAGGGCAGGGCTGTGGTGGTCGGTATGGCAGCACTGTTTGGGGGGGGTGCAGCGGGAGGGAGAGCCCTCTGCTTGCCCTGTTGGGATTAAAGGGATGCGGGCACCGCTCTGCAAAGCTCCCAGACAACCCGTTTCCAGTACCACCTTCTGTCCCTCAAGAACTGCTGGTCTAGGAGCTCAGGCCTGTTGTTGGGTCTTCTGTGGAGCAGCCCAGTTCACTGGTCAGCAGTAATGCCCCGGTATCCACAGGGCACCTGATGGTGGGCCAGTACTGGTAGGTGTATGATCTGTTTGGTGCAGATGGAGCTTCCCAAAAGCAGAATATAGATGCCTTCTCATGCTTGGGGTCTTGCATTTCCCTCCTGTTCAGGAGGGGTGGCTTCCTGTCCTGCAGCTTTTGGTGCTCTGTTGGCCGTAATGCAGGATGTTGTAACAGCACGGCCATGGCCAGTGAGTGAGGTTTGTTTGCTGCACGGCTCGGGTGCATTGCTAAAGAATGTCCTGTTAGAATAAGTTGATCTGATGCCCTATAGGGAGGTGAATGGGGAGAGTCTTGCTGCAAGCAGAGGCTGGTGCATGCTGGTTTGTTATTGTTGTTGACTTGTTTATAACATGTAATGAGTATCAGATTGGTGTTGGTGTCGGGAGTCAGTGGGTTGAACCCAGCTCTGGAGCTGCCACATGCAGCTAAAAGGGCAGTGGAGGACTTTTTGGAAAGCTTAGAGAAGGGCACATGGGGAGCAGAATGCGAGCGTTGGTTCATGCTGCATGTCTGAGGCTTTCGTGGTTGCTGGAGTGCTCATCTCCAGACATGTTTCTTGCCTGTCATTTTTTGCATCTTTTCAAATTTGGATGCAGCCTGTCTTGCAGCTGACTCTGAGGGCCTGAAGAAAAGCAATGCCAAAGGGCATCCAGCTGGAGCTCAGCATCTTCTCCTTCGCTGCAGCAAGAAGCGTGGCTCTCAACATCCCCAGCCTATTCTTAGGTTTACCTGGGAAGCCCTTTACGCGGATTACTTAAAGATGGCAAGTGCCAAGCAAACAAAGCTTTCTCCCAAATGCTGTGTTACTGCTTTTTTTTTTCCCCTCCCCTCCTCTCACATAAGAATGGCAGCTTGGTGCTATCTGTTTTTCACTGTTTAGGTCATTTTCCTTCTCTCCGCTGGTGCAGGCAGCATTGCACATCCCAGCCGAGAGCTACGCTTGGGCAAAGGTTTGGTCTAGAAAGGATGGGATTGCACGATGTTCCTGTCTTTTTATGTACAGAATACAGACCTCCCACTGTCTCACTGTACTGGAATGACTTTGCTCTTAAGGAGTGAGTGTTGGGTACGTTACTTTCTCATGCATTGCTTTAGTTTTCTGAGCAGAAGTCGCGTGAAGTGCAAGATGCATCCATTGGAGTCAGCTGTGACCACAGGTTTGCATCAGGAGGATGAATTGAGGTGCTCAGTTAGACCTGGTGAGCGTTCTCTTAGAGTGGATTTCCACTTGTGTGTGGTGTTTGGAAGGAAGGGCTGCAGGAGCCTCCTGGGTTGCTGAGTTCACATCAGTTGTGTGGTTGAGAGATTTCATGGCTGAGCAGCATTGGCTCCGGCTCGGCCTCCACAGTGCTCTCATCCTACAATAAGCCTCAGGCCTTTCCTTGGCAGGTGGAAGTGCCTGTGCTGACGCAGGGCCTGACAGAAGTTGTCCAGCCTTCCCTGCCCTGGTGGAGCCTCTCTGATGCAGCCAGGGTGGGTGTGAAGCTGTGCCCCCCAGGTGGATGGTGTGATCCTTGTGTTCCCTTCCTCACCCTCTGCAGCAGCTCCTGCTGTTTCATTGAGTGCTTGCAGACCGTGCGGGCGAGTTTGCAACATGAATAGCCTTCTGCAGATTATTTTTTTTTAATCCACTTTAAGACTGAATCTGAGAGCAAGCATTACTTGAAGTGACCTCTGTGTGCGGGGGCAGAGAGGGCAGGGAGCTAATCCAGCACAGTATGTTCGGAAACAGGAACTGCGGAGGGGGGAGAGCTGCATGAAGGATAAAAACTGGATTTTGGATTGCCACGGTTAATTTTGCAGAGGTGCCCACAGTCCCAGTCTGGAAGCTGAGCTGGCTTTGTTGGCTCTCCACGGGTGCCTTATCTGGACCAGCCCTGTTAGTGCAGCACAATGGAGGCGATGCTTTGCCCCCACTGCAGGGAGCGGGCAGTGCCACACACCACTCCTTCTCCATCACGTTTCAGTGGATGTTTTTGTGCAGGATGGGGATTTTTTTTTTTTAACTAAGTCTAGCTGTTGAATTCCAAATAAACGAGTAGTGTTAGCTCGTTACGGTTCTTCTATTCCCTTGAGAAATAGTTATTAACAGGGTCAGTGTGAGGAAGCATAATTTATGTTTGTCTGCATGGCATCTAGATCAAATCAGAGCAGGCTTTGTGCTGTGAAACTGCTACATTAAAAGAAAACAATAATAACAACAACAAAAAAAACTCGCAGATGCTTCCTTATTAGCCAAAAGGTGTGATTCTCTTGTTACAGGTTAGTACTGAGTTTTCCTTGAAACAACTGTGGTGCAGTTGGAGTGTGAGCTCCAGAGTGGTTCCTCCATCTGGACAAGGAATTGAGGCCATCTTCAGGGATCTTCAAGGGGATGGGATGGTGCAGAGGTGACCTGCAGTGACAGAGTACAGGGGACATGCTGGGGAGACACCATCGCCTGTCCTGCCAGGACCTGTGGGCTTAGCACTGTGTTGGCAGGGGTGAGATGTTCTGGCAGGCACTTAATCCCCCGTTTATGCTTTTTTGGTGCTTTGCATCCCGGTTTGAAAAGATGGCAAGTCTTTCAGCTGATAAGTCTTTATGCTAATACTTTCCTTGGTGTTGCAATTTGTCCCTGAGCAAAACCATTAGTTGGGAATATGATGCCTCATTAAGTACCTAACTTGAGCATTCAGAAGTCTCCGGCCGACCTCCTTCCTCGCAGCCTGGTAGATAAAAACCTCTGTAGTTCGAAGCTGTTACGGGCAACATGAAAGGCTGGAAATACATCTTTGTTTTATGGAAGGAGAAATTTGCATGGAGGCAGCAATTTGTGTTTAATACAAATCGCACATGCAGCTGGACTTGCTGTTAGTCTCTGTTCATTAGAGCAGTAGTTGTTACAGCCGAAGCGGGCAGTGCTGCTGGTGCTGGGTGGAAGTGCCTTCATGTTGCTGGGCTTTGGGGATCTTCTCTTCTGCACTTTAATTCAGCAGATCCAGGATTGAGGCCAAAGCCTTTCTTCTGTACATAACTAGTAGAAAGACAGCCAGTTCAGCAGAATGTCTGTGAATAGCCTTTTCCAGATGAATTGTGCATCTGAATGCCGATAAGGCTAACTCAAGGGGTAGTTTGCAAAAGAAAATTGAAATCTTGCGTTAGAAGAGCAAGCATCTGAAATGGAACACAGCATTGCAGCCCTGGGCTTTTAAAGAAGCATTTTTTATTGTAGTCACGGAACTGCCTCAGAATGAAGAAAACCGAAGTCGTGAGCCGTGGTGCAGAAGTGCCTCATCCAGCCCTACCAGTTGCACAGTAACTTGAAGCCCTGCAGCAGCCATTCAGCGAGCACATCCCTCAAAAGTCATCTGAGAACTGTGGTTGTTTTAATTGACAAAGCACAGCGTATGTTGGGATAGAGAAGCTGTTGCACTTGGGTGTGCTCAGAAGCTTTTCAAGCGTGATGAGCTGCTCTGCCAGGCTGTAGTGGGATGGAGGTGGCCTTGGTGATGTTGCAGCAGTAAGCTCATCCACAGAGTTAACCAGCAGCTGTGTTTGGATCCAAGGTCTTGTCTGTCCTTGCAAAGCCAGCACTGCCAGGGCATGTTGTTCCTTCACGCTGGCTGCCGTGCATCTCCTTGGGCGTTAAATGGATTTCCATGCGCGCTGTTACGCTTGCATGCCAGATTGTGCAGGGCATGGGAGTTTTAGATTACAGATTTTGGCTTGCAGGAATGCACTGGGGGTCCGGGGAGAGGCTTTCTCTCAAGTGATGTGTTTCTCATCAGGCAAGTTGTCTTTGGCTGGCTTGGTTTTTGTGAGCTGTTTGCATAGGGCTTTGCTGTAGGCTGCACCTCACTCACTTGTTTGCCAGGTTAACATGCCCTATGTACCCAAATTGCAGCCTAAAAAGGCTAACGTGAGGTTTTCTGTTGGGGTCTTTTTGTTGTTTTTGCATCTGTCTATAGCTGAAATCTGGCATAGCCAAGGAATTTGTTGTCTCTTTGAGTGCCTCCACGCTTCGAGTGCTGGTCTTTGTTTTCCTATTGGTGACCATCCACAACCCATTTCAGAAGGCACTTGAAAAGAAATAAGCTAATTATATCATTTAATAAAAGACGTGAGAGTAGCAATTTAGGGAACGGCGGTGCGGTGTGGAGAAGCTGGGTCTGAAGAATGTGATTTGTGTTGCATGGGAGATATTAATCACATCAGCTCCCGGGAGACAGGTCTGCCAGGAGGGCGGTTGTGTTGGATGCGCTGCTCATACTGAAATGAGGCTGTGTACAGCAACCAGTAGAAGCAGAAGAAGAGACTTCTAACCAAAGGGATCGATAACTTGAAAGCATTTACATTGAAAATTAGAAAAATGAAAGCAGTTACAGGCAGGGAGAGTGTATTAATAAAGAAAAAGAAGCATTTGTTACCACTGGTGTGAAATGAGGTAATTTAAGAGAAGTGCTCTCGGTGCCTTTTGTCACAGATGATGCCCTTTGTTAGATTCCCAAGCAAAATGGAGCTTGCGACTTTCAGGGTTCTGAGATGATCAAAATACCGTGGGGCAGTCTGATCATATAATACTTCACTGGAATGAGGTCATCAATAACTTCTGCCTGGGTGTGATTTACACAGTTGTCAGTGTCTGAATTGCCGTAATATGTCTCTGCCTGAGAAGAAATGCTGCATTTGGAGGAAAAAAAAACCCAAAGCAGCAGCTCACTGGGTAGCTGGCTCTCTGCTAATAATGGATACAGAAGAGTGATGACTTGTGATCCATTCAAATAGAAACGCTCAGTGTCTAGAACTAGAGGCATGGAAGCTGTTACAAGGTCAAGCGGTGTCCTTTAAGGAGAAATACCTGGTGAATATTGTCAGCTGCAGATAGCACATCTGCAACATCGTGGAAAGGACATCTGAAATTAAGATTAAAGGTGCTTGTGCTCATACGGAGAGGGGGAAAAAGAAGATAGAGGCAAAGTCGGGAGAAAGAGGATTAGCTTTTGGTAGGTGACAGATGATAACTCTTGCAAGGAAGAGATCTAAGCAGCAAAGTGCTCAGTGACCTGGGGAATTATTAGAGGTTTCTGTAGTTGCTTCCAACTACAGATTTTGAACAACTCTAAATTGTTTGGTTTTGAACCTCTCTCTCCATCCCATGCATCTGTACATGTACACTGTCTTCTGCTGCTTGATAATACAGGCCAAGAATCCAAAGACCAGAGGCCTTGGTCATCCACGCTCACAAAGTTTGCTCTAATTTTAGACGCCCCAGTTTAAATGGAGGCAGAGAAGGGACCTGACCTTCAGCAGTGCTGCCAGGCACCTTCGTTGGCTGGCATGCCCTGCAGGTCAGGGTGCTGGGAGCTTCTGCAAGTGAGGACCTCACGTCTCAGTAGATGTTTGCAAGTATCTGCTGCAGTGATGGGGCAGAAGGCTTTGCTGGAGATCCTGCAGTGAGTTTGTGAGAGAAACTGGATCTCTTTGCTCTTGACTATGAGCCAGAAATAGCAGTTCTTAATACTACGAAGAGGGAGATGCTGGATGTGTTGTCAATCCCACCATGCTGAGGATGTTTGTGAAAATACATTTTGGCTGCAGTCTCTCCAAAGAGAAGGACCTGACCCTTTATTGCCATGACAAAGGCTTCAAATGTGAGACACCTGGCTTCCTATTTCCAGCTTGGAGTGATCCCAAAGGAAAATACCTCCCTTGATGCAGGGCAGGGAAGGCCCATGTGCACGTAAGGTCCTTTGGACCTGGTGTCTCTCTTCTGCCTAGGGAAATCACCACAACCAAAGCAAACCTGTGGTTTTCCATTCAGATCAGACTATTCATTGCAAATCTTTCTTGCAAAAACTTCCAAGAAGTCTGGGGTTTATTCCATAGTGCGAGACAAATAATTTTGCAAATCTCAGATGTTTGGGGCAGCTGCCAGTGGTGTCCTGGGGTTGCCCGTGTGTGTTTCTTCTGCAGCAAGACACATGCTGACACTGGGTTTTTATCAGGTCTGTAGGTACCTGGGCAGCTGGAGACCTCACTGGTGCATGGAACGTAGCTGACCTTTCATTTTGCTAGCAGAAAATGAAGATTAACCTTGAGATCAGCAGACTACAGTTAAGATAGGGTAAAAATAGACTCAGAAGCTGGAAGGGAGGAATATTGCATTTTAAATTTAAAGATCACGTATGAGGTACCGATGTACCAGGCCTGATCCTGAGCTCGTGGAGGCTTTACCTGCATAAGGATATACAGACCATACAGTGACCTTCCAGGTATGCATCCATCTCCGTCCTCTGATCTGCCCAAACTAGTTTTATCAAAGGAGCACGGTGGTTATTTTTAATCTAAAGCAAGCATCAGAAAAGTAAGCTACTATGGTTTCCAGGGTTCTGCTGCATTTTTTTTTCTGGATTCCTTGGCTCTTGCTTATTAATGAAGCGTTTGTTCTGTTTGCTTAAAACCCTCCCAGCTGCTAGCATATGCGCTATGCAAATCATTTTTGGTCCGGTGAAATACTGTTTTTCTAGGAAGGGGAATAACTGAAATTGGTAGAGGAAAATGAGTAACGTTAACCCTCTGTAGGCCGTTCCCTCATTAATTGTTTTGGCCGTCGGGCTCTCGCGGTGGAATTGCGTGCTTTGCTGTCGTTAGCAGGCTGGAGGAGCCTGACAGCAATTTGGGACCTCTGCTTGAATAGTCACGCACCCCAAGTGCTTACTTTGGGTGGCCGTGGCCCAGAAAACTGCCAACATCCTAATTAACACACTTTTTCAATGGACAATATTAATGTTCATACTATTATACTGTAAAATGAGTAATTTGAATAGACAGAATGTCTTGCACTCTCTTGATCTCTTGTGGATTAACCTACAAAAGGCCATTGGCACTCAATTCTTTCAGGCCTTAATGGGTATGAAGGCTTCTAATGAAGTCGTGCGAAGCAGAGGTACTCAAAAATGGGTAGAAATGTAACGCGTTTGATAGGAATGTTGATATTTTGCTAGAGCAGCTACTGGGATGTGAAGGAAAATGTTTGTAATAGATGAGCACCTCAGAATGATGGAGGAGGAAGGCAGCTCTCTGGGGTGACTGGTCCCACAGCATCCATCTAAATGATGTCAGCCGAGCTGCAGTAATGGAGAGGTCCCCCAGCTGAGCCAGGGTTTAGAGGAGAGCGATGCTGAAAGGGAGAAAGCAGATATATGTTTGACTGGAAAACAAAGGGCTTGGAAGGCCAGTCATGTTTTATTGATGCCCACCATTAGGGGCTACCGCAAGATGTAGTGCCGATTCTAGCAGAAGAAATGGAAGTGCAGCAACTACTGCAAAGGGAAACAGATTCCCCAGGAGGAGAAAGCGGAGGCACCGCTGAAGTAGAAAACAATGTATGTAACAAATAGACTGAGGGAGGTGAGGATTGGAGGCTGTGCTCAAGTAAGCACCTACTAATTTGCTGATGGATCCAGATTACTGTATTTACCTGAGATATGTGCCCAACAGAGGCATGAACCATCCTTTAACCAACACCACCATCCCATCTCTCCTAAGATCCAATCGACCTTGAGTCCTTAGGGAAGGAGGAATTGGCTTCAGGGTAAATATCGAGGAGAAGCAGCTGCTGGGGAAAAAAAGAAGACACAGCACATGTGCAGCTCAGCATTCAGTATTGAGCAGGCCTGGCCCTCCCAGCCTCTGGCTGTGCAGAGCAAGCTTCCCAATGGCTCCTCTGAAGAACCTCTGTGGGTGCAAACAGTAGTGCAAAGGGGAGAGGCCCATCGGGTAGCAGCGAGTCTGGCTGTGGTCCCTTCAAGGTTTGGGATGCTACACGTCAGCCTGCCTTCAGCAGCAGAGGAGAGGATGGAGAGGCCTACCTGAGTGCTAACAAATGATATTGTGTCTCAAAAATGCTCTGCTAGGGCTCAGCAGGGGAATGAGACCATGTTTAACAGGACCAAGGGGATCCTTGGAAGGAGTGATCGAAGCTGAGCGAGCTGACAGCTGCAGACATGAGTAACATGGGCCTGGGTAGTTCTGGTAGCGTCCCACTGCCCATGTATTGCTGTGGTCTGGCACTGGGTGTGACTGCTGGCCGTGCTGTGTGTTGGCATTGCAGATGTGGTGGTGCAAAACTCTGGAGTGTGGACCTGCTTTTATCTGTAAATACTGAGTCTGTGGTACTGCAAGAAAAAGACCATCAGGTGCTGCCATCCATCCTGTGTGTGTTTTCCCATAGATAGCAGCCACTGTGGGGGCATTTAGTCTTGCCTTCTCCCTGAGCTTGATTTAATAATATATATATGTAATAATTAAGATGAAATGTCAAGAAAAAGAATGTTTTAAACCTATGCCAGAGGTTATGGCACAGAGGAACCCACCAGCGAGGTTTGAGACATCAGGCTGCCTTTGCCCAGGAGATAATGGAAAAATTAGAGGCTTTTAGAGCCTGGGTCAGCGTCTGAATCAAACACTAAAATCCTGCTTCGTTACTGCAGCTCTGAGGGAGCGAGTGAGCCCCCTGAAAGGAGTTTCTGTCAGCAAATGAGTGCAAAGTAACATGGCTTTGTGGTGTCCTGGGGCTGCAGCCCAGGTGGCCGTAGGGCAGCATCCCCACCAGCCTTGGCTTTCGCTCTCCATGCCTTTGGGCAGAAAGTATTTTGGCTTAAGCCGTACCGCAGGGCTTGAGGTGGGAGGCAGGAGAGCAGGGCAGTGCTGGCCCAGCGCTGTGACTCACCGGCTGCTCCTCTCCTGGTGCGCAGTGCTGCAGTATCACTGCTCTTTGGTCATTACTGCCTCGGGCTCCAGGCTCAAGCTGATCAGTTCCCCTGGAAATTTATTTTGCCCCCCTTTACAAGAAAGACATTTTCTGCAAGATGCTTTGCTTTGGTGCTGGAGGAAGAAAAAAAAACTCTTCTAATCCCAGACGTTCAATATGATGGTTTCCTGATAGAAAGAACTTCTTTTTTTGAACATATATATACATATATGTATTTTCGCCTTTTTATTTTTGGGGTTTTTTTTTGAAGGGGGCATGCCATGGGATGTGTGTATGCTTGCAGTCATGCTCTTGGAGATGTGCACTGTCCTTTGGTTTGCGTTGGAGGGCTTTGATCTGTTTGCTTTTAATGGGGTCTCTGTAGGGTGAGCTGCTCGTTACCCAGCCGACTGTTGGACCTTGACACGAGGACACTTAATGAGAGGTCTTCCAGGCACCCCTTTTTCAGCTGAATGTCTTTTCCTGCCTGTGCCGCGGCCCAAGGTCAGGCACTTGCGCTCAGTGAGGAATGCAGGAGCGCCCTTTGCAGAGCTGGCTGATGGGCAGCACGCGTGGAGGTAACAACACCCTGATCTGCCTGCCTCGGTGGGACTCAGGAGCGCAGAAATGAACTGCTTTATCCTCATTTCTGTTATTTCAGCAGATTCTTCTGACTCCCTCGGGGCCTGTAAGCAATCCATGCCCTGCTGCAGCACTGCTGTGGAGCTTGGGATGGGCCAGGCACTACAACATGGTGGGGGCTGCATTGCCTACAGCAGTTAACTTCCTTCGTCCCCACCCTCCTTCAGCACTGAGGCAGCTTTTGCATTCGTGCCTGTTTTCTTCCCGTGTTGCTGTGAGATTTGTGCCAATGGAGAATGCCTGGAGCAGAAATGTGTTTTCTTGTCCCTTGAAGCTGAAAGCCATAAAGAACAGAATGACTTTAATGAACAGACCTTGCAGAATCACCACCTTGAAGCTCTAGCTGCTCGTGTGAATCAAAACCTGCTGAAAGTAGGTCATATAGTAAAAATGAATTAGGTTTACTTCAGATTTTATTGACTCTGCTGGATTTTCATTCATAGAGGCTTATAGTCAGGAGCGTGTCTCGTCTTTTAACCCTCTGCTTGGGCAAAAAGGGCAAATTCTGTTCTTCATTCTCGCCCTTTTAGCCTGCATGATTGAGGTTGTCAGGGGTATGATGGATGCATTTCCCCTTTCCCCTGTTTATTCTCTTATTCTTCTGCATTAAAGAACTGGTTGAGCAATGACCACGTTCCCGTGGTGTGGGTACTCTCAGCCCAGCATGGCCAGGGGTGAGGATGAACGCCCTCCATCCCAGGACTGTAGATAGCTGTTACTGGGGCACACCTGGCTGGGTGCAGTCTGACTGCAGAACTTTGTGCCTCCAAGGTTTCAGATAAACTCTGTGCTGTGGTTTTCTCTCCCCTCCCTTTGGTAAACGCAAGCAAACACGGTTTTTGTTTTTGTTTTCCCTTCGAGCCTCAAACTCTTCCAACCCAAAGCAAATGCTACGACTGGGTGGTCGGTGGTAATGTGGCATTGGAGCAGAGCTGGGGGTAGCAGCTCGTGTCTGCCTGGGGTTTCTTGTCTTGTTTGCAAGTCCTTCCAATTCCATAGCAGCAGTGAGCGTAAAAACCAGGGTGCAGCTCTGTAGGTTTGTTTGACCATTTGGTTATAGCTTGCAGCAACTTCTTGCAGGATTAGTTGTGCGTAGAGAGGATGTCTTTCTGGTTCTAAAGAAAGAAAAGGAAGCCATAGGCTGTAGTGGAAGGTGGCTGTGCTGACAGGTGGCTGGGCTCGCTGCGGAGAAGCCGTGGGAGCTCAGAGCTTTGCTGCTGCTGCTTGGGGCTGTGTTCTCCTCCTGGTGTCAAATAGTCCCATCTCAGCTTTAGCAAGAAGCTGGGAGGAAGAGGATGGAGAGAAGGAAGAAGAGCTGTGGCAGTGGGCTCCCATGATGCAGTGTGTGCATGTGGTGTTCATTTAAAGCAAGTCTCTTAAGGGAGATGCGTAATAACACAGACCTGAGATTTTATCTTGTGTTTAGGATTTCTGACACAGCTAATGGCAGATCTGTAAGTGATAGCAGCCTCTCCAGTGATCGATGATTTTCTTTTTTTCCCTGCCTTCCTCTCTCGTTTGCCCGCTGTGGATGGTACATAACTTAACAGGGGGGAAAAAATCCCCACTGATAAATGAGGATTTGTTTTGCAACCTTCTCTTTGCAGCTACAGCTTACTGCTTTGATCTCCGCTGAAGACCTTTATCCAGCAGCAGAATATAAATCTTCTCTACCTATGGTTTCATAACATAAAGAAATATAGCCTGAAACTGACTGGGTAGGAAATGGGAGCCCATGCCAGTGCTCCTACGTGCAGCACAGTACCAGTAGCCTCTGTCCTTTTAATTACTGCTGGAGCAGCCTCATGTTACCAACATCACAGCTTGGAAGAAGTAAACTATTTTATCTTGGGTAGTACAGTGTGACCTACAGATGGAGGCCTGTAAGTAAACCAGTATTCTACTCGAGAAAAGACCTTCATTGACTATTGTGTGGGTAATAAATCTTTCATTTTCTCATAAGGAACAGAAATTACAGAAGCTTCAGCTGTGGTGGGTATCTACTGCAGACAATAAATGCCTGTCCTTCAGCACATCATCAGCATCTCGGTGATGGATGCTGGCGTGGACTGCAGCATCGAGACCATAAAAATACTGTTGGCAGTAGGACACGCTGGCAGCCCTTCCTTTAAGCCTCGGGAGTACAGGTTGGGATAGTGCTCTGCACATGCAGGAACACATCTTATTTGTCACACTTCCTTTTCTTGACAGTCCCGAGATGTTTTTGCTGTCGGGCTCCTGGTGACCAGCAGTGAGCTCCAAGGAGATAAGCTCCTGTCCTCAGCAGGTACGGAGCTGCCTCAGTGCTGGCAGCAAAGAGAGCTGACCCCTTCCATTGCTTCGCCAGCAAATCTGAGCAAACAAACCCAAGTGGATTGCTGGGAGCCGTAATCCCATTTCGTAGCATGGAGTTGGGCCGTTCTGACACACAGCACTGTGTGGGGTTTTTTTGGTTTTTTATGTTTAATCACTCTTATTCGTGCAGCTGCTGCTCACTCTGCGGAGCACTGGGAGGATCCTCTCTCCCAGGAGACAGTAGTTCTTCCATGGCATTGCTTGATGTTTCCAAAAACTGGCTTTGGGATTAGTTGCAGATAGACTGTTCTCAGACTTTCCCTCCTTGTCTCAATGCCTTTTGGCCCCAAATGAGCTTGGTGGCAATGGAGAGGCTTGGCCTTGAGAGGCTGTCGGAGGTGAAAGTGCTGTTTCTCAGAAGGCTCAGCTTGATCTGATTTCATTGTAGTCTTATTAATTACAGCAAGCCTTCAATTCACCCAGAAGTCAGAGCGAATCAGGGTCAGGGTATCGGGCTGTGTGTGCTGCCTGCTTTGGCTGCCAGGCCCTGACACAGGCTTTTTCCATGCAGCATTCGCATGCTTGAGACTTGAAACCATCTCAGTAAACATCTCAGGGATGTGTGTGCCTCTGTCAGTGCTACAGGAGGCTCCACCAGGTCCTGCCTGCGGTGTGAGGCTTTAAAAGGGCTGCAGTCAGGCAAGCAGATGCTGTGCTGTGACCCTGAGCCTTTCTCTCTCGTCCCCTCTCTTGCAGGCTGCTCTTAAATGGCTCTGCAGTGGGGATGCTGGAAAAGTGGTTTGAGGAGAACAGCAAAATAAGCAAACACCCAACTCTTGTCTTTAGTAGTAGCTGCATTTCTTTCTTCCCTTTGCTCTTTGTTTCTAGGCTTTTTATTATCTTTTTTTAAAATTATTATTACTTCTAATCCTTCCCTAAGTGGAATTGCCCTAGGTGCAAATTCTGGCTTTGTGGTGGTCTTATTTAGCAGCCCAATTCCCTGTTAAAACTTGTCCAAAAATTGCAGCGTTTCGCTTGCAGCATCCTTTGGCTGCCATGGAACGGTTCACATAAAAGTAGAAAACCCAGCTCTCTTCCTTAACTTCTTGCATAGGAAGCCATGCAGAATATGCAGGCATGGCAGGTATTGCTAAGATGTGGGCAGTGAGAGCAGCTCTCCATGCTCATATGGAGCCACACTGAATGCTCGCTGCATCCTCTGCTGTCAGCGCTGGCTTCTGGTGCTGCGTGTCCTCTCTCTGCTCGTCTTCTGGAGATGGAGCCCACGAGGCACCGTTGCAGCTGTTGGTTAAATCCCAGCCTGAGCTGCATTGTTCCCCACAAGTGAGTGGAAGTAACTTGCTGAGATGGGTCCCTGAATAATTTACTTTTGGAGGAGCTCTGGGAAGCAGCGAGGAGGGAAGTGGGGCGTTTCTCCTGCGCGGCAGCACATAGAAGAACATCTCCACTTCTTTTTTCAATGGTAAGAAGGAATTTTGCAGGCTGTCTTGATTTCCTCCAGTGACTGGTCTGGTCCGTTTCGTATTACTCAGTGTTTTTCTTCCTGTCTGGAGCAAAATCTTGCCTTGCCTTTGTGGCCAGTGACAGATGAGCTCCTGGCATTTCCCGAGATGATTCACTTCATGCCATGTTGTTGCATTTAGGATGGCTTTGGGCTATGCAGTGGTTTGGTGATTAACTGAGCATCTTTCTGAAGCAGCTTTCAGTAGAGAGCCCTCGTGACTTTGCTGCTGCTTGAGCGATTGAGATGCAGTCCTGAGAAGCCTTTGTTTGTGGAAAAGGGAGCTTTTGGGGTCTCCTTACTGCAGGGGTTACTCAGATAATGCCCAGTGGGCTGTAGCTGGAGAAAGCTCAGACACATGTGGTTAAATCCTGGGACTAAGACTCAAGGGCTGAACGTTCCTGCGGTGCCACGTGTTTTCAGCATGATCTGCTGGCCTTTCTGGGCTCCATGGGCTCTCTTGTAACGGCGGCCTAATGGGGATATTGCACGCTTCCTCCATTCCTCGTGTTGTGGATGCCAGGTCCCAGCCTGTCCCTATGGGAGCTGCCCTGTGGCCTGGCTGGGCTCTGGGCCCATCCTGGTGCCACGTGCCCTGATGCTGTGGGACAGCTGCACAGGCAGCCGCCCTGCAGAACAGCGCTGGGAGAGCTCAGAGACCTCGCTGTGAGGTTCAGTATGAGTTAGGTGGGGAGTCTGAGGTAACGAGGTTAACGAGCTGCCTGGAACTGCAGAGCGGACTAATTCGGAGTGGGGATTGCAGCTGGGGAGCTCCTGGCACACGTGTGTCACCAGCCCAGGCCCTAAGTGCACGCTGTGGGCTTCACTCTGTGAGATGCAGAGCCATGTGCCAGCACGGTGCTTCCAGGAGAGCCTTCCCTGCAGCACGGCTTTGCTGTAGAAGAGGCAGGACTGCCAGAAGCATCGTCCTCCTGCTTAAGTGTCACTCCTGCTCCTCTGGTTCCCTTCCACCTGTACCACGGGGCTGCCAGCTGTCTCTGCCCCATAGCTGGCAATGCTTGGAAGGCAAGCAAGGGCTTTGGTGTGCCAGGTCAGCTCCACTCAGCGTAGCGTGGAGGTTCATTGGTGCCACCTCAGTCAACAGTGGTTTTCACCCAGTCAGCCATGCTCTTGCTGCCCGCTTTGAGAGCAGCCAGGGATGGTATCTGAGAGCAGCACGGGTGTGAAGAGGTACAGACAGCAAACCCCTGGCTGTATTATTTGCACTTTTCTTGTCCTTGTTAATACCTTAATCCTGGGATTGAGGTTCAAACAAGAGCCTGCTGAAAGATTATTGGGTCCTTTTCCTCTTGTAAGCACATATGCACTAGCTGCTGTAGAAGTCAGGAAGCAAATCACTGTGATGAATCACCATTATTTTCTCACATTGGTAGAGGAGAATCCTGGAGTGTGTTCAGTTGTTTATTTGCAAGAAACAGATGGAAGGAAGGGACCACAAGTGGGATGGGTGTTCTTATATCACCCTGAAGGAGAAAGCAGTCCCTTCCTCACTATTTATGGTAGCAGAGGGGCCTGAGTGTACCTGTGTTACAACAGCAGATTGAAACGTTGTGAGCAGATGAGGCTGGCGAATGTAATCACTCCTATAACAGAGCACTGCAATTTGATAGCCCTTGTTTTTATTGCAAGTCTGACTTAGCAGCTAGTTGTGAGAGCGTGGTGGGACTTGCAGGAGGTGATGGTAGAGCCACCAGCAGTTCCACTGCTCTGCGCTGCGGTATCTGTGCGGCTCTTGCTGCCCATGGCTCTTCTGTGGCAGATGGAGCAGCTCAGGGAGGGGTTGTTGGACCTGGAGATAGCATGGGGTGAGAGCATCCATTGTAAGAGCCAGCGTCACAGTTGAGGAGAGCCTTCTTCCTGACAGAGGGGACTTGATGAGCCACTGTACCTTTGGAAGTACAGTCTTATTGGTGCTTGTTGCTTACTTGCAGACCAGCTAAAAATGAAGAGCAGCGTGCACTGCTTGTGACACTTGTGACGATGCAGTGATATCTTGGTGATGGTGTTGTACATAGGTGCTGTTGGAGCTGGGGATCAGTGTTATACAATCATAGAACCATTACGAGAAGAAAAGACCACAAGGATCATGAGTCCAACAGTCATCCTGGCTGCATTTGGCTTTTTGCAGCTCCTGGTCAAAGATACCAATCTCACACCGAGACAACTCAAAATAGAAGATAAAACTCTGTTGTGTATCCTTAAGGGAATGGTGTGAGAAGGGACTCGTGGCTCTGACAGCAGCAGAGCTCAATTCCAGCTGCCCGGAGCTGGGACGAGCCCTGCAGCACCCAGGTGGTTGTGCTCCAGGATGGGTCTGCATGGAGCAAATGGGTTCCATTGCAGGGGATTAAAGAAGTAGAACATAGGGCACTGTGGTTTGGTCAGTGAATTCAGCAGATGTGAGTAATGCCTGCTGAGCAGAGAAAGTGCTTTTTTAACCCGAGCCGATTGCCTTTTCCGCCTGAGATAGGGCGGTGTGTAAGCATGAAAAGGACATCTTAAAAAGCCACAGCCGCTCATTCCCCACGTCTGTGTGTATGGGGATGAAGTGCTCTGAAGGCTCCCTGCAGCTGCGTGCTGGCTGAGCACACGGGAGCGTGCCTGAAGCAGCTCCCAGCGCATCCCCTTTGCTCTGCTGCATGCACAGCCCACAGCAGGTCGAAGCAGCAACTGCAGAGAGGTCAGCCTGGCACGAGGAACGCGAGGCTTTCCCAGCAAGCGCGGCTGTGCATGACGTGCACCCTCAGCTATGCTGCCTTATGCTTGGCCCTTGCAGCCAGCAGATAAACTCGTGGCTTACAGTAAAGACAAACACCAGAAGCGCTCCTGTGAGTTATCGTGCGTGACGTTATTGCTGTGATGGAGTGCCCTACAAGGACCTTCTCACATCGTTTTGCTCCGTTATGAGGCGGTGACGGAGGGCTGTGTGGGGATACCACCTTTTTGCACTGCACAGTGAGCTTAATGGGAGGTAATTCGGTCTTTCCCAGGATGATAAGTCGCGTTAAAAGTTTGCAAGACCTTTAAAATGAGCAGTGAATTTTAGCTGTCTGGAATAGAAGTAGCTTCCTGTGTAACATGTTGTGGCACGGTCAGGAGAAAAGCCAGGTTTGGAGGAAGAGGAGATGGCTCTTGGTAGAGCTGGGAGAGCCCCTCCGTCATGGTGGGGCTGCTGGCTTGGCGTGGAGCTGTGAGCAGCGGTGGCGGTGGGCGCTGGGATGGATTGGCAGTGTGCCTGCATCCCTGCGCTGCTCCCTCAGCAGATGAGTGCAGGTGTCCCTGGGGGGGTTTGGGGAGGGCTCCACTTTCCCCTCGGCCATCAGCGATTCGCTTCCAGGAGTGAACGTTTGCTGCCAGAAAAATGTTCCCAGCTATGCTTTTTTCCCACTGGCTTTATGGAAACACTGCGCCTTTCTTCTCCCCGCGTCCCAGCTGGTGCCTGCCCTCCCTGCACGCACCGAGTTCCCTCTCAGTCACCGAGAGGCTGGTTAGATGCTCCTGGTCAAAACTGGTTTATATGAGAGAAAAAAGAAGGATATGCCTTGACATCAGCTTTTCGGTTTGTTGTTTTTGTTTGTGTTTTAAGCCACCTTTACTCAGTGCAAGCCTGGAGCTGTGCATGATACTGAACCTCCCAGGGAAATGAAGCTGCTGCGACCTCCGTGTGTCGGTGAGACTCTGCCTCCACGGCACTGAGGGCTCCAGGCAAAGGGCAGCAGATCCCAACCAGGTGTGACCGGAGAGCAGAGCTCCCTGGGATGTCTCAGGGATGGGTACTGGCAGCGGGTTTCCCAAAGCCAGGTAATCAGGGCAAACGAGACCCTCATTACTGCTGCTGATGAGGGAACAGCTGCAAACACTAAACTCAATTAGATTATTGAATATCAAAGGATTAATATTTATGAGTCGCAGAAAATAGGTTTCCTAAGCAGCGGTGCTTGCTTCTCTTTACCTTTCTAATCAACAAAATAGCTCTTTTTTATAAGAGATGTTTAAAAGGCCCTGCTTGCACCACTTATTTAATGGTTTGTAGTGAGCCTTGATGGGAAAGTGACCTAGTTCAGGTCCCCAGAGGCAACTGCAATCAAAACGGTTATGAGCAAAATACTTCCATTGCCATATGGCAGTTTCAGGCATTGCACGCACATGTGATCTGCGGCTGCCTTGTCCAGAAATGGTGAGATTTCTGTTAAATAAATACGTCGAGCGAAGCGAAAGAGGAGGTGTTTTCATTATGGGTGTTCTTCCCTGCAAACTGGCTGCAAAACGCTCGGCTGCAGGGTGGCAGTGAGCTCTTCCACCGCGTGCATTTGTTCTGCAGGCCGCCCCGGATAATGTGCTTTGGGGAGCTGAAATCCTCCGATGTAATCGAGTCGGTTTTGCAGGTGCAGAGCACTTACTTTTTCCTTATAAGCCCAAGCAGGGATTTAATTGCTGCTCTTCAGAAGTGCAAAACAAGAGAATGTAATAATTAAAGCTGTCAGGGTGTCCTTTCTTTTATGCTGATGCTGATATTAGCTGGTTTAAAGCCTATTTTTAACCTCTGCAGGGTTGAAGACGTACTGTGTATTTTCAGTCTGAGTTTATTTGTTTCAGACTTTGCAGATTTTAAGTAACTTGAGCTGGAAGGGTGGGGTGGGGGACATCAAAAGAGGAAGGAAGGAGGAAAAAATCAAGCAAATGAAATGCAAAATACGTCCATAAATTATTTCCACCTCGCTGTGGATTTTGTTTTCTTTTTACGGGCCTGCAAAATCCTCCCTAACTGGAAGCTAAAATATCTCAAAGCACAAAGCACCGAGCGCCTGGTAAGATAAATATTGTTTTTAGCTTAGCTTCAGAGAACGCCCTGGGTACTGCAGGCAGCAAGAGGGCCATTTTTCTGCTTAAATAGCTCTGGTTTTAACCAAGTTCATCCCCTGGCCCCTCTGGGAGTTATCTGTAATATGACTGACGGAAGCGAGGTAGTACATGCAGTGCTGATTCAGTACTTGTGTATATATATAGTGTGTGTATAAGTAGATGTAAGTGTATACATAGATGGGTATAGATGTGTATATATATACACGCGGGAGGCGCTGAGAGTGAGTTTGGGTGTAAAACAGAGAGACTGCACGCTCCTTGGGATAGCAGCTAAGCTCTCCTACATGCCATCAGACTTTGTCCTAAGTAGGCAGGGCGTGCACAGTGGTGTGCAGCGCATCACCGGCCCTTTGGGGCACACTTGTCCTGGGGGACACCAAAGGCGGTGTTTCTGGAAGTGCTTGTCCAGTTTCTCAGCACGGAGATCCTGGTCCTCCCTTGTCCTGCTGGTTCCTTGTGAGTGGATTAGAGCTGTGCTGCTCCTGGCCCTTTGCTTATGCAAAGTATTGACATCCAAAATATGGATTTCTAATCCTAAAATTACAACCTGCCCTTTCATCACTCTAAATCAGTTAGTTAATCTCTAAATAGTTCCCCAGCCCGCTGTTAGTCACTTCGTGCTGTTAAACTCTCAACCAAACCTTTATCCAGGCATTAAAGCATGACTGCTAAATGCACCCCCTGTGTTACCGGGCTGGCTCTCAACCTGGAAACCCCAAACAAGGATGGAGCAGCATTTGTACAAACCAGCTGCTCCTCGTGTTCCTCAGCCCCAGCATCTGCTGGGAGAGCCTGGGGTCGGGGCTGTTTGTAGGCTTAGGAAAGAGAAGCAGAGAAAGGCAGTGAGAGGTTGCTGGATGTGGTTGCCTGGTCGTTTCTTAAGCCATCCCACAAAACATGCACTTCTGCATGCAGTGATCCCGACTTGATTCGTATATGGGCAGCGATGAGACATTGGAGTCCTAGAGAAGGGTTGGTGTAAAGCTGACCTGAGAGCAGAACTGGGCTCAGAAGTTCTTCCCTTGAGGCTGGCCAAGGTGTGATTCCTAGTTTTTAACCACAGTTAAACCAGAGCCAGGTTTCCCCCACAGGGGCTCAGTTACTCAGCGATCACAGGAGCGAGCTGTTCTTCTATAACCTTGATTTGCAGTTGGTTTTGGTACTACCTTTAGTTAAACAGCAAACGAGGATCGTGCTATTAAGATTGCTTATTTTTCTTATTTCTCCAGCACTCAGGAAGCAAGCAGGCATTTCTGCAAGTGCTAGAACTAATAAACCTGGTTTCCTTTGTTCTTATGTCCCATGGTTGATTGAGTACTTCCCTAATTAAATTAAGTTTCTATTATATCTGCTTATACCTATAGTCTCTCCCTCTGATTACTTCCCTGGCAGCTCCGAGGCTGCTATAACTGACTGGAGACAGTGGCCAACGGGATTAAAAGCTGTTGGAGCCACGCTGGAGAATGGCTGACCTTCATCCACCACCCAACTGCCCGTCGGACTTAATTATCTGTGATCACCAGCTTCCTGAATGTGGTCTGTACCCACATTTTCCCTTGGAAATTATGATAACCTTAAGAAAAAGGGCTGTCAGGCCCATGGAAGCCGCTCTTGCAGTTTGCTCTCCTTTAAAACATGGCAGACCGGTGGCAGTGCTGCTTTTCCCACATAAAACAGTGCACTCCTGTTTCCTCCTTCATGAGAGCTGTCAGTGCAAGCGTGTCTAATGCAAGGCTGAGACGGCTCTGTCCTCGAACAGCGCCAAGGGAAAAGGTTAGCAGGTTGAAGGGTGGAATGAGGTCTTCTTCGGTATGTTACAAAAATGCCAAACTCTGACAAGACTGTTATTCTGGATGGAAACTGATCTTCAGTCTGAAATGCTGGGCCAGGCTTAGAGGCTTAGAAAGGGCGAGAAAAGTAACCTGGCCTGACTGATGTGCATGTGAAGGTGGTACCGTGTGAAGTCCAGCTTAAGAGTGCATTGCCACGCTCAGTGTTTTCTGACTCTGAAACAAAACACAGCGGTTTGCAGACAACCTCAGGGCTGCAGTAAAAAGGGGATTACCTGAAAAATGGGAATCTTTCTTTTGTGCCCAAGTGCTGCCACAGGAGAAGCGCAGATGGGGGTAAGGGGGAGTTTGCTCTTTGGTTTCGTGCCTTGACTTGGGCAGAGCCCTCCTGTCATCGCTGCCCGTCCCGCCCATGGGATGCTTCACCCCACTCGTGGTGTGGGCAGGGAGCGGGGCTCTGCGGGGAGGGAGATAAGGGGGAAAGGCTGAGTGCAAGAAGGGGAGGAAGAGGGAAAGAGTGCAAATAAACAGGAGAGAGGAAATGGGGAGAAAAAAAGGGGACGGGGCAGGAAGGCAGCAAGAAATGGGAGGAAGCGGGGGCTCACGGGGCTTCGAGGGCGAGAGAAAAGCAGCTGTCAGTGGAACGCTGCAGGAAGCCCGAACTTGTATTTTTAGGGCCTTCACTATAAACACTGGGTCTGGGGGAGGATGGAGAGGAACGGCTGCTCTTCCTACCGCCGTCTTCTCCGCCTGTCTTTGTTTTGCTGCTGGTTTTCCTCCTCCCAGCTCTGGGTGCAGGGCGGGAGGCAGTCTGGTGGCACGCGGCCCCAGCACTCTGTTCCGGTGTCTGTTGGCGGCCGTGTGCCACATCAGCAGCCCGCTGACCCAGGGCCGGGTTCACCTCACGCAGGAAGATTTTCCTCTACGTTTCTAAGTCAATGTTTGCACTTCAAGAGGCACTCATCTCTCAGCGCAGGGCAGAAGAGCAGCCGGTGGTTAATCTAATTTACATTAAATTGCTCAGGAAAATGTGGTGCTTCCGTAGGACGGCTGCGTTTGTGACCTATTCACTACGCTTACAGAAGGAGAAATGGCTTCAGGTTTCCTTGAAGTGTTTTCATGCTGTCCAGGAGTTTCGGAGGAGACGGCGATCATCTCTTCTGTTGTCACGTTGGGTGGTTTTCACTTCTGCTTCCTGACTCAGTCCTTAGCAGAACTGGGACGCCTTTACAGTAAATCACAGCGTGGTGCATTGCTCGTGTTTTCAATGAGGCAGGTTTGAGGAGCGCTGACTGAAGGCTCTCCCCTGTCCCCAACAGCATGAAATTCAGGGCTGTGAGGATGGCTCCCGTGTCAGCCTTCACTGAGCCCCGTGTCCTTGTGGTCTGCTGACCCTCTGTGCTTTAGGATCTGGAGTGAGCGGGAGAGGCGCTGCAGCAGAAGTGCTGGGGGGTAACCAATAACTGCTTATTGAAGTCTCTCATCAGAGAGGTACGGGGAACTGCAGCCTTCAGGGAATTCTTCAACTCGTCTCTTTCAGAGAAGGGTAGGAATTTGGAAGCATGGAGGAGGGAAACGAAATGAGCAAGCTTAAAAAAAGAAAAGAGAGAGACTTCTAGCACCTGTACCTAGCCCAGCTCGGAGATTTGTGTTTCAGGAGTTTTGATGAGGGCTCATTCTTTTGTCTGGAATTACTCATGTTCCCCTTTGTTCGCAGCAGTGAAGGCTCACAGCTTGTAGGCAGCGCTGATGAGTTGTTCCTCCTGCAGCCATTCCGCACGGTCGCTTGTGCTGCTGATGCTGGCAATGGCTGCGCTCCTCGGTCGCGTCGCTGCTGTGAGCATTAACCACAATTATTCACTTGTGATTAAATTGCCAGGATGGGTCCGTAATGGCGTTGTGAGCTCTCTGGGATGAGCTTGGCTGGAAGCAACATCCAGAGAAACTGGAGTGAAGCTGGGCCAGACGGCTCACCGGGTGGAATGCAGGGGGGTCCTGAGTGAGGGGAAAACATCTGTGTTAGGTGTGCTTATTGCCAACCTGACAAGTGGGCGTAGGAGGAGAAGGAGCGAGGAGCACCCAGCTGAATGCAAACGAGTCGGGTGTTGGGGGGAGCAGAACCGATCCATGGGGTTGTTGTGCTGTATGTGCCCTCTGCTGCCTGCTCTGCTGTTTCCGTATGACTGATGGAACGGCAGATGAACTTCAGAGGTGTGTTGCCTTCTGTGCTGTGCCCTGAGCAGTGGCTGTCCTGCATTGCCTGGTGTTAAGATGGCGCTCGTGTCTGACGGTGTTCGTGCACAGCTCTGCAGGACTCGTGACGTGGCACAAACCTCTGTCTCCTCATTTGCCTGTGCTGTGCTTTGCATGTTAAAAAATGTGTATTCCTGTTCATTACGAACTCGGCTTTGTGATAGAAAATACGTGTTTTTTAGAGGAGCGGTTTTGTTCCAAAGGACCTGCATGCTGTTCTGTGACACAAGAGAGCAAAGGCCGAGGCTGAACAAGTGCAGAATGGGAGGAGGAGGTGAGGCAGAGACAGCGAGCAGATGTTTGGGTTCAAAACTTGTCGGTGTCACTGCTGTGAGCAGCCTCTGCTCCTGGAATGGATCAGTAGCGAGTGGATGTCTTGATTGTGGGTTGAGTTGCAAGGAGTGAGAGGAGCTTTCCTTGACCCCTGTGCAGCAGTGATCCCTTTGATCTGCTAGAGAAAAGGCTGTCATCCCTGAGACCCCTATGCTGGGCTCATTGCTGCCCTCTGAGCTGGGGAGCGTGGATGAGGCCATGACCTCTGATCTTCCTCAGAGGTGTTTCCTTCTTGGGCAAGGTCAGGTGGAGATAAGGGCATGCAGGGAAGCAAACACTCCAGTATGAATGTTCCCTGGGCTGCCTCTCCCTGGTCCCTTTCCTCTGCTTTTCTCACCCCTTCCACAGGCAGAGGCACTTGAGGTGGTGACTGGGAGATGCTGAAGATCAGCCAGTCCGTGTGACCAGCTAGCTTCAGCTCACCTCAGCCCCAGCATCAGGGCTGGTTTGCATTGAGGTTTTGATCTGATCTGTGATGCGCTGCAGAGATGAGGGCATGCCACGGGGTCCTGCCCCATGTCTTGGGCACGCATAGGGGCCAGCGCCCATAGAGTGGGGGCTGCAGCACTGCTGGTTGGCCTGGTGTCCTCCAGGTACAGGAGAAGTCTTGGAGCTGTTGTGGCTGTGGGAGGAGCAGGCTCAGTGCACCAAGTCAACCGGTCCTTTGTTTGAGCAGAAATAACTTCACGGCATCTATTGCCCTTAATATTTATGCAAGCGTTCCTGTAGTCTCTGATAAACGCTGGCAGCTCCCCATGTGAAGTTGGTAAACAGTGCTCTGCTGGCGTATTTTTCTGAGGCCAGGTCTGTAGCCTGCAGAAACATGAGTCATCTCACAGAGATCAGGTTTTAATTACAATTTCCAGCGCGCTTTTGAAGCACTTTTTCTTGTGGAAATGCTGCATAGGAACATTTGAATTACAGATGTAAAGAAATTGTGCTCATTCATTGTAAAGCTGCTGGGAAAAGTAGAAAGAAGAAATGCGAGGATGTATGCAGTGCTGTTGTTTGGAGGTGCAGATCCAAGCGGCACTGCAGCATTGAGGGATGAGCTCGTATCCCCAAGTGTGCTTCTGTGCCATCTCCTAAGCAGTGGTCCGAAGCTTCACGGGGCACATCTTCCTCCTTCATTAGGGGTTGTTGTTCCATAGCATACTGAAAAGATGGCCATTAACCAAGGCTCAACTCTAAAGGGCATTGAGCCTTCTATTTCACCTTTCCCCAGCCATTGGAAGGAACAGACACATGGGCAGTGTTTGATTCTAATGGAAAAATGCAGTGAAGTCCTTTCCCATTCCCGTGTGCCAGCTGTGTTTGTGGGTAAAGGTGCTGCAGAGGCGGAATGCTGAGCGGCAGACCAGCTGTGGTGTGTCCTGCAGCTTGCTCTCACTGCTGGGAAGGGTCTTGAATTTTTAATACACAATCTGCCTGCAACGTATTGGCTGCTTTTAGTGCTCAGCCAGCATTGATCCTGCTGGAAAAGGGTTAAAAGCTGATGGCAGAGCGGGGTGTTGCCCTGGGCGTGCAGGCACCTGGGAAGGAGCTCCTAAAGCATTCTCTTCCCTTTCTTCTTGTTTTAGTACAGCTGGAATTGCAGGTCAGGGGTTTGATTCGGTGCAGTGCATGGACGTGGTCCCTTCCTGCAGTGCCTGCAGCATGGCACAACCCGAGCAGGGTTTGGATTAGCCGGGGCTGAGGTTTCACACAAATCCCGTCCTCTTGCATCACTTCACCTGGCAGATCTCAGCGAGTAAAAACCCATTGCCTTCAGATGGTGCTTTTAAACTGCACGATATCGATTGCCTCTGTGCTTGTTATTTCTTTGTAATAGGGTACTTGGTAGCTAGATAGCTCTCCTGCCCCGATAACCGGGTGCAGGCAGTGGCTGAAGTCTCCTGATTCCCAACTGCCTCAGTGCTGTGCTCGTGCAGTGGGGCACTCAGGTCTTTCTGACTTCCTCCCAGCCCTTCCTAAGCTGCATTGTCCGTGAGCAATCCCTGGTGCAGGTGTCACCTTCTGCTGCTAATCCTAAATCCTCCTCCTCCTCTTCTGCTCTCAGCCCCACCTGGGCATCCCTGCGTGTGCCTGGGGAGGTCTCCTTGCTTTGTGGCATCTCCCATTGGCAGCTGGTTTCCTAGCAAACCCTCATACCCCACGCTCTGTGTTTTGCAGTGCTGCTTTTCTGAGAGGCTGGGACCTTGAGCAGTGGCTGTCCCAGATCCTTTTTGCAGGGCTGTCTGGAAAAGACTGTGCCCTGACTGTGTTATTTCGTAATAGAAAAGCTTTGCCCAGCTGCTGTAGAGGTAAGGGATCCCTGCTTGAGAGGGGAGGCTTGGAAAGTGAGATGCTATAAAAGCAATACCATTTAATCTGCTGATCAGCTGCTCGTGCCCCGCTGACTGGCTCTGGAGGTAAGCCGCAGTGGGACTGTTAGGCAGGAGCCAGAAAATCCCTTCGTTATCCCAACCAAAGGAGCAAATACATGTGTGACATACATAAAGCAAATAAAAGGATAAAAGGTCTGAGTGGCGTTTCTTGGGCTCCTGTTTCCAGTAAGCCTCTCTAAAACGTTGCCACTCAACTCCTGACTCTGTTGAAGCAGCGGATGACACAGAGGTGCAGCCCTGCGCAGCAGCATTGCTATGGGTATCACATACTGTTGCTCCAGGCATGGCTGGGGCTTCTAAATCAGTGCAGCACAGGCACTGCAAAATGTTTATTGACTGCTGACAGTAAGTGACTGGGAGTAGGCCGGGCTGGATGGTAAGCTGTCAGGGCTGCTCAGGGCAGACAAAAGCCCTGGAGGTAATTCTGGATAAAAGAGTGTGATGCTCGTCTGCCTTCAAGTATGTGAGACCTCAAATTGTTATATGAGTTGAAATGTGCAACACGGGGTTTGCAGCATCTTGCGTTCTGGAGCCCTCAGCAGTGCTGGATGTGGGGTTACTTCTGTCATCCTTACACTGCTTTTCTTTACACCGAGATGGAAATCACCCTAAGAGACAGACATGAGAGCTCCTGGCAGCTGTGGCACTTCATCCAAAAGCCCCACAGAACCTAAATACCTTTACCATCCTGCTCCTGCAGTGCTTGTTACTCCTCAACAGGGCCTTGGAACCTCGCTGCTGATGAATGGACGCATGAAACCTAAATGTACGTACAGCTGCCCTAAAGCCAGCCACGGGGTCGGGAACTGAGGTGTGAGTCTGTCACTGATCTGAGTGTTACTGAACCAAGAGAGGCTCAAGGAATCTGTAGGTTTTGGTCCTTCTGCCTCCCTAGCTGAGCTGTCAGCATCCACCAGCTGTGAATTCGCTTGTGGGGCGCACTCAGAGCTGGGGGATGGAAGAACCTCACAACAGGTAATGCCTGGAGCTGTGCTCCTTGCCTCTCCCCTCCCTCTGCTGGGTGCAGAAGAGCTGGCAGCGTGAGGGTCTGCTACATGCACAGCGGTGTGTCTGAATACAGCCGCTGCTGCCTGCGGTATCATTAGCTCTAAAAATAATGTCGGCTGGGGATCTCGATCAGCTTCCACGGCCGATAGCTGAGTGCTGCCTCCTGCTCTGCACCCCTCTGTCCCGCGGGGCGCTCGGCTCCTGGGGGTGCTTCTCTCGCCGCTGTTGTTGGTTGGAAATCCACCTAGCACTTTACATGCCACCTCCAAAATTGGATCTTGCTACTATGAAACTAGAACCGGAGCCAAACAGATGGCACTGAAGAGGTGTTTCAAGAAACCACATTTCCATCAGCATGTGTGGGGTTTTCTCTTTAAGGGCCATTTTTTTTTCTTTTTTTTTTTCCTAAACTGTGGTTTGTAAGAGAGTTACAGATCTGGATTAAAGAGAGGTAAAAGTCTGCCCGTCGTAACAGAGCCCTGTTAGATGCCAGGGCACGTTTTGTGGCAGAAGCCTCATTGGTGCCACTGCTGATGACGGGGAAGGGTGCAGAACGCTGCTGGCTGCCCGAGGACATCCATTCATCCATTCCTGCCTGCTGCACAGAGCCCGGCTGGCAGCGGGGTGCTCCTCGCTCTGGTGATGGCCTGATCCTTTGGAGGAGGCTGTGTCCTTCTGGGCTGCCCTCGAGAGCTCAGCATCCCCACTGTGGGACCCAGGGGGTCCTGGCACACTCCGGAGCCCCGTGGGAAGTGTTCCTTCCACGGCTCGGTGCTTCCCAGCTGGAAGGGATGGTGTGGTGCTGTTATGGGAGACGTGGCCCGCATACAAGGGTGCCCTGTGGGTCTCTGAAACGGGGATTTAATTTTAGTTACGAATGCTGCGGTGTTGAATAGGCAGTGGTAAGAAACAGAAGCAAAGTGGGGGTGTTAAAGGGTGGTAATAACATGGCTGTCGTGAACTAATGTTACTGGGAACAGACTGTACTGCCTTCTTTTAGCTGCAGAAATGTGCGTGCTCAGCACAGGGAGAGAAGCCTGGGAGCTGGGGGCAAGGAAGGGACGGGCTGAGGGGCATGGGGAGGTGGAGGAGGCAGTGAGGGGCCCTGCCTGCAGGTTAACCCAGAGATGGTCCTTTGGCTTGCTGGGCGGCCTCCTGCAGTGTTTGTTCCTGTGCCACGGGAAAGCCTTGCAAGATGCAGAAACGTCTTGAGGCTTTGCCCTGCTGTAAGGTTTCTTCTGATGCAAAGTGTGGCTCTTCAAAGCCTGCGCCTTCAAGCACTCGTGGACAGCATTTCTCCACTGTCCCTCACGTGAGAGGTGGAGCAGATACACAGCCCCTTACTGCTCCCTGATTTGCTGTGTTTATCAGCAGCAATGCCACAAAGAGGGAGTGAGTGCTTTCTGAGCAGCTGTTTTCCCTGGGTGAGTTTTGGAAAGGGCAAAAGCTACATCTAGAAGAGCTATCTACAGAAACCCAAGGGATGTTTGCTCAGCACTGGGCATCAGCTCGGCCCTGTGCGTGTCTGTGCTGGGGAAGGATTTATGTCCTTCTCGGGGAACAAACAAAAAATCTGCTCTATTTGTTTTTCTTTCTCTTTAGAGTTTTCTTGAATGTTCTCCAGGATTTTGCTTCACTAGAGCTTGGAAAAGATGATGGATGTGAGGGAAGCTTGGATAGAAGTAAAACTTGTGCTCGTCCTGCTTGGTGGAGGTCCCTGCTCTCCAAAAGCCCCCAGAGAGGATGGTGCCAGCTTGGCTGGAGGGAAGGGGCTGGAGGAGCCCCCAGCCTGCTGCAGGGCATGGGGGGCAGCTCTGGGAACTCCCCTTTGCCAGAAAATAACACGTAGGGTGGGTGTGTGTGCTTCTTTTGCCTCCTGAAATGGAAGAAGCATAAACATTTGAGATCGGTTGTTTCTGCTCTGCAGCTCGGCTTCGGGCAGGCGCTTGGAGGGGGCGGAGATCCCTCCGAGTTCAGAGGAATTGCAGTGAGTCGGTTGTGTCCCTCGGTGCCTTGGGGCTGCAGGGCTGCTGGGGACCTCTCACAGAGCTGCTGGTGAAACTGAGCAGTGATGGAGAGGTGGAAATGCGTGAAGCTGGAGGGAAATGCACCGTCACTGCGGTTGCCTTTGTCATGGTCATGCTGTTGCTCTCAAAAAAAGGCAGCACGGGATGGCAGAAGTTTTGTGTGCCGAAGTTTAGTGCAGGCAGGAGCGATTGGCCCATGATAGCTCTGATTAATTGAACAGATATTTCGCTTCAGTTAAAATAAACACTTTATATATTTCCCATCCTGTTACATGACTCATTTTTTCTTGTGCTGACCTGATATTTAGAGTATCTGATGTTTTAATTACTTTCTCAAGGACGTGGATTTATTTCAGATAAGCCTTAAGAGATGTGCGAAGCCAGAGCACATCGTTTATAAAAGCAGCTTGTTTTGGAGATTGCTGGATTTTCCTGCTGGGAAGAGCCTGGTTTTCCATAGATGTTAGCCCCTTTAAGCTAGCCTGAGCGTTGTTTTTTTCTTTCAAGATCCTTTTCAGTGGGAAACTGAGAAGTACATCGACTCCCTATAAAAGCCAAGTGCGAATCAGGCTGGGTGCTGCAAAGCGGTCTAATTTAATGCAGGATGGCAGTTGGGATGCACGTCCAGCACTCTGTAAGTCCATTGAGAAGCACACTCCAGTGTTTGTCAACACGGGTGTATTTCAGCGGTGCTGATGCTTAAATGCATTCACTGAATATAGACACGGTGCTGTAAAACAGAAATAACGATTCTTTCAGCTAGCACTCCATAGACTGACAGCCTGCACTCTGAATTTCCCCTTTCTGCTTTGCTGGGGAGCTCTGCAGGTTCCTTGCAGCATTGCTGCCTCGTTCGCTGCCCGCCTGCCCCAGCGCTGGGCTCACGTTGGGTGCCGCATGGTGCCATGCTCTGGGCCAACAGCCCAGCCAGGCTCTCCCCAGCAGGAGCTGCCAGACGTCAGTGTTAGAAGGCACAGGTGTGCCTGCTGCCTTGCCACTGCCATGCACTGGAACAGAAGAGAGGCCGGGCAGGGTGCGTGCCGTCTGCATCGCTTATCTCGGAGCATCTGGAGCAGTGGAAATTGAGGTTGTTTCGGTCCCAAGAGCTACGTGTGCCTGGTGCTGTGACTGTGTGCGTGGTGCTGGGATTGTCAGCCGGAGGTCTGAGCAGTGGCAGCAGGCCGTAAAATTGTTTGTTAGCAGCCTCCTGGTGCTTTCTGCGCTAAGGTAAATGTGCTTCCCTGATAGCGCTTCTCCCAGGAAAAAAAATTGCATGCAATCTGGGGTTGTGTTAGTGCTAAAAATCTTGGGCCGAGTCCCTGAATCGCCTTGAACTTGGGGAAAAGCAGGAATTGACAGGAGCGGGAGCAGAGATCTGCGGGAGGTTCTGGCTCACCACGGGGATGCTCAGCTGCAGAAGGTCTTGAATGTAGAAGCAGAGCCTGGGGGAGGTGAGGCTGCTCCCCTGCTGTGCTCCTGGGCTGTA
This sequence comes from Gallus gallus, assembly GCF_016699485.2. Lineage (NCBI taxonomy): Eukaryota > Metazoa > Chordata > Aves > Galliformes > Phasianidae > Gallus > Gallus gallus. The sequence continues at coordinate 19,331,735 of NC_052540.1, forward strand.
CTTTCTCAGCTGAGAGGGGTGACGGTGTTCCGTTCCATCAAGGCTGCCATCAGACTTTCTGAAGTGCCTTGTGAGAGCACCTTAATCCCACTTATTTTAATGTTTACGTGTTGCAGGACTAATGGCGCTGTAAAATGGCTGGATATTAAGTGTTTGTCTTCAAAGCATTAAACCTGCTCCGTGGTTCCTCCATTAAATGCCTGCTGTGGGGATTATGCATGCATGGCGGGGTTTATAGACTGAGCAGAGGGGGGATGCCTTCAGCTGCTGTGTTCGGCCCGGCTCTGGGGCTTGGCTGTAGTCACAGCAAGTGGCCCTCCTCTGTGCATGTGAGGCTGAGTCCCTCCTGGAGCCCCCGGAGTCACCTCTGCTGTGTCGCTGCCATTCGCCTGCACACAGGTGGACCTCTCCCATGGACCTATGGCAGCCCCTGCCCAATTTAGTGCGCTCCAGTGGCTCTATTTAGTAAATAAAAAGCCCGAGTGCATCAAATGCTGTTTAAAGGCATTTACCAGTGTTCCCATAACGTGCCGGTTCATTACGTTTTACGGAGCGTGGAGACCACAACCTTTAAAGAAATACTTCTGGTGCCTGCTTCACTCGCAGAAATTAGTCCTCATACTTGACACTATCCAGTTAGTGAGAGTTGATATAGCATTTTGAGAGCAATTAGGAGCACGCATTTATGTGCAGATGAACGTTTAATTAAAAGCCATGGCAGCTTTGAAGTTCACACTTGAATAATCTTGAGGATGAAATGTGGGTTTATACCCAAGTGAACCTTGACAGCAAATCCAGAGAGGCGAAAAACGCTTTAGTAGCTCCTATTTCCTCCTATTTGTCCTACACCATCACGGCCGTCGCGGTGTCTGTAACGCAGGGCTGTGCTTATGGAGGTGAGGGCAGATCGAGCTGTTCAGCCAGGATATCGCGTGGCTGGATGCTGAACCTGCTTTGGGGAAAGGAGCAGGAGGTGGTGGAGGTGCTGTGCTCTCAGTGCTGGGTGACTTTGGGTGCCTGCACTGATGAGGATCGCGGTTACCACTCGTGTTTCCCGAAGGATGCTGGCTGTCCTATGAGCGTTGCCTCTGGGCACCTGTGCCCTCTCCACCCCCCACGGTGAGCTCCCAAGCACGGAGGCACCAAAATCATAGAGGAATTTTGAGAGAATTTATTATTAATGAAGGCATCTTGGGTCTCACCTATTTTGACCTGCATCCTTGGCTTTGGGAGCAGAGCCAACCTCGGGAGCACATGGACTCAATCACAGTGTGTTTGTAGGAGCATTCTCTGCTCCGGTGTTGTTTAAAATGACCCAAGTTTTGATCAGGTAAAAGCACGTTATTACAGTGACTTTCTGGCTCTTTTCTTGCTCAGGGTTGTTATCCCGGTCCCTGTTTGTAGCTTCGTTACAGCAGTGCAGAGTTCATGCTGGCCAATCTGACACTTGACGCACGTTAATTATGGATTTCAACCTGCCTTGGCTTTGGGAGCAATGGCACACGTTGCCAAAGAGCAGCCTGGCAGCTCTGCAGCTGCTTGCTCCGACCTGGTTGCTTTGGAGACAAAGCACAGCAAGCACTGGTGCTGCCCCAGGGGCACAGAAGTCAGGGGTGCAGATGTGGGGATGCTGTTGCTGCCTTTGGGGCACACACGTCTGCATCCGCGTGGCCAACGTGCAGGATGTGCTTGGTGACTAATGCTGCCAAAAGGGCTCATTGCTGGCATGAAATCTTTTAACGTGTATGGTTCTCATGCTAATTCTGTTCCTCCATCGTATCTATCACTTTCATTTTCAGTGCCTCTCTTCAGCGTATCTGTTCTGTTTGCGTCCGTATTACAAAGCCAGCAGTGCCTACAGTAGGGTGATAATGAGCTGGTTTTTCTTTTACTATAGATGGTGGTATCACCAAAAGTACTAATGCTGAACACCAGGCTTCCCAAACTGAAGGCAAAGGTTAATTGGCAGTGAAGGGACGCAGTGCTCGTGCGGTGCAGAATGCAGCAGGGATGGAGGAAGCGGAGCTCAGCCCTGGCCCCGCACTCCCCTTTTCTGTAAGGTCATCGCGGAGTCACCATCAGCACGTGCAGCTGGAAGGAGAAACGCCCTGCGGGGAGGAAGCTAAACAACCCCCCCCTGCTGACAAACTACATGAAAAGCAAGGCTTTGTTAGAAGTTCCCAGGCTGAAGACCTATCGGTTCCATTTCCACTGTATTTTGCGTGGCTGTTGATGCTGAAGGCAGACCTAGAGCTGGCAAGCTCAGATACTCTTTCGGTTGCTCAGGTCTCTCTTCCAGACCTTCTTGCTCTGTAAAGCAGACCCAAAACCACCCGAGTAGACTTTTTTTCTGGGTCTTTCTATGGTGGCTGCCTGTGTTGGAGATGAAAAGATGGACCTCGCTGGGAAGTCCAGAGAATGTCAGTGATGTGGGGACTCTCCCATCATTTGGCCCAGAGAGCACTACTGATGGGCATGACTCGAGCTGGAGTTAAATCTTTGGGTAATTCTTATGTAGCTTTGCTGAATTCAGATCTTCTTTAACACTTAAACTCACATTGCGGAGTCACAGACAGATGCTGACCCACCTCGAATTTGAGTTCAGCTCTCAGTTTCGGCCCTATATCTGCAACCTTGCTGCTGTGCCACTGTGACAGAGATACTGTGCTGTCAATCTTGCAGGCATCAAAGATAGGAGGTGGTCACTGTCGGTGTTACTCCAAGCGTGTGCTGTAGCCATGTGGTGACCTGTGTCAGGGAAACTCCACCTGGAAGGAGAAAACCCAATGACAAACCAGTGTTTGAAGCCATGGTTGGTACTGTGCCTTAGTCTCCAGTGCCACAGGTCCTACTGCCAGCAATGTGCTCCTTGCTGCACTGCAGATTGCGTGAGTGGAAGAGCATAAGCAGGGTTAAATGGGAACAGAAGAGAATGCAGTGAACAAAACCTGGTTTTATGCAAAGATACGCAGCAAATCTGAGCTTGAAGTGTAAAACAAAGGAATACTCAAATTGTCAAGCTGTATATGTGCTTTTCTTTTGTTTGGCTCGTGCAGAAGCCGTTAAGATTCTGTAAGCACCCATTTGAATTCAGCCCTGAATTTCAGAACCATTGGCCTTAACGCTGATGTATGAATTGCTGCATGGTGTGTGATCACATGGTGCGTTTAAAGGGGTGCTGTGGGGTGCATCATGGCAACACTAATCTCTCTTCCTTCTGAATAATTAGATAGCCAAAATGTGTCAGCACATCGAAGAGGCTAGGTATGACTAGCACACTGCACGGCTTTAAATGCCACGAGTTGCTTCCCCTTCTCTTCCTCCATTTTATTGAAGAGTCAGTGTGTGTGATTGTGTTCAGCTATCCCCTGCTGCTGCTCCCCAGGCTTTAATTAAAGGCTCAGTAAGTGTGGGCGCTTCCTGGCTGAGCAAACAAGGATGGATTTAGGGAGGATTTGGTTTTGCAGATCAGGCTGTCTAAATAGATGATGGCTGATGGTGCTCTGGTCCCTCCAGGCTGTGTCCGAGGGGTGTTTGAGCCGTGCCCCGGGGTGCTGGGCCGGGGGTGAGGAGGCACGCTTAGACCTGCCTACACCACCAGGCACGTCTTAAAATAAAGCTCTCTTCCTGTTGTTAGGACATGCGGTTGCTCAGGCCGCGTAAATGGTGTTATTAAATGAGAGAGGAGCCCTGCTGGGTGAATTGGCTTCCTGGTGAAGGTGCAAATCCAGAGCGAGCGGAGCGCTGCCGCTGCCCAAACAGCCCTGCAGCCGGCGCCTGGGCCAGGGTCAGGCTGGGCAGAGGGCTGCTGCAGGGCTGCCGTTTGGGGAGGGCTCATCTTTTTTCCCCCACCTTTTCTGTTGGATGTCCCTGTGCCGTGTCCCCACATGCAGTTCTGCTCCATGCTGGATCTTCAGCGTCTTCTTGGAGCTGGGCCTCGTCTCCTGGGGTCACAGCGGTGGCAAAGGAGCACATCTGTGTTCCTAATATCCTCATCTGTGCTCAGGAGAGGCCCGGGGCTGCTTTTGCATGGCTGAGCATTAAAGGGTATTCCCAGCACTTGTTTGCCAGGAAAATACAGCAAGCAACGAAGGCCCTTTGCTAATTAATTGTAATGGTAGGAGGAAGGGGAGGGAATTGCTTTCCCATCATGGCTGCTGTGAAGATGCTCTTGAAAAAGCAGAAACTGGGTGAAAGCTGCCAGAGCCAGGAGATTGTTTAAGGATATTGTTTACTGCAAGCAAAACACTGCCAAATAAACGAGCAAAATAAACAAACTTCTCCTTTTTGTTTTGCAGGGTCGTCATGTTAAAACAGGACAGCTTGCTGCTATTAAGGTTATGGATGTCACCGGGGTAACGTATCCTCCTCCTCCTGCATCCTTAAACTGCCAGATAAGAGGGGAAAGGGGACTACGTGTGATAGCGTGTGGGGGGCTGTGGAAGCAAATACTCTCTGAAGCAAGGGAGAAGGAAGCAAGTGCAGAAGAGTTTTGAGATGGAATGATGTTGCACTGGAGCAGTGAGGCATCCAGTGGCAGCAGTAGCTTTTCTGAGTGGGTTGATAGAATCTAGAAGCAAAATTGCAGCAGCGTGATCCTGCATTGGTAAAAGACGCCAGCTTATCCGAATCCGAGTTTCACACCAAAAAGCTTCTGTTTGACACAACCATGTGCAGGCATTGCTTTGAATAAGTTTTCTGTGTTTTTATTGGAATAGCACATTTCAAGATTTAGGGCTTGATCCCAGTCTACCCAGCCTGTTTTTGAATTAATGTTCCCAGTCAGTTTGCAGAAGTTCAGCATGAGCAGAATGGCCTTGCTATGAAAGCAGTTGGTTGGCCTCGTGGTTTGAAATGCCACAGATGTTACGGTGTGGTGTTTGTATCTACAGGACCTTCACTCAGGTTCCTTTTTGTATTAAGAGATGAAGCGATGTGTGGAAATAAGTCAGAGGGAATTTCTGTTTTCTTACAGTGTCTCCAAGTACCATTCATCTAATTTTTGTAGATTGGGCTGTGAGGCAATGGGCAGACCCACCAAGCATAACCCCATGGCATGAATGGCACTGAGATTCCCATGAGGTCAAGTCTGAGGTTACAACAGATGTAGGCTGAAAAATCAGAATGATACTGATAGGTGAAAGATGGGCTCGAATTGGAGTCAACCCTTAGTCCAGTGGTTTTTCAACTACTGTGAGTCCAAGCAAGGATTTTGAAGAAAGATAGATAGCCCAAATCCAATCCTGCTCAATAATTGATATTTTCAGCCTTATCTTTAAGTGGATATCCCTGATCTAAACCTCTTGCTTCCAAAATAGTCTCAGCTTGGAATCCTTCTTAATAACTGCTCTGTAGCTATCCTGCAGGTAGGTGTATTTAATTAAGGAGAGCAGTAATGGTGCTTCCTGCCTCTCTCTGACTAGCTGAAGTGAATGTCCAGGGCAGTAAATCAGATATTTGGCACGGAATGTGTTGTTTGGCTATTTAATTATTTTCCTCTTGAGCTGCTTTCAGCTATATTAAAACATGTCGGTTATTTGCATTTTTCTTTTAATATATAACGCATAAATTCTAGAAGCCCTTCCTCCTTAAAACAAAAGGCAAAAAAAAAACCCACAAAACAAACAAACAAAAACCACCCTCACTGAACTTCTGCTTCTTCTTATCCCTCTGAAAACCACTGCAACGACCACAGTGAAAACTGAGCAGACCTGCGATGTGGTTGAGTGCTTCATTTCACAGCGGTTGATGCTGAAGGCAGACCTAGAGCCATGCTCTCCAGCCACCACAGGAATTGTTTCAGGAGACGTTTCTCAAGTCAGTTCCTGATTCTTGCTTGCAGTTGGGTTTGACTCCTGGTCCAGGCTCAGTGTGAGGCAGCAAGAGCCCAGACTCCAATCCTTTGCCATCTCCTTACATGCACCACTTCCAACTCTGCTGCTTTGTTCTATCCAATTCTCCTCTCCTGCTCTTTGTCCCTGTTGTTGATGGATCTTTCAGAAGCCTACAAAAGTGGATGTAGTGTGTTCACCCCAATCATAGCCATCCATAATTTCATAGTGGATAATTTTGGACTGTAGATCTGACATAGTTAATTGAGTTTCCAGACAGCATCAACCCCAACGTTTCCCTTGCGCTAAAAGCTTGCCCTCTTGCTAGCTGTATGTTGGGGAAGACCGGGGCATAGAGGCCCTCAGATTACAGCACTTGATCTGTTTGAGCAGTGACTGTGAATTAAGAATTCAGATTAATTTTCCAGAGGCTGGTTCTACTGCATGCTCTGTGACCTACTTCCCAGACACTGATCTAATAGAATCAATTGGTGGAGGCAAAGCATGGCAACAGCACATGGTCTGTGGGTTTTCAGGGTTTTCCTTTGGGGTTTTGGAGAAGTTACAACAGCTTGCTATGATAGTTCCTCTTTCTGCCCTCTCTGGCTAGATGCACTGCTGGCGATGGCTGCTGGCAGTGGTATTGCTCAGGGCACGAGGTGGAGCTGGGGACCCTAAGGGGACCAAAGGTCCCTTCCAGCAACATTTCTGCGATCCTTGCCCAGGCATGAAGCCAGGTCCCCATGGTTTTGGCCTGACAACCCTATCCATACGGTAGCACACATGCGTGCCAGTGTAGGCCTCTGTCATGACTTCTGTAACAGAGCAGGCTCACGCCAGCATGGAGCTCCCGTGTCACCCTTGCAGCCTGGCTATGTGGCCACATCCTGACTTGCACTGCTTAGATTTATTTCTATTACTTTCATACTTTTTCACCTTTTTCCCCCACATTGAATAACTCAGCCTAAAAATGGGCTCAAGATCAAACCTTAGACTGAGTGTCCTTGTGGCTCTTCTCTGTTCTTAGCGGAGACCGACCCAGCAGGGGGATGGCAGAAAGCCTGGCCAGTGCTATGCAGGAAGCTGGTGGGTTTTTGTACTGACAGCTCCTCCTTGCTTCCAACAGGACTGAGCATCCAGTTGCTTTTCTGCTCCAGAGCGTTTCAATAAGAGAATATCTCTGAGGCCTGATAACCTAAGTGTTATCTTCCCTGCTTCCCCAGGCAAACAAGTGCTAGCAAAATTATATTGACTTCTTGAAGGGAAGAGGTGACAGTGGTTTGTCAGAATAGTTCCTAGGTTTCTCTTGTGATCCTTGGGCCCATTCTTCGCCCTCATTGGTGCTTATGCTCTCTGTGTTCTTACTGAAGATATAACTGGAGGTTTTTTCTACAAGCTCCACTCCTCTTTTATTTTTTCCTCCTCTGTTCCTTCCTGAATTCTCTCTGAAAAACTTGTAGTGGTTGAGTCGTTTTCCTTGGTAGCTTGGGAGGAAACCTACAGTTCTGGCTGTGCTGTGTCTAGTCTGGTCCTTAAGAAGAACTGCGTCTGTGGTTAGTCTGATCAGCGGGTCATCCAGTCATGTGCTGGTTGGTGCAACGGAAGGCAGGATGAAGCAAGTGAGGGATGAAAGGGTTCTGCACGGGGAGAAAAGTAACCATCTTTCTGGTCCTTTTGGAACAGCACTCACCAAATCAAGGTGCTATCCACTGCTCCACAGCCTGAGAGGTAACAGCTGTGCAGAATGCTTGAGAAAAACATCCCGGTGGACTTTCTTGACAGGTCTTGGAGGCTGTGCTGATGCATGACAGGACTAATGCAAGTGTAGTTCAGCTTCAGAGCAATGCAGTACAAATGTATGGTAGGATAAGAAGTAGAAAGGAATCTGTTTAAAAAGGTGGGCTGATGTCAGAGCCTCATACTGGTGGCCCTCTGGATGCAGAACATATTTCCATTCAGGGCCTTCTTTCCTGGCCAAACCTGGCTGTACTGCAGCCCTGCAGATCAGTGGTTGTGGCCATCCCCTTGTGCCTGCTGGGGAGGCACCAGCAGCCCGAACCATTTGGGAAGAAGCTGGTTTCTGAACTGCCTGGCAGTCTTTCCAGTTCAGGGCTCAGAAACGTGATAGGGGATGAGGCAGTGCACCTCTGAGCCTGCTATTCTTAGCTTTTTGTTCAAGGGCCCGTGTTTAACCCGTTCGTTTCTGGTCCAGATTTTCAGGCTAGCAGGGCTCTGGTGTCAATGACACTGTAACAAACAGACAAACAAAAGACCCCAAACCAACAAAAGGAAACTTAAGAGAGGACAGTCGGAAACGGTGTGCAGCGTAACACAGAGAGATCAGAGCAGTGCCCGTGAGATGCTGTCGTAGGGTGAAACGCTGTCTCTTACTGCCACCATTTTGTTCTGGCTTTTTTCCCCTCATCCCAGGATGAAGAGGAAGAGATCAAACAAGAAATTAACATGTTGAAGAAGTACTCTCACCACCGAAATATTGCTACATATTATGGTGCTTTTATTAAGAAGAACCCACCGGGAATGGATGATCAGCTCTGGGTAAGTTGCTTTCTCTTCCTTGGGAATAGCTCAGTTTTGACAAACCCAGTTTCCCTGCGTTGTCCACCACAAGTGTGTCTCAGAAAGCCTTATTTTACATCTGGCTTTTTGGAAATCGTGACTTTGAAAAGGCTGTTCCTACACAGGACGATGCTTCTCCATTTTGCCATGAAGTCTTTGCAGACTGATGATTAAAAAAAAACAACACACACACAAAAAAAACCCAACTATTTGTTCTGGGCTGTCATTAACAGCATCTTTGTTATAATAATTAATTGAAAACTAAGGTATGCTATTGAAAATAAGTGCACTGAAACCAGGTGGACTCAGTTATTCATTCAGTGTTCCCAGGCCTCGGAGAATAGAGCTGCAATCCATTGTCTATCAGTGGACAGAACGTGTGAGCCCACCTCCTCCTCCTCCTGGCCCTGCTGCTTGCAGGAGCTGTGCAGAGCAGCTTGGCACTACAGCTCATGGCGCTGCCGTGCTTCCTACCATAAGGACCATGAAACATTAATTACAGGCCTTGTGCTACGTTCTGAGCCTGGGAGGCTTGCAGCCAGCTCCCCCCAGCTGAGCTGGCTGATCTGCCTGCTGCGGGGACACCCACACCACTGCAGGGACACCCAGACCACTGCAGGGCTGTGCCCACGCCACACAGGTGACCCCACATGCGTTCCTTGCACGACGAATGTAGGATCTTCATTCTGCAGAGTGCTGCAGGTGGTGGAGCTGGCTGGAACTCAGCACATGCAGGCCAAAGGAACCAGTGCCAGCCGTTTCTCAGGTTTGCTCAGTGCTGTACGTGTTTTGCCTACAGTTCTGGGAAGGCAGCAATGTCCTCTTTCGATTTTAAGGTGGAGTCATAAGGAGAAAGCTTGTTTTGGTATCCAGAGTTTCTCAGTGTGTGAACAAGATTGCCAGAGCCTACGTTTTCAGGAGTAACAAACAGCCATGGTCCAGCTGGACAGTGATGGAGATGCTGAAAAGATGAAGCCTGGGCTGTTTTATTCTCCGTGTCCCCTTGCTCCACCTCCAGATATACAGATGTGTATTACAAAGTTATGAATTAATGTCAGCATCCAAAACCTTGGTTTTCATTCAGCAGTTCCCAACGTATTCCTCTGCATCTTGGCAGGGTTACTGCAGATTGTGGTTTATTTTCATTAGTTTCTGTCTGATCTAGGCTTTATTTTAGGAAAACGCTTCAGTTGTGTCCATGTGGCAAAGTGTTGGGGCTGTGGGAGCTGGGGAGAATCATGGAGGACAAAAATGCCACCAGGGGCAGAGCTGAAGCTGTCAGGGTTCTGTGCCACGTTGGTACCCAGCTATGCTGGTAGATAGGGTTACTGGGAAGGTGTGGGGGCTTTGGGCTCCAGGGGCTTTTGTTACTGAGTTTGTTGTTGTTTTTCGACTTGTGGGAACTCTTGAGAAACATGTTCTTTGCAGAGAGCCTGGAATTCAGCGAGGAGAAAGCTGTCAAGCTGAGAAATGCCTTTTCATCCCGTGAAATTCCATTTGGCTTTAGCTGTTTTATAATCTGTGTCCAAAAAAAAAAAAAAAAAAAAAAGAAGAAGAAAGAAAGAAAAAGGAAATAAAAACCAACCCACAGCATTTCGCCTTGTGCTGCTGGAGTGCCTTGAGGGGAAAAAAAGGGAAAAAAATCAGCCAAGCACATGGCAAAGCCCTCACTGGACAGACAGCCCCTCTTGGAGCTGGGCTTTGCTCCTGCCTGAGTGTGGGATTAGCACAGCCAGACCAGGGGAGAAGGTTTTAGTGAGTTCAGCTCCGGTTCGAATTGCTCTTGGCGTATGCAAGTGTTAAGAAAATTGTTTTTCTGAAATGATTTGTCCATGCAGTGCAGCCCACGCTACCAAAAAGGGGCAGCTCCTGGGATGAGGAGAGGTTCTTTGTCACATCTCCGTTGTGAAGCAGCACAGGAGGCTGTGTGTGTCGGGGCACCGTTGCTGGCGGAGGTCAGGAGGGAAACTGATTTCCCTGCGGGTCACCCAGCCGTGCATGGGGAAATGGGTTGTGCAGCCAGCAGTGCTGCTCATCCTGGGAAAGCCAGGTGGGGCAGTTGGAAGTTCCTTTCAGATTGGTTACACCCACAGTGGTGGGGCTTTTCCTAGGGACGAATGAAGGGAACTGTTGCAAGACATGCTTTCCTTGTGTTGAAGAGTGCTGGTGTGAGATGTGCTGCAGTCTGTGCGGTGCTGGGCTGGACGAGGTGTTATGGGGACGCTCCCTGGCCATGCAGGAGTGTCGGTGTCACTGCCTTCAATAGCTGTTGTTTTGGCATCTGATTGAATTAGGACTTGTGCGAACTCTATCAGTCTTGCAGTGCAGATAAAGGCTTGTTTATTTTTCATTGGCCGTTTGTTGAAATAAAACGGTTTCTGATAATGCCCAAGTAATTCTTTTTATCGACGTTGGGGAGGCTGATACGGAAATAAAGAACAGAGAGCTCTTTCAGTGGAGATTAGCATCTCTCGGAAGCACGGCGCGCTCCTGACATCAAGTATTGTCATCACTTCTGCGTGTGCTTTGGTGACGAGCAGGTCTGTCCTGTTTGGTAGCAGTGCTTGCCCTGAAGGACGAGCTCGCCAACCAGGCAAGTTTTCCTGAAATGAGAGAGCGTGCTTGGCCAGACAACAATAGAGATGTGTATCACAGATCTGATACATCAGTGGAAAAGGAAGTAAAAGTCATGGGGACAACCTTTATGGAATGTTAAATGCAAAACCGAGGTATTCGTAGGATCATAGAGTGGCTTGGGTTGGAAGGGACCTCAGGGATCATCGTGCTCCAATCCCCCTGCCCTGTGCAGGACCACCAACCTCCATATCTAATACTAGACCAGATTCTTGTTGGATTATTGTGAGATTCTTCTTGCAACTACAGATGAGGCGTTGCCCTCTGGGGGTGCTGTGTGCCTTTGGTGGGATTGGGGCCCCAGGGAGAAGAGGTGCAGAAATAGGGGGAGTGGCCCAGGGGGTGGCCAGGACCTCCTTGCACGGCCCTTGCTCACTGCAGACCTCAGGTGCTGGTTGCCAGGCCATCACACGTTTGACAGGAGCCTGGTTGGGGTTGAGGTGTAATTCCCTTCAGTCCCCAAACGCTGCCACCACCCACGGGCATCAGGTTGACGTGGTGGAGATTTCTACATATTGATGCTCCATCGCTGGCTCTACCGTTGCCACGATGTGTGGGGTGAGAGCCCCTTTCACCAGGGTGTGTGGGTGGGGTGGGATATCTGTGTGGCGGGGGCACAAGGGGTTGCATTGCACCCAGTTCCTGCTTTCACACTCAGCGGGGGTAAGGGTTTCCATCAGCATTTCACCTGGGGCAGTTGTGTGATGGCTTTCATTGACTTGAAAAATGGAGAAGGTTGTTGGTGGGAGGGAATGGGACTCTCTGTGGAATCCCATTCTGGAAACGGTGGCTGGTTTTAAAGCTGTGTCACTGCTCTGGGTGTTACAACAGGACGTGGAGATTTACAGCTGCTGCTTCTGAATTTGGCTTCCTCGTCAAGTTTGCTGTCGCACTGATATGAAGAGCTAAGTAGATGCTAAATGAACTGTATTTAAAAACACTTCCTCCATAAATGGCCTCGCAGATTAAATTTTGGAAGATGATATTACCTTTATCCCATCTTGATGATAGTTTTAATTACAGTTGATAAAAATTCAGTCTGCATTTCAAGTTCATTGTCTTACCCCATCATGACTCCATCCTTTAAGAAGGCTGCTAATGATGCAAGTGTTAGCTGGGCAAAGCGCTCACCTGGAGACATGGGGCTGCTAAGAAAGTATCTGATATGGGCACGTTTGAAGCCTTTCCTGTTGTTCCTTTTTCTTTTCTCCTGGAAGGCCATTTGTTGGCTTCTAACCTACGTGTACCCAGGGGGTGTTTATATATAATGATACCATGCCAGTATCTGTCTTGTTGCTTAAATAGCTCTCCATCTAAACAAATCTTCATGTCCTCTGAGGCAACCTGATCATCTTATTAGTCCTTTCTTTACCTGCTCCAGTGTGCATTTATTGCTCTTGTATGTGAAGCCTCACCTTACCTAGTGACATGTGACCCACCTCCACTATTTATTCTCTTTGGAGGCTGTGTAGCAAAACCATATTTGGGTCTTCTGTAGCATCCTTCCATCTGAGCATCAAAGAGAGCTCTAGGAATGGGATTTCATTGCCACTAACTGCCACAGCAGCATGCTGCCAGCTGCCTTCCTGTCCCATTGGAAACTTCTGGAAGTGGTGCTTTTTCAAGTCGGGTGCCCTTCAGCTTCCTGTTCCATTCAGAGGTGTGCTGGCAGCCTTGTTGTCTTCCTGCTGCTCCACTTAGCAACCTGTGTGCTGCTGAGCCCCTGTCTGCTGGTGCTGGGTGTTCTCCCAGGGATGCTGTAGGATTGGGCAGCTCTTCAAAAGCCACGTTGGAAACAAACACTGCCCCCAAGAATCTTTTCCCCTCAGTCTCTTTAGTTTTAATCTCTCAGAGGTTTCACAATTACAGATTTCGGATCCATCAGCGGGCAGCTCCATTATTCACCTACTGGTGCAAAATTAATCTTAGCTCTGTGGAATGAGGGAGAGAACAGCGGGCTGAGTGAGTTGCCAACTCCATAAAGGTAGCCTGGCAGATTAATGTGTGCACTGAGAACTTCTAATGGCGTCTGTTCCATCTTCCTTTAAGCGCTGTGATTGCAATGCACAGCAGGATGTGCCCTTCCTCTGCCACGGCAGTGAGCAGCTCATGCAGACAGGCGTGGTGTGGGTGAACCTGTCTCATTCTGAAGAAGACAAAGCTGAAGTGATCCTTAACACAATGATTCCCAGACCTCCTCCAGCCACCAAGGCCTCTTGCTGCAAACCGCGGTGAGATCCCGTGGATGAGTTTCCATGGCGGGGGGCCATAAGGCGTTGCAGGCAGAGGTCAGCCTGTTGGGTTGGAGAGTGTTTTCAGCTGGTTCAGCTATCCAGGGATTTCCTTCCAGTGCTCGCTGCAGCGGTATCCCAGACGCTCGGTTAATCAGAAGCACATGCAGATACTGTCCTCACAGGACAGACTTTGGCCAGCCATGCATCTGCTGCTGGGAGCCCGTTTCCTGATGTAACGAGATATGCAAAGAGTATTTCAGCTGTCATTTTAGGAAGAGAAGAGAAACCTGATATCAAAACTAAAGATAGGAGCATGGTCAGAGGGATCTCTCAGCCAACTAAGTTATATTCTGCTCGAGCGTTGTATTTATACAGGAACTTCATAGCAGCACTGGGTCTGAGTGCTGGGACTGTTTATTTGTAACAGTCTTCTTAATCAGTCTCTCTGAGCAATTTGGGTAGGACTTGGGCAGGCCTTTTGCTGTTCCCTTCTACTCTTAGTCCATGCTTTTAGTGAGATGGTGTCTCTTGCTTGGAAAACGTTAAGTACCACGTAAGCTGCGTGTGATGGGAAGCTATAAACTGTTTCACAGTTGCTCAGTGACAAGATGAAGTTTGGACGCAGGTTAGATCCTTGTGTTTGTGTATTTGGTATTATGGAGCTTTGTAAGTGGTACAGGTGGTGGTGCCTGGTCTGTGTGGCATCAGTCTGAGCAGTAGGGCTGCAGCTGTCCCTGGGGAGCCTCACAGCGAGCTTGGCCTCTGGAGGGCTCTCTGCTTATAAGGTGGCTGAAAGCAGAGATGGGCTGGTGCAAAAATGGAAAAATACTGCTGTTTTGTAAGGTTTACAGAGCTTTCAGATCTGCCATTTTGCTGTCACATATTCGGGGTTGAAGAGCTTAAATGCAAGAGGCAGAGTGTTGCTGGTGTGCTTTCAAGGTTTCTGATCTCTGCTTTTCAGCACTGAGGTGATGCCTGTTTCTTGTTGCCACCCTCCTGCAGAGCACCGCACCTTTCCAGCCTTCCCACCTTTTACCGTTTCCTTCTTGAACAAGAACCACGTGGATTAAAAGTAGAGAGGTTTGCTGGCAGCTGTGCTGCCGGTGTCAGGCCCTGCCCTTGGGCTGTGCAGCCCGGAGGATGCTTTCAGCCTAATGGCAGTAATTGCACTTCTGTTTCATTTGGCAGCTGGTGATGGAGTTCTGCGGCGCGGGCTCCGTCACCGACCTCATCAAGAACACGAAGGGGAACACTTTGAAGGAGGAGTGGATCGCCTACATCTGCAGAGAGATTTTAAGGGTATGTGCCCAGAGGGAGCTAAGTGCCATGCGTTGGTGGAGTGTGGCACGTGGGCCTTGGGGACACGCGAAGCCATTGGCTCTTGAGGCTCTGCTCTATGGACTTGAGCAGCTTCGGTGCCGGTAGGCATGAATGATTCATGTGCTTGCATGATGCATAATAAATAAGCACTGCTTAATGCCCTCCAGCTCTGTTAGTTGCCTGGATTTTTAACCCCCTTCTTTCCTTCAGCCGAAATATGATTTCCCTTAGTATTAACGAGGCAAAGATTTATTTACGGTAGGATTATGATTTCAATTAACAGAAAGGTAAGGACTAATAAAACCTGTGGAGAGAGTCTGCATGATTAAAAAACATCTTATGCTTTATTAAATCCACATGCCTCTGACTTTAATGAGGATGCTGCAGCTTTTATACCCACAAGATAAATGTTTGACTGGAACGTCTTAAAACGGGCCACGCTGCAGTTCCACATGCTGGGGGGTGGCACCTCTAGCAAAGACTTGCTTGTATTTTCTCCAGATGAGGTCAGATGGTGCGATTGCAATGGTTGCCCTGACATTAAAATCTTAAGAGTTCATGAGCTGAAATTCTGTTCGAGAGAAGACAGAGATAGCAGAAACGTGAAGAAAACTATACAAGAGCCATTTAGAGAAAACAAGTCAAAATGACTGCTCCAGCAGCTCTCATTGGGCTGTGTGTGATGCTGTCTCTTAGGCTCCTGTTGTTGACCAGGGCTGATGCAGCACTTCTCTTGACCCTGGGTGCCACCATCAGCGCCAGCACCACCAGCCTGATGTGCAGAAGGAGCTGGAGCTGATCAGTTGTTCTTTCAGTGTCGGGAAACCACAGTTGCATGTGGGCTTATTACAAATGTATGAGTTCTGCGAGCCTCCTTCTTAAAATAGTCTCTGTCACTGAGTCAAAACCTATCCCCTGAATCGTGTCCCAGGGCCACCCTCAAGTGTCGCTGCTCTCATTTGGGCCATGCACAGTGCAAGCTCTGCTGTGCTGTGGCCGTGCTTCGAGGCAGTTGGTTTAATGACCTGCAGACTGCAAGGGCTGCCCAGGATTTGGGGTCATAAAACAGTGTTTTGGGGCATAAAAGACTCGCACCTTCATGCTGCAGTACGCATGGTTCATTCTTGGTTCAGAAGTCAAGGGCACGTTGTAACTCTGACGTGCAAGACTTGGTCCTGCCCTGCGGAAGGATCTGTTGGGTTTTTAGTGAGATTTCTGCTTTGCCTCCAATGCACCGAGCCTCTAACTGGGTATAGTGTGGCTAAAAATTGAGTGCAGCAGGGCGTTTCTACAGATATAATCTGTTCCACAGTGTTGTCTCAAGGTAACAAGCAAAAAATGACTAATAACTACCAGCAGTGATAGTAGAAATTATATTCTTCCTCGAAAAGGAATGTTTAATGTGAAGTGTAAACCTAATGCAGAATTAGTTTTTAAAGTAATCCATTTTTTATTAAGCTGGCAATATAGGTGGATGCTACTTTGGAAATGTAATAATAAATGAATGAAATAAAAATGTAGGCTGCAAAAGGAAATTAATGAGCTAATAAAAAAAGCACAACAGAAAAGCTAGTTTACCTTTAGCCTTCGAGAGAGGCTTTTAATTTGAGCTATATCTCTATTAGGGATATGTGCAAGTTATAATATTTGTATTTCCACGGTATCTTTTTTAATACAGGCTTTTCAGTATATTTGAGTCCCATTTATTGGACCAATATAACAAAGAGAATTGGTGGGGTTTTTTTGTTTCTTGATGATGGAAGTACAGAAAGGACACGCGAGCTTTCTATTATTTCTGCAACGCAAATGGCTCCCTAAGGCAAAAAAGCCCATAGGGGAAAATGCATATGGAAATACAGAGGAATTTGGGTTACAATGGGTTCCTGCAGAAACTGAAAGGCTGGTCTCAATCCCTCTAGAACTGTCAGTAGTTGTCACCTGCTATGGAGCACCCACTGCAGCACATGCAGCCAGCCAGTGGGCGTTCCGTTTGCTGGGTATGTCCTCCCAGCATGTAACACAGGACAGTATTTTCAACACATAATAAACAAAAGTGTTCTCAAGTGCTGAACTCCAACTGTGAATCTTTCATTTCTGGACCGTAATTGGTTGAGGAGGAATGTCAGAAAATAGCATGCTTTGAACTCGGATTCCTCTAACCTTTCTCTGAATTCTCTAGGGCTTGAGTCATCTACACCAGCACAAAGTAATTCATCGAGACATCAAGGGACAGAATGTATTGCTGACGGAAAATGCAGAAGTTAAACTAGGTAAGGCTTGGTTAGAGCTCTTGGAAACTGCAAGTAGGCTGCCTGGAGAGAAGAAATAAAATTGGTAGAGCCTGTAAATTACTTGGAGAATGGGAATGGGTCCTAAAAGCTGCTGTGTGTTTTTTCTTGTGCTAGCCTCAAAAATATGCCCTTGGGTGTTGATCAGGTGCCGTGCAATAAACTGTCAGTGACTGATGACCAAGTCCTGCGTACAAAGATCTATTTACAGAGGTGTTTCTGCAGGGAGGTGGGTGGGCAGTTCTGCCACCAGATCCAGGTTGAACGATCACGACCATTTTTCATGCCCTGGATTGAAAATTTGCCCATGTGCATCCCCCCGACATCATCAAAGTGTATTTCCCCACAGCTGTACACATTGTGTGTGTCCTCCAGCACCATAATCCATTCCATTTAGTATGACATAATCCGGGTTTGCAAGCTAACCTGTAAGGCAGGGCTTCAATTGCAAGAAATATTCTGAATTTTGTATGCAGTGTTTGTCATCCTTGAAAAGGCCCATCATCCACATGAAGATAGATGGATAACAGCACATCGTCTGTGCTGATACCCTCAGCTGTCCAGCACCTATCTTATTAAAGCTACCTTTGTGCATTTTTAGTTTGTGCTAGTGATGGAAGATGTCTTACACTGGTGGGGTGAGGTGGAAGCCTTGTTGTACCATGTCTTTACAGCAGAATGAAACCCCATCTTAACAGATGGCACCACCAGCTCGTTTGGCTTTACGCTGGTGAAGATTCCCCTCCAAGGGGAAACTCTCCAGGGCGAATCTCCAGCCATTATGTTGTGCAAAGTGAACTTAGTGGACCATGGAGTATTCTCTCATTGATGTGATTTCATCAGTTTTTGCTTCGTTTTGCAGCCCTGTGCTTGACATTTCCCTATGGGCTTTTGTCCTCAGCCTTCCGTTCCTGAAGTCTTTTTCATTTCTGCCATTTCCAGCAAGAGTTTAGGTAGAAAAATGAGGCTTCTGCAAACATTTGGCAGGCTTTAATTCAATGAAAAAAAAAAAAACATAGAACGAAGGCTGCTGCTTATTCATGTTTCTAACCCTGATTCTCATTAGTATGAGGAACTGTGATTTCTTTTCATTGCCTCCTGGCAAGGAGGAAAAGGCACGGGGTTGCTTATGAAACCTGGAAATCAGATGATCAGATTCATCTTTGGTTGATGTCTGTTAATCTGTTGACCTCAGCAAAGATGGAACAGAAATGTCCCTGGCCGTGTTTTTCTCTCCTGCCTGCGCTGTTAGTGTACTGCAGCGTTATGCATTCAGCAGGAGAACGTTGCTCAGGTTTGTGTCTGACACTTACCGGGTCCTGTTGTCTTTCCTTTCCATAGTGGATTTTGGCGTCAGTGCTCAGCTGGACAGAACAGTGGGCAGAAGAAATACCTTCATTGGGACGCCTTACTGGATGGCCCCTGAGGTCATTGCTTGTGATGAAAATCCTGACGCCACATACGACTTCAAGGTACTGTACTCTTCTGCGTGTCATTGCAGATGCAATCATTGCAAAGTCTAGTGCAGCCACTAATAGGGTAATCAAGGAATTAAAGCAGCCAGAGGACTCGGAGAAAGAGTCTTCTCTATGTGCTGTCTTACTTGTGAGTGCTTGAAATGGGAGTTGTGACCATAAACATCTGAAGGGAGTGCTTGGTAGGATGTCACGTTTTGTGTCCCAGCACCTAAAACTTGAGCCAGCAGGAATTCAGTGCATCCTTGCGGCTTTGCTGATCATCCTGACAGGCAGCGTGGTCTCCTCCTGCTTTCTGCCTGTTACATTTTGAGATGTGAATTCGAGTCCGATGTGAATTTTTCTTGTGCTCTTCACCCACCAAGATTTACTGTGAGGAAGTCTTTCCCTATGCTAAGAAAGGTGTCAGACTGAGGCCTCCTACCTGCTCTTCATTTACTTAGTGCTGCATGTTTAAATGCTACCATCAAACACGCCGTGTTTCCTCAATGTATTCCGCAGAGAAGCCAGGTCAGGTTTAGAAAGGGCAGAATCAGATCTTTTGGCCTGCAGGCTGGGATTCATGGGGAGATCTGAAGGTTGCCACGCAGGCAGGCGTTGGGGGCTCTGACCTACTTTTCACATGTCTGATGCCCGTTGAAAGTTTATTTTTGGATTAGTGACAGCACAGCATTGCTCCTGAGCTGTAAGATGAAGAGGGGGGCACGCCGTGCAGCAGGTCAGCAGGGGGGGTGCGATTCCCACTGCCCATTCAAACCGCAGTGGAGGCTGAAGCTGCAGGCAAGGAAGGCTTCCCGTATTATCACAGTTCTGCCACGCTGCGAGTTTCTGGACACGTCTGTAGTCCTGTCCCTTGGCTTTTGTGCCCTGTGGTTTTGTTGGAGTGTCAAGAGCTTGAATTTCTAACTGCAACCCCTCTGAGATCCACTGAGCGTTTCCAGAGGGTACAGAAAGCCCCAAAATGTGGGCTTTTGGAGGAAAAGCAGAGGGATGCAAAGCTTGCTGTGCTTCTGTGCCCACGCTGAGGGGTCACTTTGCAGAGTAAGGTTTTAAAAGGACTTTGCAGCCCTTTGGTGTGGGGCTCGGTAGGGAGCTGCTTTTTAACAGCAGGATTTTACAGTGTAATGTAACGGCACAACAGCCCACCAATTTGCAGTGCAATTACTGGCCTCTCTGAGAATTTTTTAAGAGATGAAGGATTGTAAAGTAACAAGAAGAGATGCTTTGGTGCTTGTTAGGATCACAGACTGGTTTGGGGTTGGAAAGGGCCTTAAAGATAACCCAGCCCCAACCCCTGCCATGGGCAGAGTCACCCCAGCAGCTCAGGCTGCCCAGGGCCCGCTCATGGCCTTGGGCACCTCCAGGGATGGGGCACCCACAGACCTCAGAGCACTGCTGCTGGGCCCTCACCGCTCCCTGAGTAAAGAATTTCTTCCTAATGTCTATTCTAAGTCTCCCTTCTTTTAGTTTGAAGCCATTCCCTCTTGTCCTGTCACTGAGTGTCCTTACGGAAACCCTTCCCACCTCTCCTGTGACTCCCCTTCAGGCACTGGAAGGCCTCTGTATGAGGTTTTACTCTTTGCAGAAGAACTGGGGCACTTAATATGTCGTTGAGTGCTGCTCAAGTGCTGGGACCAAAATCCCTCTATTGTCCCCAAGGATCAAACGCTCGTAGCGTGCTGGGTCTCTGCACTTGGCACTGACAGCTTTTCCTTGACTGGGGATGTGCAACAGAAGGCTGCTTGCTGCTGACACACTTACTGCAGGGTGTTTGTGGAGCTCATGGTGATGTGGGAGCCACTGGGCATTAGCCCTACCCCAGGTCGTGTCCCTGCACCTGATGTTCTTGCTTTGAAGTGGGGGGAAAAAAATGCAAATGGCAATTATTATTATTTTTTAAAGGCATGCAAATCAGACACTCAGGTTTAGCCAACTGGCTTGAAATAGCGAACACAAAAGATGAGACTTAGAGGGTGAAAAAAGGAATCCTCACAGGCTTAATCTGTTGGACAAAAAGCCTCTAATCTCACTTCTTTCTGAGCCAGGAAGGGTTGCTGTGTAATCGACGGAAGGATGCAGTAAATACCTCCTCGCAAAAATAAACCACTAAAACAGAACAGATAGAAACTCCACGTTGTTGAGGTTATTTGTTGGTTTTTCCCCAGACAGTGTTCCTTTTTTTTTTCTCCAGATATCTTGTCAGTAAGCGTTGAATAAAAAGGCAAAGCCAGCTCGCTTCCCTTCTCAAGTCAAGGCAATACAAATTTATTAGCACAGCAGCTTTTTGCTGGGTGGACTGAAAAGCTTTTCAGACTCAAGGAGGAACAAAAAGCTGAATTTCAGATCAGTTTGAAATGCGTGCTTCCCACTGAGTTTTCTGCTTTCTCTCGGAGACTTAGAGAGGTGATAATCCTTCCCCGTGTTGCTCCAGTTTTAAGATCACTTGGCATGTTGCACCTAATACTGGGCACCTCAATATGGAAAGACGCACTAGGAATTTGGAAGGAGTTCAGGCAACCAAAAGGAAGGGGTCATGCGTACTGAATCATGTGGAAAGACTGAGATAATTAAGTATGCAGCATAAATCCCAGCTGAGCAGAGACAAAGAATGGATGTGGCTGTCCGGCGAAAGCGTTGCGAATGGGATTCGAGGGAGAGTTTTTAGGCAGGTTACGAAGATGTGTAGCAAGGACTAATGGGACGGCCTTCGTTAAGGGAAAATGTGAGTTAAAAAGAAGGAAAGCGGCCTTGAAACTGCACAGTGCAGGTTGTCTTTCCTGGAGGGTGTATGTGAGAAGGTGCTGTGGTCCCCGGGGGTTCCTGCCCTGCAGCTCGTGGTGCTCTGAGCTGGGAAGAACAGCCTTTCTCAGGTGTGCTGATTTGCAGGATTAGAGGCTGAAGGCTGCTTGGGAAGGACAGCTTTTGAAACGGAGCACAGACTGAGGAGTGACTGCAGGGCCGTGGTGGAAAGCGGGGCACAGGGAGAGCAGCACGTGGGAGCTGCAGATCGCAGGGGGAGGATGGAAGGCAGAGTCCATCCCCTCTGCTCTGAGACGTAGCTGTGCACAGCTCCTACTCGTTCTTCTGCGTCGCTGGAGCTTAGCCAGTCTTTGAGTTGTCTTTAATGTACTCACAGCTTCCAGCTCACTTCTCCACCAATGTGTGGGGGGCTTGTGTGACTTCCTTGTGGGGCTGTGGATTCTGCCCTGGCCGCTGCCATGTCCCATCTCAGCAGGTCTTGTTCTGGAGCTGCCAAGTCCTCGTACTGCCCTTCAGCGTGGGCCACACCACGACTTCAGCCTCACAGCTCCTGCACTGAGCTCCCAGGGAAGCCTGGAGTCGCTGCTCGTTGTAGGGGGCTGGGAAGCCCTGGTTGATGAGATGATGTCTAGGAACAAAGCCTTCTCCACCAGACCTGCTGGAAGAGCAGCCCTGTCCTTGAGGTCCGTGGCAGAGTGGAGAGAGAGAGGAAGGAGCTCTTGGCTTTGCTTTAGCAGTGTGCCTGTGCCAGCTGGCACCTTCCCCTCCGCCAGGCCTGGAGATGCGTTAGGGAATGTGCTTCAAACGAAGGCACCAAAATGAGTCTGGGTTCTGTTCCCAACGCGTTGGGTGCAAAGATATGAATCATTAGGCAGTCCTATACATGATGTCCCAATCATGAATTAGCCACCTTCTGCCAAAAGAATGCCGACGCAAGTTGCAGCAGTGCCATTAAGGAAGGTTCTCGTTTTCTCCTGCCTGACCACATGGTGTCTTTTCCTCCTGTCTGTAAGAGCTGAGCCATCCTCTGGGGCTCCTTACCGGATCAGGAGGTGTGGCCGGGGCTCACGTGGGATTTCTTGTGGTGTGGGTTGGTGAGGAGTGGAACCTCACGGGCAGGGAGCTGGGGCTGTAAGTACCCCTCACTACAAGTGAGGAAAGTGAAGGAAAAGTGATACAAGCATGAAATCAAAGGAGCTTTCTGAATAGATGCACTTTCCGTGCAGTAATCATTCAGGAGACTGAAACAACCGTGTGGGCTGAGGAAGGATTGGGAACACAGTAAATGAGGGTACCCATTTCTCCTCCCACCAGCGAAACACTGCTTTTCATGCTTCTGGCTAATGAGTGGTGCATGATTCAAAAGAGTCCTGAGGTATCTCGAGATACTTCGTGTTTCTAATCTATCCCAGACAGGCTGTGTTCTCAGGAGCTGCAACACATCCATTTGTGTACGATCCAACTTGAAGCAGGGAGCTTGCAACCCCATTACCAGGGTGCAGATGGGCTATCTGCAGCCCCAGGCCTGGCACACTGCTGCTTGCATCCCGTGCTGTGGAATCAAAGCTGCACTGCTGTGCTGTGTCCTTGGAGCTTGGAGCCAGGTCATAGGGCATGAAATTACAGCTCTGCCAAAGGCTCAGGAAAACACCTGGAATTTGTGTAGATTGAAGATAACATTTGGAGATGTTATCTCCTTCCTGCCCCTTGCTGCTTCCCTCTTCATGGAGCAGGGAGGTGGTGTGTTGCTGGGTCACCAGGGCTTTAGGGGGTTTGCTCATTGGGATGCCACAGCCACAGGGATGTGTTGGGATCTTTGGGATGCCAACGTCTCTCCACCACAGCTGCTGGGAACTGTGCCCAGTGAGATGGCTGCAGGGGTTGGCCGTGTCCTCACACCTGCACAGGTGTGACATCCTCCAAAAGCTCTGCATTGAAGCTTGGGATAAGCAGCACGTCTGGGAGCCCTACTATCAAGCCTTTAAATATGGGAAGAGCATAAAAGATGATCTCCTGTGCTGCAGGTTTAGGGCCTGGCAGAGAATGCAGAGGCCCGACTCATGGGGCTGAGCCCTGGCGTTCCCTTTGTGCCCACTGTTGTGACAGTGCTCCACTGCATCACACGTTTCCATCTGCTTTGTTTTACAGAGCGACTTGTGGTCTCTGGGGATAACAGCCATCGAGATGGCAGAAGGCGCTCCCCGTAAGTAGATGCATGGCTCTGCTTTGTTCAATGCTGCTGGTGACTTGCTAGGATTTGCTGAGCGTCAGCAGGCACAGGGATCCATGCAGGAAACCCCAGGCAAGGCTTTCACTGGGCAACCTGGGCTGGGTTTGGTGCAGTTTGCAGGGTCCAAGATGTGGTGGGAAAAAGCTGCCAGGTCGACATGGTTTAGGGAATAGGAGCAGCGAGCCAAGGCACAAAAAGCCATGTGTGACTCCTGGTGCTGCACGTGCTGCATGTGTCCTGCCGGTCTGATGGCATCAGAGGGAGTTTGGGTGTGTGTGTGTAGGCTCTCCGTGAGACATCATGCTGTGCTTAATGCCTCTTCTTGCACTTTGCAGCTCTCTGTGACATGCACCCCATGAGAGCCCTCTTCCTCATCCCCCGCAACCCGGCCCCGAGGTTGAAATCCAAGAAGTGGTGAGTCTCTCCACCTTCAGTGGTTGTAAAACGGGAGCACATTTGGGCCCGGGTCTCCTCAGGAGAGGCATTTTGGTCTGCACAGAGCACGGGCATGGGATGAAGAGGGAGGAAGGGGAGAGGCAGGGAGGGAAATGCCTCTCACGTTGCCCTTTCCCAACGTCGAGTTGGCTTTTCCAAGGTGCTTTGTGCAGCTGAAAGCTGCTGACACTTCACTTGGCTCCCCTTTCTTTCCAGTAAGGTTCCATTTTCAAATGGAAACATGTACCCAGGCCAAAAGGAAGGATAGTTTATCTCGAAGGTGCAGGAATGCAGAGATTTGTACTTAGTTTGGGCTTTATTTGAAAATTTTTGGGGAAAAAGCACATCACAGTTTTGGAAGAGAAAAAAAGGAGGAAGAAAAAAAAAAAAAAGGAGGATATGCCAATGAAAACCCGTAGGAAAAATACTTCTGAAGCCCAGCAGATGTTGTTTTGTTACTGTATGTTCTGTACCGATGGAGCTGGAGTCCTTAAAAGCACTCATCTCTGGTTTGCATGGTTTGCCTGCCTCAGGTTCAGCCCTGGTTTTGTTGGGAGAGATCTGCCAGGCATTAGAGAAACAGCGTGGCCTCAGATAGGCTGAGTGCGTGGAGGAAACTGTGCTTTATTCCTTGAAACGATGCATATTATCTTTTTGAAAACACACACACACACAAAAAAAAAGGGAGCGGAGTAATTGGTAGGCACTGAAAGCACTCGGTGCCAAAGCAGCAGGAATGCTACTGGGAGGGGAGAGGAATGACAGCCTTGGAGTCCCAGGCTTTAGCAAAAAGAGGCTTCGTTTTGTCAGCTCAGTCCTCGGATGTTCCAGTACCAAACCAGGACGAGGACCTTTCCCTGCCAGCTCTGCCAGAGAGTATCGAAGGTGCTCTCTTTCCTTGCACGGTTTTTTTAGGCTGCCATTTGTCAGAGAGCTGAGAAAACAGTTCAGGCACTTGTTTTCTGCCACATCACCGGTCTCCTGCTTCATTATCCTCACTGCTACAGCGCTAAATGGATTGTAAGACTTCAGAGGGTTGGGTTTGGTTTTTTTTTCATACAAATATGCTGTTTATTCAGCAAAGGTTCTCAGCCTCCAGACAGAGGGGAAGGCAGCTGACAAAAGCAGGCTTTGAGCAGAGTACTTTGCTCATCTCCTTAAGGCAAAAACTGCCCTGGGGTGGAGTTTATATTTTACTCCTTGCTCCAATAAGAGCCTGACATACTTAGACATGTTCTGCACCAGCCAGGGTATTGCTTGACACCACCTCCCCCAGGTGTGGCAGGCTATCTCCATGTCCTTGGCTTTGCTCCTCTCCTTGGTTGCACAGCTCAGCCTTCAGCAGCCTGAGTGCTTGGCTGTAGCTACAGCAGTGTGTGCTCCAAACCACCCTATATCCAAATGGGTTCAGCCAGGGCCCGCTGGCACCAAAATCCCTTCGGTTTTAAACACTGGCGATGGTATCTGCCCAGGCTCATCCCGGGAGCACTGTGCTGAGGCTGTGCCCTGCATACTCTTTCATTGCAATGAGAGGCTCCAGAGGATCCAGACAACACTCCAAACCAGTAAGAGTCCACGAGTTCCTCAAGAACAATTTTTTTTGAGTGTTTCCAATGGGACTCCAAGCAGGTCTGCTGTCTCTGACTCATTTCTCAGCTGGAGGTATTGGACCTGGAGCTCTGTAAGACCCAGGAGGAGCTGAGATGTTTGACCAGGCTCTCACGGTGGCTCTATTTATTGGGTTTTTATTGCTTGCCAGGTCTTTTTTTGTGTGCTAGATCACTGAACTCACTTTTGAAACAGTGCTGTGGTCCTGTGAAGTTACAGATTCTTTGGTATCCTTTTCTCTTCCAATTAAATCCAGCCAGCAATGGTGCTTTGTTTTCTTCCTGCATTTCACAGGTGAAATCCACTTGAACTTTAGTGATGTCATTATCGTAAACACTTCCTATCCCTGCCTTATAGAAAATGACAAGATCTCTTTGTTAATGAAGTGGTATTTGCTCTGCGATAGCACTTTTCATCTAAGCAGCTGGGAAGCCTTTGCAAACATTCATTCAAGCTTTGCAAAGCCCAGGAGCTGAGGGAACAGCAATGCATGTGGCTATGGAGATGGGCTGAGCTGGGGAACAGCAGTGTGTGTGGCCATGGAGATGGGCTGAGCTGCACCAGGGTGGTGATGAGAAGTAGTAAAGGTGTCACCCAGAATCAGTGCTAGGGAGAATCCTGCTGCCTTTTTGGAAAAGGGAGCCAAATGCCTGCAGGCTCCTGGGGCATTCAAAGCAATGCTGAGCGGCACCTACCTGGTGCTGCGAGTGCTTTATCTGCTGGGCTGGGAGAGGACACATCTCTGCATCTGTCTTTGCAACTCGAGGATGCTCAGGGCAGGCTTCAGTTTCCAGCAGCCCTTGTTTGGGTACGTGCAGTTTACAGTTCTTGCTGCAACTGGCAGTTCGTGACAGCGGCTTGGTGAGGTACGTGGTTGTGTCTTGGCTTAGTCAGGGCTGGGCACAGATCCGTGTCCTGCATCTCTCTGCAAATACTGCACTGGAGCCTGGGGAGGTGGACAGACCCATCGTGTGCTGAAGGAGAATTCTTAAGTTACTTCAGCTCAGCCCTGTCTGTGCTTGGATTGTGCATCCGCAGGTGAACTGTCTCCAGGCTCAGACCCACAGAGGAGAATGGTGCTTTAGAGGTGCAGTTTTTAGAGCATCACGTGCTCTGGCCCTTCTGGAATACACAGAGATGCAGGGTTCCTTGAGGCAAGGTGGAGGGCGAAGATTTGCTCATTAATAAAGCTGGAGGGAGGATTTAATTGGATCCAGTAGTGTATTTTATTTTTGCATCTCAATTTGTATGGATTAGCACTTAAAAGATAAATCACTTCTAGTCTGACAGCTTAAAAGTAAAATCCCCACAAGCTTATTGTTTTACTTCTCAATGCAATTCTGTAGTATCTGTTGGCTTCTGTCATTAATTTACACTCATTTTCCTATTTGCTAAAGCAACATACAGCAGAGTGGCCTGTCAACATCTTTCTTCCTTGTAAATCCCTGTTCTCTTGGGTTTATAATGTGGTGAAATTAATTCCAGCAAAACTTCTGATATGCAAAACTTGAGACTAAGAAGGGTTTGTTTATTGGAGATTTGGCTGAAATTGTTTCAGCTGAGGTTGAATTTAACTGTTTGCTGGTGAGGAGAGGTTGGGCTCTGCCACCCACAGCCGTGGTCCTGCCTTTGCCCAAGCCATGCTCCAGAAGAGCACGTCCTCTTCACCTGGGGCTGTGAGCAGGGACGTGGGGTCTGATGAGTAACAGTTCATCAAGGGATTGCGTTTGTATCTATAGGTGTGGTCTCTTATTCTTACCTGCAAAGTCAAAGGGAGGGGTGGAAGAACATTTCCTTGCATTTTGTTGGTTGCCATTGGTGTCATTTGGCTTTGCTGGTGCCCCATTACAGTGATGGTTCCCACCTTTCTCCAGACTCAGCAGAGTGGTGTTTTCCCCTAATAGCACCTGGAAAAACACGGAGAGGAGCATGCATGGGAAGACTAAGAGAAGACGGAGTGACAGAGATCACATCTGATGGTGCTGCTTTGAGCCCATGTTAAGTGTCAGCAGGGAAGTTGCATGAATCCTCCCAGAAAGCTGCATCTGAGCAAGAACTGGGGAGCATCCGAGCAGTATTCTCAAAAACCCGCACGTTTCTCACTTCCTGATACAAGAATCAATGTGGTTAACCGTTTGCTTTCGTTTTCCTCTGCCCTCCAGGTCTAAAAAGTTTCAGTCTTTCATTGAGAGCTGCCTGGTGAAGAACCACAGCCAGAGACCGACGACGGAGCAGCTGATGAAGCACCCCTTCATCAGAGACCAGCCCAACGAGCGGCAGGTCCGCATCCAGCTCAAGGACCACATTGACAGGACGAAGAAGAAGCGAGGAGAAAAAGGTTAGTGGGGAATGCTGTGCTCCGGGCGCTCCCTGAGCTTTGCCACGTGTTTGGAGATCCCTCGGACTGAGGTGTGTCTGGGTGGGAGAAGGGCATAAGGCACTGGGTTGCTTGCAGCCTCAGTCTCGAGCTCCCATCGCTCAGCTGGCATGCAGGTTGAGTAGGTGTGCTCCTTTTTTGTCCACCCTTGGTTTTAAAATACTTCATTTGATTCGGTTCCTCTCAGTCATCGCCAGAGTAAAAATGAGGATAAATACCCATAACAAAACAGTTGGTGCTCATACAAAGGCTGCAGGCGATTGTCAGTAGAGCTCAGGCATGTTTTTAAGTCCTTTTATTTTCCTGGTGAAAAACAGTGTCTTTTTGTCCAGGTGGTAATTTCCACGTGGAACATTCAAGCTTTGATTCATAAAAACGTGTGTATAAAATGCATGTGTGCATAGGTGCATGCAAGCACGTGAGAGGGAGAAGCTGCCAAGCTGCATTTCTTCCCAGCTCACCTACTGTAAGTCTGTCCATCTCCATGGCATTTCTGCAGCACCAGTGATGAGCAGAGCTGTGCAAAGGAACATCCAGATAAGACCCTTTGCCCAAAGCCATTCCGCTGACTAGGAGTAACCTATTAAACTGGATGTTTGCAGTGAACTCTCTGGGCCCTATCAAAGTGCTCTGAAAGGAAGATCAGATAGCTGAAAAACTCGTTAAAGTACTCCGCTGCTCGTGAGCTGAATTGGAATTCGAAAGCTTGTTTGTAGAATTCAGCAAATTAATATATACCTCTATTTCTTTTCTTATTGGGAGCAGTATTAATTTTTCATGTGTACCTTCCAGCCCTTTGTAATAGATTTCACTGTAATCAAAACAATAAAGCTGGATCCTAGTGAAGTATTAAATGTGTTTAGTCTTGCAAATGAAGGTTGTACCCTAGAGATGGAGAGTAATTGGATAAATGCGAGCCTTTCTTTTTACTATCTTTCCCTTCATCTGATAAAGCCAATATCCCAGTAGAAATTACAGTATGTAGCACAACTTTGCAGTTGGGCTGTTATGGAGATATCTTCATTGCCTGGAAAGCGTATGGATTTGCATAGGAAGAGCATATTTTTTAGGAAGAAAGTCATTACCTTCAGAGCAGTGGTTAAATCCCACCTTCCAGTGCCTGTGGCTTCAAAAGCTTCTGGTGTGCCTCGTGTGCAAGAGCTCTTCTGAGGAGAGTTTTTGCTGTGTTGTGGTACATCTTTGTTCTAGGGTTACTCTTCATCCTTACCTGGTGTATCTTTGGTTTGGAGGCCTGCACCTGCTGCAGCCAGGACTGCAGCCTTCTGGCCTGGCGTGCCGTGTGTGCCAGGAGCAGCAGCCAGGGACACCAGTGCTGATGTTATGGCCTTGCAGACCTCCCATAACATCGGGAAATGGGCAGAAACAATGCTGGGTATTCTTTTTCGTGACAGAAAGAAAGGAGTGCTCTGTTCTCCCCTCAGGGGTTTTTAGCCATCAGAAAAACAAATGAGTCCAGTAAAGGGCACTGATAAGCAATTATGTTCCTAGATGAGACAGAGTACGAGTACAGTGGAAGTGAGGAGGAGGAGGAGGAAAATGACTCTGGAGAGCCCAGGTAAAAATCAGCCTTTCATTTCTACCCTTGTGTCTCTTTAACTCTGTATGAAATTGACTTGGATTATAGGCTTATGACAAACTAGAAGAAGGACAGTTTGATCACTGAGTCCTGTTCCCTGGCAGTATGAAGTGTATTCCCCCTGTTAGATGGTGAGTGGGCATTACACTGATGCTACAGATCCCCTTAGCTGAAAGGCTGGGAAGACCCAGCTGTCTCATTCTGTGTGTGCTTGGCAGTGCAGCCTGGTACAGGAGCATGGCAGCTCCCTGTTAGACGGCCCTGCTCAGTGCAATTAGTGCCAAACCCTTTGTGCACACACAGCTGCTGTGCTCACATGGACTACACTGTGAGGAGCTGCCCATGGGGGTATTTAGATGTGGAAGAACGTGGGAGCTGTCACTAAGATTCTTGCAGATGTGGTTCCTTCTATCCACGCTCCCTATTCCCACCTAACTTTTCTCCATGAAACTTTCCAGCATTGCTTTAAGCACAATAGGGCTGGAACTTTCTTTGATGACATTTTTCAGTCTCATTGTCATTAGTATCAGGTTATTCCATTATTTCCCTGAGATAATGTAGTGTTTTAATAGCTGGCAATGATTCATGCTAAATGTGCTTTGTGAGCAGCTAAATATAGTGCCTGCCACTGCAGCACGAGGGACTTTGGTTAGAAACTTTACTGTAAAGGAATCCTTTAGCAAATCAATGTTGGTGACCTGTGGTCTGGGCCAAGACGTGTGATTGAGCAGTGCCTTGTCTGCTTCGGGGTTCCTATTTAAGAAGAAAACAAAATTGTTGAGGAAAAAAAGGGATGGTGGGGAGGAGGTGGTGTGAAACTCACGTTGCACTTGGCACTGCCCTGCCCCAATGCTTGTGGCCCAGCCCTTCTCTCCATCCCTCCTATGGAAGCACGGTTGGGTGCTTACGTGCTTGTGGGGTGCACGGCCACGGGACGAGAGGCGTAAGGATGTGTGTGGGACCTTCCGTGGTGCTTTTCTCCTGTGCAGCTCCATCCTCAACCTGCCCGGTGAGTCCACGCTGCGTCGGGACTTCCTGCGGCTGCAGCTGGCCAACAAGGAGCGCTCCGAGGCCCTGCGCCGGCAGCAGCTGGAGCAGCAGCAGAGGGAGAACGAGGAGCACAAGCGGCAGCTGCTGGCTGAGCGGCAGAAGCGGATCGAGGAGCAGAAGGAGCAGAGACGAAGGCTGGAGGAGGTAAGTGGCTGGAGCGGAGCCAAACTGGGGCTCTGGGAGCTGTGCAGCAGAGCGTCTGCTAACAGGTCCCATCCGTGGTCACGTCCTGACCTCTCTAGCTGGTAAACCCAGGCGCTTTGTTCTGCTGAACAAAGCCTCTGTTCGCACGTGCTGCGTGTAGCTTGTGCCAACTTACGGGTGCTCTCCTCGCCGTAGGTAAGTGTTGCCAGCCCTTGTGGAGGTAATAGAGCTTGTTCGTTGTAAATAAGCCCCTCCAGCGCCAATCTAAAAGGGTCCCTGGGTCTGCTGAGCACAGTTAGTCCCGAACTGCTGTGACAGCTGTTTTCAGTCCAGGTGGCCAAAACTCCTGTCAGGCCAGATGTCTGTCATGTTCACTGTCCTTATTTGCTGCTGTGGAATATGATGCTTGTGAAGAAGCTGAAAAACTCCGTTTGCCCTTTCTCCAGGTCCATGCACCACTTATGTCCCATTTAATCTCTTATTTCAGCGTTGGTCCTTTCAGCCCTGCCAATTACAATTTCCCTTATGGGGGAGGAGCAGATGCCTGCCTGACTTGTGCACCAATCCATACGTGCCCTGAAGCATAAGATTTCATTACCCTTGTCTTAACGTACCAGCTACAAATACGACCGGTCATGAAATTATCCACCCCATTTAAAATCCAGCTGCGGCGTTTGACTGTGTGGCTGCGGTGTCGGAGAGTGGCACCCGACCCTGGAAGGAAGTGCTTGCTTTGGGGTTAGCTCACAGTTACTGATGGAAGAAGTTCAGGGAAGAATAAGGGGATTTCTTCTGCTCTTCGGCTTCTGATGTGGTTTTGCACATAGAAACGCACTGACTCACTCTGAGCTCACCCCAAGCATCTGATTGAAGGGTTCACGCATTAAGGGTAATTAAGTTAGCTTTACGAAGAGGTCACCGATAGGTCTGAAAGACGTCTCGCAGTAAGTGGGCTATCAGAGCACCCACACCCTTAATTTGAGCCACAGCATCTTTTATGTTTAACTTGGGTCTCCCTAGGCTGGGTTGAGAGGGGTGAGTAATGCCCCGGGTCAGGAGCTTAGCTGTGAAAGAATTCCATCAGCTGGTTGTTCACCATGTATGAGGCTGCCTGTTGAGGTGGTCCCACTGGTTTTGAGCTCTTTTCTGCCTGGTGAATGTGTAAGTCTGTCATGCTGTCAGTGTGAGAGGACCTTGGAGAGAGGACGAGGTTTGCGCATGCACACACACCCTGAAATCCCCTGCGCCAATACATGTTTATTTAGGGACTATCATGAGGGAATCATGGCTCTGCCATTGTCAGAACGTGCTTGCTGCGAGCAGTACAGAAGTGGAACAATACCAGGATAAAAGCAGACAGCAGATTAGCTGAAATCCTGTAATGAATACAATACTTGCCGCTGTATTAATATGTTCTCTGCACATAGAAGAAAATTGTCCTCTCTCTTTGCCTGTGCTCCTCGGGCAGGTTTTGATGGAGGACTAATCCCCTCACTAAGCTGGCAGCTCAGCCCTAGGCTGCTGAGGCACAGCTCTGCCCAGCTCTGCCCTTACCCCCATGTCATTAGAAGCTAATGCCACCGTGGCTAGTATTTAAAATCAATGCCTCTGTTTCCAGTGACTGGAACAGCCCCCCTGGGCTCTTCACCCATTACCTCCTTTCCAGCTGCTTTACAGTGTTCAGTTCTAAATTGAAAGGCAGACGCCTGCTGGAGCAAAGCAGGCCGTGAGAGAAAAGGCATTTTTCTGCTCCTGCTGTGTCAGAGAACTGGGAAGGACAGTGGGATGGTAACTAAAGGTGTCCTCTGCCCCGCACAGAGCCGCAGCTCTGTGGGATCAGCCCGTGGGCTCTGTTGGGATTAAGACAGAGCAGAGAGCTGTGTGCTGGCAGCTGCCATATCCCCTCTGCCCAGCAGCACTCATGTCCTGGGAGCTGCCCGTGCTTCATGCCATGCAGTGGGGTTTCAGATACCCCTACGTTACCCGCTTTCCCCAAGAAACCCTCCTGAGGTGTACTGACACGTGTGGCTGCCCACCTGCTTTGTGTGCTGGTGTGTGCCCGCCATGGGGTGCTGCAGGCAGAGGCAGAGATTAGCACACAGAGTTTCATTGCTCCTGCCCCTAATTCTAGCACAGTCAGCGAAGGATGCACTTTGGCCTTTATGTTCTCCCCGGATATTTTGGGGTGGCGTGTGCCTGATGGCCGCACAGAGGCCTGCAGACAGCGGCTGTCACAGCTGTGCCAAGCTCAGTATTGAGGTCAGTGCCCGAGGCACCCTGTGCTCCATCCCCCTGCTGCTGTTCTGCTCCAGAGAGCAGCCCTGCAGACCCATCGCAGCAGCACCCAAACGCTTTGGCAGCAGTCAGGCAGTTTCCTTTTGGCCTCCCAGCTCCTTCTGACACCTACTTTGCAACAGCTCCAGTTGTTGACTCTGCATTTATCTACCCAATGGGACCAGGATTTCTTCTGTGCTGATTCACGGGACCCATTCTGAGGCTTATCTGTGCTGGATTGTGAGGAGTAGAATGGCGGCTTTGTTTACCCTCATGCAGGAAGTTTCTGCACGTTCCATTTGTGCAGAATGAGCCTGGCTGCCCTGCACCGACCATCAGAACTCCTGCTAAGCTAGAGGAAAACACATCTCGTGGTCAGGAGCATTAAGGATACTACACAACAAACATCCATGCAGACCCCTCGGCAGCAGTGAGCAGCTGTAGTCAGGAAGGATTTTATATAACCTCATTTTTATGTCACGTTGCAGGTTTTAGTTTTCTTGATAGGCAGGAAACGAAAGGTCAGATCTTACAGGGAATGCACAGGGCCCATCTAAGCACCTTGCTGTTTACATGGGAGATTTCAGTCCCTGTGGTTATTGGGCTGGATGTTGAGTGAATACAAACTTGCTGCAGCTCTGTTAGATGAGAACCATCTGAGCACTGTCTACTGGAAGTTCTTACAAAGCGAAGCAAGAGATTTCCTGCAATTAAGTATAGGTAAGCTTCGGCTAGATAGAAATGTAGTTGTTATTTTCTGGTGCGTACGTGGGTGTCATATAGCTTGTAGGAGCATTTTCATTAGCACTACTACTTTGCAGTGATCCTGGCAGCAGCCAGCATACCC
The DNA here is from genome assembly GCF_016699485.2 of Gallus gallus. Classification (NCBI taxonomy): domain Eukaryota; kingdom Metazoa; phylum Chordata; class Aves; order Galliformes; family Phasianidae; genus Gallus; species Gallus gallus. The sequence goes on from NC_052540.1 coordinate 19,365,416, forward strand.
ATTTACAAGCAAAGCTGCATTGGAGGAGCTCCTATGACACAGTTATGCGCTAAACCTTATATCTCTTTAGTTTTGCTTTGTTTACAAAGCCTGCAGAACTCATCGCTTCTGAAGCAAGACCCTCTTCCTGCACGGGGTCTCAGTCATGTTCCTCCATGATGATTCCATAGGAAGCCTGCGGTGGTTCAGAATGTTGTCACATCCCCATTTGCTGTGCTAGGAAGTTCTGACCCCGTTTTTCTACCAGTGGGAAACACCTCTCCATGCTCCAGTGCTCGGTGCATCAGGAGTGATGATGTTCCAGGCGTAGTCCCCGTTTCCCTGGTGGCTTGGATAAATGAACCTGTCACAACAGCACAACCACCTCGAGTATTTGTTTCCATTTGTTACTTGGAATTCCCATTCCACGTCTTTGCTGCCTCATGCTCAGGTTTGGGAGCAGCTGCCAAGGTTTTCGAGAGCTGCGTTTGCACGTGTTAGTGCCTCTCAGGGCCCTCGTGGTTCATGGGGAGACTCTAACCCTGAACAGCTCTCCCACTGCTCCCGTTCCTAAATGCATCTTGTACAGCAAGGAGGGTTTGCTCCTTTGAAGTCCTTGTTTCATGCCCGACCTCCAAGGGCCTTCCCACTGGAGGCTTTGCCTTCGTGTGTCTTTCCTCATCAATATTTAAGACCTGTCATTTCCAGTGCAGCACAAATAAGATCCCATTCTGGCTTACAAGCAGCTACATAAATCTTTACCTGCAGAGTTATATAAACGCAGTCCTAATTAATTGGTTCTCTTGCCTTGCATGAATAATAAATCTGGATAGCGTAAATACACACAGTAGTTGCAGGCTTGGAGAAATGTGGGAAGTGTGCACTTAGGGTGGGAGGGAGAGGGCAGAAAACAGGGAGAAAACGAGGCAAATAAAGAGAGTAATAAAGAAAATCCTTCATTTCAGTTTTGAGCTGCCTCTTGCAGATTTCAGTCCCTATTTCAGACAGGATCCCCCTGTCATCCTGGTGCTGGTGGGCACAGGAGCAAGTGGGAAAGGCACTGTTGTGAGCCAGGAGTGGAAGAGAGGTGCATTGCTGGGGGTTTTCTCTCACCTCTCCATGGGGCCAGATCCCTGCTGGTTATTTGCCAGTTGCAGAAGCAGGGCCCTAAGAGCAAGCGTACAAGGAGTCTGTGCTGCTGCATCTCTGCAGGGACAGCATTGGGCAGGATGTTGCTCGTAGACAGCCATCACTAATGCCTTGGTTACAGCATGGCCTGACCAAAGGGGTGTAAAAGTAGGGAGAAGCACAGATGAGCTCTGTACCCCAGACCTTGACGAAGGCGCAGCAGGGCGTAGAAGTCTCTTAGCTATCTCGATTAGCAGCTGACCCAGCAAATTAAAGCTGCACCTGGGGGGCTCAGTTCCCAGCTCCTGGGTTTTGCTAGGCTTGAGGTGCAGAGAAGGCTGGTAGTTAGGTGTGTGTCTTTTGGGAGAGGCCAGAAATGGACCTGTCTCACTGGGCATCAGTGTGTGCATTTGGCTGGAAGGGTAGCAGCGTGCAGCTCCCTCCTGGGAACAGCATTTTCTGTTCTCCCTTGGAGGGATTTGGCTTTGTGTGCCTGCTGGATGGGAAATAAAGACCAATCCGGTGATTTTTATCTGAGAAATAGCTGTGGCATTCAGTCCCCTGCCTCCTGCCAGCCAAGCCCAGCCTACACAACCATTATGTGTTTTATTCAACAGTATGCTATTTTAACAAAAAAAAAAAAACCACCCACATTTAAAATGCCCTCTCTCCCCCAAGCCAAACCAGTGTGATGCACACTGTGTTTGGGAGCTGAGGTTAGCGTGCGTTCAACCCCTGCTCCTGGGGGCTGTCTGAGTGCATGGGAGCAGCGACCTCCCCAGCTCTCATCCGTGGAGCTCAGGCAGGAGCTGGCAGAGCTGGGAAATCCCGTGTGCCACCGCTACGTCCTGCTCGTCTCACTTTGAATGTAGAGCTCAAGGAATCAAAGCAGACATATGTTAGCACTGCTCTCAACGAGGACATGCGTACGCACAGAGTAACACATGCGGCCCGTGGGCAGTGTGACAGCGTGCGTGGCGTGGGACACGGAGTCTGGAGCTGGCAGGTTATTTCAGGTTGAGTGCAGTTTTCTTTCCCTGCAGCGAGTTAAACTGCGCCGATGAGTACGGCCATGGATGCTGTGTTGCAGCTCTGAGGTTCAGCTGGAGGCAGTCATCAGATTGCAGGATCCCTGTGGGTGTTACCTGTGGATGGAAAGGTGTAACTCAGGCAGTGGCTCTTTCATAGTTTATAACGTGGGTGTGTTTTTGTTGAATCTGTCTGTAGATATCTATACATCTATGGCAATACATATCTAGATAGATCTGTAGATAGATGTCTGAGTATCTGTAGGTAATAGATACCAAATCTATGTGTATATACAGTGCAGGTTTACTGCTCATCAGCAATTTAAAGTATATGCATTTTCACCTCCAGATTGCTCAGCCAGCTCCTTGGGCAGAGCCTCTGTAGCCAGCTGCCTGTTCTACATCCATGTGAGGTAGCAGCATTTAAATTGCTCCGGTACCTTCCTCGGCACTGCAGTCTGCCAACACGCAGCAGCAAGAATGTCTGAGGAGGAAAAAAAAAGTAGTAAAAGGGAGAAAGAAGGCCCTGGTCTTCTGTGGGTTGCCTGCCTGTGAGTGCTGCATGCGTGTCTCTGCACCCAGAGGAGGAGCTGCGCCGGCTGCAGTCCCTGGCAGCTGCTGGTTGCATTTGAGTGCCCTCTGCTGATGAGCTGGCTGTGGCCATGCAGAGCTGCCTTCTGCCTTGGTGGCTGGAGCGTGCCTGTGGCTCCCAAACCCCTGAGCAGAGCAGTTTGGGTGTCCCTAAGCTCCGGCCTTGGAGAGATGCCTTGAAGGGGAGAAAAATCACGAGTCACATTCTTGGTACCTCTGAAGTAAGGAGAAGTACATCTTCCCCATGCAGTGCACATCAGAAGCATGGGAGCTGGCGGTAGATGTCATCACCCTGAGGTGCCCCACATTGCTGTTGGCTAGGATATGACAGAGCCAAACAAGGGGGACCATGGGCCAGGAGGTGGGCAGGTGCCCGTTGCACTTGTTTTGTGCTTGCAAATGGTTCAGCCTGTTGCTAGCTAATTATTTTTGGTATAGGCATGCGATGTGTGTGTGTTTCTCCCCCTTGCAAGCAGCGTTATGGCCAGATTGGAGCAGCACGTCCTTACAGAGCCGTATTGATTGCAGGGGAAGAGGCTGTAAATGTGTGAGCCCTTGTCATAAAAAGCAGTTTGAACTTCAGCGACTTGGTCAAGAGCCTGCTTTTCCTTAGCAGATAACGTGACTGGCAGATAAGAATCAAGAAAAGAGAAAGACCCTTGGATTTTGGATCTTCTGCGCGTTAGGTTTTGGTCCCGGCAAGCGCGAGAGGGACGCGTTGCCTTCTCAGCATCCCCCCCAGACCTCGGGAGTGGCTCTGTGGGGCTGTGAGATGAGGGGAGGCCCATGTTGGTGGCTGACCTGTGCCCTTTGCCCTGCAGCAGCAGCGGCGGGAGAAGGAGCTGCGCAAGCAGCAGGAGCGGGAGCAGCGGCGGCACTACGAGGAGCAGATGAGGCGGGAGGAGGAGCGGCGGCGCGCCGAGCACGAGCAGGTAAGGTGGGCCTTCGCCCTCAGTGTGCGCCTCTTGCTCTAATGAGATAAAAGGCCCATCTTCTCACGAGCACTCGTGTTCCTTCCCCGCTTTCGCCGCTGGAGAGTAAATGGTTTAATTGTTAGCGCTGCGCGCGTCGCTTCCCGCTGTCCTAATTGATTTCTGTGCGGATCCACTTGTGTGCCTGCAGGCTGGAGATGCTCGGTGAGGGGTTTTTCCACCCTCCCGTCCCCAGGGTGGGGTTCTGCACTGCCCACGGTGAACGTCGGCCGTTTCCCTGCAGTTTTAGCTCGTTGCCCTCAGAAGTCCCCGGGCTCTTTGGGCAGGGCTGAGGGTACCCAGTCCGGTCGATCAGTGCCGGCACGTGGGTGGGATGGATTTGGGTGCCCACCGCGTTGCTCTTCCTCTTGCAAAACACTGCCTCTTTCACCTTCTCTCTCTTTTTCCTTCGATCCTTGCTGCCATGGCTCCAGGAGTACATCAGGCGACAGTTAGAGGAGGAGCAGAGACAGTTAGAGATCCTGCAGCAGCAGTTGTTGCAGGAGCAAGCGCTACTTCTGGTAAATGGGACACCCCGTCCCTGCTTGATGCTTCCTGCCCGCATGCACCCACACCCCCTGCATGCCTCCCACCGTGCTGAGGCGTGGACCAGCAAGCTGTGATGGCATACAACCACCCCTCCAGCCCCACGCCAGCATGCCAAGCTCCCCGTGTCCCCACGTGCCTTCAGCCTCCCTTGGAGGAGCAGGCCTGGATGCAGCACGGCCCTGTTGGTTTCCCCACCACGTTTATGGCTGTTAGCAGCATGCTGGAGTATGATGGAGCTGTAACATAACTGCGCCAGGCAAACCCACGCTGTGATGTGGGTTTTAATGTTTTGTGTGAGTGCTTCTGTTTTAATTCCCTCACAGGAACACCTTACAGTCCCTCTCGTGACGTTTTCTTTTTTTTTTGCTGTTTAATTATCTTTCCGAACAATTCTTTTAAAATGCTGTTAGCTGTTACACTCTCACTGTGTTTACTTTTAATCTATATGGATTGTTATTTGTCCCCCTGTTGAATTTACTTAGGGAAAAGCAAAACCCTCACACAAGCCTGTGCTTTCTAAAAAGGCCTTTTCAAAAGTTGTTAATGATTTAGTCATTAAACCTCACAGAGCTGTAGGGATTCAGGAAGATCATACTGTTGGCTCTGCTGTGCTGCCATTGACACCAACAATAAATTAGTCCTACAGAGTGCTCCACAGACTCAGCTTTGGCTGGGGTTTTTATGAACTAATGGTGTTTGGCACCTCGTTGCATTGATCCTTTGTTCTCCTGGTCCAGAAAAATCTGGGCAAAATCAATGGTAATTTATAAGCCCTGTGAGCAAGTTATTTTATCTAATTGGCTTGTGTTTGAGACTGGCAGAGGGATGTCCATGCTGACCTCATGTTTCCAACGCAGATTGGAAGCCTCCCCCAGCTGCTTGGCACCAATGTGCCTCTGCAGACCAACATTCCGTGTGCCTCAGGGCACTCATAGCTGTAGGATGTCAAAGGCTGCAATCCCTGAGGTGCCTCCCACCTTCCCTGGGGAGCACAGCAGCCACCAAGGGACTTGGGTGGGCCATGAGCAGCACCTGACCCTGCTGGAGGAGGTTGCCCAGGCTCCTGGTCAGGCTGCTGTGTGGCTGAGAGTTGCACAGGCTTTGTGTAGGTGTTGGAGCCATCAGCGGGTTGTGCAGGGCTTTTCTGGTGACACGGCACTACCACTCTCTGTTCCCATGTAGAAAATGGAGGCAGAGTGATCCACTAAATGCAAAGTCCAATGCAGGGTTTAAAGCTCTGGATTTGTTGGCTGTGTCCTCTGAACTGTCTTTCCTCTGGGATGCTTTACAGCCCACACTCCAGAGTCTTTAGATTTAAAGGGCTTTGCAAGAAAACGGCTTTTCAGATGCTTGGGCCCAACTTTCTACCCAAAAGATAAACCTGCGGTTTGCTGTCCTGCATCTGCGTGCTCGCAGGGCACCGTGCACCCATGTCACTGTGCTTTCCTCTGGGTAGGAGTATAAGCGCAAGCAGCTGGAGGAGCAGCGGCAAGCAGAGAGGCTGCAGAGGCAGCTCCAGCAGGAGCGGGACTACCTGGTGTCCCTGCAGCAGCAGCAGCAGCAGCAGCGGCAGGACCAGAGACCAGCAGAGAAGAAACCACTCTACCATTACAAAGAAGGGATAAATGCCAGTGAGAAACCAGCGTGGGCCAAGGAGGTAGGCGTGAGCGAGGAGTGCGTGTCGTGCGTGCAGTTTGATTCTTACCCAGCACTGTGCTGGGTCCTTGGGGGATCCAGCCATAGGTAGATGCCAGCAAGGAGCCTGGGCAGCTCTTGTAGCTTCTGCGTTTGCCTGAGAAGGGGCAGCTGCTGCCAGTGCCGAGAGGTGGCTGTGGGTGCACTCAGAGTGCTCGTTCAGCTTCCCATCATCAAACAGAGAACAGACAGCTTTTTCTCCCGCGCTGAGGGCTTTATCTCTAGGGATTGCTCTGCTTTTGTGATTATCAGGAATGGAAGCCACATTGCTGATTTTCTCCCCATCAAAAAGACAGAATTGTTATAACCATTGTGAGATCTTGAATATTAATTATTGCCTGACTGAATCGTCTTGAAAAGATGAAGACGTGCATTGTCTGCAGTGCGGTGTCAGAATCACACGCGAGCGCTTTCTTTCCCCTTAATCTCTCTGTGGTGGCTCCATTAAGGCTGGTGCCCACCCTTGTTTGTAATTTTTCTAAAATTCTTTGGGTTCAGTTGGTTTAATTTTGTAACTCTCCTCCTCCACAAAAAGGTCATTCAATAATTCACCCATTCTTCCTCCCGAGCAGGACCGCTGCTGTGCTGCCAAATGCCTGGCACCCTTTGGTCTTGGCGGAGCTAATGGGGTTTTGAAAACTCCTTTCTCCTCTTCATGCTCCCTTTGGTTTCTCCTTCATTCCCTTCTGATTCAGTGTTCAGAGTCTTTTGATGGCAACCAAGCTTATTTTCACAGCATTGCAGGATTAATCTGCAGCCCTTCATGTGGAAGGAGGGGTTTGGTAGGTGGTCAAGACATTCCTGCCTGAGGCCAGATGTGCCATACAGCACAGCACTGAGCTGCCTCTGGCAGGAGAGTCTTCTACCCGGGTGGTACTTCTGCAGCTTTCTGCAAAGCAGGGGCTCTTGTTCATCCGCAGTAGTGTTAAGAGTAAGTAGTAGGCAGGAAAAAGGCAATAAACTCTGTCTTTCTTTGCCTAGTTTTATATAAATCATCCGGAACACGACTGAAGTGTACCTCTGGCACTGTCATCAAAACTATTACAAAGATTTATAAAGGGGAATCTTCTTCTAGGATGAAGGAGAGAAGTGTTCGGTTTGGCTTTCAATTTCAAACACTGAGGCCCATTTCTTTTATTCTGTGGGAGAGTTGTCCTTTTTTGATGCCATCACTTGAAGTGGGGCATTGGGAACTACAATGCCGATAGGAGCGGTAGAAAGAGGCCTCATAGCCTTTGCTGAAGTCATAGGAAAGACGAGGCTTCCCGTTGTGCTGGAACAGTTCCAGCTTCCAGCAATTAGCTGCCCAGGCCATTTGTTCTTTGCCTGTGTCGTTCTGTCCAGTTTCGATGAAATGCTCAAAGCAATGATTGTGCCATCTTTAGGCTCCTGGGAGCAGTAGTTTGATGTACTGCCTTGATGCAGCACCTTTGGGAACTTCCCAGAACTGCTCCTCTGTCCTCCATACCCTGTTTTGTCTACTTCGTATGCTCCCAGTTTTAGCACTATTTAGCTACTTTGCTGTTTGTGTTGAAGTACCATCCTTATTGGCTGTACTCAAGTCCAACTTGTGCTGATCCCAGCATACCATGGTGGCTGCTGTAGTTGAGCTGTTCTAGGACCCAATCCGTATATGCCAATGTAATGGAAATACTTAATTTCCTATTGGAACAGGAGCAAGTCTGGATACAGACCGTCTCATCTGTAGACCGACACAGCAAACCACCACATCAAGGCAGACTTCTTCATTGTCATTTCTCTCTGCTTGTGTTTCTGCCAGTCTGACCACTCTGAGCGGTATGAATGCAGGTGGGCACAGAGACAGTGGTGGCAGCCTTGGCACAACTTATGAGAGGCTTTGCAGCAGGTGGGATGTCAGCCTTTAAGTGGCCAGCGAGTGTTCTTCATATCAGGTTGTTTGGATGGGAGAGGTTGAAGAGGGAGTCTGTAAGCTGTTCCCTCTGTCAGGAGTGCTCAGTGTGTCATTTCTGGAGACTCCTGGGAGCTTCTTGGGGTATTCACTGGTGATCTTGATCCTGTATCTCCCTTGTTTTTGTGATCTTTCTTCTCAAGTCTTCTCTCTGAGAAGCTTGATCACCACGTCTGAGTTGCCGTGGCCCCATCCATTTCTCCTACTTCTCTCTGATACAGTTATTTATCCACAGCACATCCAAGAGAGTCTTCTTTTTGTGCCAAACAAAACGGTCTGATCAAATAGTCTTCACTGCCATGCATGGATGCACATCCTCATCTGCTGTCATCCCCTCTTCTTGCAAGTGTGAAGGATTATCCACTGGAAGTTAGCTTGGGATATAGCTTGAGTTCTGTCCCAGGCCTGGCCTGCTTACCCACACAGATCTCTTCTTGTAATTAAGGACTAGCTGGGCCATTTCAGACATCATGTTGGGACCCTCTGATGATCCAGCCAGGGACATCATATCAGCACTGTAAGCAGTGTACTCTAATTAGCATCTGTCTCCATTACTGACTGTTCTGTTACGGGCTGATTTTTTTTTGCTGATCAAAGTGATGCGGATAGCTAATTTCTCAGCGACAGAGTACGTGCAGCATGTTCAGCTGAAGGGCAGGTTAGGGCCAATACATGCCGTGCATGACCATACATAAGGGGGACACGTTCAGTCAGACATTTTCCAAGCAGTGGCCTGGCCCCACAGTGCTTTCCCACCACACGGAGTCTTTAGGGGCCCAGCGCAAGCCAGGCTGTTCTCTGCAGCAAGCCAGCATGCCTGAGCTCCTCCATCAGTCCCCGTGGTTTTCGTTCTTCTCATGCTTTGAAGCTGCATGTTAAAAAAGCAGCTTCCACTGGGGCCTGTGCGAGAGCTACTAGGGATGTTTCCTATTGGAGGAGAAGCTTGAGTTACACAGGAGATAGCTGCAGCTGGAACTGGAGCAGTGATGAATTTCTGCAGAGCTCAGCACTGCGGAATGATGCTTTTTGCCCCCTCTGCTTAATGGTGAAGTTGATAAAGCTCCATACAACACAACTAGAGAGTCCCAAGAGCTTCATCTGCTGAGCTAGTGAAACAAAGTGCTGTCAAGGAGGCTCGGCAGTGGGAAAACCAAGCGCCTTTCTCCTTCCCAGTACACAGTCATCTCCATTCCATTACTCTCCTGCCTTCTCCCCCACGCAAGCTTTGAAGTCCTCCATAATCAGCCACACATTATGGCTTGGCATTCTGCTGGAGAGCTCCTGCAAGCAGCCAGAGGACATACCAATGGCACTGTCTTCAGCTGTTGTTGTTTGTGCCAAGATTGGCTGATCAGCAGATTGCTGGACTGAGCCTTCAACCCAGCATTCATTCTGCTGCTCCCTTGTTCAGAGGAAGTTCTCCTTTCCACTCTACCCTGCTGTCTGTCCTTGTGTCTGCTCCCACGGGCATCGCTGAACAGAGCTGTGCACAGCCTCTGACTGCAGGTGGGCAGTGCCTGGGGGAAGCTGTGATGTCCTTCTGGGACACAGCCATGGCCCAGCTGGTCACAGGGAGCTAGAAGAGAAAGAATCTCTAACACCTTTTACCTGAATTTTACTCTTTCTCCCTCTTGGCATTTGAGAGAGGAAAAGATTCATTTTATCAGTATAATTCTCCTTTTTGCTTCATGAATATTTGCTTAGAGAAGAGCTGTGGTTCTTTCCGAGCTGACTTGTTCCATGGATCGCTTTTCAACACGACATTGGAACTAGGATAATTAAGACATGCTGAGGGTATTTAACACATTAATGACATGTAAATGGAACTATACATCGGGTCTCTGGTTGAGGAATCAAAAATGCTGCATAGCATACAGTGTATGAATATCAATGCATGCAGTCTAATTGTGGCATTACCCAGATTGCACACTTAGCTGGGCTACCTGAAGACGTTGTGTCTCCAGCAAGGTTGGCTGAGAGCACCAGGCTTTGCTTTTGTTTCTGTATCACTCATGGAGGGTTTTTTCCTTCTGTACATGACAAGGTGCCACGCTCAGTAAATTCAGATCAAAGCCAGCCATTTTCTGGCTGCCATGTTTATTCTTTTATTCAGATCAAACAGGAGCACTCCTCGTGGTGCTCGTAGCAGTGAAGGAGAAGGGTCCCCTGGCTTGCACATACATTTAAGGAGAAGTAAGAGCTTCTCAGAAGTCGTCTTCTAGAAGCACGTCTCTGAGGCACGCTGCCTCATCCCGGAGCTTTAATTTCCCATTTCACACTCAGAAATGAATTATGCACGTGAAATACAAATAGTCACTTTGCAGTCTTTAAAATGCATTTTTTGCGCAGTCTGCTGGGTATCCCCAGTCGTGCAGTACCCGAATATATCTAGAGAGTAAAGAGCTTCCTGTAGATTTGCATACCTCGGCTTTCAGTTTAAAATGGCTCTTTATGGGACTTCCTTACCTTTTAGAAGCTGGAGGTTCCTTCCAGGTTTCCTGATGGTACGGATTGCCTGCAGCAGCAGCCTGTGGCAGCTGAGCTGTGTTCAGCTTCGGGTGAAATGTAGCAGGAGCACGGGGACCCCTCTCTGTGTCCGTATGAAAACCCAGTACCCCGCACAACCACTTCTTCAAATCAGAGATGAGATTTTCATATAAACCAAGGAACCACAATTCAGCACATAACCAGCCAGTGTCACCCCGTCCTGCTGCAGGTGGAGGAGCGCTCCCGACTCAACCGTCAGAGCTCGCCGGCGATGCCGCACAAGGTGGCCAACAGGATTTCAGACCCAAACCTGCCTCCTCGCTCAGAGTCCTTTAGTATTAGCAGCGTGCAGCCGGCGCGGACCCCACCCCTGCTCAGACCCGTGGACCCGCAGGTAATGGTGCTTCCCCAGCCGGTGCCCATACAGCACCCAGGATGCCGGGGGTTCCGATCAGGTAAAAGGAAAAGTAGTGTTAAAGTAGTGTCTTGCTCCGTGATGTCTTAGCCTGAAGCGTATTTGTGAGGTAGAGCAGCATCTGCATTCATGAGTTGATCCTTGTCACCTTCATGTGTTAGAAACATCACGCTGGTTAATACCTTCCTTTGAAGCATCAGGTCCTGGTTACTGCCAGAAACAAGCTGGAGGACTGAGAGGAACTGCTGGTCTGGTCCAGCGCAGCAGTGGCTCTCTTCCTCTTTGAATCTGTTTTGTTAAAGGACTGAAACCACAGTGCTTGGTACACAAACCCAGGGCGCTTTGATGCTGGGCATCATCAGAAGGAGGTTTTACTTTCTTTGTCACTTCAGTTTGGGGGTTTTGTTTCTTTTTTTTTCCATTGAGTTAACATCAGTCACAAACACATCTGGAGAAGGCATAGATCACCATGACCATTACAGAGGAGGAGGATCGTGCTTTAAAGTTGCCCTGGTTGCAAGGTCTGGTAGTAGGCTTCTGCAGCAAGTTGGTGGAGCATCAGCGCTGGCTCTGGGTTGGCCACTGGAGGTGCTCCCACAGATGTGCAGACTCAAGCAGGCATTTCAGGGAGCACAGAGCCTTTCCTCCACGTTCAGGTGGGCTTTCTATGGGAAAATGTGGAAATGAAGGGCCATCCACATGGATGGAGTGTGTGCCCCCATAGGTCAGCAGCGCAGCATTGATTTCAAACAAAACACATGCTGGAAAGCCCTTAAATGGAAAGCTCTTTCTTCTCCAGTGAATATGCATTCTGTGTGGATCACAGACATTGGGAAGTGGGTAAAACTCCACTTTGCAGACTTCTCAGTAATGTCTCTGATTAACCGAACAATTCCTAATTTCAAGTCTGGAAATATTTTTCAGTGATTTTCTTCATGACCAATACTGTCAACAGCTATAAAGGCTTTTGTTTGACAATAAAATGCCAATGAAAAAGCTGCTTGAAACTCAGAGATCTGTGTTAATATGTCTGTACACATGCATGCATGTCCATGCATAAATAGGCATGTGTGTAGAAATGTCACGTTTACCCTGAAAGACCAATTACAAATCAGCTGTAGCAAGGAAAAGGTCATTGTAGATATCGCAGGGTTCTGGGAAGAAGCTCTGATTTCATAAACTCAAATGCTGTGAATGTTTCTGATTTTCCAAACCAGATGTCAGCATTCCTTTCATTCACTCATAAGCCTTAGATCTGTAGACCAGATCTAAGGGATGGGATTTGCAGCCTCATAGAAACTCATGCCTCAAGATTTATTTTTAAGCCATCTATGCCTCGGAATTCCTGAAGCTTCTTTTTTTCTTTTTTTTCTTTTTTTTTTTTTTTTTTGTAATTATTATTTACTATTGCTTCTCTGTTTTTTAATTACTATTCTTAACAAGGGAATTCCATGCCAAACATCATTAGCACAACCCTAGAGTTACCAGGTGTAGGAGCTTGACGTGGGGCGCATGGTGGGCGCAGGCCGAGGCGTGCATGGCATGTGTGTGAGCTGCCCGGGGCACCCTGCCTGCACTCCTTCAGTGCTGCTGGGAGTAAATGCTGTGTCCCCAGTGCCTGTGCAGGGCTGAGACGTGGCTCTGACTGCGGCATTTCCCCGTCTCCAGGTGCTGAGCATGGTTTTTAACAGTTCTTGCGTTGAAGCGATGTAGGTCAGGAGTCCCTGAAACCGAGGCAGCGCCGATCTCAAACCGAGGGGGCTTTTTTAGTGCATCCAAAGTGCTAATCAATTTTTTTGATTGATGTGATTTCAATCACATTTTTGATTTTTCTCTTTTTGATCCGCTTTTTTTTTTTTCCATTTTGTACTGATAGTTCTGTTTTGACTTGGTGCTTAGATTCCACATCTGGTCACTGTGAAATCCCAAGGAAGCTCCTTGTCTGGGTCTCAGTCACTGCATGAACAGCCTGCAAAGGGGATGGCTGGGTTTCAGGAGGCTCTGACGGTGACCTCTCACCGCACTGAGATGCCAAGGCAGAACTCGGACCCCACCTCAGAAAACCCTCCTCTGCCCCCTCGCATTGAAAAGTTTGACCGAAGTTCTTGGTTACGGCAGGAGGAAGACATTCCACCAAAGGTAACACTACTGCTCCTCGCTTTCAGCACGTCAAAGAGGCCATCCCAGAGCTGGTCCCTGCAGGACTGGGCTGACACCAGTCCTCTTTGCCAGCCGCTGGAGCTGTGCTTTGGCGCTGTGCTCAGCACCTCTGGCCGAGCTCACCCCTGTGGCTCCGCAGCGGGGATTGACCCTGCAGATCTTGCATGAGCTGCAGAGACATCGGGAGCTGCTTCTGGGTGCACGCACAGCACTGCAAAATAGCATTGCCCTCCAGCAAAGAAAGTTCTCGAGCCCGGACCGAGGCCAAAACAAATCAATTTCGCCTTGCCCTAGGAAAAAAAAAAAACACAACCTTCTGTTTAAATAGAATTATAGGATCATAAAATTTGTCGTGCTCAATAAGACGGGTCCTTTTGGTCCAGCATCGTGCCTCCCATTGCAATCGATATTTGATGGAAGACTTGTATGGGCTCCAGCAGCTCTATACCTTCATTGACATTATGGCAGTATCTGGCAGTACCTCTTTAATTAAGAGTCTTCTGGCTCAGTTTTTCGATTGCATTGTTTATACACCTTCATTTTGAATGAATTGCAACCTGGCAGTTAGAATTCCCCTTATAGTTAATCAGCTCTTAGCCTGGAGGATTTTTTGAGAGAGAAAAATTTATTACCAATTGATTAGTGACAGTGAGGCAGATAGTATTTGTCTGTGATCAAGAGGCAGTTTTTCTGTATACGAACAAGCAAGTGGCTTCCATCAAAAGACCAGGTACCAGGTAAGCCTCTGTGCAAGGGATTTATGGCAGTGAGTTGCATGGTGGTAAAACCATTCCTGCTTTGTGTCCTAGCAAGGGATTAGGTGCATCGGTGCTGAGACAAAAGGAAAAGCAAGCCAGCAGCTCCAGGAGTTTCCTCATGCCTTGCTCCTCAGTAGTGCGGAAGGGTAGCTAACGTTTTTAACCACATTTCTTAAAGTCCCTTGCAGTTTGAGACTGGCTAGGTGGAAAACAGCAGTGTGTGGTGTTGCTTTCACCTCGAGTCTCTTCTGATGGCAGCAATGCACTGCTGAGGGGGTCTGTGAACAGGGCTTGGTTTTGAACACCACGTGGTGTATCTCCCCTCAGATGAGGAAGTAGGGCTGTGAGAAGGTCCCCACGCTGAGTGATATTTCACACTCGGGGCTGTCACACCGGCAGTCATACTTGCAAGGAGTCCGGCTTCACATTGTACTGACTGAAACCACTCTGGTGTGTTTCTCACTGGGAACAAAAGGATTGCCACGTGAGATGGGGCCGGCAGCCTCTGTGGTCCAGGGTCTTGTTTCTGCCAGTGTTTGTGACTGGATGCTTCAGAGGAAGGTAACAGAAGCTGCAGGGCCCTGACTGACAAGTAACCTGTCCAGAGCAGAGGCGGCTTTCTAATGGGACGTGTTGTAGGTGGCTGTGCTGCAGCATACAGAGCTCTCTCTCCCTAGGTCTTTTTAGCTTGTCTAACGTAACTGTGTGTCTGTTCTCTAAAAAAATCCCTAATTCTTTTTGCTGAGCCCTTGGCCTTGCCTGTACCTGGTGAGTATTGCCGTGCCTCTCCTTGCTGGCCTCCAGCACCTGGGTGACTCCATGTGATGCCACAGCGATGTCCGAGCTCCCACGTGTGGGGATCGGTGTCTGGGGTTAGGTGCTGTACCAAATGTAGGTTGGGATTTCCAGAGGCTGTGTTTGCCATGAGCTGTTGTGCCTGGAGCGCCTGGCAGCCAGCAGGCTTGGCTTGGCTCAAAAGGAGCCCTCTGGTTGCAGTGAGAGCCTTAGATGGCTCTGTTTGGACCTTTCTGCTACCAATCCTCATTCGTCCACCAGTCGACATTTTCTCCCTGCTGGCATGTGTTGTATCTGAACTAGAGACTCTGAATTCTCCACTGTGAGTGCCAAAATGCTTAAGTCTGAATTTTACCTTAAAAGTGACTTCTGGGTTTTGCTAGGTGTAGACCATCTCTATGTGCACGCGTGCGTTCAGCCTCTGGAGAAGGCAGTTACTGGGGGCAGCAGGGCTGCGGTGTGCTGCTCCTCTGCACCTCCCTTCTGTGCCTGGTCGGAGCTGAGAGCTTGATAGTTTATAATTGCTGTCAATACTGCATCTCTCAGTGGGAAATCAGATATAAATCAGGTCTTATCGAAATGCCAAAGGCCGGTCTCTCGCATGTGTGAGCAGCAGCCTGCCCTGGCCTTGGTTGGTGATGAATGTCTCCCTTCATTCCCAGGTGCCTCAACGAACCACTTCCATATCCCCAGCGCTGGCGAGGAAGAACTCCCCAGGCAATGGCAGTGCCCTTGGACCCAGGCTGGGCTCCCAGCCCATCCGGGCAAGGTACGGTCAGCACCGTGTGACAGACAGTGGTGATCCCATGCTGGTTCCTCCTGCAGTCACCTGGCTGAGAGCACAAGCAAGTCACCCTGGGCTGGTAGGGTGCCTGCATCACTGCTGGGCTTCAGCCTTCCTCTGGCCAGCTAGCAGAAAACAGGAGTTTTGCAATGTTTTTGTTGTGGCTGTGGTGAGCTAGGTTTGCATCAGTGTTTTGTGTTAAAAGATGTGCGTGCCTAAGAGTCCCGTGGGTTTTTCTCCCTTTGAGCTAACCATAAGATGTTCCTAGGCATTGTAGGGTTTGTAGCTGGATGCTGTGTCTGTTGCTTTGAAGTCTGATGGGAATTTGACCTTTCTCTTGAGTGGAAGCAGATTTGGGCTGTCCAGGCATCACTTCTTGCCTACAAAGGAGCCCATGTAGTTGTAAGCCGGGGAGGAGATCACAGTAATATATATCATACATTTCCTACTCATCAGCTTTTTACAAATAATGACTGAGGAGTGTGACCAAGGAACGGGCACTAATACTTCTTGTTGAGAGCTGGATCTCCTGGCACAGGTCAAAGAATAAATTCCTTTTGGCTTTCTGGGAGTATGATCTTTTCCCACCTCCCATGCCCATGGCATTGCAATGTCACTGAGAAGGACAGAGAAGACTCTGAAGCTTCTTCCCCACTTCCTCTTCCCATCCCCACATTTAGCTCAGGTACACTGTGGAGTACATTCTGGAGGGTCACTCTCCCAGCACTGAGGAAGGATAGGGAAATCCACGACAGAACCATCCCTGAACGTGTTTAATGAGCAGAGAAGTTAACAAGCCCTTCTCAGAATGGGACTGAAAAAGCATAGATTAGTCGTGGAAGAACTTGGCTCTGATTTGCAGAGCTTGGTGGGCAGATGTGTAAACCTTGAACAGGATAAGCGTGTTGTATGCAGCCTTGCATGATGGAGCTCAAAGCCTGCATTGCTCATCAGCAAGCCTGCCAGCAGCAGCAGCCTCAAGTAGCTTGCAGGGGTAGCAGAAGGAAAAAGTATCTGTTCTGTTGTTCTATTCTTAAGTTAAGAAACATTCATATCATGGATATTTGTTCATGTTTATTGCTCAAAGCTGAAGCGCTTTGTTTTCTTGAGAATGTTGTTCTTCTAATAAGCTGCAGCCTGAAGGACAGCTTAAAATCTGGTGCTATGTTGGATTGAGTAGTCCTATTATGTGATGGCATTGAAAGGAAAAATAAGTTTGAGACTGCAGAAGTCAAGCTGAAGGTCACCTCATGTTCCCACAGTCCCCCCATCCCAGCCCTGGTGGGTACAGGTAATACATTGGTTGCCAAAGTTTGCCAGTCCATCTCATGAGCTAATTGAGCTGAGGATATGCCAGCTGTACAGCATGAGCTGGAAGACGTCAGTATGATGAAAATTGAAAGTGATTAGGATGCTGCCCTGTCCATTGAACTAAGTGTTCAGTGAAACGGTTGCACATTTCATTTCTCTCACAGTAAGTACCATTTCTCTAATTTGCCTTTCCAAACGCCTCTTCTGTTTGCTCTTAATTCCTTGATTACCTTCCTACGTAAATGCTGTAAAAATATGCTTTCTGTTCTTTGGTGCCCTGTTGCAACAACTGAGGGGTTATTTCCAGGCCCAGAGGGATATGCTCTTGCTCTGCTCACTTTACTACATGCCTGTGTCGATACAAAATGACAGATAGGCAGTGATTTTATATACTGTCCATGCTAAACAGCACCCAAACGATTCTGCCAGCAACCTAGTGATGGCTTTGCACAGCCCGTCCATTTTGCACCATGCTGGTCATTCTCTGGGAGCTCGGAGTGATGCAGTGTGCACACACTGCACGCTTTGTTCTTCACGTTCAGTGCCTCCGAGTGCAGCCGCGCTGTGCAGCATGGCAGCATGACAGTGGGATTTGTATGCCCACGAGGTCCAGAGTGAACTCAGTGGAGTTGCATAACTCTGCACAAACGTGTCAACTCAGTGCCAAACAGGGGTTAAGTTTCCTGAAGGCTTCCGATACCATGAGAGATATTGGTCACTGTGTGTCGAGGACACATTTTCTTTGAGACTTCTGTATGTGCACAGGGGGGGAAGGAAATCGAGGAGGAAAATGCCTGAAGTGGGTAACTTGTGCAAGTGTGAAGGGAAGCCATCAAACTCCTGAAGTGTGCATAAGTGGCAAAAGTGATCTGCAGCCTTGTTGCAAATTGGAGATACTTGCTTCAGAAAAAAAATAGCTGTCTAGCAGCCATTTGCAAATTCCTGCTTTTATTTTGGATGTTGGTGGTTAATTCAGGTAGCTCCAGCATTGCACTTGTATGGGCTGATGGGGAGTTTGAAGCAAAGCAGCCTTGAATCTTTGGTGAGGGTATAAAAGGGCTCTAGATGTTTGATTCTTCATGGCTGTGATTCAGCTCTGTAAAGGTGTTGGGTCCCTTACTCTGCTGTCACTCAGGCTGCCATGGATTTCAGTAGGGCTTACAGGATCACTTCATAGCATCATAACCATAGAATGGCCTGGGTTGAAAAGGACCACAATGATCATCCAGTTCCAACCCCCTGCTATGTGCAGGGTTGCCAATCAGCAGACCAGGCTGCCCAGAGCCACATGCAGCCTGGCCTTGAATGCCTCCAGGGATGGGGCATCCACAGCCTCCTTGGGCAACCTGAAGCCAGTTGTTGCATAAGAGAAGACTTCAGCTCTGTCTTCTCCAGCAGAAAACCTTTCTGACCGTGCAACTGCCTGGCAGCTGGGGAAGGCCCTGAAATCCCCGTGGCCTCCCTGACGCAGTCCTGTTTGTGCTCCCGCAGCAATCCAGACCTGAGGAGGACGGAACCCATCATTGAGAGCCCTCTGCAGAGGACCAGCAGCGGCAGCTCCTCCAGCTCCAGCACGCCCAGCTCACAGCCCAGTTCCCAGGGCGGCTCCCAGCCGGGCTCCCAGGCTGGCTCCAGCGAGCGCAACAGAGTCAGAGGTGAGGTGGCTTTTTGTGTCAGAGGTCCCTTAAGTAAATCAAAGGATTCATCGTTTCTGATGTACTTCTTTGACTGACTTGTAAATGGAGATGCCAGCGCTGCCTTCTGCCTGCTGCAGGCGCTGCTGCATGCTGATGGCAGCACGGTGCTGCCTTGCTCTACCAAAGCGCTGCATTGATGAGTAATTGGTGTAAAAGGAGACAACGTTTGTGCTGTGGGATGAAAAAAGAAATGACTTCTGGTTTTCTCTCTTCGTTGCCCCACGTTCACATCGTGCCAGTTTCTTGGGAGCGCGCTTCCGCATTGCTTGGGTACATCTGTCTTTGGTTTTGATCTTCAGCTGTGTGCAAAGCGTGAGGTGGGAGCAGAGGAATAAATCAGCCTGGAAGCTGCTGTCTCTAAAATGCTTTCAGAAGGGAGCTGTGTTTACATTGGGTTTATGTTTCTAGTTGAATTGTTTCCTATCATCACAGAGCCATTCTTAAAGATCTTCTGCTCTCCAATTCAATCTCACCAGAATTTGCCACAGCACAGACAGCCCGTTTATCTACATTTTTGTCACAGCTCTGGAATATAAATCCACAGAACTGAGGAGCATTAAAACAAATGTCTCATCCATGCTTTGAATTTTTTATGACCTGACTGTAAGCTGACATGTCTTTTGTTGAAATAATCACTTCTCTAGGTAGTCAGTAAAAGTAATTTATCACTGATTGTCCTTCTCTGTTTGTTTTAGTTTTTGCTAATGAGGAACCCTGTGACGAATCATATCCCAGCAGTGTCAGGTGCTGCAGAGCTTATAGTTTATCACATGCCTTGTTTTTTTTTTGCAGAGTGAATGTGTTTCTTTGGTAGCAAGGAGAAAGGCAGCAATGCCGAGAGCAGGCTATGCGTGGAGCCCGAGCTGGGCTCTAGTTCTGTTGCTGGATGGAAGGAGGCTTATTGCAGCAACAGCCAGACAGAGAGGAGCAGGGGGATTTTTTGAGACAACAGAAGCAAGGCAGGGAGGCTTCATTGGTTGAGTAGAAAGTGCCTATTTGCAGGAAATCCAGGCTTGAGGTGTCTTTCTCTAGTTTTACCATGGTTTCCCTGCTCGTAACAGGCAGTAGCTCAGGATGGGCTGCAGTGTCTGTGCACAAGCAGGAGGGTGATGAAGCTCCCCTGTGCCCACCACCGCACAGGGCTGGGAGCAGTGTGGGCAGCAGGCAGTGCCATGGCCAGCGTGCACTTTGCATCCCTGTCAGAGTTTTACTTTCCCTCTCTCTTTGCTTCCCTTTTGCCCAGGAAACGTCAAACCCGAAGGGTCACCCGTGCTCTCCCACGAGCCCCCTAAGATCAAGCAGGAAGACAACCGAGATGTGACGCGACCAAGCCGACCCGCTGTGAGTCTTAACTTATTCCCTGCAGGGATGTTGCCAGTCGGATTGGCCAGGTGTCCGGCCGGTGCAGTAGTGCAGCCGTGGGGACCCCAAAAAAGAGGCTAATACCACTGCTCCTCCAGCCGAGAGACTCGAAAGCGGCGGTATGGCGAGAGCCTGTGGGAGATTGGAATGCTTTAAGAGAGTGCATGAGTTTGATCAGGAACCCAAGTCTAGGGGAAAGCACTTAAGCCTGTGTTTTCAAACTGAGCAGATGCTTAAGCGCTTTGCTAGATTGGGCCCAGTGTCTGCCTCTGGCACATTGTTGTGTTCCGTACTGCATGGTGCCCCGCAGCGGCCCGGAGGGATGCTCCTGCTCGGGAAGGCTGAGTGAGCGGCCCCGACAGCCTTCACAGCTCAAAAACCAGCTGGGTACTGCTTTTGTACACTCCTGTGTCATTACTGCTAGCAAAGGCCCAGCAAAATCTCATCCAGAGTGTTTCTTTTTGGTTTCATGTTGTTGACGTGTATTTTAAAACCTCAGGGTCAGCCTAAGAACAAAATGAATTTCTACTGCTTCTCTTGTATAATATGTATTAATGCTTTGTTGATGTTGTTCTTTCTTTACACTCCGCAGCGTTGAGCTAACAATTCTAATTTTATTTCTAACCTGCTTGCCCTTCCTCTGGCTTTTTCCTGTCCCGATCTGTTTCCTCTGATGCTGATTAATCTTCCCTTACTCACAGAGCTATAAGAAAGCTATAGATGAGGTTAGTGATATCTTTTCTCAGCGGGTCATGCCAATGCGAGGTTGCCTAGCTAGCGCTTAATATCAAACCGGGTTTTCTTGGTGCTGCCATTCCAAAAGGTGATAATGCCGTGCGTTGGGTCAGGTTGGAGATGTTGGTGGGCACGGCGAGCCTGCCTGCGGGGAGGGGATGGAGCTGTCAGTGCGTCCTGCCTGCCCACAGGCTGTGCGGAACCCACTGGCAGATGGTGTGAGTGGATGCCAGGCGTGCGTGAACCTTCATGCTCTCAGCAACTCCTGCTGCCATTGTTCTGCGTTGTTAAAGAGACCAAGAACAGAGTTTTTCTTGTGTCAGCGGAGGGGATCCGGGCAAACTGAGCCACACATCAGATTCTGCTCCCAGCTACAGCCCGCCAGAGCCCGCTGAGTTCAGTGGGCAGATGGAGCTATATTTGAAATGCAATTCAGGCCTAATGCAAGCGAAGGCACTTGGCAAGTAGAGGAAAACAGAGCAGTGAATCTGGTGAATAATTCACTGTTACAAAGCAGACCATCAGCTGCATCGAGGGAGTGAGGGAGCTGTCGTGGTTTGTACTGGCTGGGAGCCTCACCCTGCGGTGTAGGTGGGACGCAGCCATCACCAGCCCATGAGAAGTGTTCTGGGTGCTTGCTTTATTTTTCCTACAGGGAGGTTTTCTTCTGAGTGTTTAAAAATAACAGAAGGTGGAGGGAAGGGAAGAGGGAAGGAAAGAAAGGTGTTTGGAGCGTGAGACAGTGATGCCCTGTTAAAAGAGCAGGTCATAAAGCGAGGGCCAGATTCTGCTCTGTGCTGAGCATCGCTAGCAAGGTGGTTTGAATGTGTCCTACCCTGTGTGGATGGCAGATCAGCTTCCAAGCTGATGGAATAGTGATACAAAAGGAGGAGGAGAGCGTGCTGGTTAGTTAACTTGTTCTTCTGGATAAAAAATGAGCAATGCTTCGTGTTTAATGAGGTGCTTTCTTGAGAAAAAAGCACGTCTCTCAGCGTGAGGAAGGCAGCATGTATGCTAAATTCAAGTTAAACGAGCTGTATGGTTTTGGAAACCAATCTGACTTGATTCCAGCAAATATTAAATCTAAAGACATCTTTGCAATTAGGAGTAATTAAAGAGCACTGATACTACTAACTTAACCTATTATGCCACCTTCAATAACAACATTTCAAACAGATGTGGAGCTACAGAACACTTTCTTTCTATTTGTCAGATGGTTTTTGGTCCAAGAGCAACTCAGAGAAAGCCATTTAATCCTACAAAGTGCTCATTATCTAGAGAACATGATAGCATCAAAGAATTAACCATCCCGAGGCAAAGCTCTAACTGGGAACTATGAGTTATCTGACGGTATTGTCTGGGAGTGCTGTTGCTATTAGAGCTTCCAAATTAGTTATTAAAAAACTAATTAAGCTGATTTTAAAAATATTTGGCTCTCTTCTAACAATGACCAAAGAGTACGTCTGTTTGTCAGCCTGACAGAAGGGTTTCAGCACAGCCTGGCTTTTCAGCCTTGCAGAGGTGGTGAGCTTGGTTTGGGACGCTGCACTCGTGTTGTGCTGCTGCTGAGTGCAACCCCTACTCTGAGCAGTGCCACCCTGTTTGGCGATGAGGTCTGCGCTGGGAGGAGGCAGCTGGAGGCCGTCAGGCTCTGTGTGCAGCCTGGGATGCCCCACAGGTGGATTTGGGGTACACCACCAAGCTGGCTGGGCACTGCCCTTGTGCAGGCAGGGAGCTGCCTCTGTGCACGTTGAGCAATGGAAGGTGCAAAGAAGTGGTTTTCGTGGTCCGTCCATGTGATAGGGCAGGGCTTGGTGCTTCTCCCACAGTGCAGCAGATCTGATTGCAATTTTAAGAGGCTCTTACGCACTCTTCTCTTAAAGTCCCTTCCAAAGTGGGAAAAGCTTTAATCCAAAGCAAAGGAAAGTACTCAACAAAGGGCATACTTTGTACTCTGAACAGAGAGCATTGTTAAGCTGTTGAAATTTTCACTGAAACAATCATGTCGTAGAAGCTGCTACAGCATTAATTAAAGTAATTAGTTGTCATGACTGCAGATTTGACTGTATTTGAATCCCAAACATGTTGGCATCAAAAATAAACTCTTTAAATACCACGTTCTCCCTTTAATCATGATGAAGAGCCTTTCCTTAAAGTTACAGGGAGCATTTGGATTTGGAGGATATATAGCACCCATTATGGGTATCTGCTGCACAGATTGATTCTAATTTCTGTCATTAGCTCTTTTCGTGTCCTGATCCTGGGTGTGATGCAGAGCTCTCTGTTGTCCCTGGGGGTTTCTCCTCTGTGGCAGTGGGCCTTGAAGCACACCTTTAGTCCTAGTTATCAACCAGCACCACGCACTGAATTTCTCAGCAGTTTCTCATAGGTAAAATGAGGCATTTGGTAATGCGTTTGCACAGAAGATGTCCATTCCTCCTCGCTTTTCTTCTCTTGCCACGTGGAAAACACTTCAGTGCTGCAGAGAGAGGGCAAGTCAGGCTTGATGCGGCCAGCACAGCCAACACAAGAGCAAAGATGTTCCCACACACGGCCAGAACCCACTCTGGGTTCCCAGGCCCCACGGCTGCACAGGGCAGGGCACAACTGGGAGCAGAATGCAGGGGTGCGGCCCACTGTCCCACCGCCACCAAAGGTGGGCACCTCCCGCGGTGCTCCATCACCAATGCCAGGGTTTGGTTCTGAGAGCTGCTCTTTGCCCCAGACCCAATTTGGAGCAAATTTAAATGTCCATAAAGCATTTTGTTTGCTGTATATAGAACGGGGGATAAATGGTTGCTCCACTTGGAGCTACGGGTGCTTCATTTTGGGGCCTCATTCACGTGGCCCTGCAGAGCTTGTTATGTCCGTTATGACGGCCAAGTACAAATTGCTTGCAAAGTATGATTAAAAACAAACCGGGTTTCCATCTCAGCCATAGAAGCTTTTCATCGTTCTCTCCACCTGTCGACGGGATAGATT
Organism: Gallus gallus; assembly: GCF_016699485.2. Taxonomy (NCBI): domain Eukaryota; kingdom Metazoa; phylum Chordata; class Aves; order Galliformes; family Phasianidae; genus Gallus; species Gallus gallus. The sequence continues at coordinate 19,388,773 of NC_052540.1, forward strand.
TTAAGAGCTCCCTTTGCAACCGTAATTAATATTGCTGTAGTCGCCCAGCTGGAACGGTAAACTGGAAATGAGTGGCGCGCAGTAACGAGAGAATGTGGCCATGAAACGATTGTGGAATTTAGTATTTTTCAATGAGTTTCTTTCTCCCTAATCCTTTATCTCTGACCGAATGCACTGATGGCTACCTCGGTCACTAATATAGGGAGAAATGGTAAGACTGACAATCGCGATGCTTTGTTCGTCATGTGCATGTTTTGTGCAACAGAGTACTCTAACCCATTCTAATTAGAGCTCTCATGCTTTTTTGCCCTACTGCTTCCCCCTGCATTGCTATAAAAGCATGTAAGATAACAAAAAGTCTATTTTCTACACGGTGCCTGCCATGTTCCTTGTTTCTAAATAGCGGTGTCTATTTGATATGACTGTCGGGTCTGAGGCCTCATCAAAGTCATGGTAAACTGAAAAATTACTGCTAGGTTTTGGGACTGCTCCCATCTTTTTCTTGTTTCAAGGCTTTTTTTTTTCTTTTTTTTTTTTCCCCTAGCTTGTAGGCTGTCACATCTCACATAAAGTGCTTAAACGGTTCCTGCTGAGGAATTCTTTCTTTTACTTTTTTTCTTTGAACGATTGCATTTATCCCTATTTTTTTGTTTTTGGTCGTGTGGCTGACTCAGAGCAATGACTCAGAAGTCTGGCTGCACAGGGCGCTGCGCTGAGCCGGGCACCTCCCCTGGGCGCCCCGCACCGCGACTCGCAGCCGCCTGGCAGCCGAGACTCCTCCCTGAAGCAGCTCTTGACTTGGGGATTGCACCACTCCATGGAAGACGCTGTCATTGCTTCCTTCCCAAATGCATTTATTACAGAATAAATACAATTCTGGGCTCTCCTTGAGAAGTTTGAAGGAAGAGAAAACCCTGCAGGGGAAATGCTCCAAGCCAATCTTTGAAATGACGTTTTCCAGTTTACTATGATGGTGACTGAACATCACCTTTTCCAACAAATATGATTTTGTCGTGTATCTACATATAAGTGTGTGTATCTATATGCACATACACGTTCCAAACAGAAAAAGAAGAGGTTGGCTATTGATTTTTCAGTGAGCATAAATCAGTTTTGTTTTGTTTAATAAATGCTACATGCTACAAACATCGTCTTTCGTTCGTCTCATGTTTGTAATGACTCTGTAAAGCTATTTCTCGTTGCTCGTGCTGTTAGCATTGGCTTTTGAAGAGATGTGTGTGACCTTCTCCTCACTTCACATGTAATAGCCGTCGATCTCCTGTTCTGTTGCCCCCATCCCCTTTAGGATCTGACGGCCTTAGCCAAAGAACTGAGGGAGCTGCGCATCGAAGAAACCAATCGCCCTCTGAAGAAGGTGACAGACTACTCTTCCTCCAGCGAGGAGTCAGAGAGCAGCGAGGAAGAGGAGGAAGATGGGGAAAATGAGACACACGATGGAACCGTGCCTGTCAGTGACATCCCAAGGCTTATGTAAGAAGCTCTTTGTTTTGGGGGAAACCGTAGCACTGCAGCGTGCCTTTCTCTGGAGGAGCAGTAGCTGTGGTATGGGACATATCCAAAGCACACTGGTGTTCAGTGGCTGGCACTGGGAGCAGCATCGTGGTTCCAGAGGGTGGTTTGCTCAGGTGTGTCTTTTTCCCGATCTGAATTAGAGGTGTTTGATGGAGAAAGCTGGATTTTCTAACTGCGCGTTCAGTGAACTTGTATTCCAAGTTAATCCCAGGTCTGTTCCTGCCTGCAGACCTGTTTGATGCTCTGTCTGCTCTTCAGCCTGGTCTTGCTCCACATCAAGCCATAGTGAATCACAGTGTTTGGTAGCCTGACTGGTGCCAGCCGCTAGAGCTTGGATTATTGGCACGTAATGTTCTGGGATTTTTATCATGGATTTCTGTTGTTGGCTCAGTCCCTGTGCAGGCTAAAATATTGAAAGTAAAAGGTCAGCAGACTATAATAGTGCATTTGTGTCCCTGATACAGGTTGTCAGACACTTCTGCTTTTAAATATTTCACTGGATGAGCGAGGAGGGAAGCATAGCATCAGCATACACAACTGCCTTCATGCAGACTGAGTTCACTGAGGCTCCTCCACCAGTGTGTTGCTGTTCCAGGTCATGGCAACAGGGGTTTGATTCCCTGCACTTCTGAATTCACTGCGGAGTTGTGGGAAGGCTTGAGGGGCCTGTTAGCATATTAATGGATTAATTTTCATCCCTCCTGCTAAATGAGGTGGGTTACTAGTCAATGGGGATGTACCATACTTCATCCCTTGACTGGACGAGGAGCAGCAGGGAGACGTGAGGGACCCATTTCATGCGGAGTGCCAAGCTCCTGGGTCGGAGCTTCCTTCCAGCAGAAGCAGAGAAGTCAGACTTGTGGAATTCATCAGAGAAAGGCAGGAGGGAATGAGATGCCATGAATATGCAGCAGTCGGGTGGGCAGTCACACGATCACGAGGGGAGCCTGTTGACGTGCAAGCCCCTTGTGTCTGAACAGGGGCAGTTGTGCTCTTCGGCACGTGAGCTAGAGGTTAGGAGTGCTGTAAGTGCAGGAATCTAGGGGCACAGCTGCACAGCTGTGTGGGGTGGGGGAAGGAAAGCGGATGCTTGGTTTTGCACTCTTATTTCTCAAAGGGAACGTTAACGTGAGTTCAATCCAGATGTAGTTGGTTGTTTTTCTATACAAGCTTTATTTTTCCTGTGTTTGGTATGTTTCATTAGATGGCTGGGAGAGATGGTCTCATTTCCTGCTCTTTCTGAATGATCTCCATATAACCCATCTTTAATCCCTTCTCCACTTCCTTGAACATCCTTCTTGCGTGCTTTGCTGCTCTTTATTCCAACGTTATCCAGCCTCCCCTGATGCAGTTCAAGCCCATTGCTTTTCTCTCTAGCATACAGGAGGGAGTTTACTCCTTTCCTCTCTGCAGATACCTTTTCTGTATTGAAGCCTCCGGTGGTTCCCTCCAGCTCCCTTTTCTCTAGGGAAGGAGGTGCAAACTCAAGTGCTGGAGAAGGATGGTGTGCTGTTTTGTGATGTCTGGTGTTGTGTTGTGATGTGAGCGAAGACGTGCTGAAGAGTGCATTCATACTGATGGCAAACAACTGATGGTGTGTATGGCGCCTGAATGCAAAGAAACTGGTGTGTCAGCAGCACCTTCACACCAGCTGTCACAAGGCATTCCAGGCGCTTTGTCATTTGCTTGTGGTTTCATTTGAACTGTATGTAATCTGCTCGTCTGCTAGTAATGTGAAGTCATAAGGTATGGTGAGAGCTCACCGCCCGTGCCATTCACTCTGAGGTTATCCTAAAATTTCACTTGTTTGAGAGTAAATTTCCAGCACAAAAATAAACTCAGCTGCTCCCAGCACTCCGTATCTCAGAGCTGGGCCCCGTGGAAGAGATTGATGATGTTTTCACACAGAAGAGGTGCATTAAACAGCCCATTAATCTCTCGAGTGGACTGATATCAAACCCACACTGTGAACTGCTTCTCCAGACGGTTTGTCCTAATGTTACTGTTAGAACCAGCCTCTGGTGGCTACAACAGTGGGGTCACTGTGTCCTTACCATGGGCACGTCTGCCCCGAGTCAGGCTTGGCCAGCTGTGCATGGGCTGGAGGAGAGCTCCAGGTGCCTCACTCAGCATCAGCCACTGATAGGGAGTGCTTTGCTGCGGCGGGCTGTGCCCCAAGCAACAGCCTGTTCTGTACAAAGGAACCGAAGCCTGAACGCTTATCAGTGTCAGCTTGAGTGGCAGAGGCACCCTCATTAATGCTGGGGTATCGCCAGCTGCAAAGCGGCTTTCTGGAAGGAGCAGCGCAGCCAGGTCTGCCTGTCAGTGCAAAAACTATTCTTACTTCTCGAAATCTCATCTGCAAATGGCAGCTTATGTCCCATGCCAGGGTGGTAACGGCCTCAGGATGATGCTTTCTTTCTCAGAGTGGGTCTTTTAACACAAGGGACCCCGTAATTATTTCCTGCCTCTCTCTCTGATGCCTTCAGAGCTAAATCGTGGGCTGGGGCTGCATCTTCACCTGGAGAATGGTGGGAAGCTGCGAGGCGGAGCTGGGCTGTGTAACTCAGACCTGGTAACGTGAGGCTTCTGGTCTGGTGTTCAGAGCAGGTGGCCAAAATCCACCTTCTGTTTGTGAGAGTTGTCCTCTGGTGGGTTGGGTACCCCCATGCAGTGCTCGAGTTGAGTTGGCAACAGTGGGGGTAATCCATCAACCTGACCTGATGCTGTATTCCTGTACTTCTGACCACATAAATGATTTCTCCAGACATTTAAGTAGGTTGTTTCCTAATTTTTCTTCCTATGCAATAGATAGCCTTACCCTGCCTAGAAATCGTAGTGAACTGGAGGACTTTTCATCTAGTTTAGCTAAGGAGGTGTCTGTCGCTAATGCTTTTCCATTCTGTCCTCAGACCAACAGGAATTCCTGGAAGCAATGAGCCGTACAACCTGGGAATGGTGACAACCCACGGTCTGGAGACTTCCCATGCAGATACGTTTAGCAATATTTCAAGGGAAGGGACTTTAATGGTGAGGGAGGTAAGTTGTAAAACAAAGATTTCCATGGAGCATCTTCAGGAGGTTTTGCCCATGTAAGCACAACAACTCACAGTGCTGTGTGTCCGGAACACAAAATGACTGAGTAAATTGTGCTTGTTAGTGCTCTCCTAATGCAATTTACACTCAGCAAATGTGACAAGTGCAGATGTTTCTCAGAACTACAAACAGCAGTGAATAGTAATGCCGGAGCACGATGGGGTGAATGCTCACGTAAACAACACTACTGTAGTCCCAGAATAGCTCCAAGCAACAGAAGTTATCTTCGGTTTAGAGTGCTTTTTTGGAGTCAGGCCTGAAGCTCCCCCAGGGCTTTGCAACCTTTACCACCATACAGCTGTTGGAGGCGTTCAGCAGATGTGGTGTTTTGGAGGCTTCATGTGGGGCTGCAGGCAGCCGGTGCTGCTCAGGAGGACTGAGCCAGTTGGCTGGAAGGCTGAGTGCAGCTTCCATCAACCCCAGACACTGCAGACACCGCCGCTGCTGCTGCTTTCCCACTCAGAAATCCTGGCCCAGTGCCTTTGCCACATCCTCAGAGACCAAATCTCCGTGTTGTCCCAACCTTCCCAGCTCCCAGGAAGCATGGTGCTAACAAAGCAACGCAGCCAGGTCATTTCTCATCTGTGGTACTGAAAAAAAGAGGCAGGAGAAGGTATGTCCAGTTGGTTGGGGAAGACCTTCCCCAGTGCTTCTTCATTTTGTCCTGTACCATGCTGGTGACTCCACTGGAAACACAGACAGGTAGCAGATTATTGCAAGAACGAAAGGAAGGTTTCCAAAGGAGTTACAGAGCGTTTGTTGCAGGTTTATTGCTGTTCAGAAACGCACAGCTCATCTGATCCTTCCCTGTCATTTACCTGTTCTGAGCAGGGACCCCCGAAGCTTGGTCGGCCCCGTGCACATCCTTGTAGCAGCAGCACTGAGGAGGCTGAGTAAGAAAACAAGTCAGGCATTACTGAAATGAGCTTGGATTGCATTGCAGCCATAATGTGCCAAACCAGTGAAGCAGACAGATAGAGCAAGACTTACAGGAGGGCTTAAAAGCCACGGGAAAGATAAGCAGGGGAGGAAATCTCTTTGGGAGGAGAGAATGTTATAAGACCCCCAGACCGTGATGCAGGGTGCTCACTCTGTTCTTCTGGCCACAGCTGTCACAGCCAGAGGAAGGGCTCACTGACCTCTGGGGGCTTTGGGCAAACGCTTGCATGCCACCCTGCACAGGCAGGATGGCGAGGTGCTTGGAGGATGGGGTAATAGTTGATAGATGAATGTTGTCAGAGCAGACCGATAAGTTGCCAAGCCTGTTTTGGAGGAATTTTTTCACTAATCCCTGTAGGTGGAGAATTCTCTAACAATCTCATTGTACCTGGCTTCATCAGAATGGCAAATAGCTCAAAACAACGGGCAGGGAAGGGAGAAGTTTCCTAGCACCTGCCTCACGTGAGGTTGAGATTGAAAGAAGAAGGAACGTATTGCAATGGCTGAGTGCTTGCTTGACGTGGGCAGCTGTGCTCAGTATTCACCTGAGAACACCCGGGGAGGTTTTCTCTGCAGGCAGGTGACTCCTGGTGATGCTGCAGGGAACTTCGTGCACGGAGCAGGGCGTGAATAGCTCTGCCACTGCAGGCGAGGGCGATGCTGTCACTGTTCACTGCTGTTTTGGGTTACAGAAACATGCAACGGGGACTCTGTTGGCATTTGCGGTCAGGCTACTCGCCGCCGTAGCAGTGAAAAGCCATTAAAGCTCACGCTGATCAAGGGGACAGATTCTGCTGTCACTGTGGCTAGTGGCAGCGTGGGACGGGAGCTGGCCACAGGGCAGCCATGGGGCTTGCACCCATGGTGGCAAGAGCAGAATCTGCCTTATGTTCCTTTTTCTCAAAACAACGATGATCAGGCTTCTCCTTTTGCTGTAATGTGGCTAATTACTCTGTATTGACTTTGTCATTAACCCTGTCTTTATTTCTCCTGGGGGGGGGTTTGCTGCTTGCCGGATTGCATGGGGATGGAGACAGCAGAGAGGGTCCTTGTCCTGTTCTCTCTCAGGGCACTGGTGACTGCAGACGACCTGGTTTTGTTGTTTTCTCTTCTTTTTCTCTGTTTTTTTTTTCCCTTCTCTTTCTTCCTCATGCCTTGTGTTTCTGCAGACCTCTGGTGAAAAAAAGCGTTCTGGCCACGCAGCCAGCAATGGCTTTGCAGGCCACATCAATCTCCCTGATCTGGTGCAGCAAAGCCACTCGCCTGCAGGCACGCCGACCGAGGCCCTGGGGCGAGTCTCCACGCATGCGCAAGACATGGACTCGGTGCCTGAAGTAGGTGGTGGGGGCTCTCCTTCTCCTCTGCATTGCTTTAAACAAGTATTAACATCTCTGCCCCCGTGAGGGGCCTTTCTCCTTCCTTCCCTCGCTTCCTTTGCTCTTCTCTCTCTTTGCTTCCAGTCCGTGTGGGTGAGTGTAGGGAAATGAGAGGGGAGCTGGTGGGTAATCGGTGTATGGATACGGTAGGAATGCATTAGGCCTTATCTCAACCCACCAGCTGAAGTTTTGGTGATGATGGCTTGAGTGCTGCAAACTGATGTGAAGGTCCCCATCTTCTGGTACCTGGAAACATAAAAAGAATATGAGGGCCGGATGATGCACTCATTTTGCAGTTTGCTTTTCCTAGCAGTAGAAAAACAGGAATTGCTTGGAACTGTGCGCTGATAAAATGTAAGAACAGACAGGGCCTGACGACCTCCAGGTTTTATCCACTTCCTTGCTGCCTTCAAAAGCAGCGAAGAGACAGTTGGTCCCGAAGTAACACCTTCCAGAGTCATCCTGGGACTTCTTAAACATGAGCAGACAGTTTGCAAGGGTAGGCTTTAAATATATTCATTTATGGAATACCAAGCAAGAGGATCTTTTCCATTTCTGAAACTGCATTTTTAGGGCCGACTGAGCAAGGCGTGGGTGTAAGTGGAAACTTTTGGATTCGGTCCTTCCAGGTGACTCACAAAGCTTGCAGACTGGCAGACAGCAGCGTGGGCACCTTACTTGGAGGTTATCCCTTTGTCCTGATTGCCTGGAGACGCCTACAGCCGTGTCTTCATGGGAGGTGTTGTGCACAGCTGCTCTCATGCAGGGCTCTGCACCCACACTGCGGATGGTAGCGGTGTTGTGCTGTGTCCCAGTGGTGCTGTAGGGTGGTGGAGCTAAAGGATGGGATGGCTCCATTTCCATAAGGATGCCCTTATGGCACGGGCAAGAGAACTCTGGATGTGTCGGCAGGTGGGGTTGGCTTGCTCTCTATGGGACCACAAATGAATGTGCTAGGGCTCTCTGCTTCCGCCCAGCTCAGAGCTGAAGCTGAAGCCAAAGCCCTGCGTATGGTGCCCAGCCATATTAACAGCATGGGCCATGGGTAGGGTGCACTGACAAACGTGCTGGGCTGCCCTGCAGGCGCATGGATGGGAACTGTGAGAATGCCACACGGAGCAACCTCAGGTCTGTTTGGGTAGCTGCAGTGGGCTGCACACAGAGCTCTGAAAGCCTCCAGAGCTACATGAGTGTGGGGAAGGTGTGGGACAGTTGTCAGGATGCTCTTCCACACTGCTTCCCCCCGTGCAAGCAGAGCTGCAGTGTGTCAGAAAGGACCAGCACTATCTCACCCTGCAGCTTGTTGCTGTCTCCATAAGCCAAAACAGAGGTTTATAATCAGTGGAACAGGACCTGAAGGAAGATGAGGACTTAGTATTTAAACAACAGGCTTGGAAGTTCTTAAAACGCCACCTCCTTAGTAGAAGGACAGCTGAATCTGAGCAAAGGAGGAACTGTTTGGGGGATTGGAAGGAGGGAGTTCATCATAGCTCACTTGTATGAAAGCACCTGGCTCTCAGCTGGAAAGCATCCCTGTAAACACTGAATATTTTTCCCTCTTTGAGTTGTGGGTGCTTTATGGAAAAGATGCCCAGCACAGGAAAAAAAAAAGTGTATTTATTGGATATGAAAGAAGCACAGAGTAGCAAGTATATCTTGCGTGTACATATAAGTATTTGGGCCATGCAGTATATATGTAAATCTGGTATCTGTTACTGCAGCCTTCTCTGCCTCAGGCTGCAAGCTCCTTACATGGGTCTCCATTACCATTTTCTTTTTTTGACATCATCCTGTTTCTATGGCAACACAGGGCTGTCGCCAGGCCTTGGGAATGTGGATGGGGAGGGAAGCAGCAGAGCTGTGTGCTCACCCACAGCATGCAGTGCTACTGGGGAAGGGCTGGGGGGACTTCTGGGGCTGTTCTCACGTGCCGTGCCCCTCGTGAAGCCTCAGGCAGGAGTGGGGGTGTTTCCCTTCCTTCTTGGGACACCTGGTGGCGTGGGGGCTGAGCAAGGTGTGTTTCCAGTGAGGACAGCATCCCAGGGAATCGGGATGTGAACGGCCCCGCTGCTGCTGCAGGAAGATCTGATTTTTGCTGCTGTTACGGCTCGTAATGTAGGTCACAAATAAAGAGCACCCTGGTTAAATACTGTAATAAGAAGAATAAGCTGCTCAACGAGGGGGGAAATCGTGGCACTTGGGCTCCCAAGGAAGGATGTCATTTTGCTTGGGAGAAAGCTTAGCCTCATTTTCTGCCTTAACAAAGCAATGGTTTTAAAAAGAAAGCAGTGTGGTGCTGCTGTTTGTTCCTATTCAGATCCCCTTGGCAAAGTGGTGGCTCTGGCATTCCCTACAATATGTTCAGGTTCAGTTTTCCTGACTTAGAAATGGCCTTTTCTGCAGCCTCACCTGAAACACTGTACACCATCTTAAATACCTCCTTTTAATTGCAAGTAACCCATCCCTGCCATACAAGTGACATGTGGTGGAAACCAGAGCTGGGGAGGATGGAGCAGTGTGGGATGTGCCGTGTTCTCACATCTGCATTCCCTGCCCTGTGCTGAGCACTGCAGTGGAGTTTTCCCCACAGCTCATGCAGGGCAGTCACATTAATGGGAGAAACAACCCCTTGCCACTGACGTCCCATCCTGGGCTTTGAGACAGGTGTGCTGTGTGCAGAGAAGTTGTTTAGCCCTGCATTCACTTTTGCCTCTGACACTGCGGCTTCTCTGCTAACCAGTCTGGCTGTGCTGTGCTTCTCCCTGCGAGCCGAGCCGGTGGCACTGGGCACCGCAACCCTGTGCCTGCACTCCTTGTTCTGTGCTGCTCCAGAGGCATTCACAAATCCAGTGGAATGTCATCCGTGATCACTTCTGGGGGAGGAGGAGTAAATGTTCGTAGAGGGCTCACGAGGGGCGCTGCAGGGTCCGGCACTGTGCACTCATTGCAAAGCCACACACACCAAATGTTCGTGTCGTTTCTGTGCTCTGAGCTCTCTCTTTGCTCTTTATTTTGCAGTATGGAATGGGAAGTAGCACCAAAGCCTCTTTCACCCCCTTTGTGGACACCAGAGTGTATCAGACCTCACCTACCGATGAAGATGAAGATGAGGATGAAGAGTCATCCGCTACTGGTAGGAGGCAATGTGACCATTTGTGAAGCCTGAATAACCCCTTCAAACCTCTCAGATTTCACTTACTCTTGTGTTTGTACCCATGTGCTTTCCAATTTCCATCCAATTCCTTCTCCCCATCACCAGTGAAATACCCCCAGAAAGAGAGATGACAGAATAGCAGAAGTCCACCCATCGCTGTCTGCCCGGGAGAGAGTTACCTGGGAGAGTTGTTCCTGGCAGAGCCAGGAGGTGGCAATCACTCCAAAAAGCTTGCAGTTGCTTAGAACTCATTGAAAATAGATGCATGTGGACAGGGTTAGGCTTGCTCATCCCTGTGGGCAGTGCTGGAGGTCTGGGGGTGCTGCCTAGTACCACTTCAGTGTTGCTTCCAACCCAGGAGAAAATACTGCTGTTATCTCTCAAAACTTGCAGCTTGTAACAGAGTGATGACATCCCTATCAGAAAATTGCTTCCAGTAATCAATCACACCTCACTGTGCTGTTGTTTCCTTGTAAGCACTGTTCACCAGCGAGCTGCTCAGACAGGAGCAGGCCAAGCTGAACGAAGCCAGGAAGATCTCCGTGGTGAACGTGAACCCCACCAACATCCGTCCCCACAGTGACACCCCGGAGATAAGGAAGTATAAGAAGCGCTTCAACTCGGAGATACTGTGTGCTGCTTTGTGGGGTGAGCTCCTGGTCACATCGTCCCCTCAGTTGAGCTTTATGGCAATGCAACACTGAGACTTCATGGCAGAACCAAGTTCATGGCTCTGGTTGTCCCACTATGGTTGACTCCATCTTGTGCAAGGCTTATGCCGGCACTGAGACCCTCTGGTATAAGAGTGATGCTTCTTGTCTATGGGAATGCTGCTGTTCATTACAACTCTTGCTTGGAGATAGCAAAGAATGAGCTTGGGCTGTAATCCTCTGGTGGGCAGCAGCCGTGGCTCCTTGTGCCCATTGGTCTCTCTGTTTCAGGTGTAAATCTGCTGGTGGGCACAGAAAATGGCCTGATGCTGCTGGACCGAAGCGGGCAAGGGAAGGTCTACAACCTAATCAACAGACGGCGGTTCCAGCAGATGGATGTACTCGAGGGCTTGAATGTCCTCGTGACAATATCAGGTACACCTCTCACCCCAGCTCTCACCTTCTGCTTCCAAATGTAGGAAATAAGAATGTGGAAATCAGGATGGGAATCTTGCAGAGGATGGTCGAGCTGCTCTCTTACCTCTTTCTGCTTCTTACGGGCAAGTTTCCTTTGCCAACAGGAAAGAAGAACAAGCTGCGAGTGTACTATCTCTCCTGGCTGAGAAACAGGATTTTACACAACGACCCCGAAGTAGAGAAGAAGCAGGGCTGGATCACAGTCGGGGACTTGGAAGGCTGCATCCACTACAAAGTTGGTGAGTGGCCGCGGCCACCGTGCTGCAGGTGACTTCAGTGCAAAAACACGTGGAGGAATTTGTAGTGCCCAGTACAGCCATGGAATGAGCAGCTGGGAGTTTAGTAGTGAGAGGGGGCCGGGTGCCCAAAGCTCTGAGACTGGAGAGGGTGATGCTCACTGGACTGCCCAGGGCTGCTCGCCTGCTCCTCAGTACGGGGAGTGCCTCCGTCACAGCCTGTGTGATAAAATGCCTTGGTGAACATCTTCCAGTTTGTCACATCGATCGTGTGCTGCGTAAGTTACAAGCAAAAGGTACTTGGAGTCTTTGGGGATTTTTTTTCTCTAGTCCTAGATCTGATCTGATGATTTCTCTTGAAAGTATGGGTAGACTACAGCCAGAAGTAATTTTTCTATTCATCTGTGTGTATGAGGTGGGCACTACTACATGAGAACCAACAGAGAGAGAGCCTCAACAGCTGTTTCTAGAGATAAACTGTGCCGTCTTGAAGCAAAAAAAGAATGTTTTAAACATCTTTTATTTTAATTTCAGTGAAATACGAACGAATCAAGTTCCTGGTGATTGCCTTAAAGAACGCTGTAGAGATCTATGCTTGGGCTCCTAAACCATATCACAAGTTTATGGCATTTAAGGTATGTGTGCCTCGTTACCAGAACGTGCTCTGTAATTGTAACTATGTGAGGTTTCTGTACTGTGTGGAGTAGGAAAGTGCTTTGCTTACATAGCCCAACTCCTCAGACAGTGCATCCTCCTGAGGGCCAGTGGAGATAAAGCACCCGCAGGGTTTCCTTTCAGTCCTGCTGTGTGGTGCCAGGGCTTTCAGACCTCAAGGACACAAACAAAACCACTCCTCAAAAGCGTTATCATCACCTTACTTCCCCTGGCAGAAACGTTATGAAGCCCGTGGCTGTAGAGATGTGATATGTGCTGCTTATGGCTGCCAGTGAGGCATAAATACCAGTTATCCTGGGAGGCTTCATTGCACAAATTGTAGAAAGCTCACCGAATGTCCTTTAATAAAGCAGAGTTGAGGTTTCAGGGGATTTTTTTAACCTTGTTTGCTTGCTTTAACCACAGAGAGTGAAATCAGGCTGGCGTTATTTTCCATTTCTATTTTGCAAGGTCCTCTCCCCTTCTGCAGCGTGGATTCTGTATCAAGAAAGTGCAGGAGAGGGACCTGCTGTTTTCCTCTCCCTTTTCATCTACCCCAGTTTCCTTCAATGAGACTTTTCTCCTATATAACCTGCCAGAGGCTGTGCTGTACTTAGTACTTTAAAGCACTTTTCGTTCTAAGCTCTGTGCAGCAGCAAGTCACAAGGGGCAGTGCCTTCTGGGGACTTTCATGCTGAGTAATCTCATTTTGAATCCTTCCAGCACAAATGGGCTTATTTGGTATTAGGTCACATTTGCTTTCCCTGAACAAAAGCCAGAATAAACGGGCTGGGTGACATGAAGAGCTCAGCAGCATTAGTGGAGCCTGGGACCTGTGGGCTTGGTGGGGATGCTGCCCTGCACTCCTGGTGCTGCCCTTCCCATCTGGGTGCTGAGGATCCTCACCTCACCTTGTAGGCACGGAACCATTCAGGCAGTTGGAAATACAGCTTGCTGATTTCCATGTTGGGAGTCAGAGAGATGCTGTGCCTGGCAGGATGAGCACCTGTGTGATGGGAAGGCTGGGGCGAGTGGGTGGTTCCCTCTGAGGCATATGACTGAGGAACAGCAACAGGAATATAAATAACGACATGCTTAATAGGAAACACCTTCAAACAAATAGGATTTCAAAACCGTATCAGGTTGCTGCCATGGGGTTTGCCATTTTTTCCTGTGGTACTCACAAAAAGGGTTATAAAAGTCTTTTGCAGATCTCCAGCACAAACCGCTGCTTGTCGATCTCACTGTAGAAGAGGGTCAGAGGCTCAAGGTTATCTTTGGATCACACACTGGTTTCCATGTGATTGATGTAGATTCTGGGAACTCCTATGATATCTATATACCATCTCACGTGAGTACATGGGGGAGCGTGGCTCAGAAAGGGGAATATTTCCTCCCTGGAGCTACCTGGGTTTATCTGCCTCATTAGAATTTGATTCATCACTCAGTGGTTGCTGATGGGTGTCACTGCCAGGTGCCAGCCATCAGTCTTTGGGTGTACGTGTTCTGATCTGTGTGTCATTGCTGACCCTGCTCATCCTTGACGTGTAAGACAGCTTTGACAGTAGTGTAAACGTGACAGTTTATTCCCCTTCAAGCTTATCTCTAAAAGCTCGTGCCTCTTTGTTGAATGGAATGTGGGTTTTGTTGTCAGTGTGGTTTGGGGTTTTGTTTTTCTAAGGCTTTGCTCCCTTCCCCTTGCCACTTCTGCCATTCAATGTAATTCTGACTTGTAGGGTTTATTTTAACTGCAGATTCAGGGCAATATTACTCCTCATGCCATTGTCATCCTACCTAAAACAGACGGGATGGAGATGCTTGTGTGCTACGAGGATGAAGGTGTTTATGTGAACACCTATGGACGGATAACTAAAGATGTGGTGCTCCAGTGGGGAGAAATGCCTACTTCTGTGGGTAGGTCAGCCCTTCCTCTTCGCATTCATAGAGTAGAAGTGACGTAAGGTGCAGAGTCAAGCATGCTGGTTATTTGGTATTTTGTTTATCAAGGGAGATTTCTCTCAGCCAGATAAGAGATGGAATTGCTAAATGTCTGTAGTTTGGTTCTGCACAGTAAAAGGAAATGACTTCTTGAAGATATTAACTGTGCTTTATCCCAAGTGTAAACCATTACATTGGTGGGGTATTGTGTTGGCTGGAGTTAGTGCCAGATGGGAGCTGGGAGAGCCCGGGTTGCTCAGCCCCACGGCCTGTGCAGGTGGGTCACTGTCCCATCTCCTCAGCTGCAGAAAGCAGAACTGATTTGTATTCTCTTCCAATGCAGCAACTTCTGGATTAAAAGTGCTGTGTAAAAGGCTATTCAGCAGAGCTCTATAATTCATCTGGAAAGACTTTGAATTTCTGCCCATCTGCCCATTCTGCAGTATTGAGCTCAGCACACGTGGTAACACCTACCAAACATTTTGTTTCGACAGCCTACATTCATTCCAATCAAATAATGGGCTGGGGAGAGAAAGCCATTGAAATTCGGTCGGTGGAGACAGGACATTTGGACGGAGTATTTATGCACAAGAGAGCTCAAAGATTAAAGTTTCTATGTGAAAGAAATGATAAGGTAAGTCCACTGCAAAATCCGTGTCCGTGCTTTAAGGTAGAACCGATCGGTTTTAGACTTTAAGTCTAGTTTGTCTTGGGGTTAATGAGTAATTAAGCTCAAGGTCTTGTTTAATAAACGGTGCCCATAAATCCCATCCCAGTTAGTTTTCTTCAGTGGACGAAGATCTCACCCTGGCGTGGGAAGGTCAACAAATGCCTCTTCTGCTTCAAACTGAGGTCTCCACGGACTTAGCTTGAATTCCTCTCCAGTGTTGCATCTGACCATTGACTGTTGAGGCCACCAAATAAGCTCTGCAAAAGTTAAGAAATGGTAGCGCTAAGGTTGTGTAATAACCCTAATTTGAATGGGGGTGTAGAAACATTATGATGCATTTTCATTTTTGTGATCATGAAGTGTTTTCTCCACGGACCCCTATCTTCTTCTATAGACAGCACTGATTGATGCTGTTCTGCAGAGGCACCAGAGCCACGTGGTAAAGGCATTTGCATCATAAAGTTGCATGGCTGCATGGATGACCCCTGCCTTGGTGTGTTGCTGAAGTGTAAAGGTGCACAGGGGATGAGGGAAGGAGAATTATCTGGCAGAAAAGGGAAGTGTCCGTGGAAGGGATAGTTGAATGCTGAGAGCTGCTTTCAGCCCTGATGTCTGCCTTCCCTGTGGTATGGGGTTTCACCAAGATAAACCAAGACCATGCAGTAGGGCATTGTTTTGTGAGGAGCACAGGCACAAAACACATGCAGACACTGATTGCCCTGTCACCAGAGTAGGGTTTAATAACGTGCAATAAATAGGGTTGGAGGCTGCAATTGGTTTTATTTAGTTGGCCTGCCTGTTGAAGGGTTTTAAAGTGGGACTCTGCAGAAGCATTCCCTTAAATATCTGCACACGATGACTTATTTTTTAAGACTTCTGCTGTGATCCAATGATGGTGGACACAGAGGCACATTCTTCATAGAGGGGCCCAATACCTCTCTGTGCCTTGAAGGCATTGAAGGAAAGTTTGAGTTTTCCCCACTTTAGCCTTTGGAAGTCACTGAAATAATATAAAAAACTTCTGCAAAGAAAAGCCTTTCAATCTGAGGCAGTTAACCACTGTGCTGAGTGTTGACCCAAATGGTTAACGTTTAGCAAGACATAAATCACTGTAAGCAGCCGTATTAATGTTGCATAATAAATGATGCCGTGGCAGGAACGTGATAAACGAGGTATTTGTAGACTATTCCAAACCTTGCTCTCTGCCACAGTGATAGCAATGGAGGTGTTGTTACGCGCTCGCTATGAAGTGGTTGGGATTTGAGCTGTGATGTGTGGGCTCACAGGGCCGGATCCTTCCTGGGCTGGGTTGCTCCCACTTTGAGCCACTTCCCCGTGCTGAGCTCCGTGCCTCCATTCAGCTCCAACAGCCTTTCTGCCCAGATTGCCGCAGTCACCCGAGGAAAGGAGGTTTAGGCGGAGGAAGCTGCGCAGAGCGTGGCTTCCCTCGTCCGTGAGAGTTCATAAATCATTTCTGATCGTCACAAAAAATCATCAATATTCACCGAGGTTTTTTCCCCCGTCCCCAAACAGGTATTTTTCGCGTCGGTCAGATCCGGAGGAAGCAGCCAAGTGTTTTTCATGACCCTCAACAGAAACTCCATGATGAACTGGTAACAGAGGAGCCCTTGGCACTTACCTTCGTGGCATTATTTCTAATTTAAAGGACGTTAAACACGTGGACTAACACTGTAGAGGCAGATGCGGAGGGCCCTGAGGATCACCGCTCCCCACGCTCCCCTGCCGCCCCGGGGAGGGCTCGGCACGCGCCCCGCGCGCGGCTTGGGATAGGGAAACCACCTCCAGAGGTGTCCCGACTACGCTGTGTTATAGTGGGTTATGAGGTTTCTTTCTTTCTTTCTTTCTTTCTTTCTTTCTTTTTGTTTTTTTTTTTTTCTTCCCAATTTTTCTTTGTCCCCTACTTTGTAAGAACGGGGAAAGAAACCGTGTCAAAAAGTCTGTTTTTAATTCTGTCTGCCTGCTAGCATCAAATATATAGTATGTTGTAAAGTTACCAATTAAATCTGGTGAGAGACAGCACAATAAATGTACCTTTTATCTCTGTGATGAAGGCCATAACCGTATAGCTGGGTAATTTTAGAAATCTTTTGCCTTCACCAACATTTACATGTTGCTTTTGGCAGCAACGGCTTAACAGATTTTTAAAGAAGAGAAAAATAATAGGTTTTTTTCCCCTCTTTTGGGAAATGGATTTTAAATGGCTAAACTACTAGCCTTAGACTAATAAAAATCAGCTACCATTTTTGTCAAGTCTGTCAATCCATATTTCTATATGGATCTTCACATGATGCTGTGTCGTGATAGGGACAGCGGTGCCGTTTGCTGCCGCTCCGGATGCCGGCGGGAGAGGGCTGGGGATGGAGGGGGCCGGGGGGCCGCGGGCACCCATCCCACGGAGGGGCAGCTGGCATGGGGACAGGCGCGGAGCGAGCCGCCCGCCGTGCCGCCGATCGGGCTTGTAAAGAGCTTAACAATATATATGTGTGTGGTTCCTTCGGCCAAGGGTCTGAATCTATACTCATTTTCTGCCCCCCCCCCCGCCCCGCGCTCCCTACGAATTACCCAACATACAGTGAAAGACGACATCTGTGCCGAAATGTGTGTGTGTTTAGTTCGGGTTGAATCGTGTCCTTATAAACTCTGCTCAGTTGATTTTACGTTTCAGTGCGTATCTGGGGTTTTCTTTCTCAGTAGCTGCAAGCATGGCCGCTGTGGTATTGGGGTGTCGCATAACAAGGTCTGTGTTGCTGGTTTTAACCTACCTCGTTTTGTTTGGGTTTTTTTTTTCTTTGTTTTGTTCTGTTCTGTTTTCTTTTCGTTTTGTTCCGTTGTTTTGGTGTTGATCACAGCACTGTTACCTCCAGCGACATATAGAGAGCTTAACTGGCAATCTTGGTGTACTCAGTAACGATGGCTTTATTAAAAAATGATTAAATCAACAGGACTTGGTCAAACTCGAATCTTTATCCAGGACGAAAGCGTTGCTCACCGGGGATGGGATGGAATGGGGTGGGATGGGATGGGATGGGATGGGATGAGATGGGACGGGACGGGACGGGACGGGACGGGATGGGATGGGATGGGATGGGATGGGATGGGATGGGATGCCCACAGTGGTACCCACGTGGATGGGGCACAGCCCCTGGGGCAGCACCTCCCGCTGTCCCCAGCGCCCCTGCTCCCCCACAGCACAGCACGGCGACAGCCCTCAAACCGAACCCATTTGCCACCCACTCTGTGTACTTTCACTGGGGCTGCTACCTGAAACCGGAGCTCCTTATTAAATCACGTTGCAGGTGGATCACTCCTTCATTTCATTTTGTTCCCCCCTCGATGTGACTGGTTCAGAATACGCAGCTTGAAATGATTTTTTTTTTCAGTTGTGGGGTGTTGGGGTGCAGCGATGAAATAAAAGAGAATCGTTGTGTGTGAACACAAGGCACTTTGTGAATGTGTTTTTTAAAAGCACGGCCGCACAAACCGATCAGAAGGAACCAATAGGAACACCTCAGTCCCTGCCCTCACCCCACACCATTACCCATCACACTACCTCCCACCTTCCCCAGCCCAGGACTCAGGACCAGCCCTAACCTGTGCCGGGCAGCGCAGCCCCATCAGGACCCCATTCAACCCCATGGAAAGACAGCTGGGGTCACCGGGAGCCAAATATGTGCTCCAATTGCCCTGGGTGCATCACAGCCCTGGGTGCTGCTGGAAACCGGCTGCCCTGGGAACACCACCCTGCCCTTTTTTGGGTACATAAATGTCTTTCCTCGCCACCTACGCCCCGCTGGCATCCGGAAGGCTTTTCCTCACCCTAAGCAGGGATGTGGGAGGGGGCTCAGCCCGAGGGGTGGATGCACAGGCTGGGGCTGCATGAACGCAGTGAACCATTTACCTCGAGTTAAAGTTTTACCCTGAACCCAGCACAGTGATGAGCAGCCTTTGCCTCCTTATTTTTCCTTCTATGGAAAGCACCCTCGTTGCCCATGTGAAGGCTCCTGCTGGACAGCACCATGACTCACCGTAACCCATTGCAAGGCAGCAGCACCTGTTGGCATGTGGGGTTCCAAGCTGTGCCACGCAGGGTTTCAGCACAGAGCCGAGCAGGACCAGTTCAGACCAGATCCGCAGCACAGTGCAAAGTCCGACCTGTGGGACACAGCATCAGCAATACAGCAAGTGGGGCTGTGTGCTCACACCACCACGGGCTGCTCGGGGACAGTGGGGTAGTGGTGGTGCTCAGGGTCATTTGGCTGCGTTATGTCCCCATGTATGCATACAGCACTGTCTGAGCGCTCTGAATGCACGCACGTGGGTGTGCGCAGGCATCGCAGTGAGGGCTGCAGCTACGTACATGCAGACACCGGGATACATCTGCATCCGTGTACGTTTGCTGCTCACAAATAGATTTTAAAGCAGGTGCCAAGTGATATATAAATAAAACACGTACTAATTTCCTAGCATCTCTGTTGCATGTGCTGGAAAGGTTTCCTTTTGCTAAAATTCAGCAAGTTTTGTGATGCAGTCAATAAACCCAATGCAGAAGCCAGCACAGGTGCTGAACTCCTGCGTGCGGCTGCATCCCCTGCTCCCTAGCGTGGCACAGTGCCATAGGACAGCCCAAACTCAGTCGACCACTGCACTGCCCACATCCCCTCTCTGCCCTCAGAGAGTCCCCGTTCTTCTATTCGTCCCCCCCAAAATGCATGGGTTGGGTCTGAGCTGAGAGCTGCCGGCAGGACGGGTTTCTCATTAACTCCAGAGGTGATATAGTCCCATCTCCTGCAGCACAGACACTTCTGCTGCTCCTGGTGTCCCTTCTGCAGAAAGCAGGAGCAGCTCAGCACGGTGTCGGGAGGAGGATGGACGGGAAAAGCAAAATGCAGGCGGAGAAGGTAACTGCTGGTGGTGGTGGGCAATGGGGTTTGGAGGGAGAGCAGCACCCAGGGTTGGTGGTTGCTGCATGCCAACACTGCGACCAGCAAAATTACTCCTCTTAATTCACTGCTCTGTGATGTCTGTGTACAGAGCTGGGGCAGAGGGGTCGGGGGGCTATTTTTTAAGATCTTTGTCACCTCAGAGGATAATTTCAACTGTGGTGGAGTGAAAAAAGTACTCTCACCAGCACTGCTGAAAGCCAGCAGCTTGGTGTGTCCTCCCAGCTGCACTGAGGGGTGCTGCTGGGGCACTGCGGGGCATGGGTCTGTCCCAGGGCTGCGTCCTTCCCAGCTGGGGCTGAGGCTGTGCTCTGCTCCCTCCCAGCACCTCACAGGAACGTTGGTCCTCTCCGTCTTCACCGCGGTGCTGGGCTTCTTCCAGTACGGTTACAGCCTGGGTGTCATCAACGCCCCGCAGAAGGTACGTGCCCAGCGGGGTCCTGGGGAGGAAAATCCCCACAGCAGAGCCCGAGGGTGGCTGTAGCTCTGAGCTGATGGCATTTTCCTCTTTGCCTGCTGCAGGTGATAGAAGCACACTATGGGCGCATGCTGGGTGCCATCCCCATGGTGAGGCACGCCACCAACACCTCCAGGGACAATGCTACAATCACTGTCACCATCCCAGGCACAGAGGCATGGGGCAGCTCCGAGGGGACGCTCGCACCCTCAGCTGGCTTTGAGGACCCCACTGTGTCCCCTCACATCCTCACCATGTATTGGTCCCTCTCCGTCTCCATGTTTGCTGTTGGAGGCATGGTCTCCTCCTTCACCGTGGGCTGGATCGGCGACCGGCTGGGGAGGTGAGCAGCTGCCTCTGGCTCCAATTGAGCAAAAGGCATCGCCCAACCCAAACTGTCACTGCACACTCGCTATAAGTCTCTTCTTTGTGCTCTAAACAATTGAGGTTTTCAGCATAATTTAGTTGGGCAGATCTCCGTGGGGTTGGAGGGCTGGGAGGGACCAGATTCGTTTCCCCCGGTATTTACGGCTTTACGCAGAGCCCGGAGCTGCAATTCAGCACCTGCCCTCCCCGCTCCCATGCGCTCTCCAGGCATGTGAGTCCCCGTCCTCCAACTCCTCTCCATGGATTTCAAATTCATAGGAGCATAGAATCATTAAGGTCAGAGAAGACCTATGAGGATCTTCAAGTCCAGACGTAGTACATTGCATTAGCACAGTGTAAGCCTTTACGCCTGAATTTTCTCCAAAAGGTTCTTCTTTCTTGTAGAAATACCATTTGTGTCATTTTGCCTAATTCAACAACAACAACAAAAAAATATCAGACCTCCAAAACAGTGCTCCAAACATCACAGAGGTCTGGCTTATTAAAATCCTAAATTACAGATGGGGTGTTTTATTTCAGTGCTCAGCCCTCAACCAAGAAGCCACTGAGCAACCCTTACAGACACTCCAGTCCCATCCTTTCCATGACAAAAAAGAGGGCATTTCAGCAGCATTTGCCATCTGCTGTAAGCCCTGGTTTCCCTGCACCCCGCTGATATTTCTGCTGCCCTGCAGGGTGAAAGCCATGCTGGTGGTCAATGTCCTCTCCATCGCTGGCAACCTCCTCATGGGGCTGGCCAAGATGGGGCCATCACACATCCTCATCATCGCTGGGCGGGCGATCACGGGGCTGTACTGCGGTGAGTGCCAGCGGGGCGGGTGCTGTGACAGTGAAGGTTACTCAATTTCTGCAATATTTAATTGTTTTTAGCTCGTAACGGGTTTCTCCTCCATGCTCATTCTTCTCAATCCAGGATCTTCTGCAGGGGTATTGGGGTCAGCTCCATCATAAAGTCAATTATGCTAGAAGGGAGCTGGACCCTCCTCCTGGGCAGTGCCTCAGACTTCAGGCGCAGTCTTGGTGGTGACTGTCCCACATGTGTGCTGTTAGTTGTGCTGTGTAACAGGTTCCCAAGACAACAGCACTATCTACACCCAGACTGCAGATAGTACAGCAGTACACTGCAGGCAGTGAGGAAAAGATAGCAGGCAGATAATGTAGAATTACATTGGAATTAGCTTAGAAATACCATATGTTATTGCTGTTACTGGTGCGCTCTGATGAGTCAAGGAAAGCCTGAAGAAAGCTCTTTGCTCTGTGATAACTGCTCCATGCTGGGCTGTGTCTGTGCATGTGCACCTGAGCAGCCCTGCAAGGCACTGGGCTGGATGGAATGTGGGGTGTGGGTATGGGATATGTGATATGTGGTGTGGGATGCGGGGTGTGGGATGGAGGATGTAGGGTGCTGGATGCGGTATATGAAATGACAGATGCAGGATGCTGGATGTGGGATTCAGGCTCCATCCTCCTTTCCAGTTTGGGGAAAGGTGTCTGCTGCTCTCAGAGGGGTGATGCTCATGTGCTCTGTGCAGGGCTCTCCTCCGGCCTCGTGCCCATGTATGTGAGTGAGGTCTCTCCCACTGCCCTCCGAGGAGCGCTGGGGACGCTGCACCAGCTGGCTATCGTCACAGGCATCCTCATCAGCCAGGTACGAAGGGAAAGCCACAGAACCAGGGAGAGCATGACAGATATCAGGGGATACATGGGGAAACCTTAGAGAAATTCTTCACATTCCATTCCAAAACTGAAGGAGGATTTGCCCTAATGGGGTTAAACTCCAGCCCTGGGTCAGAGGTGTGAAACATCCCAAGGTCTTCTGACCACCCATGTGAGATTTTGGTAGAGATCTGGTCAGAGCCAGACTGGATGATGAGCATGAGATACTCACTATCTAAACAGGGCTCTGTCAGAGGGGTAGGGAGCAGGGAGTGCTGTGCACTGTGTTGGGTGTCCCCCCAAGTGACAGACTGGCACATCCATGTACTGCAACCGACACATCCAGAAAATGATGTAACCATGAGTTCACCTCATGTGATGTAGCCAAAAGACTGCATCTTCTTGCTCTTTCCTGAAAAAAAAAAAAAAAAGAATGGGAAAAAGGTGGCAAGGTCCTGCTTGTTGTGCTGGGGTTACAAAAACACTGCAAATAGTGCAAAGAAAAATGCTGCCCACGCATCATTTGGAAATCTCTGACTGCTTTCCAACATGCCTCCACAATTGCAGGTCCTGGGTCTGGACTTCCTCCTTGGCAACGACGAGCTGTGGCCGCTGCTGCTCGGGCTGTCCGGGGTGGCTGCTCTGCTGCAGTTCTTCCTGCTGCTGCTGTGCCCCGAGAGCCCCCGCTATCTCTACATCAAGCTGGGGAAGGTGGAGGAGGCCAAAAAGAGTAAGAGAAATTCTGGGTTCACCTGGCTGTTCTTACACCACCAGTAGTGTTACCTACTAGTGTACCTCCATTTTGGCCAGGCAGAGTTTCCTCGTTAATCTGATACAATAAAAAAAAAATGTTGTACTTTCTCTTAAGGTTTGAAGAGGCTCAGAGGAAACTGTGACCCGATGAAAGAGATTGCTGAGATGGAGAAGGAAAAGCAAGAAGCTGCGAGTGAAAAGAGAGTGTCCATCGGGCAGCTGTTCAGCTCCTCCAAGTACCGGCAGGCGGTGATCGTGGCACTGATGGTTCAGATATCGCAGCAGTTCTCAGGCATCAATGCGGTGAGACTCCCAAAAATGTTACAGAAATCCACACTGTCCTCCTGTCCTTCACTTCCACAAGGCAGAAACTGCCTTATTCTTTGAGAGAAGGGAGACATCTCAATATAACAATATCCAAGAAGCTCTTCAAACCTCAGTCCTATCACAGTATTTGTTTCCAACGTGCAGTGCTGGCAGTCCAACTTTGGAGATTAAACATGGGGCTGCACGGAGAACTTTCAAAAGTGAAAATGCAATATTTCAGGAGGGAAATTTAAATAGGATCTTTAACTCCCTTGGGTTCTTTTGAAAGGTTCGGCTTTAATTACTATAATAAATACTTAAAAAGTTGAAAGATTAATCACAATTAAATAACTTCAAAGGTCAGCCAAGCAGGAGAAATCCTTCCTTCAAGAGAACAGAAGGTTACAGCAGCCCTGTTACCTAATCCTTCATCCTACTGCATTTTGATAGATCTTTTACTACTCTACAAACATTTTCGAGAGAGCCGGTGTTGGACAACCAGTTTATGCAACCATTGGCGTTGGAGTGGTGAACACAGTCTTCACGGTTATCTCCGTAAGTAAATATTTCTGCCCTAGATTCCCAAAATGAGAGAGCTGAGATTTGATTTTGAAACTCAACTTTATGCTGGAGCTGGGGGTCATGGTTCTGCAGAGCTGCTTGTGCATCCTTCCCTGGGCACCCCCTCCTCTGGAAAGTCCTTGCTGTCAGACAGCAGTGCTCAGTGCCTTCTGAGTGACAGCTGCATCACCTTGCTTAGGGAAGCTCAGGTAGATCAGCACTGACCCCAGCCAAAAGTTACCTTTGAGACTGTGATTCCATAGGTCCAATCTGCCCCAGGGGCAGACAGCTCACAAATTCCTTATCTTCGGTTCTTTCAGATTTTCCTCTGCATGCACACAGTGCCTGCATGATCGCTATCCAAAGGCTACTCCATAGCAATAAATGAACAGTGCACTTTTCCTCCTCAGATCTATGCATTGCTCTGCAGCAATAAAGGGGTGGTTCCAGCTTCCCCAGCCTCTCCATCCGTGACTCTCTCATTAATCCAATTCTAATCAGGAGACTTTTTTTTTTTTTTTTTTTTTATGTGGTTATTACTATAAGAAGAGCAGGAAATGCCAAGCATGACCACCTCCCTCATATCTTTGGAGCGCATTAGGGAGTGAAGGACTTTTGTCCACAAGGAAGCGGGACTAGACGCAATGCAGAAATACGGGTCTTAGTCCATCCTATGGGGGTAGGAGGCCTTGGGGTGAAATTTCCTTAGAGAAAGTCCACTGCAGGTCCCGTGCAGAGGAGAAGCCACGAGTGTTCATTGTGAAACGAGGCACAGAGGCTGTGCCACTGGAGGAGGTCTGCCTCCAGCTCAGATGGTCTCCTGTAGTCCCACATCTACCCTGGGGATGTTTGCTCTCTTGGCCATCAACACTTAAAGAGTTACCCACAACTGTCAATGAATGACAGACCCTGACTAAAAGGCAGAATAACGGACAGACAGACCGATCTTGGCAAAGGGAGAGAGGAGGCGGAGGCTCTGCAGCTCCATGAGTCAGTAGGATGACCTGTCTCCAGAATAGAGACCATCTCCTGGAAGTGCAAATCACTGGCCGTAATTACAGAAAAAGGAGATATCTGAGGTTGAGTGAATGGCCACAAGCATCCTTTAAAGTGGAAGGGAAGAAACAGGCAGCCTCAGAGGCTGATGTAGGGTATCTTAAAGCAAGTCATGTTTGTTGCCATCTGGAGCTACCTCCATCTCCTTGTTGGGTGAAGCGGTTGGTACAGATACAAATGTCAAAAGCTGGGTGAGATGACCAGAGTCCAAAAAGTTGAGTGTTGTGGCTACCAGCTAAGCAGAAGGAATCTGGGAACTGCCAGGGAAGAACTTCTGACTCCAGTTGCCACACAGGCAAGCTGCAGTGGTCTCGACCACATGAGCTAAAAGAGTAGGTGTGAGATGTGAGGTGCGGTGGTGGTAATGAGCTGTTTGCTGCGAACAGACCTGATTGACCCTTGTAAGAGCAGGGATGCTAGGGACTGATCATGCATGTGTTTCTGCAGGTCTTCCTGGTGGAGAAGGCAGGCAGGCGCTCGCTGTTCCTGGCTGGTCTGATGGGCATGTTAATCAGTGCTGTGGCCATGACGGTTGGACTTGTGCTCCTGGTAAGGCTTCATCTCCACTTTTTCTCTGTATTTTGCAAATGAGAAGAGATAGCATTCCTCAAGGTGAAAGCTTTGCATGTTCATCTTCATCTCATACTGGTTTGGAAAATACTTGTCCCTACAAGGGACAAAATGGCAATTGCTGGAGCTGTTTTTTGTCATGTAGCGCCTGGGGACATTGCACTCTTTGTGTCCTGCATGTGCAGCCCCTACTTGTCTGAATAACGAGTGATTTCCGAAAAAGAAACTTAATTAATTAGCAGTAATCAATGAGAATCGTGTCAAAACCTTAATACCAAGTGCATCCTCTTGCAGAGCCAGTTCGCCTGGATGAGTTATGTCAGCATGGTCGCCATCTTCCTCTTCGTTATATTCTTCGAAGTTGGGCCTGGGCCCATCCCCTGGTTCATTGTAGCTGAGCTGTTCAGCCAAGGCCCACGTCCTGCCGCCATCGCCGTTGCCGGCTTCTGCAACTGGGCCTGCAACTTCATTGTGGGGATGTGCTTCCAGTACATCGCGGTAAGAAACCTCCCTAAAACAGTACCAACATGAGGCGGGTGAGGTCCCCAAAGCAGAATAGCAGGACGTGCACACGTCCCCCAAGGGGACATCTTGGATCTCCAAGGCTATGCAGGCAGGGGTGATGATACGCCATGCTGTGGTCTGATGGCTGTGCCCTGCTCTCATTGCCCCACTGCAGGATCTGTGCGGACCGTATGTGTTCGTTGTCTTCGCCGTCCTCCTCCTGGTCTTCTTCCTGTTTGCATACCTCAAAGTACCCGAGACGAAGGGGAAGTCATTTGAGGAGATCGCAGCTGCATTCCGCCGCAAGAAGCTCCCAGCCAAATCCATGACAGAGCTGGAAGACCTGCGTGGCGGCGAGGAGGCATAGGCATGGCCACACACACACAGGAAGGAGGGATGCAGAAGGAAACGTTAGGCAAAAGTCTCATCTCACAAACACCTTGCAGGTGCCAGCCCATGAGGACACATCAACTGCGGGACTTCTGAGCGCTGCCTGCACCATCCAGCCACAGGTGCCAAGCTGGCATTTTGCTCTGAAACTGCTGGTACAGCTGAGCTGCAGGAAGAGCCAAGGAAAGAATGGGAGTAATATCGTACATGTGTGCCTCTGTGTCCCGCTGCACTGTGGCAGGATGATCTTACTAGCTGGCAAAGCGTTATATGAAACAGGAGCATCACTCAGCTGGAACGAAGGAAAAAGGGGTTGGGTGATGCTGAAACCTCATGCTTTCACCTCTTCTTCTCATGCTTGCTGCCTCTTCCTGCTGAGTGATCCGATGCCTTGAGAAAACATCTGCTAGTGCAGCTGTGTTAGCAGCACACCACACAGATCACAGATCCACAAAATGGTTTGGGTTGGAAGGGACCATAACGTCCATCCAGTCCCATAGGCAGGGATACCTCCCATTGGATCAGGTTTAAAGCCCCATCCAACCTGGCCTTGAACGCCTCCGGAGATGGAGCATCCACAGCTTCTCGGGCAGCCTGTGCCAGGGCCTCATCACCAGGTGGAGTCTCACAAGAGCAGAGGGGGCGCTCACCTCCCTTGTCCTGCTGGTCACACTTCTTTTGATGCAGCCCAGGGTACAGTTGACTTTCTGAGCTATAAGTGCACATCGCCAGCTCATAGTCACGCTTTTTTCATCCAGCCAAGTGTTTTCCCTCAGGGCTGCCCTCCATTCAGTCATTACCCAGGCTGTATTCATGCCTGGGATTGCCCTGAGCCAGGCACAGGACCTTGCATTTGGTCTTGTTGAACCTTATGAGGTTTGCATGTGCCCACCTCTCAAGCCTGTCCAGCATTTTTCAGTGTTTTTCAGAGAAACTAAGAAACACTGTCTGGGTTGATATGTGTGGCTGCAGACTATTTCTCTCCTCTTTCTTGGTAGGAAGCTGTTCCTGTTTTCTCTCTCCCACTGCCAGGTCGCCTCCCCTCGCTGCCCTCTGTCTTTTTGTACAGTGCTTTTATCAACTGTAACAATTAATGATTTTATTACTTGAGCTTTTAAGGTTTGTATATTCCTTGCTGTGAAACAAGGCTTTCTAGCAAGCTTCTCAGGATAGAGACCCACTATTTATTTAGGAAGACACATCAGTGCTGCTCACAGTGAGCTCACAGCGACGACAACCACTGCGGTGGCTGAGATGGGGATGTTCATGCTCCCTTCTTTGGGCCTGAACTTCCTTCCCATGCAGACTTTGCAAATTTTTGGCTCTTTCCAAGCGGCTGGAAGTGCAGGAACAAGGTTCACCAGGACCAGCATTGGGCCCACATGTTCAGTGGAGAAGATTTCACCATTCCCTGGAATGCCTGCAATAACAGCAATGTTATCTCTGTCTGCTACATAAAGGTGACCACGAACAACATCTGCAGCGTGTGTTGTGCTGTTGTCTCTTCCCCTCTGTACATCTCAGACACCGGTCCACCTCCAGATGGAAGGGACTTCTTCCAGCAGGGCACATTTGCTCTGTGGGTGGCATTTGCTGTGCAGCTGCAAAACATCTCTGCTGGCATGCAGCTGAGCTTCGTGCAGATGCCTGAGCAGCATCAGTCAGTGGCGCTTTCAGGAGGGACTGCATTCAAAATGAATAACGCGGCAGTGAGGTATCATTTGTTCAGCAACACACGGAGCCAGGCAGCCTTTGTTTTCCTCTGTGTTACCAAATAAATGACAACTAAAAGCCTGAATTGCTGGTTGTAATGTAGCACATGCATCAGTTTAACAAAGCACGCTGCCATCGGTGTATTCCTGAACTTCACCGTGGGTTCAGAGCCATTTGGGCAATACGACTGTTAAAATGATTAATAGCAGAAAGATATCTGCCCCTTGTGTGCTTTTCCACAGCCTGTTGCCAGCACAGTGGGACTCCTGAGAGCTAACGGGTTGCTCCCCTTGCTTGGTCACTGCTGAGTTGAGCCTTTGCGCTTTTTACTAGTATTCTTTTACCTGCATCATCCCCTACAGATGACATACTGCTTATCCTGGAATGTTTCCAATTGATTCTGCTAGGGGCTGCTGTGGGGAAGGCTGCAGGGAGAGGATGGCAGGGCTGGGAGCTGCGCGGTGCTTCGGCAACCCCTGCCCTCACCGTGCTGCTGGGAGGGATGGAGCTGACACGCCGGGCTGAGCTATCACAGTGTACTTTTACCGAGCATGGGGATGCAGCAAAGGGTCACAAGGGTTGGTCAGATCTGCAGGTACGTTTACGTCTGCCTTGTCCCATCAGGCTGGCAATTAGCACGTTATCTGCTCTCGTCACACGCCAGTTCCAGCTGAAACTTGTTCTTACATGACACAGCTTGTTCAATCATTATTTTTATCTGCGTTACAGTTTTGTTAAGTTGCTAATCATTAAGGTTTAAAAGACCGAGTCATACTTATTAGCTAAATGGTCGTTGCACTTTAGTTAACATGCAAAATATGTCCCCGTACCGCGGTTAGCTAATAACGCAATATAATTAATAGCCCCTGAGAAAGCATCTTGTCAGCAAGAGCTTCGACGGTGTTCTCCTAATGTAATGAGCTGACAGCCATTAAGACTTTGCTGTTGTGTCAGATAAATGGCGCGCAGTATCTAGGTTCCCACACTCCAGGAGTAATCTCAAAATTAGTTTGACTTTCCTAATCCAATAAACTCGGGACATTTGGCTCCATTAACACCTTCCACGCTCATTTATCACCCATTCTTCTGCCTCGCTTCAACTTGTTTTCCATCGCGGAGAAGAGGTGCCCTCCCTCTCCCGACTCAAACAGCTGATGAGGACGGAGCTGAAGCGCCGCACGCGCGGGGACCAACGCCGCAGGGTCTGACGGTGCTCTGTGTCCTTATCGTCCACCGAAACCCACAGGGGCCGAGGACTTGCAAGGCAGGGCAGCAGCTCGGGGGCCAGAAGCAAGGCTCCCCGCGGGGCACGCGTTCTGCCATTCGCGTGGCATCAGCATGGGAGGAGTGAACAGCGGAGTTGCAACGGGAAAGCCCTCCTCCCGGTGCGAGTTCCAGCTGGTTCCAGCTGGCTCAGCGTCCGTGGCGCTGTCGCAAAGCTTGCTTCATACCCGCAGTGTGTGCCCAGGGTGGTTCTGACAGCGGGGCACACACCTCGCCCAGTCACATCTGGGCAGCCAGGCAGAGCACACGAGTCGAGAGCGACCGGGAAGCGGGGAGAGGCAGCGCGGAGGGAGCTGAAAGCATCGCGGGACACGCAGCCCCCAGTCGTTGTAGGGACATCCCACAGTGCCGTTCTCAAACACGGGACGAGCCTCTGCGTGGCAGCGCTCGAGCAGCGCGTGGAGCACAGCGCGGTGCCCACGGGAAGGTCACAGCAAAGGCTTTTCCGTCCGGTTCAGGCTGCACAGAGACCGCATGCGGGAACACGGAGGTCTGCCGAGCCCAGCACTGCCCCGTGCGGGATCGATGTGCCGGGCGAGCAGTGCCTCCCGCGTTGCGCTGAGTTTGCAGGCAGCAAGGCTGCGCGTTTGCCCCAGAGTATCTGTTCGCTGCTGCTTTTAACCTTCCTGCCGCGGTGCGGGCTCGGAAGAGCTGGCAGCTCTCTCGTGAAGCACTTCATCATAAGCCAAGATGCCCTAAAGCACGTGCAACTCGTCGCACACGTCTCGGTAAGCAAACGCCGCGCGTGGACGAACACTTAACGGAACGACGCAGGCACGGCTTATCAGCCGGCACAGAAGCGAACGGGGCAGCCCGCCGGCTCCGCCCGCGCCTCTCCGCGCTCCCCAGCCGTGCGCGGTGCTCCGAGCCCGCAGCGCCCCCCTCAGGCCCGGCGGAGCGGGCGCTCCGATCCGCGCCGAGGGCGCCTCCACGCGGCCGAGCTCCGCGCCTGGCGCAGGTTGAGCCGCGCCGCGCTCCGTAGCGCCCCGCACGTGGCCGGCCGAGGGCCGAGGGGCGGGGCGGGACGAGGCGGGACGGACCAATCGGCGCGGAGGAAGCGAGCGGAAGCGGGGGGGCGGGGCGCGGGGCGTGGTGCGCGCGCTGCCCGCCGCCCGCCGCCCCTTCCCGCCGGCCGCCGCAGTGGTCGGGCGCGTGTGCGCGGCGCCGTGCCCCCGCCCGCCCTCCCGGCCGCCCCTCGGCCACCCCGCCGCGCTCTGCAGGTAAGAGGGGCCGCCGGAACGCCCCCCCTCCCCCTTTTCCCGCTGCCGTCCGCTCCGGGCCTGGTGCTAACGGCCCCGAGGGCGGTTGGGCCGCGGCGCTGAGGGCCCCGAGGGCGGGCACGTGGCGGCGGAGCGCGGCTCTCCGGCACCGGGCGGGGGGGGGGAAGCGGGGAGGCCCCGCGCTCGGACCGACGCCGTGCGTTCCCCGCAGCCCCGCAGCCGCCGCCATGGCCGACGAGTTGGACTTCACGACGGGCGACGCCGGCGCCTCGTCCACCTATCCCATGCAGTGCTCGGCGCTGCGTAAGAACGGCTTCGTGGTACTGAAGGGGCGCCCGTGTAAGATCGTGGAGATGTCCACCTCCAAGACGGGAAAGCACGGCCACGCCAAGGTGAGCGGCAGCGCCGCGTGTCCTCCGCCCCGAGCGGGGGTGGGGAGGGCCGGGGGGCAGGGCAGGGCCGGGCCGGGGGCTCTCCCAGCCGCGGATTGTCGGAAGGATTACGCGGCGGCGGTGATAAAGCGTGCGGTGGCGGGCAGGGTAAGTTCTGGAAGGGGCTGATGAAATCCCCAGGGCGTGGTTGGACCGCGCCGGCTGCCCCAGCGACGCTCCCCGGGACGCAGCGTGGTGCTGCCCCAGCAGTTGGCTCTGCAGCTGTCCGGGGCTGCGCTCCGTTCGCTCATCCCGTGAGACTGATCTACAAACGTGGGCTCGTTTGAGTCTTAAGTTCTGCCAGCCTCACGTGAGACGTGTGAAGCATTTAGCGTTTGTCCGAGCTAGAGGCTGCCAGGCCTGTGCTGTTGTTTTTCTGTTCTCTTTGCACTTCATGGCTTTTTTTTTTTTTTTTTCCAGACTTGAATAGTATTCCTAAATGCTGAAGCAGTTGTAAGAGTGAAGGGAGCTGAGTAGGGTAGGCTGTAAACTGCTGCTCTTGGGCAGCTGCTGCAGGCATCAGGAGAGGTGGGAGCTGCTTTCATCTCAGCACGTGGCCGCTTCCGTTCCCCTTACCCTTCCTGTTGTCATCGGCACTGTTCTGTTTCACACAACAGCTGGAACGTGAAATAAATGTCCTGTGAACAGTCACATACCAAAAGTCAACCATATTGAGCTTTACCTTGCGTTGGAAAGCGATGGAAGATGAGGACTGTAGCTTTCACTCATTTCTTATAGTGGGTGATCTGAAATGTGAAAGGATACGTGAGGGGCCTTCTCTCAGGGCTTGGGCTGCTCTCACACAGCAAGCAAAGGATGTGAGGAGAATCTCATCTCACGTGTAGCTCTTAAAGGACAAGAAGCCCCATATGGGACCCGTAGTACTGACTTCAGTGGCATTTGGCTTCAGGGGATGGACGGTAACTGATGTTCTTTTTCCTTGTAGGTCCACCTGGTTGGTATTGATATCTTCAACGGGAAAAAATACGAAGATATTTGCCCATCAACTCATAACATGGATGTCCCAAATATAAAGAGGAACGACTACCAGGTGAGTTAATGTTATCTTTCCACACTTGCATGAATCTAAAACTCCTCACACTACAAGTAAGCTGTTTTTTACTACAAGACTGCTTGTCAATGAATAAAGTACTGTTGCCCTCAGAGAAGTGAGGGTTTGGCAGACTTGCCTGTCTCGATGTGGCATTGCTGAACCAGAAGCATTTACTCAACTGTTAAAATTGTCAGAATTGTCTGGATAGAAATCTGCTCAGTGTGCCACCAACCTCACAAGGCACATTAAGTTAGGTTCTTAACTGTGTTACAAACGTAGTACTAAAGAATTAGTGTAACAGCTAACTGTGCTTTCTGCTTGTCTTCTCTTGCTGCCTACTAGTGATACTGATGTTAAACTTCCTAAAAATGAACTCCTCTTCACAGCTGATAGGGATTCAGGATGGGTACCTCTCCCTGCTGACAGAAAGTGGCGAAGTTCGTGAGGATCTAAAGCTGCCAGAAGGTGATCTGGGAAAAGAAATAGAAGGAAAGTTCAATGCCAATGAAGATGTGCAGGTAAGAACAGAGTAAAGCAGACAAGAAGAGAGATGTTTAATTGTCCCTGCCTGACATCAGAGTAAATGTTCTTCATCGTGTAGTTATTTGTATTATTCCATGAAGAGAGGGTTAGAAACTTGGGAATTGGTTCTTTGGCAAGTATGATGTCTGTGTTGGGGCATGCAATATAGCACTGAAGCCTGGCTCTGTTGACAATGAAGTGATATGAGTCTCAGATATGTCAGGAGAAATCCTAATGGTGCTATCTGCTTAGTGTAGTAGATTGGAGCTTCCACTCTTTCTTGTGTGGAGCTTTGTGATGTAATCTGAGCTGTGGAAAAGCTGAAAACAAGTCTTGAGATGCCACTGTCTTGCAGCATGAAGTGTGATTGCCTGTAACTTCTAGGAGCAGCTCCTCTGCGGAGGGTTGGAACTAACCTATGTGCCTTTTCTTTCAGATATCCGTCATAAGTGCAATGAATGAAGAATGTGCTGTAGCCATAAAGCCTTGCAAATAAAGAGGATCGCCAGGCACGGGCAACTGCTCAGGTCTGGATAAACCACAGATCTTTAAATTTGGTTCTGATTGTCACCAAAGCTCTGGCCTTCACAAGCAACCTCATTTCTTTTTTGAATTGTTACAAAGCAGTGCTGGATTCTGGATTAGTGTTGCAGGCTAACTGGCAGTTTTCAAAATCACTGAGATTTTAATTCCTTAATTGTAACTATTTTAACATTCCTGTGGGTTTCAGCTATGGATCTGAGAAACCGTTCAGGTGTTACTAGTGGATATATTTTTTATTTGCTTGAGCAAAACAGTGTTTGTCTGTATGAACAGACAAAATACAGTATTCAGGGGCTTTTAGATAAGCTAGTAGGTATCTAGGATTATAAAGTGACCTAGAGCACAAATAGTATTTTTCTTGACATGTTTAGATAGAACTGACAATAAAAGTAGCTTTTTTTTTTTTTTAAAGCTTAAATATTTTGTGGATTGGGACTCTTGCAGAACTGTAGGTACCAATCACAAATTTTAGACCAAGAAACTCAAGTGATCAAAAATGCCAGCTGGCTTGAGCAAGCCCCAGTGGCCATGTGCAACTTAACTGTATTACCTCTGTATTCTTTTTTGCCAACTTGTTGGCTTATTGTAACGTTAAAATGGTGTCAAAGCCTACCTGTGGTTTAGGCAGGCAGTTGAGTTTTGAGTAGATGAGACATAGATAGGTCAAGGTGAGAATGGATGCTAAAGCTATAGACTTTCACTCGAGGCCTTTGTCAGACTTAAAGGAAAAAAAAAAAAGAAAAAAAAAACACAGTTCAATTGCTTTCCTTTGTTATATTTATCTTAAACTATAAAAGGGTGACAAACTCCGCGGGAATCTGTTGCAGTGCTTCCAGCTTTAGGTTTCAATCTTCAGGTTCAGACCATATTTTTGTAGCACAATGACCACGTGGTTTTTCAAAAAGTGGGACAAATTGTAGCATTGAGCCTAAACTAAATGCATGTGTGGATTGTTGTGTTGTTTTTTTTTTTTTAATAGAACAATTGTCTTTTCCAAATACAGACTTGACAAACAATTCTGAACAACCATGGCTTCACTATAAAAATAACTAGAGAGTTGAAAAAGTTAGCTCCTATCCACAGGAGTTTGGAGTCATTGAAACACACATGCACGCCTCTAACTATTTAGTAGCTTAATGGTCAAACACAAAGCTTTACAGAGCTAGTCATGGAAGGATACCTAGCTTACTCTTGTTTATAGCACTCAACTAGAATTCAGATACTTAATGACTCTTCATAGGTGGGAAACTTCTTAGCCCATGGCTCAATCTCTCCTCACAGCGGGTAAACCATTTCATGGACTTGCCTTAAGCTTCAGCAGCTGTCGGCTGATGTAGGACAACTTGTGAACACCTGGTGTGCTGCATTAGGCAACCTGCACAA
The DNA here is from genome assembly GCF_016699485.2 of Gallus gallus. Lineage (NCBI taxonomy): Eukaryota > Metazoa > Chordata > Aves > Galliformes > Phasianidae > Gallus > Gallus gallus. The sequence continues at coordinate 19,423,247 of NC_052540.1, forward strand.
TTCGAACTGTTGGCAGCGAGAGTCAGACTTAACACTGCTGCTTACTGCTTAAAGTGTTTCCATCTTGTACTCTCTAATCCCAAAAGGGCTCATGGCAACTATCCTGATCTGCCCTTGTACATACTGTGGTAGGGCTTAGCAAATCTTGGAAGTCTAACACAGGGGGCAAAAGCATGTGTTCTTCATAGACTTCTCGTGATGGAGAGCAGTACAAGGAAGGTAAAGACAGCAATAAATATACTCTGGTAATAAAGCACAGTTACCTGGGACAGCTGGCAGAAGGAGGATACTGCTGCATGCTCTTACCTAGTACAGTGCACGTTGCAGGTGAGCTCTCTGAATAGCTCCTGGACTGAAATGACAGAGCTTTTCTAAAAGCTGTAGAGCCAAGCTATTGAAATGCTTCAGAAAGGTTTTTAAGGGCGTGCTAAAAGTAGAAGCAGCTCTGCACTGTGTCCTTTCCTGCCTCTCCATACTGATACTTTAGGGACAGGCTTTGTTGGGGTTAAAGGTGACTGAAACCATTGATCATAGTCTTAACAGCAGGCTGATCTGTGTGATCGGCTGCCTAATGGGGAGTCATTATTATGAATGCTTTCTAAAATGCTTGAAATGTACAAGACATGGATTTGTTGTTCTGGTAGGGTTTCAGTCTGCTTTCAGGTGCCTGTCAGCCCCCCCCAGGCCCTTGCTGGAAAACAGGTGTTTGATGCCACTGGCCCACAGTCTAAGTATTTACTTAGAGTGAGTATTTACTTAGACTGTAAGTTCTCTAGGACTGGGGCTGTTTTCCATCCTGTTTCTACAAGTGGGATCCTGGCCTGACTGGAGTGTTCAGGTACTAAGGCAATCTAAAGATCAAGATTTTATGACCTCCAGCTTGCTGGAAGAACCCTCCTTGGGGCTTAAGGATGTCCTGTTGCAACCTTCAGTTCTGCAAGACCTAAATGATTCAGTACTTCAATATAGATTTGTTCTTATATACTTAGTTGTCTTTTGTGAAGCACTTCGAACACAACGGAAGTGCATAGCATTGCCTTGTCATGCATGAAGTTTCCCATAGATAATAATACATAAGCATGAGTCTTAAGCATAATCTCCAAGTTTTAGTAAGGTTGAAAGTTGCTTCTAAATTAGAACAAGTCTTTGAGACTCTTTTTCCAAGGTAAGATGTTTCAGTCTGCTGTCAGAATAATTTGCAGCAACTTTGTGATCAGTAGTCCATAGAGATGCATATTTTAAAGATCTCTAAGCAAATGCTTAGGAAAATTCCTATTTCGTATCTTTGCTTTCAAACGAACATCATCCAACTACTTGTTTTGTAGTATTGTCTTTAACACTCTAAAACAAATTGTATCGAAATAGAAAACTAAGCTTCTGATAGCTCATGCAATTGCTTAAAATAAAGGCTGTGACAACTAGGAGGTAAAGACAAGTATTTCCACTCCAAACAATGCATTTTTTATGGCTCCAATTCATTGAGTTTCTCATACTACTTTATAGAATTGGAAAGACTGCAGTATTTCCTGCCTCAGATGTTGGCACGTTATACTTCAAGATTTCAACAGATCCTTCAACTTGTTGCTTCGAATGGTGTTTTTTCAACTAGGCTCCTGCTAGTTGAGCCATGTTCTCAGGGCTGTTTTTTTTAAGAAGTTAGCTGAATTTCATTGTTTTAATGTAACTGCTTTCAAGCCTCTCGCAGGTTTTTCTAACCCATGACGTACCCAGAAACAGTGCACAGTCCGTAGCTTCACAGTACAGGTAATTTTACAGAATCTGTAAAGAAGTCAAACTTGTTGACCGTTGAAACTCTTATGGTTACTGCAGGTCAGTCTTACAGAATTCAGAATTCAATAAATCCCACTTTTTTTTTTTTTGCTTGAGTGATTAGAATGTAGTTTGTTACAGTAGAATTAAACTTCAGGATCAGATGACCTTAAGGCTACGTTGTGTATCTCACACCCAAGTTACCCAAGGCACGGGAGAGCTCTGGTGCCTGTGGGAGTAACTTGCTGTGAGCTGAGAGCTGCTGTGTTGGTCTGAATGTTGGCTCTGTGTGTCACTGAAAGCCCCGTTCCCTGTTTTGTAAGCAGGCCGTGGGGGGAAGAGATGCCCCCCAGCACAGCAACACCGTCCCCTCAGAGCTGCAGGCCCGGGGTGTCCATATGTTTAAGAAGGTGCGTTGTTGTTTTACACCACACCCACAAGGAGGTGAAAACGGTCATTGTGCGCTTTGCTCCAGAAATAATAAAGATCTCAGTGCGGGGGGCGGGAGCGGGGCGATGCTTGGGCTGCTGGGCGCTGTAATGTTGGGGTGACCGGTGGTCCTGTGGGGTGGGTTTGGGCCTTCTGTAGCTTTGCAGTCAGCGCTCGCTCTGTGCCTGTGGGCCAACCCCGTGCTTTCCGAACGAGGAACACTTTAACGCTAGAGCAGCTCAGCCGAGAATTGTACGAGAAAAAAAGAGAAATGCTTTCGTTCCTAATGACAATTAATTAGAGTAAATAAAGAGGTGACTCGCTCCGCTGCCGCCTATGACTCGTCCTTGGGGGAGGGCGGGAGGGACAACGCCTGAGGGAGCCGCGGCCCCGCCCGCTCTCCCGGCACCCCCGGGCGGCGCAGGCGCATCTCCTCGCGCATGCGTCGTGACGTCACGCGCGCGCATGCGTCAAGACGTCACGGCCGGCTATAAGAGCGCGGCGTGCGCCCGGCCACTTCCTTTCAGCGAGCGCGTCGCGGCGGCAGCATGGGGCCGGTGAGTGCGGGCGGGGAGGCGGTTGTCCGGGCGACCGGGGAGGGCAGGGGACGGCCCCGTGCCGGGGAGAAGCCGGCTGCGATGCGGCCGCTGCCCGGGCAGTGGTGCGGCTCCCCCTGCCTTCTTGCGGCGCTGGGGGTGGGGCGAGCTGGGCCCGAGAGCGGCACCGCGAGGGGACAGCGGGCGAACAGAGGCCCTGCGGTGCGGAGCTAACGCTGCTGTCGTTGCCGTTTCGTTGTTAGCAAAAAGATAGAAAATCTAAGAAGGCGACGTGGAAGTTTTGCCTCGACCTGACTCATCCCGTTGAAGATGGGATCTTTGACTCCGGGAACTTTGTAAGTGGTGGCCGTACGCGTGCTGTTCGTGCTTGGCGTGCCGCGGCAGCCGGACTGCCTTTGGTTAACCAGAAGCTCAGTAACATCAGCTGCTTTCTGATTAACCAGCAGTTCTGAACGTTTCCTGGGCTTAAAGTGTCTTATATAGATGATAAGGTGGGTGCCCCGTCCCTGCAGACACCCATGGTCAGGCTGGCTGGGGCTCTGAGTGCTGTGGGTGTTCCTTCTGACTGCAGGCAGTTGGACCAGGTGGCCTTTAAAGGCCCTTTGCAGCTCAAACGCTTCTGTGGTTGTGTCATTTTAATTAATTGCACGCTGGGAAGCCTTACAGCATTGCACATGCTTACTGTGGCAAACAGTGGTATTTAATGTTGCTCCATGACTAGGGTCCCTTCCCTAGTTCATACCTAGGGTCCCCTTCCCTAGTGTTCTCTTTCTTCTCTTGTGTTGAAACAGGAACAGTTCCTAAAGGAGAAGGTTAAGGTCAATGGAAAAACTGGGAACTTGGGGAACACCGTTCACATTGAACGCTTGAAGAACAAAATCACAGTGACATCAGAGAAGCAGTTTTCTAAAAGGTCTGAGTGGGTTTCTTTTCGTTGTATTTGCAAAGAAGTGGGATTTGAGCCGTGATAAGTGAATCGAATATGGCAGATTATGTAAGCAAATAGCTGATCTTTCATAGTGCGAGCAAAATACACAATTCAGACAGTTTTACAGCATTAGATGTTAAAAAAAAAACAACATTTTATTAAAGGACAAGACTTAAACCACCAATTAATGTTCCCTCTGATACAGATATGGTAATACAGAAATGTTTCTGTACCTTCTTGGAAATCTATCAAGGAACTATGCTCTTTAAAATTGTAGCTGAAGTCATATCATGAGTGGCTGTTTAATATAACTAATTAAGTAATAAAAACATATGTGTACACGATATGTGTTGTGGCAAGAGAAGCCCTTATGCCAGCTGAAGCTTTGCAGCAGTTAGCTTGTTGGGGCATGCAGTAGTAGTACACTGAGCTGGGTACGGTTCCTCCCCCACACCCCCTTTTCACTTGTCTGATACAGGTGTGCCAGTATCTGTTGTGTTAGAACAAGCTTAAAGGCAGCAAGAAGTGGCTCTGGAGGGACTGGCATTGAGCTGTGTAGTCAAGAAGCATCAAATTAACTTCTTATATGTCAGGATTGAAAATCTGTATCTGTTATATATGATGATATGTGGTTTTTTGCTATAATTAATATAGTAAATGGAGTCACCCCTTGGAAAGTTCAGCATGTAAAAGTTACGCTGTTCCCCTGTTAAGAGCCACTGCACGAGTGGAGCACAGACATTAGGAAGGAATGTTGAATGGCAAAAGTTCTAACGTAATTAATGTTTGTAAGGTACCTAAAATACCTCACCAAGAAGTACCTCAAGAAGAACAATCTTCGTGACTGGCTTCGTGTTGTTGCATCTGACAAAGAGACATATGAACTACGCTACTTCCAGATCAGTCAGGATGAAGAAGGATCAGACTCTGAAGAGTAACAGAAGCTTAGCTTTATGCTCAACACAGCGTACAAAAGGAACATCTATTTATGAGAACACTTAACTTATTGGTGAATAAAGATTTTGTACTCTGTTTGACAGAGCGTGGTTAGTTTTCAAGCTCTTTTTTTCTCAAGTTGTAATTGAGGGCCAGCATAGAGAATCATTTGATTTGCAAATTGATTTGCATTACTAGAAACCGGAGCTGTTCAATGTGACATCAGTGAAAGTCCAGTTAGAAAAGCAGAACTAAACCCTTCACCCAGCACAACTGTAGGACATTTATAGTGCTAAATGGTGTAGTTGGGCTGGATGAAGGCAGCTGCTTCCTCTGGAACAGCCACATTGAGCAGGTTTTAAACATGTAAAGCCAGAATTGGGTTTTTAGAGGGAGTTAACACTGTGGAATCTGCAGTGCTGTGTTAGTTTATAACAGGGATACGCGTAGGCTACAACATGAGATGTTCTGCTTGAACAAAGCTGCTAGTTCAAGCTGAAGTGTGCCTGCTGAAACATTCAGTTTCCTCATGGATTTTTGATTATTTCAGCACTGCTTTCGCTGGCAAAGTTTACGACAGACTTGAGAGTTCCCAAAGCACAAAGCAATGCTTTACCAGCCATGACACCCTCTTGTGCTACCTAAATCTAAACAAAAAGTACAGAGGGGGTGATAAATGAGACCCCAGGGCACACGGAAGTTTGGCACTTGTTATTTTCCCATTTGTTTGAGCAGCTGTTCTTTACAGGAGATAAGAGGCTGCAGCAATGGAACAGCTGCTTGAGTAATTGCTAATTGTGCCCATTTGTTTCATTTTTCTGTTTCAGAAGTAGCAGAGGTAAGGGACCCAGCCTGCTGCTTTAGATATTTTTATTGATGAAAGATGGTTGAGGTCAGAAAATGCCACAAGCCGGTGTGTCCCTGAGGCTGCCAGCTGCCACACACTGCTCTGTCTCAAGATTTGTGTCGAGTGGATGCAGACCTAAACCTGGATGGTGTAACAGCATGGGTAGCTGCCCTTGAGCTGCAGAGGAGACAGCTGGGAGCCGTTTCCCCTGAGCACCTGACCCTCTGCTCATTTTCCAGCCACAGCTGTAGGTGCATATGTGTGTTACTTTTTTTTTGCTGGAAATCCAAAGGGCAGCTAATGGCTTTGTAAGGTGGTTGCAGGATTGAAAGTTGATGCTGCATTCAGCTAGCAGCACGTGGGGTTTTTTGTTTGTTTGTTTCTATGTCAAGCTGCAAGAATTTGGAAAAAAAAAAGATAGAAAATAACTATACATTATTTGCTGGACCAAGTTCAGCAAAAAAACCAAACCTGTGACTAACAAACAGTCATATTTCAAAATACACCTCCATCTATTCTTTTCAGAACTGCCCTTTTATGTGACAATGCATGCTTTAAATGCGGCTGACACAACAAAACGGTCCTGATTAAATGTAACAACCAGAACCAAAATCAAAGAGTCGATAGGGCTGTGCTACCTTGTTATCTCTCTCCTTCCTTTTAATGCAGTGTCATGTGTTGTTACACAGCCTAACAGATAGACATCATCATTCGACAAGAGGTGAGGAAACAAGGGCTGGGATTTCAGCAAAGCACAGCTGGGTTTGGAGGAAAAGTCCCCCTGCCATGTGAGTGGCAGCGCTCTCTGGGCTTACCTGGAGCAAGGATGGAACCCAGGAAGCCTTTTCCTCCCATGGGGCTTCACAGGAAGAAATAACTGCAGCACACAGACAGGACGACAGCGTCAGAAAAACCTGAACAATGGGGATTCTTTCATAACATCAACCATTTCACAGCAACAGAGCTGGGGTAATGCAGGTGGTGGGTGGAAATCAGCCAGTCCTTGTTTACGTTAGGAAATTAATTCAATTATCCAGATAAGAATCACGTGGACTTCTTGGGTCAGTTGGGTCCCCTCCCCCCCTTCTCTTTATTATTATTATTATTAATCCACAGCTTAATCTTGGGAGCAGAACAGCACTGTAAGTTTTCCCTTTAGTTGAAATTATATGTACCATATACTTACATAATATACCTATTATTTTTACCTCCATTCCTTTCTCAGTGAAGGTTTTCCCCTCTCATTTCTCACTAAGCGTTTCTGCGAGGCTTTTCCAAATAAAATTGCTTTAGGAGAGACCTCCCACACATGGGCAATTTTGATGTCTGGCAAATAAAAAGAAATCATGAAGTGCTTTTTCTTAGACAACAAGCTCAGCAGCTGTTGCCAGAGCAGCAGTAGCAGATCTGCATCAGCTATTTGTGTGCGAGCATACGGAGAGCTTTTTCTGCACCACCAGCCTCTATCATCTCTAGTGCAGCAGAACCTCACCGACTGCCATTAGAAACTACAACCAAAGCCACATGCTTTCTGCCTGCTTGCTCCCTAGGCCTAAAACTACCAGAAATCAGCTTTATCATGCAGCCAAGGTGAGGAATAAAGAGCAAGCTGCTGGCAGGAAATACCTGGAGAGGGGCCGGGGCACTGCTGTGCATCACAGAGCCATTTGGCAGTATCAGAGGTGGCACAGCCTCAGCATATTCCCAAAGCATCAGCACAAAGAAATTAGAACCAGAGAGGCCCATGGCAAAATAAATAAGAATAGCTTCGGTGTCCCAGAGGCAGGAAATGAGTCTGTGAAGGGAGCGATCCGATTACAACGAATGTAGACAAAATAGGGATAAAACTTTGTTTCTTTTAGAGAAAAAAATTGAAGGAAGAAACCTCATCGGGTGGATCAGATGGGACTGAACGTCTCCCTGTGCTGGCCATGGTGTGCTGCTGCACTGAGCCTCCTCCTTACCAGCATCCTCACCACAACTAATTGTGGTTATTCACATTCCCAGCACAGGCTCCCCACTAAGGGCAATGACCCTGCAGGCCTTTGGGATGCTCTGAGCTGTTGGTGCCCAAGCCAGGAACCGACTGGCACAGGGAGGAAAGGCAGCGTGGAGCAGTGGACGCCCTGAGAGCAGCTGGCTGAAATCCTTCCCTTTGACAGAGTGCACTCCTCCAGCACACAGCCCCACTGCCAGCGTGGATAAGGATGGCTCTGAAGTCCCCGTTCCCAGAGCTGTAACATTTTCCTGCAAAAATGCATTCATCCATCCTCCTTCCTGCTCACGTAGAAGATATTCACTCTGCCAGGAGATAAGGAGCTCTGAGTTCAGGATGGGCTTTGCTGACAACTTGGGCCGGGAGCTGCAGAGCCTCCAAGCTCTTCCCAAAACCTCAGCATTTCAGGGCTCTTTCCCCAAAGCTACCCCAGGACTGGCCCAAACAAAGGGGGCATTTAAAAACAAAGGTGGCAGTTTGGGGAAACTGCACCATCCCGAGGGCTGAAGGCTTGAGCAAAGGATGTAGGAAAGCAGCTGTGTGGGACCTGATGCGGGTCATTGACCCAGGAGCACCTCGGGAGCTGCAGGGACAGGAGCAGCCGGGGCTGCTGGCTGTGTGACACAGCTCTCCTTGAATTCCTCCCCTGCCATACATGCGATCCAACTATTTCCCCAAACACCACTTGCTGTCAGTCTGGCAGTTCTTTACACGAGCCGTATATCCGCAAAGCTAGCAGGAGATGGAGCCAAACCAACCACTGTGATGGGGGAGCACAGGGAAGCTGAAAGAGACACTCCAGCAATGGTAGCATAAAGGCAGCAGGCACAGCTGCTTGCCCAGGTTTGCAGCACCTCTATGACCGTGCAATATCCTCTGATTTGACATTCTCCTGGGTGTTTCTCATAATAAACTCTAAGAATAAAGGTGATGGTAGAGGCACAGCCACACACCTATACTTCCATTTTCCTCCTCTGCTCCTATTTTGAAGGAATTGCGTTGATTTCACCCTTTAGGTAATACTGACAATCCCTTGAAGCCCAAATATTGAAGTTAAAATGCTTCAAGACCTGACCTGCACTCGGATTTTACTTCATTACAGATGCAGAGGTACCCACAAGAATGAAAATGATGGGGAAGCGAGAAGCGAAGCTAAGATGCAAGCCAGCATTCTGATCCCAGGATGGCGTTACACCACTGCTGTGAGAGGGACCACAAACACCCTGCGCCAAGCTCTTAATCAATGGAGTCACAGGGAAGAGATGGGATGTGGTAAAGTGAGATCCTCCATGAGTCAGAAACTCATAGCCTGGATCTGAGCAAAGTGTTTGCTGAGGGTGAGCCGAGGGGATGCTCTGTCAGCTGGAGTAGCTGCCTCCAAGTGCTGTCTCTCTGGGCAAGGGAGCACCAGCAGCAAGTGAGGGATCTCCAGGATCAGGAGCTGGGGAATTATCCCTACGGGTAATTTCTTGGCTGATTCACTGAAATCAAACCGTTGCTTGGAAACTTCCCATCCCTGGGAAGTGTTTTCATGAGCTGAGGTTTCTTTGAGTCAGGGAAGAGGTAAACACCGGCCTTGGTTTAACTGTAGGGATATTTAAAATACCACTACGAGCTTAAGGTGGTGAACTCTGTCCCTAAATGCGCTTCCCAAGACCTGCCCTGGCAAGGTCCACGTGACAGCCATACTGCTCTGGATACAGCACCTTCCCATCTGTGCTCACACATGTTTTGTTGCCGGAGCCAAACTACATTAGATCTATTTCTCTAAGTGGTCCCCACTGAAGGAGATGATTATGCTACTCCCCTTTGATCCCGAATCCTAGGGGCCAGGACAAGTAAAAGATGCCTGATCACCCAGCAAAGTGCCTTTCCTCATGATCAGCACTCTGTGGGTGGATGCATTAACACATACAAACCAAAAGACACAGTGGATTAAGAAGCACTGCCCTGATGAGGGAATATTGGCTGTAATTTGTTTTGCAAGCACTTAGCAAAAGCAGAACTGGAAGAAATGGGGGAGTGCCCAGGAAAATAATAAGAAAATGGAGTCCTTGGCAGCCTCAGAAAGTGCCCTTTTAGCACATTCAGAGCACAGGCAGATTGCAGACCCTGAGTCTGAAGTGACCAAAGTGTAACTCTGTTTTTCAGACTGTGAAAGACACAGCAACTTGTCTGCACTTCTCATCTCTCGTCCCAGCCATAGTATGTAATGATATAATGGGATAGAAAGTACCATGATAATAGAGGGGAGGCAAAGTCCTGGCTGCAGCAAACGTCAGCAAGCCCAAATGCAGCAGGCACAGATGCAGAAATGAAGAAAAAAGAGCAGCTTACCTCTGTAAGGTCTCAGGTATGCAGAGATCTCCTGTGAGATACCCTCACTTCCACTGCCAACCCTTAAATGAGGTCTGGGAAGGGGTGCATCCTGGCCCCACACCTTCCAATCACTCCGGTACATTGCATGCACCTGAGCTCCCCTGGGTTGGCCCCGCCTTCCCACCAGGTGCTCAATCACTGCTTCTGGCTGTGAGTCAGCATTTCTACTACAGCATGACATGCAAAACCACAGAGCAAAGATGCACATCATCGCTGTCAGGAGCAAACTGCCCCCATGGTCCCCAGAACTGCATGCCTAGTAGCTCGTTTTACTCTAAAAGCCTACAAAAAGAGAAATATAAAGCAGTCAACACACATCACATCGTGCTGGAGCACAGAGAGCATCTTTGACGTGGCCTCACCACCTCCATCCTGCTGGTTCAAGCTCTGAGCATGACCTGTTCCGTAAGCAGTGGGAAACATATTGCAGCTGAGATGGAAATGGATTGTTCTTTTCTTCTCCAGCCACTGTGAGATATGAATTGGGAATTCATTAGCTGTGAACTGCTGAAAAATAACATTGCTCTTAAAATATTCAGTAGCCTCCTGGCTCCAAGGGACCTTGGTTAACTGTAGTCAGAGCAGAGGGGTTTTTCATCATTTAAAATATCCTGGAAAGGCTCATTAGGAATTACTTACTGTTTCTTTCAGACGCTTTTTATTTCCATTTGCAGACTCTTCTTGCTCGTGGAAGAGCTAAGACACAAAACCATTAATAAGCCCTGGAGAAGGTAAAAGGCTTTCTTTCTGCTGGTGTGAGAGAAGGGCAGGGCGAATGGTGGGGTTCCAGGAGGGGGGTAGGGTTGCAGCAGGGCCCTCCCTGGCTGTCAGTTGGCCTCAGCCTTACGGAGCAGGTCCTGAGCCCAGGGTCCAACCACAGCTCTCCATCTTGACTCTTTGAAGTACAGCTTGTTTTCAAGGGGTTTGAACAACAAGTTGGAGGAATAACATGGTGGCTTCACAAGCACCCAATGGATGAGATGGAGTCACTAAAGTTGGAAAAGACCTCTAAGGTCCCCAAGCCCAACCCCAACCCATCCCCCCATGCCCATTGCCCATGTCCTCAGTGCCACAACCCCACAGCTCTGGAATACCCCTGGGGGTGGTGGTTCCACCCCTCCCTGGGCAGCTGTGCCAATGCCTCACTGCTCTGAGATCTCCCCCAGTACCCAACCTGAACCTCCCCTAGCAGAAACAATACGCTTCTGCCCAAAAAGCCATCAGAACCAACTAACTGCAGAGAAGTTTCATATTAATTCAAAATCAATTTGCATTTTGGTTTTTTAAGGGATTTTTTTTTTTAATCTCTTTTCAAAATGAAGGTACTGAAACAAGATTAAAATTCATATCATAATGGGTGTCTGCGTGGTACCTTCACGTCAGTCTTCTGAAAATGGTTAATAAACCCCTGCTTGGAGAGCTTACCCCAAGGAAAGGGAGGTCCTGAAGGAAAAGCTGGCAGCAGGAAACAATCAAACCAGCAATTATTTGTTTAACTGATGTTTGCCTGTGAAGAATGTCCTTTGAAAGAAGAAAGGCAGTCCCTGCTGCACGGCCATCCCATCCATCACAGGGCACCAGGGACCAGGGCTGAGCACAGCATAGTTTTGCCACCCTCCCAGCGCATACCATGCACATCCAGTAGCAAAGAAGTGACATATTTTACATGAAAACCACCTCCTTCATATACCTCTGCAGCCAGCAGCCATGGCAGATGCTGCATATCTCAGTGCAGGCAGCAAAGGGAAGCGCTCAGCAGCAGCACTGTCTCTGCAGATGCCACTCACCGGTCCTGCCAAAGGGGAACGATCGATTTCACAGCATCACTGCCAGATCTGCAGCCACAGCTGGCAGCTCAGGAAAAGGGCTTACTGCTGACTCTGTACAAGCTTGGAAAGATTCGTAGTAATTACGTTTTCTCAAGAAAATAGTTGGATTAACCCTTCTGCTGGGGCTGCACTTAGTTTCCAGTCAACTGGTGTTTTGGAATCACGTCAAAAGCAGAGCAGGCTCCCTGGCACCATTTCCCCAAACAGTTCACGGCCGTATTTCTCAGGCACTCCATTAGGTTTTCAGAAGAAAACAGATCTGATTTCAGACACGCTCAGAGGGTGCTGCTGGGTGCTGGGGAAAATGAGGCTGCTGTTGTAGTGCCTCAAAGAACAGCAGCAGATTTTGCACAGACCCGGCGTGCTGCAGATGGATGCCAACCACACTCTCTCCCTGGGTTGCAGTTGTAGATTCTTTTTTGCAATGATCCATGTGTAGCTCCGGATTTGAAGTGGTGACTCCAAGAAAGAGGACCCCAAAATGGATGGAATTTCATGGCAAAGTTCCCAAGCACAGCCGTGCTGCTGGTGCCAACACAGCACTGCTCTGAGTCTCAGCAAGAGATGTGCAAGCACCACGGTTTGCAACAGGCTGAAGGCAAAGCTCACAGCACAGCTAAGGCAGGGCTAAGGGGGTTGGTGGTGGAGCTAAGGACAGCCCTTAACTATCATCATTGAAAATACCTTCTGTGAAAGGCTCCGTAGAATTAGCTCTCATGAAAATCACTCCAGATTCTGCACTACAGCTCAGCGTAAATTAATTTAATCAGTGAGAATTAAGCAGAAAGTCGCACACGTCAGCAATGCAGAGGGCCCACAGTTATGCAAATGATATATGTGCTAACTAATGGGTTGTTGTGGATATATCCACACAAACCCACCTTTAGAAAGCAATCTGTGTAAGCTTCCCTCTTTGGCTTTACAAACACTCACATTTAGCAGGGGAGATGGTGGTTGATTTAGAACCAGTGGTTGTCAGCACCTTCCTGCAGTGGTGGTTCACCCACAGAGCAGAGAGAGCCCGGAGTTGATGCCAGGATCCAGGCTGGGTCTTCATATATGGGCTTAGTCATTCTGTTGCCAGAAATAAGAGTACAAGCATGGAAAAATAGTTTCAGGATAAAAATAAATAAATTTGACTGAGAAGGATGAGGCTGAGATGAAGGGGTAACTTTGGTAGGACAACCTCCACTGCCATGGTAAAATCTCAGCCTGTTTGAGAGGTAAAATCCTCTCAGCCTGCAGTTTCCTTCTCTAATCTCTACTTTAAGGTATTCTTGAGGCATTCACCCATTCTCCAGCTTGGCCTTTTTCTCTGAAATCCCCCTGATGCCTCATGCTCAGCCCATTGCGACTGAAGCCTTTCCCCATGCACTTACAGGCATAGCCTTTCCCAAAAGTATGGTCACAAAGACAGAGAAGAGAGACTCCACAGGGAGACTGGAGAAGGATGGCTCATTCAGCTGAAAGTCTAGAGGGCTGAGAGAGGTTATTACTGCCGTTTATAAGCACACGAGGAGTCACAGTAGGAAAAGAAAATAATTAAGCTAAGAAGAACTAATGGGAATGAGCTGGCCATAAATAATTTAGGATGGAAATGAGGAGAAGCTTCACAGCATTAGAGGAGATCTCCATGAAAACCTCAGTCCTCACCTCCAATTAGTCTGAAGCATCACGAGGAGTATCACGTTTCCAAGTCAAGACCTGAATGCCTCCTCCCCACGGCAAAGAGGGACAGAGGAGGAGACAGCACCTCCCAACCTCAGCCCCATTCATAGTGACAGGAGATCATCACAGTGCTAGGGACTTTTTGTGGGGTAGCCAGCTTAGGGCAGGAGCCATCTGGAGACTGAAAATTGCTGATGGTTCTGAAAGCTTCCAAAGATGTCAAAATGCACACACTTGTGTTGCTTTCTCCAGCGTAAACTGGAGGGTCAAAGCCAGTTTGTGCAGTGAGTGCACAAGCATTGCCCAACACCAGTGCACCAACACAGGTCACAGGGCAGAAATGGCCAACATCCACAGCCTCTCTTAGCTCATGACTTTGTTGTTACTGACGTTAAACATCTTCAGACATTTTGAAAGATGGCCTGAGAGCAAATTGCAGGATCGAAGTTAAAAATCGTTCACTCAATAAAATTGAGTTCTTAAACATTATGAAAATAAATGTCTCCATGAAGCCTTAATGGCACAGTGCTGTGGCCTTCATCCAAAGCCAGGGTCAAGGCATGGGGAAGACCAGGGAGATCAGCTGCAGTCTGACTCCAATTTAAATGCCAAAAATGAAAGAAGGTTCTTAATTCCCAACAGTTTGCTGCTATTATCTCACTCTTTCCATCTCGAGAGCGGGCAGTTCAGGAGACCTGCAATCTACCATCTTAGGAAGTGAGTGAGAAGCATCCGCGGCAGTGGGAAAGTGGATGGAAAAGAGTATTTGGAGAGGAGGGATGCAGAAGGATGGAAGCTAGTGCCCAGGGATTTAATATCCTGCAGTAGGAGATGCACGGGAGGTAATTGCCTTTCAACAGAGCCAAAAGAAGTCATCGGAAGAGTTCGAAGCCATCTGGGTTGCAGAAAACGCTGCAGTACATCAGGTTCAGATGGGATCAAAGCTAGTTAGAAGAGTTCACTTGCCCCAGAGCCAAGGAGAGACATGGAGGCACAGCAGCAGGGCCAGGTGAGATGCCTCACACAAAGGGACAAGCACCACTGCCAGCTTAGCATCTGCATCTTCCACCCACAGGGACAGGCCTTGCCCTGCTCTTTGCCCCTCTTGCACAACTCAGAACCATTCCAGAGAAAGCCAGCATGCCCAGGGGAGGCTCTTCAACCTGTGAGATAACACAGACACAGAGCCTCTGTTTTGTTGAGAAATCTGCTGATGGGAGGGAGGGTCAGGCTGGTGGGAGCCACTGCTTGCAGCCTTCCCGTGTTGCTCATCGTTGGATATGTGTGCAGGCCAGGGGCTGCGTGGGATTTATCAGGGATCAGGCTTCAAGGACAGCACAGCGAGAAAAGAGCCAAGCACAATCACATCACAGGGCAATTCATTAGCTGCAGAGCTGATAGCCAAGCCCGGAGGCTGCAAGTAGCTGCCATGGATAAATGCCAGGAGATGGAGAGTTTCAATTTGACTTGCACAACTTGAGCAGCTTCTCAGCTGGGTCTGTGCACAGAACCCTTATATGGTTTCTGACTGCTCTCTGTCCAAGCCAAGTCCATTGCCAAGGGGTTGCAGAGGGTGGCTCGAGGCAGGCGTATGGGGAGCATCTTGATAGGAGTCAAGGAGTGTCTTAGGTAAATCCTCCTGGACACCCCTGAACTCACTAAAACTTTTAGTCATAGCTAGCTTCTATGGTTCTCAGCAGTGTTGCCAGGTTTCCAGAATAAGGAGCATTTGTGTAACCAAGGAGAAAACATATTTGTATAGACCTGAGGATGGACATGTTTGTGCAAATTATGCTGGGGAATTGCGCGAGAAGAGGATGTCATCTGAGCCGGAAGGAGAAGTAGGAGATGTCTCTAAATGCAAGCATTTGTACCATCAAAGTGTGCTTCTAGTCAGATCATTAACTGCAAAAAGCCACTCCAATGAAATCTGATATGCAGAGGTATCAAACACCTCAGGCCCTCTAGTGCCAGGGGACTCTTTCAGTCCTACGTCCATCTCTGCTGCATCAGCCTACATGACATCTGTTTCTCCAATGTGAAAATAGGGCACGGAGCTGTTAAATAACAGCTGGAACCTCCAAGCAGAGTCAGGCATTTCTTTCCCATTGATAACCACGAGTGGTTGGCATCCTGAGAGAGCAGAGCAGAGGAAAACCACTGAAATAAAGCCGTTTCCCCTTCATCCTTTTGAATAGTTGGATATACTGACAATGCGTGCCTGCAAGGGTTCAGCCTGAAGGTAACTGGGGCAGGAGATATGTGTGTGCAGCGGCCATCAACCTCTACAGCCAGGGCACCTTGGGACAGTGCATCTCTGTATAAAAATATTACTGCCATCTCCCAGTCTGCAGCCTAATGCAATAACTTCTGTGAGCAGAGCACAGGAAGATGCACAGCAGCTAAATGGATTATGCAGGCTGAAGCAGCCACCCAGGCACCAAAATAAAAAACCTAAGCTACTTTCACAGGCAGCCCCCATGCTTTGCCCGTGACCACCACTCAGAGTTTGGATTTGCACTGTTGCTATCAAAACACACCTGATGGGTTTTGCTTCTGCCTCCATGCAGCTTCCTCTGCAGAGTTACAAAGGCATTCCTGGTTGATCTGAGCTCAAAATGGAAATGCAGAGCACCAGTTGTCTGTATGGAAAAGAGAAAGGCAGTCAGGATCTTCTCCATGCAAATGGAGCTCACTTTGCCAAAGGGAAATTTTAATATGGGCTGTAGTGAGAATTCCATCGGGCTTAGCTTTGCAGAGAGCTTCAAAGCAGTTATGCATGGATCAGACACACAAGGAGGAAGGAAACCCAAAAGCTGCCAATACTGCGAGAGCAAAGTCTGCTGGAGAGGATGGAGAGGGCAGGAGGAGACACTGCACTCCTTCCCTACATCCCCTGCAGGGCCCTGACGCATCTGCAGAGCCATGGATGAGGGCAGCATCAGCTCTCTCACTCCCTCTTCTCCTTATTTTGCCCAATAAAGCTGTGCTCCCTGGGGAGCTGCAGACAACAAGTACACCTCTGCCACGCTCTGTGCTGGTACTCCACTGGCAGCACGCTCACCAACTGCTGCTTGGTTTTTCACAGTCCCTTTGTGAGCCTAATTAAAGCTCTCCATCTTTTGGGACAAGTAGTAGAGCCACTAATTAACTGCCAAAATTATAGCTAGGAGCCGGAAACTGCTGTGCAGTGCTACCTCGGTGCTCATTAGCATCACAGGGTGATTTTGGTGGGAAGGAGCAACAGCAGAGCTACAGAGGGGATGGAAAAGATAGCCCATCACTACTGCAAACACTGGCTGTGTGGGAGGCAAACTTGGTGCCTCCAGGCTGGATCTCACAGGAGGGAACACAATGCAAACACATATAATGGGATATTCAAAGCAGAGGGCTGCCCAAAGCACCAAGCACTACCTGCTCTTGGCACCATCTCCAAGTGCAGGAGGTGCGATGGTTCCATTTATTGTGCTGCTTTCATACCTTAAATGGATCTGGTCCCCAGGACTGGAGAGGGCAGGAGCTGATAGTCACACAGTGCTGCTGATGAGAGACTTCCAGGGGAGAGCTACAGCCAGGCTGGGCATCCATATCCTCTACAGGGCCTTCCTGATGAGAGGCAGCACCAGATAAGGAGGCTGGTGGTTGGGGTGAGATACACACAGTGCAACCAGTGAAAATTACTTAGTGAACCATCCTTAACTCATCAACAGAGCTACTGAGATACTTCTAAGCAGAAAAGAGGGCTGTTGAAAAATTCTGAATTCTCTTTTTTCATCCTGGAAAGCCCTGCGTGGCTTTCTCCAGGGCATCAAGGCTTCAGGACAGGCTTTTAGAGTGCAAGCAAACCTTTCCTATACGAGGATCAGCTGAGCATTGTAAACACACCCTTCAGCCTTCAGCTGTTGCTGCAGCTGAAATATGTTGTTTGTGCTTTGCCCACTAAGTGGAGCTGGGGGTTCTCCCATGTTTCCTTCCCATGCACAATGTGGATTTTCCTTCCTGGACAAAGTGACAGAGCCACTGGGGCTTTCCTAGCTATAGGGTCACAGCTATGGGGACCACAGTTTGGGTGCTGAGGCCATGTGCAGTGGGGAGGCAGAGTGATGGCACTTTCCACGTTTGCCAACGTCTCCCAAAGGGTGACAGTTTGGGGCATTTCCCCCTTTTTCTGAACAGGGTGTTTCAAAGCACAGTCCACTTCATCCTGTGTGAGAACAGCAGAGAGCATGGAAACCATCCGGGATACAACCACAGCTTCGCAGAACTCATCGTGTTATCCTGCAATGAAAAGATAATGAGGAAATTGTTTTTAAACTAATGATTCATAGCTAGCCAGGAAGGAGCTATGTGAGGAACGTGACTTTAATTTCACCTATTAGTGCAGTACCCAAACATGCTTGCAGTATTTCTGTGCCCAGGAGTCAGACACTCCCAGCTGGTGCCTCCCTACCGGTCCCTTCTGCCCAGATCCCCATCTCAGACAGGGAATTGGGCAATTGCCTATATGACATGGGCAGTCTAATAGTCCTCAGCTAATAGTCCTCAGTGCTGTTTGCTGTGACGCAGGCTTAAACTGGAACAGTGAGATTATTTTCCATGAACTGGATTATGAGTCTTTCAGGCTGGTTTTGTTACAATGTGATCAGCTGATGGATGAGGCTGGATGAAACCCATCAAACCACTGAAACCCTATGCTGAGTTAAGGGTTGGGCCATGTAGTTCTCCCAGCAGCAGCTCTGTATGGTCTGCAAAAGACCTATGATGAGGCTTTGGATGTTGGAGCTCTCCTGTTGAATGTCTCCTTCATGCAAGTCAAGCTTATAGGACAACACTAGTTGTGTATCAGTTGCAATATCTGTTATAACAAACCAGACCTTGCCCTGTATTAAAGGTAACTGTTGCATTCACGTTCTGTCAGCCCATTGATGGTGTTGGTTGAAATAACCATTCTTTCTCCATAGTGGTCTTGTCCAACACTCAGGGCTCCAGTGGTGCCCCCAAGGAAAGCTGGGTCCTGGCAAACCCATCCTCAAGTGTGACAGACACCTGCCAGATGTTGTGTGCTTGCCTAAAGTGAAATGAGAAGCATCCTTCCAGGCAGTTCCTTTTAATCCACAGGAGAGAAAAGGGGAAAAGGTTTCACAGAAAGGCGTATTTGCTGATATATTGAAACATATTGTCATTATAGCTTTATTGCCAGTTATCACAGGGCTCTTATCAGCACATCCGCTCAGTAAATGAATAAACCCTTCCACAACACAGCTCCGAGCCACACGCTGAGCCGTGGGCAGGGAAGCCCATGTGTCCCCTGGGCAGCAGCACAACCACCCCGGGGCTCTGCCCCACTCAGTGCCACCAACACCCAGAGAAATGATTTCTTCAATCTGCTGTAACACTGCAACAGACAAAGCTGTCTGTGGCTTTCCAGACAAAGAGTCAAGGCTGTATTCAGCTGCAAAGCACCCGAGCTGCCCAGCCCAGCCCAGACTGGAGCTGGTGCCCTACCAGTCACTTTATGTGTATTGGTTGCTCCAAACGTAACACCTCCTACTTACTACCTTGGAAACTACAACAGATACAAAGAGCACAATTGCACTACTTGATAGAGCAAATTCTCAGCTACAAAACACTTTTTCAACAGTCACCACCATTAGCTGTACATTTTCCCCAGTGGAGATGACCACTGCTACCATTGCCACTCACAGCCCCGCTGTGCTCACATCCACCATTCGGTCTCCATGAGTGCTCAGGGAAACATCTCTGTGTATTTTCAGTAAATATCTGCTCAAAACACTTTGTGCAGTTGGAGGGGGCCTTCCTGGATAGATCCATGCCTTACACACACACATACATACAAAGATGCAGCGCTGGGCTGAGCTCCCACTGTGAGGTCTGGGCTGTGCCAAGTGTCTCAGCCATCCCATCACCGCTTCCCTCTCTGGCAGTGTGCAGGCTGGTATCACCTCTCCTGGCAGATATGGTTTCCATAGCAACGTCACTTTTACCACATGAGAGGATTCACCCAATTAAAACAGCCGCCTTCAGGTAATTAAAATACATGAATTTTCTTTGTTATTTACATTTCTGCCAGCGAGGAACCACAATACTCGATTCAAACCAGGATGCTGAGGGTCTTTGAGACTGAACAAACAAGGAAGAAAGCTGTCACTGTTTGTCCAGCACAAAGTGGGGACTTGTCCCCGTGCACAAAAACCTCCCAGTGCAGAGCATGCGAGGCAGAGCTGGGCAAGCTGTGCAACCTGGGATTTGCATTCGGGGCCGGTGCCAGAGGGCTGGCGTGAATGGCCTGGTTTATTTTCTAGAGAGGCAGCGTTCAAGAGAAGACATAATGCACTGGGTAAGGGCTGCAGCCTGGTCCTGGTCAGAGTTGTAGGATCACAGAGAGGAGTGGGGTTGGGAGCACAGGGCACGGGCTGCAGAAGGCTGTGACCTGGCCAGGTGAGTAGGAAGCTGTGGCTTCTCCTCAGCTAAGTGTTGGTTTGCCATCTTCATCAGTTGCTACCAGCAAGGCCTCTGTATGTAGGATGTAAGACAATGGCCTTAAGTAGTGCCAGGGGAGGTTCTGGTTGGATATAAGGAAAAATTTCTCCCTGGAAAGAGTGGTCAGGCGTTGGCACAGACTGCCCAGGGAGTGGTGGAGTCACAACCCCTGGAGGCATTCAAGGACCATGGGGATGTGGCACTGAGTGACACAGTCAGTGGACATGGTGGGATGGGTTTGAGTTGTCCTCGGCGATCTTAGGCGCCTTCTCCAACCTTAATAATCCTGTGACCTCAATTCTATGATCTCAGTTCTATGGTCTCAATGCCACAGTGCTTCCGTCTGGTTTCCAATAGACTGAAGATGCTGAAAGCTTTTCTCAAATTAAACACGTTCTTAGTTGTCATTTACAATCCTTGTTTCTAATTAGCATCAATTTGAGTGGCTGCTAGGGGAAGTGTTCTTGTTTGGAAATACTGGCAATGTTCAATCCAATGTTGTTCTTAGCTGTGGGCCTTACTGCACTGCTTCTTTTCTCCTCCACAGTTAGAGACTGAGGGACTGAGGACTTTATTTGTACTACCTACAAGACAACTTCCTCATCCCCACTTCAAGACACAGTGTCTCAGCAGTAATTATAACATTTATTGTCCAAATTCTGGCAATCCCCAGTGCCTCCCATGGGGGATAAAGCAAAGACCCATGAGGGATAAAGCAAAAAAGCATTTAAATGCAGATAAGGCAGTCCTTACTCTTTTCTCTGAGCTTTCTAGCAGTTGTCCATGGAGACAAGCAGAGCAGCCCACCCTCTAAGAAGTAGGACTCAACCCATGAAGACCCATTGTAGGGTCACACCACAAACTTACTCATCAGCCTTCATTACTGGGAACCTTCTCTAAAATTACCAAGGAGCTAAGTTCCATCAGTTGGTATTAAATACTGTGGGTAGCTAGGTATGGCATGAAGCAGCAATTAAAACCCAAAGGCACAGGTCAGACAGAGCTGGCAACACACAACTAGAAGCTTGCCAGCCCCTGGAAGCCCAGCTCAGCCCCTGGAAAGCTGACTTACTGCTGCTTGGATATTCCTATTGCAAATAGCCAGTGAAGTCCATATGTGACATCACTGTGGCCTTGTGGGGTTCTCTGTGTTGTCTTGGCGCATCTTTAAAGAGATGCATTTGTTTTTAGGAGGATGAAATGGCAATAAGTTTTAATGAGAAATGAGGACAGAAGTGATTACGCAGAAGGAAAGTAAACCAAGCATGCTATGCCTGGCAGGTATCCCCCACCCTCTGAAAGAGCTGGTTATCTATTGATGAAAAGAAAACAAAGAACTGGAAGAGAAGACAGTATCCATTAAACAAAGCTAAACCTCAGCCAGCACCCTTGTCTCATCTAACAAACATGTTGATTTTAGGTTATTTGGAGCAGGTTTAGATGCTACCATGGAGATTTAATGATGCTGAGGCTGCAGAATAGGCAGTGGGCTACTCATCTGCTCCTTGCAAGGGCTTCGGGTTTGCACCAACTGCTGTTCTTACAGTCAATGTGTCTGTTCCTCACTGTAGCCTGAACTGTGGGTTAAACCTAGTGCCAAAGCAAATGATGTGCATGGAAGATGTCAGCTCAGATGTCCACCTCAACACAGCTTTGAACTCATAAAACGTTTCAAATTGAAAAGAATGG
The DNA here is from genome assembly GCF_016699485.2 of Gallus gallus. NCBI lineage: Eukaryota > Metazoa > Chordata > Aves > Galliformes > Phasianidae > Gallus > Gallus gallus. The sequence continues at coordinate 19,444,776 of NC_052540.1, forward strand.
AATAGGATATACTTTGTGTTTGGAGGAGGATGAGCCAGGAAATGTGTGTTCAGTTCCTCACTGCTCTGAGACCCTTGGCTCATCTGAAAATCCTCTGAGCAGGCTCTGGAGACTTTTCATTCTGTTACAGAAGGCATTGCCCAAGCCTAATGCCAGGTAGCTCCAACCTGCAGTAATCACAAATGCAAGAAAACACACTCCTACAGCTTGAGTGCAGGGTTGGGGTGCTGGCAAACCCTTTCAGATGCATGAGGAGCATCTGCTCTCTGCTCTGCAGGGTGAGTTGACCTGCATAGGAGGAGCCATGTGTGCTCTCATGGCTGCAGTGACCTGGCCTGGAAGCAGCACCACACCACAGGTCTCTGATCAGACCCTGGTTACACCCTGCAAGCTTCTTCCAGCTGTCCATAACACATTCACCTACCTAAGGGCTCTACCTTACCAACCTTTACAATGTGAACCTCACCTGCTTGGAATACTCAGATTAAAACAGCAAACCACTAATTTCCTAGACATTACATTTTAGTATAAAATTGCAAACCCCATTGTGAAAACTACCCGTTCCCTACAATAGCTGATCAGCATGCACTAATGCTGCTGGCACACGTTCTTCCCAGACTACACCTCATCATCCCACACTGAGTTGCAGCACATCCACAAAAGCAGGAATTAACAGACCTGTTGCAGGCTATAAGTATGCTCCGCTGGCAACTTGCTGAGAACAGTAGACATGAAACTTACAATTATCTGAGTGTTTGGAAGAGGGCAGCCCTGCAGTTCCGTGGTCCTCCAGCAGCACATTGCTGGCGGTTGATAGAGGGACATCAATACACCTTGTCCCAAGTGTTGCTCTCAGCCATGTCCCTCGGTGACTCTGCTTGGCCAAGGGACAGACGTAGGATGGCTTCTCACTAGAACACAATGAGACACAGCTGCCTGTATGTTCCCATCTAGTTTAAGGTCCCTTACAGGCTAACCACAGTCAACACAGGTCGGTAGCACATCCCAAAGTCCCATCGTCTCACCCGGCCCAGGCAGCTGTCCTGCACTAACAGGATCTCCCCAAATTCCCACAGAGACATCTCGGATGAAACATGACTCACGGAGTGATTCAGGCAGCAAACACAAGTGCCTAGTGACTCAGTTTTGATTCATTATTCCGGTCAGACCCTATCTGCTAAAAGCTAATGTGAAGGTCATTTTGAATGAAATGCAACAGGCGTTGTTCCTGTGATGGTTACCAGCTTTGACACTTCCCTACAACTCCGCTTTTGCTCTGAAAGCGCAATGACGACACACAGCTTCTCTGAGGCAAAGGCGGACTCATTGATCCATACAGAATAAAACAGAATGGGTTCTTACCCGCTGCCTTAGCAGCTCTCTAAACACCACACAGAGCTCCTGGATGCATTGTAAGTATCTTAAAGTCTCTCTCTTTTTTTTTTTTTTAAATTCACTTTGAACTCAATCAGTCAATGCCCCAACTCTGGAAGAAGCTCCTATCTATACACAGTTCAGCCGGGTTTTTGCTGAGACACAGCTAATTTTATGCTTCATCAGAAAGACCACATTTCACTCCCAATTATAATTTTAATCCTGTTCCTAATTTGCATACATTAACACTCAGAAGTGATTAGAGTTGCACAACATGAAATAATCAAGTTTAAGTGCTGTACATAACGCTCAGCAGTTTCTGCCCAAGGCAGAACATACCATCAACAAACTTGTTAGCAGGGTTGCCCTTTTGCCATTATCTGTGGCTTTTCTGTTGGCAAAAGTATTTCCTTCATTCCTGTGGTATTTGCCCAATGTATCCTCTGAAAGACCACAAGAAAGAGGACAATAAAGAGAGCTGCCTCCATAGCCCTTCATACACAGCTCAGAATCTGTAGGAGGTTTGCTGGGCCCTTTTTTTGCTATGCTTTTTGACTAATTTACTTTGGGTCAAATCCAGGAGTTTTCACTGAGGCTGAGATTCACTGCCATTAAATGACCAGATCTTGAAAGAAGCCCCAGTTCCCAGTAAGCGGACTGTCAATTCAATTAGGCTGCCTCTCTGCTGTTGAATTAAATGTGCTTGGGACTGTCCTTCAGAGAGTGGCCAGCTGGCATCTGATGACCCATGACCATAACCATTAGCTCTCAACCTGTAAAACAAAGGCTACATGCACACTGCCCACAGGCAGGGTCTCTGACCGCAGTGGATATACCGATGGCACAGGCCAAAAGCATGTCATGGATGGCTCTAAGAACAGAAGCAGCAATGGGGACTCACCTCCTTCTTGGGCAGTGTGATTCCAGGCTCTGCAGTCTGCAGATAGAACTCAAGTCCCACCTGGGCAACGTGTTTGTGGCTGTGCACAGTCCTTAATCAGGGAAACACTGCAGCCAAATGTGAAAAGAGAAGGCAGGGCTTCAGAGTTCACCAACATTTTACAATCTTTTGGAAGTCTGAATTTGCAGAGTTTTCCAGTTATGATTCTTTCTTGATGCATAACTCTTGTAAGATCCACCACATTACCTGTGAGGGATTGAACAAAGAAAGAGGGAGATAAATGGACAGTGACCACTGATGTGAAATGCATGCAGTTGGCTTGATGCACACTACTGAGCTGATTGCTGCACGGAGCAGCAGTGAGGGAGCCTGGGGCTTTGCTGCATCCAAGCTGCAGAGGAGCCCTGCCTCTTCCTCAGCTCTTGGCAAGGAGTGACCAATGCCACGTTCAATCCCCTTAATATTGCTCTGTGTTCCTTATAATGCAGTGGGGATTTGTGCTTCAGCCCATACAGGGAGAACCTTCACTGAAGGGATGAGGAGGACAGCCAGAGCCAGCACATCTGTTCCCCATCCCATACGCTCATGCCACCCAGGGCTAAGGCAATTCATTTTAAACCCCGTTGTCCTGCTCTTCCCTTTGTAAGATGGGACAGGCACATTTATGTACCTATATCAGCATTCAGAAGATGAACACATGAGGCATTTGGCTGTGACAGCCAAGGGAGCAACAGCAGCAGCAGCCAGAGCAACTCCAGTTGCCATTCCCCTGCCCAACCGCAACATACCTTTGACTGGTCCCATTTTATTAATTTCATTATATAAACGTGCTCCTAGCCACTAAGTTCCTTGTTCTGCCAAATAACTGAACTTTTTTTTGCCAGCACCTTCTTGCGGTTTCTGACCTCTTTTCTCCTTTCAGGGAGAGGAATTCATGGTGGATAAAAGCACTGCAGATTTACCAGATAATTGAAATCATCACAGAAGACAGCATTATGTGATCTAGACTTTGCTTTGAAAGCATCAAAGATATGCATACTTACAGCATTGGTTTAAAAAATACACATATCCCACCATGGACTGGGCTTTTATTGCACAATGTGAGCCAACCCCTGCTGACGGCGGGTGCTGGGCTGGCACCAAGGGGCTCTGAGCTGGCAGCAGTGGTGCAGTTTTTCCCCTGCAAGCACAAATGGGTCACAGCTCTGCTCTAGGAAGATCCCTGGCATGTGGAAAAGGATAGAGGGAGTTGTCGGCCCTCTGACAAGCTCCTGGATGGCAACAGAAGTGCAAGTTTGAGCTATTTCTTCAGGTGGATTTGATGATGGCAGTATCTGCCCCCAGATCACTTCCCCAAGCACATTTCACGCAGACCACAAAAGGGAACATTTGCTTACAAAGCAATTGTTTCAAAGCCAAATCTGGAGTTTTTAATTTATTGAGTATTTGTTCCCCTTGACTGAAACTTCAGCAGTCTTCTTCTGCCAGAGCTAATATTTTAAACTGTGTACTTTAACATCATTTGCATAACTTTTCCAAAACATGTTATTGCTGTCCGTGTCCTCCTGTTTTACATCCTGCCTAATCCCAAGGTCAAGGAACTCAATAGGAGCGCATTGATTGTTCTGGGCTTTGGACAAGAATTTACAGACCCAGCAAGAGAGATCTGCCAGCGATACAACGCATTGGCCATGGGCTCTCGCCGGGCTCCTGCATACACTGGACACTTGACAGCAGGACTGCTCTTGGTTTGTTTTTACATGCTCTGTGCCACGAGTTTTAAACTTTTACCCTTGCTCAGAAAGCCAACAATTATGCTCGCAGAGTTCTTCTGTAAGGTCTGTAATGGCTGGTGCAAAGCCTTTGGTCAAAACTTGAGTAACAGCTGAAATGTTTTCTTGTTCCAGATCTATCTTTTCCACAGGAATAAAGATGTTATGGAGAAGGTATCTACTAGCATAGCAGCCTTTCTGCTCAAAAAGCACCAAGAAATGACTTTCAGCATTGTTGCCATGAAAAAGGGTGCTTTTGGTGCGTGCCCACTGCTTGTTCAACCCAACAGTGTATGTTTATCAAGAGGCCAAAATGGCTTATTTTGCTTATAGATTCATTATGTGTACAGCACCAGTATTCAGCAGTTGTGCTCCATCCTTGTGCCTGCTATGTGTCCAAGTCTCTTGGGATTTAGTTCGGCATGGGCACAATACTGAGACCGTTCCCCATCAGGAGCCAAAGTTCTCCTATCGGACAACCAACTGGTGACTAGTCTGCTTCTATGTTAGCATAAAACAATTGGTTCTCATTGCTGATTTACGCACAATGCATCCAAGCCTTCTGAGTCATCATCCATCTCCTGTACAGCAAGTTGAGTCCAAAGGAATACGAAACAATTGGTAGATGTCTTTAGTTTGATAGGGTCTCTGTAGAAGCAGGGTAGAAAAATGTCTCCAGGAGACAGTTATTGACACTGCTCTGCTTGATGTCTGGGACAGGAAAAATAAATAGCATCTCCTATATAAGCGCTGATCAGGGCAATTCCCGTTTCACTGGTTTTCACTGAAAAATGTCAGTCCAGAGCTACAGGGCTGCATGCTGCTCTGCAGGAGGTTTGTGGAAACACCCCATGCCCCTGCCGCAGAAAGCTGACAAAGGTTGTGTTAACAGAGAACCATTTTCCCCAGACCTTCTAATGAAGAAGGAACTTCTTTTCTTTTTTTTAAATTCTCTCAGTCACAGCCGACCTGATGATAATTTGTACCTATCCAATCGGTCGCCCCACATCTGCAGTGCACAGCCTGCACCAGGGGTGGGATTGCTGTAGGAAGCCATGGACCTTCAGCGCCTGATCCTGCCAGCTGAGCCTCTGCCTTCGCCTTCTGTGACTCATCCTCCTCCAAACTGCACAAAGAGCCCCGAAACTGCATGGCTGAGTCACACCTGCACCGGGGGTGGCTTTCATGGCCCCTGCCTGCTTCAGGAGGCTGCACGGGGTGGAGGCAAGGAACCTTGAGCTCTAAAAATAATGAGAGGGTGGAGGAAAGGAGAACAAGAGCCCCTCACAGCCTCCTCGTGTAATAGCTTGTCGATGTGTCGCTGCAGGGCAAGGGGCAAGTGGAGGTGGGATGCATGGGATGGACGAGGTGACGAGGGCTGCAATTACACGGGATTAAAATGCACAGCTCTGCTGTTATATTTTAACAGGAAATCACAGAGTCAGTGGGAAGCAAAGTCGGAGAAGGGCGGCAATAAAGAAAAAGAGACGTGATAAACCCAGCTCTGATCGACATGTGTGCATATCCTCTCATGGCTTTGGCCACATGGAACCCACAGGCGGATACCTACGAGCCAGCACTCCTCCCCACCAAAGAAGATACAATTAGAAATGCCCTTAGGGATGGTGGCACAACCCTAGCTTTCTGTACCAGACTTGGGCACACACATCCTCCCCCACCACAGGCATCCCCACGGGCAGGTGATGGCGAAGTCCATGGCCTCTGCTGCCCTCCTCACCCATCCCCTACCACCTGCCTTCAGACCATCAGTCACCATAAGGGAGAATATCTCCAACTGCACTATGCGAAAGCACACTTCTGTTTAAGCACCCATTTGTTGTCCTCACACAGAGCTGGGTAGCTGTGCCGGTTGGTGTCACTCCACTTCTGGCTTTTTCCAAATGTCCTCCTTGCAAGTGTGCAATCTGCTGCCAGCAGGAAACAATGCCTTGTAAATCATGTGAAGCCCTGAAAAAAATGGAGGGTTGGTTTAGATAAGAGCTAGAAATGGGAACTTGGGAGTGTGGGCAGGGGCCGCAAGTTGCTCTCTTCAAGCTGAATGCCTGTGTTTCAAAGCAGGACTGAGCAATCCATCAGAAAACTGGGTTTGCTCAGATGCTGCTTTCATGGTCAATTTATTCTGAGAAATTTAGCTTCATTTGGGGAATTGCAAATGAATTGCTACTTGCTCTGCGTCAACACAACACTGGGGTTTCTTGCTTAAAGAATAAAAAGGAAAACACACACACATTGTCAAGCCAACGCCAGTGACCTGGGACCAGTCTGTGCTCAGCACCAGCTGTGCTGCAGCGTAACGCACCTCAGAGCCATGCCTGAAGGAAAGGAGACATTCCCTGAAAAACAGAATCACGTTCAGTGAGGGAAGTGGAGAGATGGGACTCCCAGCACACGGCATCCTCTCCTGCAAGTCTGTCCTGGTATGGGCTGGGATAGGCACTGCAATGTGTGCCATCCGACAGCAAAATTTCATTATGCACCACTCTCCCCGCTCCTTATCTGTGTAATAAAAACACTCCAAGAAATCCAGTAGTGCTAAAATTAGCAGCCAAGCCTGCCTTCAGATCCTGAACTCCAAATAAACACGTATCAGCACAATAAATGGACAACTCATTTTAGTTTCTCCCTACTCCACAGGTCTGCTCCGAAAACAGCATTGCTTTTAACCCCTCCAGCTGGCACTGTACCACTTCTCCCCTGAGTGATCCCATTCTCCCAGCAGGTGCCATTCCTCAGTGTCCTCAGCCTGGCTGTGCAGTAGTGTCCTTGTCCCCTGGGAGGGCTCAGGGCCATTCATTCACCCCTCCTCACTCTCCCCTCCAGCAGCCAGGGGCTCTGCAGGTCTTTGAGATACAGCTCAACGATTACGTTTGCTGTGTGCCACATCAAGTGGTGAAGCTGGATGTGGAGATGAGTACGAGGGCAAGCAGACATGGTGAATCCTGGATGTCAGTGCAGTCTCTGGCACAGGGCAGTGAATCATAGAATCACAGAATCATTAAGGTTGGAAAAGCCCACTAAGATCATTTAGTCCAACCATCAATACACCATGAGGACACTTGCAGATGTCCAACCCATTGGTGAGGAAGGGGTGGAGGGGACCAGCCAGGAGGAAAGGGGTTGAACCACCTGCTTCAGGAGCCTTGTTTACCTTTGTTCTTGTAAACCAAGAAGGTAAATACACATCAAATATTGCCTATTATAAGAGTATGTTTGAACAGAAGCAACGCTGCTTTATGTGATGATGTTTTATGTGGACAGTCAGGACGCTATCCCCCCTGAATGATGAATCCAGCTTGTCTAATTGAGGCGTTCCTTTTTCTCTTACTGACTGGACACATTAAGCAATTACTCAATCACTCCTCCTGGTTTTTAATTGAAATGTACTTTTGCTGTCCTCAAAAGCAGGACACAGCAAAACGCTTCCTTTTCCAACACTCAGCACAGAAGAGACAGCACCAGCCCCATCTTTAACACTCACTTCCAGCTCTGTTCAGAACTGGTTTCAGGAGACCAAAAACATCAGCTCGTATTAGGTAAACCTCTTCATAAAAGCCATTAACTCCCCTGCAAAAAAGCCCAGTGGATTTTTCCAGGCAATGTAATTTCTAAAAGACAGTGTTTAGAAGTCTGCAAAGGGCCAGAAAAATAGCAATAAAAAGAGATACAGAGTGGGTCAACATGAAGAGCATTTCATTCGTACGCTGCCCGCATGATCTCGAGGGCTGCACCATGTCTATAATTGGGTGACCTCAAAAAGCATTCCCCAAAATGTGCATTTTTAGCATTAGACCTAACTGAATTAGAAGCAGCGCCATTATCTGTTTTGAACTCTTGATTAACCTTTCTGTATACACACTAATGGAAAAACGTACTTTCTCTCAACTTCCCAGTCCTCTCCCTGTGTTGTAAGGGCAGAAGCTTTTTGCATACTAGCTGGCTCATCGCTGCTGAAAACACCCAGCCCTAATATCCTCCCCCAGCACTGCAGAAGCTTCCTTGAAACCTATTTACTGCCATGATGTGCATATTAATGTCTTGTCTTATTTGCCTCAACAAACAGAAAGAAAGCTATTTTAAGTTACTAGAAAATACACAAACTAACCTAAAATCCAATCTTGATTTTGCAGAGAAGCCATCTGGTTCATCTCTCCTCTCGCGTGACTTTCAGAGCCTCTTTGGGATTCTCTCATCGAAAGCTCACAGCCATGCAGCAAAGGAGGGCTGCTAATGGACTTAGTAATTCACACAGCTTCCCCCACTCTGCCTGATGGTGCAGGGGATGCCAGCACCCAGGTGTGCAGATGAGAGAGGTACAGGTGTTGGTCAGCTCTCTCCCCAACAGCCCCATGGTCAAGAGCAGTGGGTGGAAATGCTTTAATGAATACCCAATTAAAACCTAAAACTATGCTACCACACTCTCAGATCTTATCAGCCTCTCCTGAAAGCTGAGCTGGGTCAGGCTCTGTGGGTTCTCAAACAGGAGATTTCGACTAATGTGCTGTGGGTAATTCAATAGGTGCTCCGCTCAGCCAAGGCTGCATTAAGATATTAAATCCACAGCAATGTGAGAAGTGCAGACTCTGCCCATCGTCCTTCAGCTGGGATACAAAATCAGGATCTGAAGCTAGAACAGACCTGGAATGACCCGTCTGAAACAGCTGAGCTTCATCCATTGCAGAACCTGCATTCAATCTGAAGAAAAATATGATTTAATCTGGGTAACGCATTCATCCTCAGGGCTGGCCCTTCCCGAGATCTGCACTTTGCCTCCAGCAGTAAGAAATCTCCAGGGAACAGCAGATCAATGGGAACACCAATGATAACAAACAATCAGATCCATACAGTCCTCTTTTTCCTGCAGAGCTGCCCATTTCCGAGCGCTCTCCTGCTGAACTGTTGGTGCTACCAAGGGTCAGCCTGGGGGTGTTGATGGGCTCCCATCCCGGACACGCAGCTTTCTGCTGCCCACTTGCCTCACTCAAGCTTTTTATGCTTCTGTGCAAAAGCAGCAGCAGACAATGAACTCTCATTTGCATGCAAAGCGAAAACCGGTGAAAATACAAACCTCTCAGCAAATCCCAGTGTGGGCAAAACCCCATCCATCATTGGTAGCAAGATGGATAAACCAAGCTGCCTGTTAAAACTGCAAGGAACATTCCCTTTTCATTTTCCTTTCCCTCTTCTTATCCCTTTCATTTTCCCTATTTTTAGTTCAAGCAGAAACGGCTCAGCCTCTGGGTGAAATTTGACAAGCAAATGCTAAAATACCCTGATGGAGACCATTTGGAGAAGATCCAAATTAATGATTTCTAAAACACATTGTCCTGGCCGCATTGTTAAACGCAAGATCTATGAAGTGTCACGGTTCTGAGGAGCCTGAAAATCTGAAAAAGCAGAAAACTGAGACCAAACCCTGCCATCACCTGCACCACTGGGACAGTGGGAGCTGACCCTCAGTGATGTCCCATGTTCCACGCGATGTATGGTGTGACCTGGATGGACATGTTGCACTCGTCATGCCCAAAGCTTTACCATCAAGCCCAAAGAAAGCTGCATGGCAGCAAGTGCTTCTGTCTGGGTTTGTTGTTGAAAGGCAGCTTGTGAATAGGAAAAAATAGCGTGTGGTCCTTTAAGCAGCCTGCAGACACTGAACCGTTTAATCCCCTCTCTCCAGCAGCTTTATCCTGGCCTCCCCCAGGGCACATCTGCAGCCAGGTCCACCATGAGACACTCTCTTGTACTGCCCATTCCCAAGGTCTCACTGTGCCCCCTCACAGCTCTGATGACGATCTCCTTCATGCTCTACCCAAACTGGGAATGTGTCTGATGGATTTGTCACCTGTCTTCTCCATTCAGCCCAGTGTGGAAGGTACTGAGCAAGAAAGGCTGGGAGGAGTGAAGTGAAACCGAATGGTGAATTTCCCTTCCAGGCAATGGTTTGGCTTTAAACTAAAAGAGGGGAGGTTTAGGTTGGATGCTGGGGGAGAATTTTCACTCAGAGAGCGATGCCCCATCCCTGGAGGTGCCCAAGGCAAGGAATGGGCCCTGGGCAGCCTGAGCTGGTGGAGCAGCCAGTACTGGTGGGGCCAGGGGTTGGGGATGAGTGGGCTTTAAAGTCCCTTCCAATACAAACCAGTCTGTGATTCTGTAATTCTAAGCCTTTCTGGGACGCAAAGGAGGCAGGCTCAACTTGCATCACAGGCAGTCTCTGACCCAAAGGAATTACACCCTGTGCAGATCAGACACAGCTTGGTTCCAGGCAACATTTTCACCCTGGTTTTCCAGCCTTGGACAGCAAGGAACCATGGCGTTCACTCAGAAACCTGTAGCAGAGGCAGTAACTGCAAAGAAGCTTCCAAGTCTCGAGTCAGGGCTTAATTACAGGATGAGCCTTCCTCACTCTGGTGCTCATCATACCACGAGAGAAGATGAGACAGCGAGATTAATCCCTCTTCTTATCCTTCCATACTAATGCCCAAATCTCTTTGACCCCTGCAGAGAACTCCCTGAGTTTTCAACTGATGCAAAAGAAAGAAAGAAGGGGGCCCAGCATGCTGGCCAAATGTGATTTCTGGTTGGAATGCGATATCATTTCAAGATAGTCCTACAACTTTGCTTCAAATGGCTTTTTCTTTGAAACATAACTCGAATCAGTGGATCTTTGCAGAACCAGCAGAAGGACAGTCCTGAGGAAACTGCCTTTTTCAGCAGAAACAGTTGAGAGAAAGATTTACAGGAGCACCTCTGTGATGGGATGCCCAATAGCACAGGCTGGGAGCTCACTCAGTCCAAGGGACACCCAGGCAGTCCCTTCTGAATCCAGTTCTGATTATGGCAAAACACTGCAGAAAGCTCAATGAGATAAAGAAGATAGAGAGGAAACTCATTTCTGCGAGGGTTTAGAGCTCCTCTCTGTAAGGTGTTACTGAGGCCAAAGCCTGATTCATATTCAAAATAGGATTAAGCATTTGAATGACTGGTCAGCCAGCCACGTGCTGTTTTTGGGAAAATGAGCAGAAATCGTCTTGATAGAAACTACTCAGTGCCTGGGGAGAGCAGAAATTCTGCCACAAAAGCATTGTCGTGTGCTTGACTGTTATGGGCAATTTCACCCTGACATGAGGGCGACCTCAGTGATAAGACTTGTCTGGAGGGTACCTCGGCCTCATCCAGCTTTTTGTCCACATGACAGATGCATTTAATCAATTTGAAGAGTACCATTAGAGAGGCAGCTTTAGAAATTCGTCTTCCTGCAAGACTGGAAGTAACAAAACTCATGAGAACAGAGGAAGGATTAATGAGAGAGAGCTGAAGTGAGCCTAAGGCACAACACTTACTCCCTTTACTGCTCAGGGTGGTGGCAGGTTGTCTGAGGACTGACTGTGACATCACTGGTGAAGAGAGGAAGGAGCCTGGTAAGAAGCCAGGAAAACTATGGCACTCATCTACAAAGCCATAGTAGCAGGGCTAGAAAGGGATTCAAAGATGACAGTGGTCCACTGCTCTGCCCAAAGCCAGGACCACGCACATCCCAGCAGGGCTTATCTGCACAGTGTTGCAGCTCATAGGTCCCCAGAAGGTCAGTGCCAGTGATGTGGTTTTAGTTGGGTCGCTCACAGGCACTGATTTCTCAAACAGAACTGGGGCTGAAGGATCTCCTTCAGTTGTTACCGGCAGACATTTGTTTCCGTGGTTAGAGAATGAATGGCTGCAGGGCACATCACGCAGCTGGGAATGGGTCACATTAGGGGTTACAGCATGACGCTGTAATGGAGACTGAAATATGATCCTCCCCAAACATCCCTGGAGATGAAACCCTTTTGAGTTTGCCTATAAGATGGTAATACAGATAGATACTGGAGGGAGCTTTTCTGGAGGAAAGCAAACAGCAAGAATCTGGAATTAAAAACAGTGGGAAAATGAGAATAATCTGACCATGAAGCACAGCTATTCTCAAAAGCAGCTATGGATATAAAACATAAAATATATCCTGCACCTGCTATCTAACTCCTCCCAGATAGGCTGGGCAACACGGCATGCTGCAATACATGAAGCATTTCATTTAAGTCTTAATTCTGCCTGTTCCGGGATTACAGTATTAGCACCCAAATCTCACTGCGCGGCTCAGGCAGAAAGCAGAGGGGGAGCGTCCCCCTCCCTCTGGCTGCGGGGTGACGAAACCCATCCTCGGAGGAGGGAGGCCGCTGGGGGCGGGCGGGCTGCAGCCTTCGGGATACCTGGGCGGGCAGATGGATGGGGACGGCGGGGTGGCAGCCGGCGCTGGTGGCCGTGCTGGGGCCGGCAGGACGCCCAGCAGCGCACGACGCGGTGCTATTGCCGCTCCGGTCACATGCGGCAGGCGGGGAGAGGGGGAGCGCTAAATAATTGAGGAGCTGCAGCGCCCTCCTCCATCCCTCCTCCATCCCTCCCTCCTCCATCCCTCCCTCCTCCCTCCGCCCTGCGTGTGCGGCCGGGAGCCGGGGCCACCGGTGCCCAGCGCAGCCCCCCCGCCGCCTGCAGCACCGCAGCCGTCCCCACCGGGCTGCTCGCCCGCGGAGGCCCCGCAGCAGCGCCCGCCCGCTGCCCTCTGCGCCCGGTGAGTGCCCGCACGGCTCCGAGGGGGTGCAGAGGGGATGAAGCGTGCTGGGGTGGGGGGAAGGCGCCGCCCTGCTCTGTCACCTCACCGCCCGGGGAGAGCGGCTCGGAGCATCCCGGGGTGCGGGGGGGGTTACCGCGGCTCCAAGCGCGGAGAGCTCTGCCCCGGCCCCACTGCGGTCACTCCCGTCCGTCGCCCAGTGCCGGTGGTGCGGGGGCTCCGTTGGAGCCGCCGGAACAGACCCGCTCGGGGTAGAGACCCCAGAGCCGCCCCATCCCGCAGCCCCGGGCGGCCGTAGCCCCGTGTTGACAAAGTGGCACTCGCTGGAAGGGAGGAGGTGGGGACGTCAGGGCTGACGGCGCGGGATTGATTGGAAACTGAGAACGGCGGAGAGAGGGGATAAATGCCGGCTGGCCCGAGCGAAAAGGCAGCTCCGGCTACAAGTTACCTCACCAACCGAGAGGGACGAAGGTGGAGGCACTGCGGGCAGGAGGGCAGTGTGCATGAAAAAGAAAAAGCCAATAACAGTAATCCGACGGACGGCGGGCAGCCCCGGGGGCGGGCGGGGGCAGCGCGGGGAGAGCCGAGCCGGGCGCTGTCCGCGGTGCTGAACCCCGACGGGGCGGCCCGGGGGCTCCCGCTCCTCCGCGGCCTCTCCTGGCGGCGGCGCGGGCAGAACTCCCTCCGACTCCGAGTCTGGTAATGGAGTTATCTTCCTTTTTGCGTCACCCCCGGCTCGCTGCTGTTTATTGATTCCACACGGGTATTTTCGGACTGCCGAGTATCAACCACCCGCCTGCCTCAACCCCGGTTAGATGCGCTTCTGCATCGCTTTATTAAAAATCCTCATCTGTTTTTTTCCTCTCAAAATTGCTTTCCAGCTCAGGTCTTGTGACCTATCAAATGATCATTCAGACAGATCGACTTAGTGCCTCCCTGTGACAGTGTGTGCCTAGAGAGCTCTGATAGAGGGCTTCCTAAATCAACACAGACTCTGGGGAGGCACTGCCAGCAGTATTACTCTTGTCAGCCCCAGAGAAGACTCTCAGCTCAAAAGGGCTGTATTTGATTTAATCCAGCATATTAACTAATTAATCTTCCCAGTGCCCCTAAGTAGTAGGTAAGTACATTTTAGCACGCCAAGGCATTTGTTTAATTGCCCAAAAACTGTCATGAGACTGAAAGTCTGACTGCTAAAGGTATTTACATATGCCCATTTTGTTGGTATACACAAGACATATGACTTACTGTAGTTGAACAACATACTGTAAACAAACAAAAACCGAACAAGCTAAAAGCAATACCAGAGCAAAGAGTTACCTAGATTAAACTAATTATCTGTTCTTAAAACATTAAGCTCCCTGGGGAATCCCTGCTGCATGAGAGCAGGAAAGTAAGGTTTTATAGCAGGGATCCAAGGTTCAAGTTCTATTTCCCATTTTCACCTGTCATAGGTGCTGAAATTTGACAACAAAGTAGAGACCAGTGAGGGGTAAAGGAAGCAGCTTGGGTCCACTCAGAGTAAAATCAAATGTGCAGTACATATCTTAGAAGATATGAAGGAGGCAATGTGTACAATAGGCACTGATTTAGTTAAACAAACAAACAAGCAAGCAAAAAACCACAACCAGTTAAACAGAACTGAGACCTAACAAGGCTCATGCTTTTCAGTTTTAACCTGCCCTTGGAAACGGAGAATGCTAGAATACAGTAGACATTAGCAAAAAATAACAATAATATTAGAGTATGAAAAAGAAATAAAAGCCAAAGTTGAAAGTACTGGAGAAAGGGTCTTATAAAAGAAGAACTGCAGCACCTGGTCAATTCAATTCATTAGAAAAGAGGGTGGGAGATAACTAGGTTCATGAGGCTAAAAATCTTTACATAAAAAATGAACAGACATCGAGTTACTTCTCCATCTGCCAAAGAAAGGCATAACAGAAATGGGTGCTGAGATGCTAAAGCCAAAGCATTCTGATTTAAGTGAGAGCTCACATTTTTGAACAGTGGTGGGTTGATGACCTCATGAAGGAACAATCAGAAAACCTGCTGAATTCTCCACCTATTTATGTCAAGACTTGATGTCCTCCCAGAAGTTGTAATTTAGCCAAAGCAAGTCATGGGGCTTCCTGCAGGAGTAATGGCATGGAAGCTAATGACTAGTTCAGACAAAATGAACTCCGTGGACTTAATAGTAGCTTTGATCTCTAGTTCCCCAGTCAGACACAAGGACATACAGCTCTCCTCCCAGGTGCCCCAGGCTCTACTCTAGACAAGCACATTCCCAAGGGGAGTTTTGACCACATGCTAAGAGCAGAACAAACAAGTGATCAACTTGCGTTTTGAACACCTCAATTTTCCTACTTTCTCCATTAATTAACTCTCCCCCAAATAAATCCCTTTGTTCACAGTGTCGTAAAGTGAATGAGTTTAAAACATAGATCAGTATCCCTGGGGAGTCAGCCATGACTCCAAAGTGAAAACATATCTTACCCCTCCCTAGATAATTTTTTAGGATCATGTGAAAATTATGACAGTTTGTTCTTCATGAAACTGCAGAGTCTCAGATGGGATCATATCTGAAAGTATTCCAGTCCAAAATATTTTGAAGGATATATTTATAGGCTGACTTTACTGCTTCCTTCTTGAAGCACAAGACAGTCTGTTTTTTCAGTTCTGAGATCATACACATATAATAAGATTTCATCCATCTTTCTTTGAAGCCAATAGGAATTTTCCTAGAAAATTCAATGAGAACAGAGCCACTTCTCAGTGGGCGAATTAATGGCTTTCCTGTGAAGACCCTGCAACTTTCAAGCAAATAGGATAGCAAAAGCTTATGGAGATGTAAATACAGTCCTAGGCTCTTCATGGAAAAAAAAAGTTATGAGAATAACAGAGTAGTCTATCATAGAATATGTGCGGTTTCTCAGACATCTTAGTTCCAAATGGTTAAAATTTTGTCTTCACAGCACCTGAGCCATTAAGGTCATCATAATGTATATGTTTAACCATCATCTTAAAGTATAAAGCCATGACTGGGCCCAAAAAAGCACAAAATGGTCCAGTCAAGAAACAAAGAAAACATTTTAAGCCATTTCCTATGGATTTGAAAGCCTGGCTCAGTCCGGAGTGAATGTACTGAACTCATTAAACCACCCGCTGTGCCAATGGGAGCAGATTCTAACTTAGATTCATGGGCCACATAGACTCATAATACTTTTTTTTCATTTGCAAGCAACAAGATGTAGAAAACCATGGTTGTCAATTGGAAACTTCCTTATGGTACTGAGCAATTTTCTTCTTGTATATGTTTATTTCCTGTGGCTCATCACACAGCGGCCCTGTCCTGTGCAGCCATCAGCTCAGGGCTCAGCTGGGGCTGGGCACTCCAGCTAGTGTTGATGCTGCTACCACTGCTGATTCCTTGCTGTCACCTCAGTGGAACGTCCCTGGGAGAAAACTATTCTTTCCCTGAAATAAAACTGTCAGGCGGAAGTCCAGGCACTGGCAAAACAAAAACAGTGAGGCGGAGCCACATAGCGTGTGATTCTATTGTTTCTGATCCTCTGCATGACAGCTGTATCAATAATTTACTGAAAGATGGAACACCATAAATTAAATCTACCTGGCAGATGAACACAAGAAGAGCAGGTTTTTCAAATCCTGCAATTTAATTGTGAGAGTACAGAGTTAGAGGGTCAGGTGGATTGCTGCATGGAGGGAGATGGATTATTATTGGAAGATTCCTTCTGTTACGTTGCAAGTGTTGTTAGGGAGATGTTGCGTAGAAATCTTATATAACCATATAAAAAAAAAAAACTGTTCAATCCACAAGTGAGCAGGATTTGAGCACTGGTCCTTGGTAACCACCAACTCCTGCTGCCAACGCTTGTCAGTAATTGGGATACAGCTCTGTGCTTTGGCCAACTCTTCCCTGCAGGTCCTGAACTCCCTGAGTGCTGGTTGGGACTTTCTGAGCAAAGTCCTTCAACACACACTTAAAATCTGAGGCTGAAGGCACTTTCTTGTGTCTAGAGGCCACTAGCACATCTGGGCACACTCTGCCAACAGCAGCAGGATGTGCCCAAGAGCATTTTGAACCAGGTCTTAATGATGGGCCTGTCAAATTGTGCAAAGTGAGCAGCTGTTCCCTGATGCCCAGCAATATGGTTATGGTGTCCTGATGGGGTTTGGACATCCTGGTCTGACAGCAAAGGAAATATATGCCTGCTGCCTGCCCTTTGCCCTGAGCTGGGATGAGCTGACAGCGCTGGGAAGCGTTTGGGTCTGCCAGCACCTCTTCAGAGCACCTGGGCAACAGCAGGTGTGAGTCAGCCTGCACACTGCCTCGTTAACCAGCTGGGGAAGCAACAGGGAGCAGGAGATGTGCAATTAATAGCTAGGGTCACCAGCTCCACACTAAGTAAATTAAGATAGAAGGCAGTAATGTGTCGAGTTCCTTTGGCCAGGAGCTCCAGCACAAACAAGAACCACAGCAGTAATATTCCAGCTATTCTATTCAATTTAGTACTATGGGAGGTGAAGAACAAATACACAGTTAGCTACCAGGGCTCCAATGACGACCCAACTTTAAGCTAGGCATAACCATGTTTACCCACACCAATTCCCTTGCTACTCAAGGACATCACCATGTGGTGTGCATGCATTACTCAGGAACACCATAATACCATAATTTTTTGAGCTATTGGTGTTTTTAAGAACACGTCATTCTTCGTTCAGTTCTGCCTCATTAGTAACATCCTATATGCTGACTTAATCTTGGATGTACATTCATAACTCGCTTGTTGGGAAGTGTCTAAAAGCACTCATGCTACAACGCCAGGTATTACTCACACCACACACTGCTCAAGTGCTGTGCCACGTTTGCCTGACTTATGATGATAAATGACTAAACACAGAAAATCTCTTATAAGCCGTCTTCTTTGATCAACTTGTGTTCACATTACTCATATAATCAGTTCTGCCGAAATGCAGGAGGATTACTCATGTAAGGCAAGGATTTTTTGTCCTAGTGAATAATAATAAGCAGCAGCCAATCATGTAATAAAAGCAGCAGAGTCTGCTATTCACTTCCTGGGATGTGCGTTGAATCTGCCTCAAACTTCTGTTGGGGACTTGGCAACACAAACTACAGCCACCCAAATTACCCTGCAGCTCTCTATTTTGTGTGCAAAGATCTTGCTGATTTACATCTACTACTGCTCCTCCTGGAGACCTCAGCAGGCACTGAAGGAATGCCTCCTTCCAGCTCCTTCTGAGGAACGTGTTTCTTTGAGAACCCCTCCTGCATTAATTAGCCCACAGACAACATCATGCAAACAGGGCAGTGAGGCATAATCAATTACACTTGTATAACTGCTGATGAAACACGATAACTAATTAATGAGACCACGTGCTCAAACAAAAGAGAAATGCATTTGAAAACCAGCAAGAGCCGAACAGTGCGTGTAATCCTGATGTGCTTACAGTGCAGAAGACCAGCTCAGATTCCTAAATTATTGCATGGAAGGCTTTCCAGAAGCCAGAGACTGCTAGCGGGAGTCAGCCAGGAGCAAAAAGCAGCTCCTTAGCAGGAAGAAAAGGATCCTCTGTAAAAACAGCAATCTTCAGAGCTGAAGTAGAGACCTAAAAACAATGGATTTTCAGATCCCATTTTTGATACACAGGTGGTTATTATTATTTTTTTTCTGGTTTGGACAACAAAGCATTAAATCAGTACTTCACTGAAAAATGTAATTTGTGTTTTTGCCATTGAAATTCACGTTGACATCCTGAAATGAAATAAATTGTCGTAATGGTGCATCAGCCAGACTTTGCAACAGCAAAAATCCATTTTCTTTAGAGAGCCTCCCACATTAATAAATAACTCATCCTGTGATTTATGTTAAATCTAAAAAGCTCTCATGGCTGGCCTGGAGCAAACCGTAATGACTTCCATTCTACGGTGCAGAAGTATGGATCTACAGGGGAAGAAAAAGAAGGTGCCACCAAGTAATTACAGAAGCTGCTCCTGCATCTTATTAAAGCAAAGACATTTCTTCAGCGAGTGGTGTTCTAGAACAGACTGTCTGGTCACTCAGCTCAAAGCAGCTCAATACAAATGCAGCTCTTGTCCACTCTGACAGTGAGGTACAGCTGGAAGAGCGTTATTTTTAGCGTGGCTTCTCTGCACCTTCCTTATAACACCCAGCCGCATTAAGCACTCGTGCACCTCTGTTAGGCATCTGTTTTCTCTATTTTACTGATGGAAAAGCAATTCGGTTATTTCATGTGATCCCCTGGAAGGAGCCCTCAGCACAGTAGTTCCAAGAAGTTCCTGGTTGCCCTGTTCTGCTCAGCTCGCCCACCTATTGATCTGTCATTTCCCTGTACTAGCAGCATCATTCTATTTCTTTAAGTCTTTTACTTCATGACCTCAAGACAACAATGAGAAACCAGTCCTTTTTAGAAATGTGCAAATTGATTATACATCTTCCTCCGTAATTCTCATTTTTTCCCCCCCTCCTAGTGGTTAAATAGCTTTTTGCAAACACAAATGGAGCACTTCATGCATATTGCATTACTTACAGAGCTGCACTCACAGATGGCTGGATGTGCCAGAAGTACCCGGCACTCAGTGCTACACCACTCTGCACCACGCATAGTCAGTGCTCCCTGGACAAAAAGGGCAGAAAACACGTGGGAACCCAGAATGCCTGCATAGGATGGCATCCTGCAGGCCCAAGTGCACAGTGGTGGATGCAGAGCAGGATGCCCAGAGGGATACCCCTCAAATCCTGGGGATATTTCTCCCTATGGGATCCCAGCAGCTAAGGCTTGCAAGGCTGGCACATAATGAGCCCAGCAGCGCTCAGAATAACCCATCACCAAGGGATCTGTTGGCCTTCACCGCAACCAGCTCCAATTTCACCTCTGCGTGCTTTTCTTCACCTCCATCTGTTCCTCTGTGCTCACCTTTGTGGACTCAGCGTCCTGATGTGGGTGCTCAAATGGAGTTAGCTCTTCAGCTTTGGAAGTGGGTCCCACAGGCAGCAAAACAAGGAGGTTATGCTGGTTTGGCTCTCTCTTGCATTGGAGACAGGAATACAAAGTTTAAGGACCCCCGTCTGCAGCACCATTGCCTTATGTCTTTGGTCAAGTTAAATAACTCAGTGTTTATTTTGCTTATTTCTCAGAAGAAGATAATGGTGTTTGGCCAACTTGCAGCAATATTAATACTGGTAAAGCACCTAAAAAAACACAGATGAAAGAAGAACAGAAAAGCGCTGTTCAACCCCTCCAATTCCATTTTGCTATGCAGACAAAAAAAAAAAACCCAAACCACCACATATTGGCCCTGAAGCTGGTTTTTTTTTCAGTAGTCACATCGCTAAATTGGGCTTAAACCTAAAATATATCACTACGTTTTCTTTTTGCTGATAATTTTAGCTTAGCATAATAACTGCTCCACTTGAATGGATGTAAACACTGGAAAGGGTTAAAGAAAAAAAGCCCCAAATTAGCGGCAGAGGGGCAGATGCTGAACCCCACTGCAGTGATCTGAGGCTGTAAAACGAGCACACGAAACTCCAAACCCACACAGAAAGCAGCAGTGTGACGAGCAGCCCACAGCAGCATCCCTCTGCCCCGTGGCTGCCGGCGCTGACGTCATTCCTCTCCCCGCTGCCGGGCCGTAATGAAAACCACATCTTGTGTCTGCTCCTACTGCCCAGCTCACAGCGACCAGCCTAGTAATCAAGACTAAAAACAACGCAGCGGGCAGGGAAGCGAGGCTGGCAGGGATTTTTTTCTGCTCTCCCCTTCTCTTCTCACACCGTGGGTTGCAGCTCCTGCATCGCAGCTCTCCGTGCTGCCTTCCCGCAAGCAATGCTGCAGCCCAGCTCCACACACAGCCCCGCGTGGGGCAAAAATGCTGTTGTAGCAGCAGGCATTGGGATGCTTTTGTATCTCTCTGGATTTATTTCCCATTCTGTCTGAGCACTGAGTCATCTCAACGCCCAGCTGCACCTGGAGTGAAGCATGAATTTTGCTCTGCAAGCACCTGCGTTAATATTGCTGCCGTGGGATTTGCTAGGAGTCTGCTCTGACCCTGCTTTTCTAGGGCATGTAGAATCATACAACAGCTGAGGATGGAAGGGACCTTAAAGATCATCAAATTCCACCTCCCCTGCCGTGGGCTGAGTTGCCAATAACTAGATCACCTGCAAGGAGGAAGGGGCTCTTCCATCACCTTCCTGCAGCAAACTGGGACCTCTGCGGTCAGCAAGGAGATTTCCTGTGCCATAATGACCTCTGCAAAGAGAAAGCTGGAGGAAGCCCAACCATTCCGTCTCAGTGAGCACCCCTGGCTGAGCTCCTTACCACCCGGAGCTCTGTCTTCTGATCTATCACCATCAACACCCTGATTCTCCTTGTGTTCCCTGCATTCTTTACAAAGGGCTTTGCACAGGGACATCCCGGACCCCCCTGGGCAGAGGATGCTCATTAACAGAAGGACTAAACAAGTCACCTCGGCAGGCAGTGGGTGCGGGATGGGGCGATGAGGGTGAAGCAGAAAGCAGCAGGTTTAGATCAGGAGTAATTTGGCACCAAACCACACGCTTAGGAAGCCATGCCTCTGAACACCGAGGCCTCTCCTTCTGATGTGATTGCTGTTTTAGCTCATTTGTGCTAATGAAGAACGCTGTTGTGGTACAAACAGCGGTTGCTAATGAGCACGATGGCAGCAGAGCTAGCCGAGCTGGCCCTGGCCCCCAGCACAGCCCCACTCAGCCTACTAGGTACACAGTGAGGAGAGCAGCCATCAACCACAAGAAAAGCTCTTCCTCCCTCTGGCTGTGGATTTACATCAGTCCCCTAAGACTTCACCACTTACATAGCTGTGGAATGGATGAATGAAATCCCTGAGCAATGCCTGCACCTCAGTCTTGCCAAAATCCCCCCCTGCTGAAGGCTGCTTCTCCATGGCCTTGGGGGTATCTATGAGGCGGGGCAGAAATGAGCTGCGCTTGCCCCAGGTAGGCGTTGTCCCTCCATTGGGCATTTCTTATGGCTGTGGGTAGGGGAGAGGATGTTTCCAAGTGTTGGAGTAGCAATATGCTGCTCTCACTTAAATATCAGTGATACTTTCAAACGTTTGCTTTCACTGAGTACAGCCACAATTACAGAGTAACCTCATTTCAGCTGTTACTGAGGCACTGCCTTCAGCAACTCAGGGCCCTCTGCCACCCCAGGCTCTGGCCAGAAAAGATTACTTTCTTACCTTACAGACAGCATGAGGAAACGACACAGAAATAAGGGCATCTGGACTGTAGCTGTTCACAAACCAGGCAGCTGTTTCTGCCTGGTGTTCTGTTTAGCTGAGATCTGTTTGATGCAAACCCAGGCAGACCCACCCAAGTCCTTCCAGCTCAACAAGGAGTGCTGATAAAGACCTGCAAAGGAAAAGAATTAAATAAAGGATTGGACACAGTTGAGCAAAACGCAGCAAAACCTCTGCGTCAGCCCATGCCTTGCCTCAGAGATGCTGTGTTTGGGCTGGGGATCGCTTTGGTTAGAGGAGCTATTCCCCCCGTGGCTAAAATGCTGGCACACAGGCATGTGGCCCTGAAGCAGCCAAACCCAGCTCTTATTTTCACCTCAAAGATGCACATTCGCTCAAGAGCGGCAACCATTTTTCACTATCAATATCCTCAGCTAGAACATGCATCCTTTCAGCTTGTGGATGCTCGAGGTAAGGATCAGTGCAATTCAAACTGTGATCAACCAGAACGTGAAACAAATGCTGTGTTTTATTTAATAAACTCCAGCAAGACAAGGCCGCCTGGTAGACACAATGTAATTTGTTTGGGATGTAAAGACTGAAAAAATAATTGTTTTGGCTCCAAGGCAATAATAATAATAAAAAAGTTCTGCATGGACAGGAAGGAAGCTATCAGACTAAAATGCATATTAAAGAAACAATATTTCTTTTTTTCTGTATATCAGCATGCAGAGATTGTCAGTTCTCGTTGTTTTGCTCAAAGTCATCACACATCTCCAGGAGGTCATTTCTTCTTGTCTGGGAACTACGCAGTCCGTTAAAAACAAGAGAAAGAGAAGGAAGGAAAAGGACACTGTCTGAATAGCGCCTGAAAATATGACTGAAGATGAAGAAGCATGAGCTAATTCATTCCCGTGGAGACAATCTTATGATTGGGAAGATGCAATCATCATGTAGAGCAGACGGGCTCAGTATTTCAAAGTATTCAGAGAGGTAACCTGCTGTGCCCCAGCTCCTTGTGGTTGTCCAGGAGCATTTTTGGTGTTGGTTGGGCACTTGGAGGGTTTCAGGCTCCTCATGTGTACAGGATGATACTGATAACTTACCACCTTGGGACAACTCCTCTTCCTTTGGTGTTTCAGCTCAAACAGACACTGTGAGACCTTTTCTCTTTCTTGCAGCTGGGTTGCCATCACTGGAGAACTGGCAATGCGACCACAGCCCTGAGCACGGATTTGGCCTGGGACGCCCAAGCCCAGCAGCAGCCATGAGCAGCATCCTGTCACGCCTGGACCCACGGCGGGTGCCATGGGGGGCTGCAGGCCATGCCCTGCGCTCCCGAGTCCTGCGCACCAAGCCTGTGGAGTCGATGCTGGAGGGCACGGGGACAGCAGGAGGCCAGGGCACACGGTTGGCCAAGGTCCTCACCACACTTGACCTCATCTCCCTCGGTGTTGGCAGTTGCGTGGGCACTGGTATGTATGTGGTGTCCGGCCTAGTAGCCAAGGAGATGGCGGGGCCTGGAGTCATCGTGTCCTTCATCATCGCTGCCGTTGCCTCCATCTTGTCAGGTGAGTCCTTCTGGTGGGTTTTGAGTGAGGTGTTGGGTACACTCTGGCTATCCCCATGGCTGGACAGCACACCAATGACCAGTGCTGGTCTTGTGACACTGGGGACATCCATGAGGTGATGGCACTCAGGACACACAAAACACAGAGGGGCAATGATGTCTCCTTACACTGAAAGCCCCTTTTGCACTGGGGCTCCCCACCTGGACGGGGTGCCCAGCTACGAGCAGCCAGCAGGACAGCGGCATCCTGCAGGTGGGGCCGAGCCCAGCAATTCCTCTGCTACCTTTGGAGCTGTTGTTATTGGCTCCTGTTCACTGAGGATCACTCTTTGAATTTCCAGCAAAACAAAGCAATGTGCGGAGAGGGAGGAATTATATATTTGAGTGAAAAGTCAGTGAATTCCACTGCCTCCTGTGAACCCAGCTGAGCATATGGCCTGAGCTGTGGTTTCCACATAAGCCAGTACTGCTGGCATTTGTCCTTTCCAGATCAGCGCTAACGCAATGATGCGATGTCCCCGCTCTCCCTGCTCACAGGGCTTTGCATGCTGTGTCAGTCTGGCAACCCAGCTTGCGTGTGTGGGCTGGGCAAGGAAACCTGACTCAGTGACAAAGGACTTCAATGCGGGATGGGAATGACCTGACTCTACTTTTCAAGTCCTCAGATTATTGTGCTCTCCCTGTTCCCCACAGCCCATTTTGTGATGCAAACCAAATGAAGTGGAGCAACCTGGGTGGGTCCGCTCTGAGAAAACACGTTGTCCCCTAAAAGAGCCCTTTTCCCCCAAGCCGTGGGCCCTGCCCCACAGCAGGGAGCTCCTGCCGGCCCCACAGCCCTGCCGCTCCCAGCCCTGCTTTCATCTCCCCGCTGCTTGGGCAGCCCTGGGAAAGTGTTTTCCCAAGGATGCGGTGTTTTCATTATCTCCTTGGCCACTTCCTTGCTTCATCATTGACACTGCTGTTGTTTGTAACAGCAGCGCATTTTTGGCAAGTGAAACCCAGCAAGGGCTGGGAGCTGGATGGGCTGCAGTGGGGATTTCAGCTCTCACTTCACATCCTGCAACTGTGCACAGTTGGATTTTAAGGAGCTGCTTCAGCTTGCAGCCCGGGCAGATATCCAGATCACCTGTGCTCACCCCTGGTCATCAAGTCAGAGCCCATTACCTGCAAATTAGCCCAGGGTTTTGGGCTGAAAATGCTTCTTCCAGAATGCCTTGCAGATTGCCGGTGCTGAGAGGGGCTGTAACATTCAGACATGGCTGAGGAGGGAGGGGGCCATCAGCAGCAGAGGTTCATGGAGGTCAGGATTTCTTTTGCATCTAAAGGGGAAATAGCCCCTGCAAAGAAGAGATGGAACTCAGCAGCACTGCAAGGTCCCAGTTCCACATGAATGTGGGAATCATTCTGGGAAATGGGAATGCCACTGAGTTGGATGGCACTGTGGGTTTGTCACAGCCCTACACACAGAGTAACATTCAGTTATGCAGCTTTATTATCACTACTACACTACTGATAGAGCTGAGATCAGTAAGATAAAACCTATGCCCTAATAAGTTATATCATCTTCCTTTTTAAGCAGTGCATACAGAGGGAAGTGCTGTGAACTCCACTTCTGCTGGAGGACCTGTAGCATTGTGAATCAAAATGCTCTGATTAATGTCACCTGCTATTAACTCAGTGGCAGTCAGGGATGTGCACAGGTCTTGCACCTCTCATCCCCCAGACTGCTACCACATGCTATGATAAAAATTGCCTTTTTTTTTCTTAATATAAGCTGAAATCTAAGGCAGATAAACCCTATAGGTTGCAATATCCAATGTATAGTGAAAGATTACTATTTTGGAATCCCTGTAGAGTAATTGAAAACTCAAACACTTTATACGTATAAAAGTCTCTGCTCAGCCATTACTGCTCTGCATCAATATCAATCCTCTTTAAGCCTTATCTTGTCGTTGGCTAAAAGTACAGCTGCCAAGAAAGATTATATGATTTTTAGAGCTATCAAAGACAGAAACCAGATACTTGCCCCCACCAGAGAACCTGTTTCATAAATCATTCAGGCCTGCAGTTATCTGTGAATGTCCTACCTTTGCAGAATGCATGCATTCTTAATCAGCTTTGAATAATGACTGTGTGGGGCTGGATGATCGGGACGTCTCATTGCTCTTGTAGCTGGGCCAGCTTTATAGAAATCCAGTTTGGAATAGTCGCATTGAAAACCATAGCCAGGGACAACGACAGTGTGGTCCTACCAGCACTTACCCTGACCAACACCCTGGGAATTTCTGATTAAGTCCATCCATGGCTACTAAATAAGATCTGATGGTTGTTTCAAGATAGCAGTGTGTTAGGAGCAGGATTTGATTGAAAAAATACCCTGATGTAGTAAGCCTGGAAAGTATTAAATCTCACTGAAATCTCCTCATGGGCAGTTCCAGTTACACACTTTTCACCTTTCTTCTCCTCTTTACAAAGACAGTTTTGCAGTTACTCCTCAGAATGAGATCTACAAGCAACATTTAAGTGTTAAAATAACTTAGTTCTTTCTGTGGGATGGCTTCAGACTCATCTGGCATTGGTAGAGTGAGAGCAGGACGATCAGGGCAGTGCTTCTGTGTGCACCTGCATTGTAGTGACCCAGAATAGGCACACAGCATCTCAGGAGAAAATGGCACAGAACACATTAGCATCCCTATCAGATGAAGAAGAAACATCTGTCATCAAAGCTACTGTACGGAAACAGGGCCACCACAACCACACCACCGCACTGCCCAGTGCTGCTCTCTGGGGGTGAATTTCATATGTTATATTTTTCTTTCCAAACAGGTGTTTGCTACGCTGAGTTTGGCGTGCGGGTCCCCAAGACCACGGGCTCTGCCTACACCTACAGCTATGTGACAGTGGGGGAATTTGTGGCTTTCTTCATCGGCTGGAACCTCATTCTGGAGTACCTGATCGGCACGGCCGCGGGTGCCAGCGCCCTCAGCAGCATGTTCGACTCGCTGGCCAACCACACCATCAGCCGCTGGATGATCAACAGTGTTGGGACACTGAATGGGCTCGGTGAGAATCAGGCTGGAGACATGTGCATCTTGCTGTGCAGAGCTTCCTCCATTAATTAGGACCTGAAATGTAATTGGAAGCTCGTCAGAAGTCAGACATGGATATTAGGCTTCATTCATTATTTACCATCCGTCAGCCTCTGGTACTCTGCATCTGGTTCAGAGTCTGGGTTCTAGGTGCAGGGATACATGATCCCAATAGTTTGAGCCTCTCTGGACCAAACCAGCATTTAGCAGATCAGAAACCCAGAAAAATTATTTCTATGTCAGAGGCTACCAATAGCACAGGAACACTTTGCTCTGCTCAGCTCCATTAAAACCCACACAGAAATTTTAGGGAGAGCCTGCAGTACTGACATGTAGAAGCTCAGGGCTGTGATGGTTCTGTGTGACCAGCAACAGCCCACTGCTCTTATCAGTAACAACAGTGAGCTGTCTTGTAGCTGTGTTGTGAAAATTTAATGTTTGATTGACTTTTAATTAGTACTTGCAGGTATGCACCATGCAAACTGGGATATGATCATTTGTTTTCTGCTCTCCACAAACTCCTGGCAGTGCCTTGAGGCATCAGGATTTATCACCTCAATAAAAGAGCATTACCTTACAGTGGCACGGTCACCTGGAGACCAGCTTTGCAATGAGAACAAGGAGTACTGCAAAACTTCAGGATCTGAAAAGCATTTTCATAGAGTCATAGAATCTTCTGTGTGGGAAGGGTCATCTAGCCTAGCTATGGACAAACAGTTACGCACCTCTTTCCTCTTACCCAGGGAAAGGAGAGGAGTCATACCCTGACCTTCTTGCTCTGGTCATTGCCATCATCGTCACCATCATCGTGGCCATGGGTGTGAAGAACTCGGTGGGACTGAACAACGTGCTCAATGTGATTAACCTGGCAGTCTGGGTCTTCATTATGATCGCCGGGCTCTTCTTCATCAAAAGTGACAACTGGTCTGAAGGGCAGTTCCTGCCATTTGGATGGCCAGGGGTAAGTCCTGTGTGCAGTGGGCCACACAGTGCCAACACCACTGTGTGCTCAGCTTTGCTTGTGGTGTGCAGCTCCTGCTTCCACTTCACTCCTCAGGTCCTAATACTGCTCAGCCCACTCAGCTTTGGCCAGAGGCCTCCAGCTCCCAGCTTGGGCCCATCTCTCCTCACTCTACCAAACCTGAGGGACACGGCGATGCTTTGCCTGTATCTCCTGCCACTCTTAGAATAAACTCAGTCCTTTTCCTAGATGCCCTCTTGGAGAGCCAAATAGCATGTGAAAGCATACACCAGGAAACGTCACTCATCATTAGGCTCACAGCAGCAAAACGCGGTGGCTGTCCAAGGAAGGGCTCAGGAGGATCCAGCCCATCCCCTGCAGAGGGGCAGATACTTATGTTGGCTGCTTTTCAACAGCAATGTTCTCGAACATTTGTTTTGAGCACTTCATAATGCCACCTGCCAGTGCTTATTTTACGGATGTTCCCTCAATTCTTACTGAGAATTTGGACATATTTGGCTTTTTTAGCTTGCTTGCACTGGTTTTTATCCAAAGATGAACAGAGACTGAAAATATCTCAGCTGGCCTAAGCCCAAGATAATTTCTCAGATTTACACTGCTCGACTCCATTGGGATTTTGTGCAGAAAAATAAGCAAGAAAGTAAAGTAAACCAAAAATCTTGATTGCTGAAAGGATCCCAAGGGGACACAGTTTTCACCTCCATAAATCAGCATTTCTCTTCTGGAGCATGGCAGTGAGGAGCACAGTGCTCAGGCCCATTTAAGAACAGAGGCCAAATTTACTTTTGGATGGTACCTGCCTTTTTCTGCCATAGAATAGGAAAGAGAAAAGAGTGCTGAAAATAGGTGCTTGGTTCCAACTCAATCTTCCAGATCTCCCCGGGCAAAAATACATAGTTTTAAAAGATATGTTATCCAAAACACATGAAAAACAATAGGGTCTTCCTATGGTTTTCAGGTGGCTGTTTCTCTCTGAAATCTTTTGTAGAAGTTAATCCATCACAGCACAAGCTCGAGATCCCCAGAAGCATAGAGATACTTTGAAAAGTGAATTATAGACTGCCCCCTGAAAGAGGTGAATTTTCCTGTGTGCTCCATCACTAAAGAACTGAGATAGATGTGATGGATATGCAACATCCAGCTAGCCAGATGCATCCAAGGGCTTTGCAACTACA
This sequence comes from Gallus gallus, assembly GCF_016699485.2. Taxonomy (NCBI): domain Eukaryota; kingdom Metazoa; phylum Chordata; class Aves; order Galliformes; family Phasianidae; genus Gallus; species Gallus gallus. Next base: position 19,473,542 of record NC_052540.1, read on the forward strand.
AATTATCTCTCTCCTTACAGCTACACGGTCTTTCGCCAACTTCGGTGTTCTTTTCTTATAAACATGCTAATATTGTACATAAGAAAAAAACATAATAACTAGCAGTACAAATAATTCCTCTTCCAAGTATTCCAACCTGTCTGCAGCTTCCAAGCAAAGCAGAGGTTGTTTGGAGAGTGGTGTACCTCTGACTGTCCATGCTTTGTTCTGCTTCCTCTGCTAGCAGATCTTGCTGCCTGATGAGAAGTCCTGCTAACACAAAACATGTGAACATGCTACAGATCTCTACTAATATAAAAGGTCGCGGGGTGGAATGATGGGGAGTCAGTCAATCCCTCAGGATCCCTAATATTTTCAGTGCCCCAACACAACCCTAACCCTACACCCCAGAGCAAGTAAAATAAGTACAGAATGGTTTTGCATGTTCACTTGTTCCCAGTTGGGTGCCAGCCACCCTCTTGGCACTGAGACACTGCGTCCTCTGTGCAGGTGCTCAAAGGGGCTGCAACATGTTTCTATGCCTTCATTGGCTTCGACATCATTGCTACCACAGGAGAAGAAGCAAAGAGCCCCAACACCTCCATCCCCTACGCCATCACGGCCTCACTCGTTGCGTGCTTGACAGCATACGTGTCTGTAAGTACCTGCTACATGCGTACATATATAATACCTGTCCATATGTACTAGCTATACATGTACAGCCATCCACTGTGGGTCTGGAAGAGGGTGAAGCAAGCACAGTTCTGTGGGCTGGACACGCATGGATGACCACAGCCTGTCCGGTCTCTCTGCACCCAGTAAATGCATGTCTGTACTCAGTAATTTCAGGTCAAGGTATCTCCTTGTTGCCTCAGGGTGGCAGAGACTGAGGTAGTAGAGCCCCTGATTTAACCACTCCACAGTAAATCACGCACAGCCCAAAACTCTGCATTTTACATCTTCTCCATAGGAGATCTAAGGATACAGTTCCAACCAGACTCAATTTTTTTGTGTGTTTCCCACCCTTGAAAAGCATTCCCTGTAACTGCAAATCCCCAGCAGAGCTCAGGGCCGCTGCTGACCCTCTGTCCTACTCATCTTACCTTCCCCAGGTAAGCATCATCCTCACACTGATGGTGCCATATGATGCCATCGACACCGAGTCCCCACTGATGGAAATGTTTGTGGCACGTGGCTTCTATGCAGCCAAGTTCATCGTTGCCATTGGGTCTGTGGCCGGCCTGACTGTCAGCTTGCTGGGGTCCCTCTTCCCAATGCCGAGAGTCATCTATGCCATGGCTGGGGATGGGCTACTCTTCAGGTCAGTCATACATACACGAGCATTTGGCTTCCTTCTTTGCCTTTCCAGCCAGGCATGGGCTATTACAAGAAGCAGCCACTGCAGCCTGCAGTTTTAACCTTCTATAACCATTTTCTTGCTGCAGGTTTTTGTCCCATGTCAGTTCTTACACAGAAACTCCAGTAGTGGCTTGTATTGTCTCCGGGTTTCTCGCGGCGCTGCTCTCCTTGCTGGTCAGCCTGCGGGATCTGATAGAGATGATGTCCATCGGCACACTGCTCGCCTACACACTGGTGTCCGTCTGTGTCCTGCTCCTCCGGTACCAGCCTGAGAGTGACATCGATGGCTTCGTCAAGTTCCTCTCTGAGGAGCACACCAAAAAGAAAGAGGGTATCCTAGCTGACTGTGAGAAGGAAGCTTGCTCCCCTGGCAGTGAAGGAGAGGAGTTCACAGGCCCACCAACCAACACATGTGGGGCAAAAAACCTTCCATCACTGGGGGACAACGAGATGCTCATTGGGAAATCTGACAAATCCACCTACAACGTGAATCACCCCAACTATGGCACAGTTGACATGACCTCGGGGATTGAGGCAGACGAGTCTGAGAACATCTACCTCATCAAGCTGAAGAAGCTGATTGGCCCTCGCTACTACACCATGCGGATCCACCTGGGGCTGCCTGGGAAGATGGATCGGCCCACAGTAGCCACTGGCCACACGGTCACCACCTGCGTGCTCCTGCTCTTCGTCCTGATGTTCATCTTCTGCTCCTTTATTATTTTTGGGTCAGACTACATCTATGAGCAGAGCTGGTGGGCCATTCTCCTTGTTGTGCTGATGATCCTGCTCATCGTCGTGCTGGTGTTTGTCATCTTGCAGCAGCCAGAGAACCCCAAGAAGCTGCCCTACATGGCGCCCTGCCTCCCCTTCGTCCCCGCGTTTGCCATGTTGGTGAATATCTATCTCATGCTGAAGCTCTCCACAGTTACATGGATCCGATTTGCTGTCTGGTGTTTTGTGGGTGAGTCCCAGATTATTTTATTACTGACCCTGTTTTGAAAGGGTGGGAATAGCAACGTCACCAATTAGTGCTTAGGTTAATGCTTTTTCAGCTGGGATACCCAGTCCCTTGCATTTGCTCCTCATAATGCTAGAGTTCTTATAAACCTGTTAATCAAGCCCCCGAACTGCAGCTAACTCAAAAATTACACCTCCAGAAAAATGTCAATTTGATGGAAGCAAACTTCTTCATGCAAAGGTGACTATTCTGATGAGTCTTCTGATGGCAAGTAGGTGGGTTTCCTGCAGAAATCTGCCTGCTTTCTTGCTATTTCACCCACTTGAGCTCTTTCAGCAGCCCACACCAAGATTTCAGCACCACATTTCTAAAATGCAAAGCTGTCCAACCCTAACAGTTCCAGGAGAGGCAAGGCTAAGGGGCTGCAGGCTCCAAATCCTGTTCTTGGCCTGAGCCCTTCACTTTGTGGCAGGGGGCTCTCAGAACACATAGGCTCTGTTGTGAATATTTGGGCCAAATTTAGTCTTCCTGGCATGTATCCAGCAGCCTGATACGTCCATAACTTCCCATGATTTACATTTCTATTCCCCTCCTCTAAAAACCCAAGAGAGAGAGTTGCTCTCATAGCTCCTCCTGAAGGCTCTCAACCTCAGACTACAGGGAACTGAAGCAACAATGAATATCAGAACCAAGAACTCCTTAGAGAGAAATAGCAGCCATATGAGCAAACACAGACACTGCAACAGTCCATAGGAACCCCAGCTGCAGAGAGCAGACCCTGAACTTTGGTGCCAGCATCCAAAACAGCCATCTTTGGCTGAGCATTCCAGCAGATGCTCTTCCCATTGGGAAGGTGTGAAAGTGGATTGTTGCAAAGGTTGGAGGCAGCTGCTGCCTCCCATAAGGAAAAAGTTTGTCTGGTCATAACAGAAACAGACCTTGGATCTCCCTTCAACATCCCAGAACAGTTCCACAGTTCCCAGCCCCCAGGGGGAGAATGCTACCAGCTTTCTTCCTCCATGTTGACACATCCTCTCTTGCTCCAGAGTGAGGATGGGAGAGGCAGGCAGCTCTCACAGGTAATTCCTGTGAGGCCTCACAACAAGGCTCCATCTCTGAGCCCTAAGCTGAGATACTGGGGAGCCACATACAGCCCTTAGGCTAGAGAGGAGATGCTCAGTGTTTTTCTAGCTCACTCAGACAATAAGTGAAGGAGCAAATCAAGGGAAAGCCCTTTCACCTGTTTTTTAGAAGGAAAGTGGTTTCAGAGCATCAAATCAGTCTGCTGTGATTAACCCTTGCACCTGTGTGCACATCTAACACCTTGTCAGGTGCCAGCAATGGTAACGAGGTCACCCTGCTGGTGTGTGCCAGGCCCTGGGCACACAGGGCTGTGGGTATTGGCAGGAGAGATACTGAGAGCATAAGAAAATTCCAGAGGAAAAAGGACGGCTGGGAGGCTGCTGGAATGGAAATTTGGGCTTCCAACACAGGAGGCCAGGATAAGTCTGCTGGGAGCTGCTTTCCCAGCAAGGCTGCAGATGGCACAATCACACGGTTAAGCAGCCATCCCAGCTGACGTTTCAAACACAGCACTCCCCGGTCACACACTGACAACACGCACTCTGCTGGTTTGAAAACCAGACACCAATGAAAACATGCATTCACTTAAAAATAAAAGCAAAAAAATATTTACTCAGATTAAGCCCTCACCAGCTGGAGCCAACTGGCACTGGGCAGGAGGAGGCTGGATGGAGGAGGCTGGATGCTGGCATGGGCTGTGGGGACAGGTGTGGCTTTGGGCTACAGTGTGGGCTAGGAGGGGAACGATGGTGCAGGGTTGCCCTCCCCAACAGCTTCTCACTCTCGCTCACCCCAGGTCTGCTCATTTACTTTGGTTACGGGATGTGGAACAGCACGCTGGAGATCAGTGCCCGTGAGGAGGCCCTCCACCAGAGCACCTACCAGCGCTATGATGTGGACGTTGACCCTTTCTCCGTGGATGACGGCTTCTCCTACGCCACCGAGGGTGAGAGCTACCCAGACTGGGGCCCTCCCGAGGACAAGGGCTTCTCATACCAGCAAATGGCAGGAGCAAAGGAAAGCCATCGGACGAGTAGCAGATCGAAAAGCAAGGGCAGGCACAAACCGTCCTCAGAAGCCCTCATTGCCAACGACGAGTTGGACTACTCACCTGAGTAGTGGGGCGAGCAGAGGGATGCTGTGCTGCCAGCCAGCCAGGAAGGGCCTGCGGCTTCCCTGCCCCGTCCTGTTCTCCACCACCACCCCGTCACCTCCGGTCCTCGGGTCACACGCCGCAACCGCTGCCGACCCAAAACCAAACCCATCCGAGGGCTTTGCCAGCTGAGTCCCACACCAGGGAATGCTGGAGCCCTGGTACCTGCCGAGCCCCAGTTGGCGCCCAGTGGGAGATGTGCCAAACTGAGGGGGCTCGGAGAGGTGGAAGGAGCCACGTGGGGGGACAAGATGGGTTTTCCCTGGGGAATAGTCACCCTATGGCCACTCCTGTGTGTTTGGCACTTTCTTAGCACGTGTGCTTTTTCCTCGAGCAACCCAGCAGTGATAGCTTAACCAGAGGGGCAGGCAGGTAGGACACGAAAGTGAACCAGCTTCATCCAAGGGGGTGGCTCAGCTCAGTTGGCCCCATCACTTGGCGTCTTCATGGCTGTTCCAGCACTAAGTGTATGCAACAGGGCCACTCCGTGCTGGTCCCCAGGCCCTGAACCCAAAGGTCCTAAATACCAGGATTCGGTGTTAGTCCATGTCTTTCACCACTCTAGGCAGTCTCAAACAAATCCTGAAATCCTGGTGTAGCCAAGCATCCTGAATCTGAGCTTGGCCTCATTTCAGATCACACCTGACCTAGACTTGTGCAAGCAGTCAGCAAGCCCCACGCAGTGTCCCTGAGATTGGACTGGACACTGCTCCCACCACTTTATCCTTCCCAAAACAGCCAGCCCATTGTTCGTGAACTGTTGTGGGCACATCCCAGCACTCATTCTGGCCTCCATGCTGTTTCTAACCTTGGCTTGGTGGATACTGTGTGAAAAGATACAAAAATACCGCTTGTTCTAGAGACACTTCTGATGTGAAACCTAAAGGAGTGACTGGGAGGGCTTCAGGACGGGAGCAAGGGTTTGGTAAAAGGACCCGTTAAGCTTCAATCTGGACCCCCCACCTGCTGCCCACCCTTGCTACACTTCTACAAGCAGAAACCCGAGAGCATTCCACCCAAAAGCCTCCATGATGCACATAAGCTCTACCAACCCACTTGGGGAGCTGCCCTACACACCTATCCCCAGCGGTGCTGAAGCCTTTGTGATGGTCACTTGTGCCCTGCTGCTCCCCTGAAAGATGCCTTAGAGATACACAGGAGAGATGGCACCTTGCGGGTCTGGCTTTATGCTTTCAGGGAGAAAGTTCGTTGCTGTTTTCCTACCAGCTCTCAAGCTAAACCACGGGGTGGTCATCCTCGTCCCACTACCGCATGGTATTTAGGCATCTGATGGATCACAAACATGTGCCCAAGTACCCTGCTGAGTCGAAGCCTGTTACTCCTTTTGCAGCCTTAATCTCTTGCTACAGAGCAGTTTGCAGTACCAGTGTGTGTCGTCGTGTCCACCTGAGTATCATTTGGTGAGAGCCTGATCCCTTGCTCTTTGGCGTCTGTAGGCACCTGTCATTGTATCAGTGTGTTGAGCGGGGCCCTTTGGCTGCTGTGGTTCCCCTGCAGCCATCCACCATTCCTTGTTCCTTCTCCATCCCTTTTTCTATCCCTTCTCCATCCCCTCCCCTTCCCCATCTCCATCCCATCCTCATCCATTCCCAGGGAAGCAGGGCAGGATGGCTGCCCACATCCCCAGGGCCACCAGCAAAGGTCATTTGGTCCGTCACATCTGGGAAGCATTGGCCTAGGGCCAGTTTGGGATGCTGAGAGGGGCCAGGAAGCTGGCACAAGTGTTGCTGTAACCCAAATATTTCTCCATGCCCTAAAAGGAGATCTTCACGCAGCCACCACGCTACAAAAGAACATTACCAGCACCACCACTGTCCCCCTCCACGCCAGGAGCCAGCATCCCTTTGCTGGAGCCCAAAGCATGGCCCAGATGGAGCAGAAATACCTCACATCCCCCAGACCAACCCAATGAGATCTTGGTCCCTCTGCAGGTTGTGACCACAGCAACACAACCCAGCACGCATCCTCCGTACAGCAGAGAGCTCACGCCCCGAGCGACGCCGGTGTCGCAGCCCCAGCTTGTAAATGATCCTCACTCCTCTCGTTTTGTTTTTGGTCCTTCTGATGTAGATCTTGCTTTTTTGCAGATGGTACTTTCTGGTGTAACAGTTCTCTGCAGTTCTGGTATGAAATCGGTGTATTCGTTAAAAGAGTTTGTTAAATTATTTTATTTTACTTTATTTTTGTGGTTTCCAGAAGCCCATTGGTGCACTGTACAATGGGGTCTTGTAGTGTGTCACGAGAAAGAAAAAAACATGCAGATATATTATGGAGTGATTTTTATTTTCAGATGATTGTGTTGTTGAAAACTATACATATAATATATATATATATATAATCAAGATACTACGAAAGAAATCTAAATTTACCAAAATCTGTATATTTTAATAAATGCATAAAGCTTTATTGTGTGCCTTTACATTCCAACGAACAGACAAATGAACAGGAACCAATGGATTTTTAAAGGAAGTCAGAGACAAGTGTGTCTCAGCATCAACTTCCATAGAAATGTAAATCTTTTAAATGAAAGAATAAATAAATTAAAAATAAAAAAAAAAAAAAAGATTTTTCCCATATAAGTTTTGTTAAGCTGACCAGTACCTGGAATTCCAATATTTTTTCAATGTTAAATTGAAGTCAGAGATGACAAAATGCCTTAAGTGCTTCAGAATTTCCTTTGTAGAAGATGCAGTTCAATGGGCTGACTTTGGTATTTACTTGCACTGTTGTGAAAAAAGAATGGTTATCCATTTGCACAATAAATAAAAAAAAGAAAGAAACAAACAAACAAACAAAAAATGAGAGCCAATGGCCACAGGTTGACTATTGCAGCACAAAGCTCACTGAGCTCCTTTGCCACGGACATGGGGATGCTCCTGGTGGCACAATGATGGGGACACACTGCAATGGGAGGCGGTGGGTGCTGACCCAGGGAGGGCTCCATTGGAATGTGGGGGACCACACCCAAGTTGGGGTGACGACAGAGCAGCCACCACTCCATTACTGATGCCAGGCGTGGTGTGGAGCAGCTTGCTGTGTTCCAACTATGTTTGATTCAATTTTGAGGCTTCGATGAGATGAGCACCAAAAGCTGTTGAGTGCTGATAGTGCCATGGCCAGCCCTGCCCAGCAGCCAAGGATCTGGATTGCTCTATGGGATGTTTTGGGGGAGTTGGTGCCTGTGGTCCTAGGTAGGGCGCAGGGAGAGCAAGGAGCTGAGCGCCAGCCCCGTGTGCCTGAAAATGTCAATTTGCAGCCTAAAGAAAGGAAAAAGTACCCCAAGTGCTGCCTGGCAAGGCTCCATTCCCCGTAGGATCCCACACCCCCCTCCTGTTGGGATTTGCTGAGCTTCCCACAGCATCACAGTTGATTCCTTCCCTCTCTGCCACCAGCCCCAGGGCTGATGTGTGCACAATCCACAATCCCTGCCGCCCGCACAAGCTGGCACCCGCACATCAATGGCAGCACTGACGCGGCCCTGCCGAGCACACAACAACCAACTGTGCCCTGCTGTGATGTCATGGGCACAAGTGTCCTGCAGAGCCCCGGGCTGCACCTCCAGGGCTGCTGGAGCTTGGGGCAGATGCAGTGTGCTGGAGCAGCAGGGTGAGTGCCAGGGCCTGGGTCTTTATCTCCATGCTATCCCAGGGGGAGAGCAGCCATCCTCATTCTCTCCATTTAAATGCTCCCATTTCAGCCTCATGTCTACCCAGGGCAAAGTGTGGGGCTGCGGCATCCCTGGCCCTAGTTGGGCTCTCCAACTAAAGCAGGCCATGGATGGGTAGATCTCAATGGATGAGTGAGCACATGCCAGTGCACCTAGGCTTGCCTACTGCCTTGTTTACAGATCCCTTCTCAGCACCCCAAACCTCCTAGTGGGATCCCTGCTTGTGCACACAGCTCCAGGATCTCCCCTTGCTTCAGCCCCAGGGCTGCAGTGTGCACCAATTACATGGAGCGAGTCGACAGCCCTGGGAACAGATGGGGCTTGGTATCACAGTAATTGGACTTCTCCAATGGGTTTCCAAGTCTCCTGGATGGAAAACATGCCACAAACCCTTACCCTGGACAAGACACAAGGAACAGCACCCAAGGCTGCAGTTGGTTCCTAGCAGGAAGGTTAGCCAGGTTTTGAAGACTCTCCCAGAAGCAAAGGCAGCCTTCAGTCCGCAGCAGAGCAGAACTTCTCATCCCAAATGGCTTCCAAAAAAACCTCCAAAATCATTAGGAAACAGCGTCATGGCAAAGCTGGCTACGGAAGCACACAGGAAGGAAGGAAAAGGAGAAGGCAGAGCCGCAGATACTCTGTTATTTATTGTACAGTATTTCAGTTGAAGTACAAAGGCATCATCAGTATTCACCAGAATTGCATTGTGACAGTGTAACTGTGTGTTAAAAACGTGCTACGGGACGGTGAACACAGATCTATGGGATGAAAGCAAATGTAAATGTAAAAACACATTTTTAGTAACTGATCTGTACAAAGAAAAAAAAAAAACCAAAACCACAACACTAAAAAAAGAGTGTGGGGATTAGAGCCCCCAGAGTCACTGGAACTATATACAGACACTGTTACGTATCGCAGCGTTAGGACCTTTGGGTTCTGTTTCCTTCATACTGATGACCGGGGGAGTGGGGGGAAACAATGTTACTAAAACGATCAAATCCGTACAAAAGTATTTACAGAGAAAGGCAGAAAAAATCCCCTACTGTTCCAGAAGAGAAACATTTGCCTATTGGGAGGGTGCATCTCCCACAGCCCTTGCTCCCAGACCGTGCCAGAGCGGTGACCTTGGCGACGGGAAAGCAAATGGGGATGTGCTGGAGTCCTCAGCAGCGGGGAAGTGCCTCTCACATCTGCTTTGCTGCTTTAAGCTCTCTTGGTGAGCAGTAAAATAAAAAACCCCAAACCCACCTGAGGCCCACGCACCACCCCTGGGGCAGGAGGATGGGGAGGGTGAAACAGGTGGGGATGGGGGCTGGGGCTTGTTTTCTAGAGGAGGGGACAACAGGGGGGAAAACAACACTTGGGACTGCCGGGCGCTTGGGCTGCCGTTTTAAAACCTCCCTGGGGAGCACGGCGGCAGCGAGCGCTGGGAGAAGCGAACCCATTGCGTGCAGACCCGGTGGGGGTGGGAGCTCAGACGTGGGCGCTCTTAGCGTGGGTGGGGGAGCTGGAGCCCGAGGCGTAGTAGAAGCGGTTCTCGCCGAAGGTCTGAGCATCCCCCGAGCAGCAGACGATGACACAGCCACCAAAGAGGCAGAGGGCAGAGCCGATCCAGCCCGTGTACAGGGAGTAGCCGAAGCTCATGATGGTGGTTTCGCGGTGGGCGCAGACGGGGAACCAGATGGTGGCCACCACGCCGCACATGGCTGGGGAGACAGGAAGGGAAGAGCCAGTCACAGAAATGGAGAATCAGTAGGGTTGGAAAAGACCTCTCCGATCATCCAGTCTGACCAAAAACCCAACACTGAGTGTGGGACCAGCGGGATACCCAGCAAGCACAGGGGATGGAGCATCCATCCTTCCTTGGCCTCCCAAGACAGACCCACACACTGGGTCTTGTCTTAGGAGGGATGCATTGATGCGTCTCCTGCAGCTTGTACTCCCTCTGGAGGATGGCGAGGAGCCCATCCCCACGCTGATCCCATGGGGAACCCAACAGCATCGGCTTCAGGAATCCTGATGCCAGAGCAGGAGTGGGGTGGGGATGCCTGAGCTGGGAGAGGTGGGGAAGGACCAGCAGCAAGGAGCAGAGCAACCACTGCTTGACACAACCTGAGGTATTACAAAAGCTGAAGAATGAAAGTCGGCCCTGAAAATGGTGCTCTGGAGAGCTGCGTGTTTAGGAGGAGCTGAGAGCGGAAGATCACAGAAGCCTCACACGTTGGAGAGGCAGTAAAACCTCAACTTGTGAAAGTGGCTTCCACTTCCCTATGGAAAATAGGGTCAGGTGATGGGGCAACGCAGCGAGGCTTCCCAGAGACCTACTGAAACAAGTCAGAGGGAGCACAGCGTTCAGCCCAGAGCCCGCAGAGCACCACTGCTGAGGGCTTCCAGTTTTGCTCCAGGCTTTTCCACAAAAGCAGGAAGGTAGCAGCGGAGCAGCGAGGTGAAGAAGATCTCCATACAGAAATCCACCCCTGCATCCCCCTGGCGTCACCCCTCTCCCTGCCCTCACCCTGCACGGCCCCGCATGCAGCAGAGCCGATGGCGTTAACCACCTACAGGAGCGGGTCCTAAAACAATACCCCTTTATGGCCCGCACATCTGAGAGGAATGAATCCGTCAATATTGACTTGCCTCCGGGACAAGCTGTGCAGGACTCCATCCTTGTGGCTATCAGAGAATCGGAGCAAAACAATAACAGGGCCGTGGCAGCGCTACAGATCTCTGCCGACCGCACTAAGAGATATGTGGAGGCGGTGTCAAAAAGTTAAGGTTGCAAGAGGGGGAAAAAAAAGGGGCAGAGAAAAAATAAAACTGTTTGGTTAAAGCAGAAAACAAACCATTGCTGCTGGCCGGTACAGCAAAGCCCATCCCCGATCACTGCGGTTATTGTGAGAAAAAATATTTTCTTATGGAAAAGAGAAGAACGTTCGGAGGATGCTAATGAAGCCAGCTATGACTTGGGGCCTCCTCAAAGCAAGGGCCCTGCAGCTCTGGGAGGGGGCTCTGGGGAAGGAGGGCTGCCCCTGCTGCAGCTCGTGAGCCTCCAGAGAGGGGTCGGATGGGAATCTGCAAAGCATTCATTAGAATGCATAAAGCTCCAGCATAAAGCTGCTTTGTTGTCCGAAAGGACACAATCATCTTTTCTTCTTCTGTCCACAGTAAATATATATATATATATTGATGTCCATAGACTATAAGAGCCTTATCCCCTCAGACCCTCCCCCATGGCGCAGTGGAGAGGACAACGCTCGTGTTGGGCCAAGGGGAGCTCTCGGGGACACCGGGACAATGGCATCTCTTGTGCAGTGGGGCAGCCACATGTAGCACCACCTTATCGTCGTGCTGACAATGCTCGAAAGCTGGAAGGCCGGCCAAGGGCTGAGCAGAGCTGCAGCTGCTGGTGATCCCAGTGGGGAGGAGGAATGCACTGGGATGGCTGCTGCAGTCAGTGCAGTCTGGCAGAAAGCAAGAGGAGCAGCCCGAATCCTATCGACTGCTACCACATTGTCCCCATTGGCACCACCTGTCCCTGAGTCCCACATCCCAGCGGGTGCCACTTCCTTCTGACCATGCACCTGATCTGAATCTCTTAACATTTGCCATTATAGGCATGGTTTAATCCAGCAGTGGGAGCACATGTAGAATCATTAAGGTTGGAAAAGACCTCAAAGATCAGCTTGTTCAACCGCCCACTGATAACGTTCATAATCTGCCCTCCCAAAGCACAGTCATTTTATGCAGGTTGTGTAAGTGTTTAGATTCTGCTTCCCCTCCTGCCCTGAGCCACCTGCCCACGGGGAACACACAAGTACTGCGGCCCAAGCCATCGACTGGGTGCCACTGATTTACTGGCTGGACCTGATGAGCTTGAAGGTCTTTCCCAAATCAAAGCTGTTCAATGATTCCATGATTTCTTATAGGGGGAGCAGTGTGACTTGCAGAGGTCTCTTAGTGCCCACAGCTCCCCAGAGGAAAAAGAAAGAGAGAGAAAGAAAGAAAGAAGCGCTTTCAAACCTTGTTTTTCTTGGGATAGAGTCCTCTGAGAGAAAGCAACGTCCAGAGGAACATATTAATATCATCTATTTAGAAGGCAATAGCTAACATGGTCAGTTAGCAGTGGTAAATCCCAGTAACTAACGTACTTTCCATCTGTTTATCTCCCTCATGTCCCTCACTTCCCCATGGGAAGACAATCACTTGGGTACCAGCACGGGGTCCCCCAAATTAGCACCAACAATATGGGATGGGACGGTTTTTTCCATCAACATCGCACAGGAGATGTTTTCATAGCAGCTCAGAGCAAACCACCACCGGCAGCTGTGTGCAGCCATAAATCAATTCCCTTGGTCAGATAGGATCAAGCAAAGACATAAATACATCAGCACGCAGGATAGGAGGGTGTGCACACATGTTGCACTCTGCGGCCTGCTATTATCAGCGGACAGGAAAATCAATGGAATATCTGAGCCCATTGTTTTCCTGGCAAGTTTTCAACTATTTTTTTTTCTCTCTCTTTTATTTTTTTTTTACAGTTCCACACTGTATTTCAACCCCTTCTTTCCTTTTTAACAATTTCAGTGCTAAATGCCACCCCCTCCCCGAGCAACACGCAACATTTGCCAATAGAGCCAACTCCAGTGATTGCATCCCCACTCGATATATCTGCAGAGTTCATGGGTCTGGATTTGTTTTCTTCTAACCAGACCTCTGGGAGCTGTTCTCAAGCCTTGACTTTGGGGGGAAAACACAGAAACCCGTGAGCGAGAGATCGGTGGCCAGAGCATAAATAAGAACAGCCCATGACAGAAAGACTTTTAAGCCAGCATTATGTCTTCTGAGGCCTGATGTTCATACTTATTGAACGCTCTGGAATGGTGACACTTCATTTTTCCAACAACAGATCATTAACCAGCTTAAACAATGTCAAAGTCCCAAGCTCCGTGCGTTACTCTCCTTCCAAGGGGACTGATTTGCTAACCAGCCTGGAAAAACAAATGGGTTTTGTACAAAAAGAAGCGTGGGTTGATTATTTTTTTGTGAAAAGTTTAGGAGCCAAAGGAATGTGTCCATCCTTTATCATTGCGCAGCTCTGGGGCAGCCCAGATCACACAGGGTAACGACCAGCAAGAAGGCCAAACCTGACCCAAAGTGCACCTGCTGGCCTTCATCCTTGTTATCTCTTCTCACTGGCCTTACACCATGGCAGGACCAGACCCAAAGCCCAACTTCACCCCCACGGAGCTCTGGGCTTTCACTTGTCCTCATGCAGTGTGACTCATTGTAGTCACTGCCATGTCTGCTGCTCCTGCAATCCTGCTGCCCTACTGCAAAGCAGATTTAGGGGCAGTGCTCTCAGCCATGCAAAATGGGGCTGGTCTACAGCACAGTTCTCCTTGCCCAAAACTAACATCTGCCATTTGTTTGCCACAAAGCGCAGCTCTGCTGGGACTCCCCCAGCTCCCAGACCAGAGATAACAGCAGAACAGAGCCTCCTGTTCCTACAGTGTCACTGACAGCATGAAAAAAAACCCTTTTGTTCACTGCCAAGTCCAGATCTGTGACTTGAGGTTTCAGGACAGGGATGAGGGACACATTCCCAGAGCTCTCCAGTGTTTCTGCAACTGATGGGATGTCCTAAGAGGCCCCGTAGAGCTGATGTTAGCACTTCTAGCTGTGGCAACAGCCCCTTAAAGCCCAGAACTATTGGAAGCCCTCCTTGATCTCACTCTTACATTTCAGACATACTGACTCATCCTAACAGCTCCTCACTGGAGCAGGGACCTTGTAGGAGGAACACATGGAATCATAAATGCTGGAAAAGATACCTAGGGCCACCAGGTCCAACCCCACCCCACCCCCCCATGCCCACTGCCCACATCCCTCAGTGCCACATCCCCACGGCTCTGAACACCTCCGGGGACGGTGACTCCACCGCTCCCCGGGCAGCTGTGCCACTGCACCACCGCTCTCTATCAGAAGAAATGTTTCTTAATACCCTGAGCCTCCCCTGGTCCTATTGCTGGGAGAAGAGACCAACCCAAATCTCACTTTCTTTTTAATACGATAAGAATTGGTAGAACGGTAGATGTGCCAAAGCTGGGTGGTGGGGACCTCCCATCAGAGTATGGAGGGATCTGCTGCACAGGGCTCCGTCCCTCCTTGTCCCCATGCCTCCCCAGCTGGGGACATGCAGCTCCATGTGGTGCCCACTTGAAAAAAAACCTCAGGAGAAGCAGAAGAAAGAGGAGCGGGGTGATGTCAGCGCTGGCTGCCGGCGAGCAGCAGAGCCGCACAAAGAAGCCACTCTCCCTCTGCCCCCTCCTCTGCCAAGCAGACGGGTGAAAACAAGGCCCCGCAGCCTGTGGCTGGGGTGACGAGGCCTCAAGAACACGCAGGTGCCGTGTTGGGGACAATGAGCTTCACAGGCTGAGCTGCACAAAACAATCTCCTCCGCGGGCCCCGCGGACGGGAAGAAATCCCAAGGACAAGGCTGGCAGGAGGCACAGGGCTCTGCTCCCCTCCCCCAGGGGCCAGCCGCCTCCTCGCTGATGTCCCAAAGGAGCAGCACCCACTGCCCATAGATCTTCCCCTCCCGGCTCACACAGCGCACCATCCCAAAGCGGAGGAGGCCGCGGCGCGCCTTACCCAGGAGGATGATGAGGATCCCCCCCAGCTGGGAGCGGCGGTACTTGGCGGCGCCGGGCTCGTGGCCCATCCGGATGCAGGGCAGCACGGTGATGAGCAGGAAGATGGCGGGGAGGCCCAGCACGGAGGCGGCGATCATCAGCGCTCGGCACGCCTGGACGTAGCCTGCGGGTGGGGTGAGGACAGAGGATCTGCGTTATTTGGCTCAAAAGGAGGAGAACTTTTGGCATCCGATGAGCTCCCAACACCGTCACGGAGTGCAAGAGATGGACTCTATGGTTCCATGTAACCCGTTGTGTAAAGCAAAAAGCCAGCAGTGTGAGACAGTCAGTGTGCAGCTCACGGGTGTGCGAGGCCAACAATTTCCATGGAGTGAGGAATACACAACGCCTACCCAGCAAGACGTAGGGCAATCATGAAGCTGGGAAATACGGCAGTGAGCGAAACAGCTGGGGAGGGGGCTTCCCACACCTTTTCAGCCTTGGAGCAGCCCCACTATTCCTCAGGCCCCTATGGACACCACGGGGTGCCCTGGGCTTTCATCACCACCTCAGCCTTCCTGCCCTGGGGCAGCCAGGAGCAGTGGGGCTGCACATGGCAGCGTCCCTTAACTCCCAGTTCCCCTAAGGAGTTAAGGGCAGAAAGTGAAACCCCTAAACAAAGGAGATGGCAATGCCCAGCATGGCCTCTGTGTAACCGATCCCAAGCAAACAGGCACACACAAACAAGACACAAACGTTCCAGTTTGAGGGCTTGGCTCGGAGGAGGACTCCGAACACAGTTCAGCTGAAGGGAGGGAACCAGGAGGGATCCCATGGGGAGCAAAGGGGCTCGGAGTGGGTACAGGCAGAAGGATCTCGCTTTGTGATCTGCTTCTGCCGCAGAGAAACACTGCTTTCTGTTGGGGGAAGACTTTATTTCCTCATTTATTGAGTTTAATTCAATGTTTTGTCAAGAGAAGCCATTTTTCCTGCCCGCTGTGCTGGATCACAGTGAACAACGGCAGCTAAAAGGAAGGCAAACTGACTGAGCTGTGAGTACTGACAGGGAGAACAGGAGCTGATCTGAGAGGTGCAGCACTGCCAGCCTCCCTGTAACATGGGTCGGGCGTTGGATCAGAGGGAATTTCAGGAGTGGCCTCTCTAACCACTGTGAGGTTATTTCCACAGCCACTGAAAACAGAGAAGGGAAAAAGGAACGAAAAATGAGGGATGTCCATTTCTACCCTGTCGGCTGTGGAAGGGGCACCCTGACGAGGTGAGACAGAGCAAAGAAACACCATAGAGTTAACAACCATTAAAATAGGTGAGGTAAGTAGCTAAAATAACCAGCTAAAGATCACACACAGACCTTGGCAGGTTCAGATAGCCCCAAAGATAAAGCATTCACTTTGCTTTATGGTTGGGAAGTGCCCAGGCAGATCGTGCAGGGAGCAGACGTGCCTATGCTAAGAGCTCTGCCATGTGTTTGAGCACAGGGGAGGCACAGGACCGTCAAGACCGATGACAGCCTTCCAAAAGATTAAAAGCCACAGCAGCATGAATAATGGATGCCGCGAGATCCATCGTTCTCAACATCATTTTGAGGAACAGATCCTTCAAAGCTTTAGTGGCTCATCATCACCTCAACAGAACCGAGATACAAAGAACACGGAGATAGCAGAGAGTAGGGTTTGCAAGGCAGGCTGGGGATGAGGTGGGAAAGGAGCAACTCGTTAACAGTTTGTTAGGAGCAGTGGTTGGTAGAATAAGTGGACTTTAATAGCCGGAGATAAACGTTATGCTTAAGTGCAGTTAGAAGCAGGTGTGAGTCAACGAGCACCGCGTTAGGAGGCATCACCCAATTCTCTGGCGTTTGTAAGGGACCATCCCCTGCGCTGATGAAGCAGACGGAGCTCCGCCATCGGCCACCCCGCAGAGGGGCACAGCCTCGCCCAGCGGGGCGGGAGGAGAGCCGGGCGGCGTACCTGGCAGGATGAGGATGTCCACCAGCGGCTTGCAGTGGTAGAGGCCCGTCGCCATGACGCAGTCTGCCCACAGCCCCTTGGAGCCCAGCTCGTCCATCTTGCGGCAGGTGGTGATGGTGTAGCCGCAGGTCACCACCCAGTCGTTGGTGGCGGTGGCCACCACCACCCCGATCCACCCGATGAAGCTGCAGACAAACCCGGCCAGGTGCAGGCAGGTGGCCACCATGTCGACGCGCCGGGCTCGCGGGCCGGGACGGGGAGAGCGGGGCTGGAAGAGACGGTGCGGAGCGGGCTGGGACCCGGAGCTGCCGGGAGCTGCGAGCAGCCGGGACTGGAGATGCCGGGAGAGGTCCCCGAGCTGCACTGGGCGGCACCGAGCGGCCTCTGCCCCTGGGAGGGGTCAGCGCTGCCTCCGGCCCCGCTCCATGGGAGGAGCGAAGGGGAGCCCCGACTCGCGCGTCCGTCGCGGGGCCGGGCCGGGCCGGGGGCGTGCAGAGAGGGCCCGGAGCGGGGCGGGCAGCCCGGCGGCCGAGACGCGGCCCGGGGGTGCAGCACAGCGGCGCTCCTGAGCCGCGGCGGTCCCGCCGCCGTCGCCTCGTGGGTAAACGGGGCGGTCGAGGCGCGCGGGACGCGGAGCCGAGTTGTGACTGCCGCTGCGATGCCGGGCGCTGCGGCGCGGGGGGACCGCTGGTGGGCAGCGGCGGCAACTGCAGCGGTCAGCCGCGTCTCCGCCGCCCTCACCTGCAGCACCGCGTCTATCGAGGCGGCAGCTGCGGGTGGGGTTAATCCTTTCCTCGGCACACACCCGGCTACAGCTGTCCTTCCCCCTCCCCGTCCCTCTCCCCACCCTACGTGTTTTGCTATGGGGGCTCCCTGACGGCAGGTAACCGTGTTAAGCAACGTAAGCACCCGGCGCACAGAAGCGGGGAACTCCTCGGAGCCACCGTAGGGCAGCTTCCACCATCAGTAAATGAAAATATTTCTCATCAAATAACGTTTAACGCTCGCTTCCAACGTTAGACGTTGATAGATCTCAGCGCTTGGTGTGGCAGTGCGTGTTATCTCTTCATTACCCATCTATTAAGGAGAGGTGTGAACAACTCCAACGTTGCTAGAGGAGTTAAGCAGCAACAAAAGCTGTGCACCAGAGAACGTGCCAGCTACACAAGCGGTTGTATTTATGTACATAGACGCCAACTCTGTGCCGAGACGCACAGATATCTCACTGCCAGCAGCACCTGCACGGAGCCGCAGGGAAAGCAGCCGCTGCGAGAGGGCGCTGACCTGGTGATCTGCTGAAATACCCATTAGGAAACCGGGCACCTCCTGCGGGCAGTGGGAACGGTGCAAATTTCAGCGTCATCAGCGTCTTAATTGATTGCAATCAAAGCAAGGCAGACCGTCCTCCCCAGAGACGCCCCGTTGTGACACACCTTCCTGGAGTCACAGTGGCACTTCAGCGCATGTCCCCACTCAGACGGGAGTGTTCCGATGGTACAGGTTTTATTTCTGAATCCACAATCTGTACACGTATTTACAAGGCATGAAAATGGATAACAGCACAAAATACAATTGAGGTATAAGCTAAGAGCACAGTATGTCATGTTTCAATAAATATAATTCAAAATTTGTAAACTAAGTGACCAGATAGATGCATTTTGTTTACTAAAACCATATAAAATATCTGTTAAATCTCACGTGAGGTAGAGGACAGTTTTGTGTGTCATGTAATGCAACCACAGCAACGCTAACAAATAAGACTGTACATCATTGGCAAAGTATTACAGAGTGCTGAAGGCGGCGATGGATCTCACAGGTTTGCTGTGCTTTGGAATAGCCACCGACTGCTGCCTTCAGCCCAGCACAGCGCTGTGTCGCTTTGCAGCCACCTTCTGTAATTCAAGACGGTCATACTGGCACGTCAACACCAATACACACTTTTGAGAGTGAGCATGAAAACAAAAAGAGATTCTACCAATCACAACGTAACCGCAACAAAATATCGCGGAGCGGCTCTGCGTGTCCGAGATCTATTTGAAATACAGAGTGACTGTGCTTTCCTTTAAGTGAGGTATCTGTATTTGAAGAAAACCTTAGAGAGTCAATTTGTATTGTTACGGAGGCAGTTTTCCAATAACAAAACTTCCATACCGTTTGTTTGCTGTGCTTGACCAAGTGCTTCACTCATTTTCCAAGCATTTCCCAACAGAACCACTAAGGCTGAACAAAACTGGTTTTCTCAACAGTGGAGACACACAATGAGCTCTCATGCCGTTTGTGAGCTGCAGCCGCTCACAGAAGCCAAAAATACCGATCTCTTTTTGGAATAGATACGCAACACACTGAACATCCTATAAGCTTTCTCTAATGAGAACACTGATGAGTACTTCTCGCATCGGAAATGAGCAAAACAAAAACGGAACCTTGCAGCTTACTGCAGCTTGCTGTTGACAGCTGAAATCAAACTGCTGGTAGATTTCAAGCACAGAATCACAGGTAGGTGGGATCATCTCTTCTGTCAACTTCACCGTATTATAGAAAACTGTTGTGTGGATTAATTACATGAATTAAGTGCAGAAAAAAAAAATACAAAGTCGTTATCTTTGCTGACAGTCAAAATATATGCTCTACAAACAAGTGAACTCAAAGAAGCTGACTGTGACAGCACGTCAAGGCCAGCTCCACAGCTAACGCTAGGAAAGTCTTCTGAATAGTCCATAGCATGGTACAGCTATCCAACCCCCCAGGATAAACCAAGAATGTATGAACAAACAGCTGTGGCTCCTAAAACATGGACCGAGCCACATTTCTTCGGGCCACCAGAAGCTCCACGCTCCCACTCAACTCTTCCTACTTCACTAATTGCATTATGCCTTCACTATATACAAATGATTTTACACCTAAGCTATTAATATCTTAAATACAGAATAAAATTAGTGGAAGAATGTGAAACAGAACCCACATTTATCTGAATTCCCGAGCTAAACGATATGCTTTACAAAAACTAAACCACAAGTTTGGAGATCTGAGATAACATCTCTTCCATCCAGGGTACTGTCAGACTGCCAAAGCTGCACGTTGTACTCTCGGAGTTCTTACATCTTCTTGCTCATCAGAGCACACAAAGCACGTGGAAGTTCCTTTTTGTTTTTCCAACTTATAGAAGCAAACAGATATTCACCCTGGATCCCAGTTCCAAAAGGTGCACACACAGCCAACTTCGTTTTCACTCCAGGTGCTCAACCAGGAAACTATTGAAACAGTGAACAATTCTAGGCTTTTTTTTTTTTCTCCTCTAAAGACTTAAAGCCACAACTGTGTGAGAAAGCAACTTTCTGCCTCAAAGATCAGCAAACGAAAGCTGAAGGCAAAACAAAGAGTAATGCATCAAACGAGCATGCCATGGCTCCAAGTAAGAACCCAATGACAGAACTGGTTTCTACCATTAAGTGTGTACTTAAGTGAGGGCCCTTAAGTGTTCATTGCAGGTTTCTATGTTAGGTTGTAAAATAAGCCACTCAATATAACAAGCATAAGGTAGTGAGAAAAGGTCAATGTAGATTTGTTCTAGAGCTACCAGCGTGTTATTTACAACTCACTCAAAGACTGAACACACAAAATCTATGGCACAGTTATGTTTACATTATTACTTAAAATCAGTATAAAATTAAGTCTACACATATGAAAATTATTTGTGTAAGTAACCTGAAAGTAATATTTAAGAATTCTAAGAGGATTACAATAATTTAAAACGCATTCTAACTTTAGATTCAATAAATGGAGTATTTACAAAGCTATTTTAAGGTCATTTTAACAGATGTTCAGTTAACTTTTTCAGCCAGATGTCTTACATGTATTAGGAAGCCTCACCCGCAGCTGGAGCTGCTAAAACTCTCTGCCAGCTGTTGCAGTTCTTGCAGAAGTGAAAACAGGAGTACAAACTATGGCTGCCAGCAGAGGCCGGTTGGCACGGTGGATGTGCAGGCTGGGGCAGGGGAAGCCCAGCGATAGAAGTACTGCACTGCAGCTGCCACAGGTTGAAGTCAACCAGAAGTGAAGTGGGAAATCTCAGAGCAAGGAAAGTTACATAGGCAGAACCTGAATAAAAACGGAATATACAGTACTCTAAGATCATAATCCCATGAGGATTCCATTTGTTTGACAGCTAAGCTACAAACACTGCAGTGAACCCATTACTTCAGCCATATTAAATGAATCTGGAGGGCCTTATCTACACCGACAACTGAAAAAGTTTGGTTCACAACACTGATACTGAAAAACAGCTAGAAACGATCAGATAACACCCCGAAGAAACCTTCTGGTTTCCCAGGATGGCATTTCCTGACTCGTCAATCTAGCCAATCCAGCCTTGAGCTCCAGCACCTCACATCACACTTCTACCAACACTGCTGCCTGCTCTCCCTATCGCCGCATTGCTGGTGGTCATTAAAATACAGCAATCTGTACATACACAAGCAGAATAATTTATACTCAGCACATTCACTTCCTTCCAAACCACCCTTATGCTGTAAAGACAGACTTCTTATTTATTTATTTGTTTGTTTGTTTTGTTTTTAAGCAATAATTTGGAGATGGAGTTGAAGAAGTGAAAAACATAATCTGGATCCTCTTTTCTGATCAACATTGCCAAATAAGTTTCATTTTTTTTTCATCTAATCTGCCCTAATCGGTGTAAATATGACACAGGGTCCATAAAGGAAATTATGCACTGCTATGAAAGAATCATTCTATGACTCCACAACATGTATCACCTCCTTTCTCACTCAGCTTAAAGATTTGTGCCATTTTCTATTTCTGTAAAAGAGAGACAAGAAAGAACTCAGTTTTCATTTTTACTAGTTCAGAATAAAAACTGATGCCAGTGGATTTTACTAGTGGTTTTATCCAGAATTAATCAACTTCTTTAAGAGAGTAATGAATCTAAGTACCCAAAAGAAACAAACAACAAACATAAGCTAGAGCACAGGTTAAAATAATGTAGTGGAATAACAGAACTACTAAGATAATTCTAGTCACAATCAGCCAACATCTGTCAGCTCTGTCAAACTTTTTGGAAAGAAGTGCAAAGCAGTACTTCTCCATCCAAATCTGTAGTCATGCACCGAATCTACCAGGAATCAGACTTCTGAAGTACTTGAGTAAATGCAATATATATACATAAAGTGGAAATTCTGTACAACGACACATTTCTAAATGTCAGAGCTCAACAAACATGCTATATTTCTTAATTCATGGTAACATTACCATGCCGTTCAAAAGTAGAAACGATCAAACTGATTTTCAAAGTGCCATATCTTAGAATTCTATTTTTCTAAGCAATTATCACAATGTCAGTTAAGGCCTGTTCTATGTATAGAAAGAAAAATTCACAAGTTAACAGGAAGCCTAAAGTGTAGAGGCTTCAGATACTAAGTAAACCAGTATTTTTTTTCTTTGTTTTCTTTTAATAAATATTACTTATCTTGGAAGCATTAGTATCTGAAAACCAGGCAAGCCATAGAATCCTACAAGTCTGTGCTGGAAGGGATGGTCGAAGATCATCTATCTGCAACCTCCGTGCCATGGGCAGGGACCAGATCAGGTTGCACAAAGCACCATCCAACCTCACTCTGAACACTTGCAATTATGAGGTACTCACCACTTCATTGGGCAACCTGCTCCAGGGCCTCATCATTAACTAAAAAATAAATACTACTCTCTTTCAATTTGAAATCACTGCCCCTTGTCCTGTACCTACCAGCCCTGGTAAACAGTCTCCTTTAATTGCTATATAGAAGAAAACAGAAACGGAGAATTCTTAGTTTTAGAATATTCCATTTTTGAATGTAATTTTTTCTTAATTTAAAACAACAACAAGAAAAAACCCCTAATGTTTTGTTCTTCCAGCATGGTGACCGAACACCAGCTCTAAAATTGTTTACTGAGTTGTCAAATAGCACACACCGAAAAGGTCAGCTTGACTTCACGTAACAGAATTATGGGAAAACTCATGCTTGTAAATCACTTCTGATAATCATCCATCTATCGTCATGGTGATTTTGAGAGTTACCTTACAGCTGCCTTTATACTTTCCCCACTTCAGGAACACAAAATTCTCACTGAAAACTGAACTACTTTTGGCCTTGAAGAAATTAAGATTTTTTTTTTAAGTACTTTTATAACCGGATGTGAAGTTGATAATAAAATAAAGATCACCAAATCTGTTTTAACAGACAATGTCAAAAGGTATAGGGTCCTCAAGGGCTGCATCAGAAATAAACAGAAACTGGTCACTCTAAATCAGAAGTTTTCATAGTTTGAGAAACACCAGTACAAATCAATGCAGACTTCCATTGGTTAGGAAAATCTAAAAATGCGTACCTATCTATTTTTTTATATATATGTATATCTTCATCTGCATTTGTATGGCAAATAGAAATCTGTAGAGAATACTTCTTATCGCACAGAAACTGCTTACAATTCATTAAAAAATGAAACACCCTGTTTGAAGGACACAGTCACGCTTGTTTTCCAATTTCTATTTTCCATTTCCATTTTTTGAAGATTTCAAGATCTGTAGCTTCAATTCTTTTATCATCATCTCTAACTTTTCCCTTGCCTCTCGTTCTTGTCTCAGTTCATCTTGAAGCTCCTGCCTATCTGCCTCTGCGTGGTCCAGTCTCTGTCTCAGTTCTGCTAGCTGTAAGATAGAGGAGAGAGATTTAATTTTAACAAACATATTTGTATAAGTCAGCCATTCAAAACCCCACTGCTAAGCATCCTATGGATCAGGTACAAATATTTCAGTAGTATTTATCAGCTCACTTTCCTATGGTTATCAACAACTACGCAGCTGCCTACTGCACCACTAGTAAATGACATCAATATGAAAAGTGGCATAAAGATAATACCACAGTAAAAAAAAAAAGCCAGAAGAGGCCCATTTTAAATACATATGAATTCCAGTGATGTGAACTGCTGCACCACACCAAAGTTAAAAATCTGTTAGGAAGACGGTGATGATGCCTGTATCAGATCTTTCACAAATCCCAGAATAAATTTTTCCATTATCCAAGTTAATTTCTCTCACCTGGCAAAACATTACTTCCTTACTTCAAAGGCTTAATCCATTTCTAGAACACACATAACCATCAGTACAGTTTTCTGATATTCTTTTTATCATAAATGAAAGTTAGGAGAAATGAGATTCAGAAGTTCTTGACCAGAACATCCTGTGCATTGATTTATGTGTATTCAAATAGAAACATCAACCCTCCCACGAGCTTTTCTGTGAAATGTTCTGTGTTTTAACACAGGAAAATAAACACGTTTTAATCTTTAGAGTACAGTAAATCTCAAACTTCCCTGGGCATGAGGAAGACTTGAGCAGACTAAATGACATCAGCTTCTGCTGAAAAGGGCGTTTCTCTTATAACACCAAATAGACCATTGTATAATGACTGAAGTAAAAACAGGAAGTCTTGTAACTTTTATGTCTGGAATAATGTAAAATACTGAAATGTTTTAACTTGAATTTCGTGCCATGTAACCCATCGAACTGAAACCACTGACCCATAAATACATCTATCTGTTTTTGCAGTTTAGTGGCAATGACGTATGATGGCTTGATTGAGATGTTATAACTCAAGGAAGAATTGAAGTAAAAAAAGATTCATAAAATGTATGGCAAACATTCTTTTTTATCTTCTGAAGAGTCCCACTACAGATTATGCAGTCAGTTTAGAAAACTTACTCATTAAAAAAAAAAAGTTCCACATTTAAATATGATTATATAGAGAGTAAGGCAAAGATTTTTGCATGAGATTGGCAAACCACTAACGACATCAAGAGAAGAGTGTTAATCCCACGTGTGATGTGTTCACTTGTTTGTGTTTAATTTATTGAAGCTGGACTTTCAGACTGTACCAAGTAACTACACAGTATAAAATCAGTGGTAAACCCCAATGATTCAGAACATTAGTCATCTTAGCTAAACCATTTACAAAATGGAATCATTAAAATAAAACCAAAAAACAGCTTAACAACCACTGCTCGTGTATGCATATAAATACCATACCCAGAATTAATAATAAGAAACTACTTTGAATTTATTAGGGTCAGTTCTTTCCTACCAACACTTCTTCACAATAAGATCTGGAAAACTCAGATGAATTTTTCAAGTGTGGCAAAGTTACTGCCAAGTTGCTTATATGTATACCACCACCAGTTACAACAGGAAGACGAAAGCCACTTATCTTCTCTACCATGGCTTTAAGTGGTTGTTTCTTACAAAAAGACCTCACTGAATCTAAAAAGTCCATCTGCACTTATGATGTTGGGCTTCCATCTAAATAATCACTACGGGTACATCTCACTGAGAAAGAAGACAGCTCATGACAGCAAAGAAAAGCAGAAGCACATAAAAACACTGCTGTTTGCTAACTGCTGTAAAATGTAGTGGGCAAAGGAACTACTGCGTTGATTCTACAGAAACATACTATTCAATGGATGTTCATCTTCATTTGTATCATGAGAAGTATTTAGGTAGTTTTTAGACAGCATGAGCCTATTAATGTGAATCTTCTGACTCCACTAGTTAGAAGCAGACTGGTGCAGCACAGCAATGCCCACTGCCTGCGTGTCACAACATGCAATACATACATCAGCATGTCTGTGGTGGAGCTTTTGTTTTCACCTATAAAGAAAGGCTTAAGTACTGGTTATACTGCCCTATTGTGATTGATGGGGTAAAGCAACAATTAAACTGGGTAAGTCAGTAAAGGAGCCGAAAAAGGGGGAACACCTCGTGCATCTTTCAGGCAGGCCTCCACAGAAGAACAAATGTTTACCGAAATTCAAAATCCTCTATTATTAATATCCTTTAATGTACAATGAAGGCTTTTCCCAGTCCACAGTTCTCAGAGAGGGCAACTGGCTTCAAGAAAACATCGCATTAAGGCTATTTTAAATGCAATATATACTGCTTGGGAAAAATAACTGTTGCCAGGACCTCTGTTTAACTCAGGTACATCTAACAACTGCTTGGAACCCACGGTCCAAAATGTACTGTAAGATGTGACAAATGGAGAAAAAGATTCCAATTATATGTTCCAAGTAGCTCTGCAGCACAACTAATAACAGGATAAACGTTCATGGAAGGAATGCATTTAGTATTCCAACATCAAAAGAAACAATCATCCAGACTCCTTGGAGAACAATCCGTAGTTTTTATCCTCTAAAGAAAGTATATACTATACAAGCCATATAAAACATGCTACACATGATCATCTTCATCAACTAGAACATGTTGTTACTTGCAGCAACAGGGCTTGTACCAGATGTTTGGTAAATCAGACCTTAGTCAGAGAGGATTACTTCTGGCAGCAAAGGCCAGGAATCTGTGGAGTGGGATGTCATTAAATTAAATTCATGAGAAGGATTTACGATGCTAGTCTCTGCCCTACTCCCTAAAAATACAAAAACCTGTCTCTCAAGTATAGCCTGTTTCTTATTTTGAGACTGTATGAACAGCAAATATACAAAACTGTAATCAAGTGACCATAAAGCTTAAGTTTTAGACTTTGTTTTAAAAGACTGTTTTCTGTGACACAGTACAATGTACTTCAACATATTTCTATAGCTAAAGCAATCATGCTTGGTTCTATACCATGGACAAGCCTATATACAGTAAACATTACTTGCTCTGAATAAGAATGTTATAATCCTTATGTTTAAGATTAATTATTTCATCAGTAATATCATAGAAATATCTGACAAAGAGAATCCTAACACCTGACAGGTGAAGTGTTTCTGTAAGCTACATTTTAGCTCTGTCTGTATCAAGGGACAGAGAAGTAAATATGCTATCATTGTGACTAAGATGGCGAAGACGAAACCTTACAGTGGATGAGCAATAACTTCATATTCTCTCATGCACTAAATACGATTTGGTTTGAAATAGACTTTCCCTTCTCACCTGTGCTGCATATTCTGCTTCCTTGTCCTTCTCTGAACTGGAGTCACAGGTACACTTCTGCTTCATCATTTGGTCCAATTTCTTCTCCAAGTCTCTCTGCTCAAAATAAAACTCTTCCATTCTTTGAGCGTGCTCAGTTTGCAAAGATTCAAGTTCTTTTTGCAAATTCTGCTGCTCTTCACTTAGTTCCTTCATAGCTTTAGAGTTGTTTAACATTTCCACTTCCTGTTAAGACAGATCAGGATCACATATACCTTGGTTCTAACACCAGAAAAGTGAAAAAACAATCCTGTAATTTAAATATGTAACTGGAAACAAAAACAATGAGGCAAAAAAGAGCACATTCATCTACTAGCAACAGTGGCCTGATAATGGAACTCATCTTCTTATCAATGGTGACATGCTGGATAAAGCATTCAATTCGATATAAAATATAACAACATTATCTATACTTTCAAGCACATGGAGCTTCCAGAAACTTCCCAGTGTCCAGCAGTGAACCTCAGAAACCACTGATTTACTAAAACATATTCTGAAAACAAAAGCAGTGTCTCAGCAGAAAACAGAA
The DNA here is from genome assembly GCF_016699485.2 of Gallus gallus. Lineage (NCBI taxonomy): Eukaryota > Metazoa > Chordata > Aves > Galliformes > Phasianidae > Gallus > Gallus gallus. Next base: position 19,500,926 of record NC_052540.1, read on the forward strand.
TAAAAGTGTTTGGTTTCTCTTTCTGTTAACATTTTGATATTTGTCAAAGGGTCTTCATTATTTTTTTTACTTTTTAAATTACCTACAAGTTTTACCTCCGACAGCAGAACACTTTAAAAGTAGCAGTCCTGGGGCCTTACCTGAGATTGCTGATTCTGAACTTAATGTTAAAAAAAAAAAAAAAAAAAAAGGCTGGTGTACAAATATAAGCAGAAAAGGCAGTATCCACTTAATGCAGAAAACAGAAGTAATGCAAAATCACAAATGAACACCAGTTTCTAATCTCCTCCATAAAACTCCTAAAAAAAAGGTTCATCAAATAGAAACAGGAAGGTGCTATTCTTGCTACGCAGGGCTGTGGTAAGGCCAATTCCAATTCCAGCATCTTTAAAATCCTAAAAAGTGAGAAATTTCTAAAGGACTTAATCTGTATTTGCCAAAATATTTGTATTTTTGAAAAACATTCAGATAAAATGAAAGAAGGAGCTCCTTGAAGACAGTTGTTACAGACTGAAAAAATAACACCAACGATCAGCAGCCTCTAATCTAACAAACACACAGGATATTAGAGATTTAGTGTCTGGATTCAAGCTGGTGGAAAATTATTTTTGTGCTCCAGTGTTCTAAATGGAAGTCATCTGTGGGATGCTTCTAAAACCAAAAATCTAACATCAGTTTTCTGATGGCGAAATGAAGTGCATTCACACTGGCATCGTACCATTTGAAGCTGCTGCTTCCTCCGCAAAATAGTATTTAGTTTTTCTTGCTGTTTGATGTAGGTTTTCATTACTTCTTCCATGATCCTTCCCTTGTCGTCTTCACAACTGATGTCTTTCATGAGAGTGGGGGACAACGTTCTCCCATCATTACCTACTTCAACACATCTGGAGCCTCTAATGCTTTTGGAAGAAATACGTTCGGATCTTCCACCTCTTGCAGAATGAGCTGATACAAGGGGGTCTACAGATAAAAGGAGAACAGGGCATAATAAGCACAGAAAATCAGAGTAATAAAATACAAAGTAAACTGAAGATTAGGAAAAGGTCAGAAGAATTTTTGGACAACCAAAGTGATATGGATACGATCGCAAAATACCAGCTTGGTGTTGCTCTTCCCAAAGTTACATGCTTTAAAATTGAAGACTTCAGTGTAACTCTTTTTTATAGCTTATCTACTCACCTAAACGCTTATGCTGCTCCAGACCAGTTTTCAAGTCAATTTTCTCCTGTTCCTCAAGAGAAAGCTCTGGATAGGAGGCAGGTTTTTTGTGCTTTCCACTACTGAGCTTCTTCTCTGACATTCCAGATGAAGACTTAATTACTTCAGAAGCTTTGCCTGTTGTTTTTGTAACATCCTTGTATTGTGATGCAAGAGATACATTTGGGGCAACCACTTTATCACACATATAAAGGTAGTAACTGAAACAGTCGAACAGTAAAATTAAGGATGAAAATGTGCAACAAACAACAAATGAGAGTACTAAGTTTAATTTTACATGATTTTAAACAGCAAAATTTTCAATAAATGTAAGCTTATCCTTTTTATCTTTTTCCTATGCAAAAGGAGGCCACAAAAAAAAAGCTTATGCAAATGTGACTGATAAAAATACACACACATATATATATATATAAAGATCATATGAAGTCTTCTCTCAAATGCAAAGAGTGAAATTAGAATGCCACCAGATCCAGACTCTCTAACATTCTCATAATCCTCATATTAGCAATGGAGTATGGGAGAAGGGCTCAGCATAGTGGTAATGTGCATATTGCTTTTTAAGTAGCAGGGCTGGGCACTGACAGTGCCGGGCATACTTGGGATCAATCCTGGATCTTCTTTTCCACATATACTGACAAACATTGATGCAGAATACACAGTGTGTGCTACATTAAGGAAATGCACTCGACTTCTGAAACCTGGAAATTAACCAACAAGTCAGCTGCAGTTATCATTCCAGCATGGAATAAAGTCTTCAAACAGTTTTTGCAAGTCCTTATGTAAGGAAATGAAATTGCACTCGTGGTAAATAGGCCCTATGCAGCCTTTCACATACGTGCATTATGTTATAATAGGAAAATTAACTTCTGTCATTTCTAGCCTGAGAAGGGAAATTGTAATTACATTTCAATAGTATTTCCTCCTGAAGAACGCCCATATATCACAGCTTGAGTCTCACATCAAAAATTGCCCATCAGCAGTTCATTAATATTTACGCTAAGAAATGAATTACAAGTTAGGGTGCAATTATTTTTCATAGCAGTTCAGGTTGCAAATACATTTTTTTCAGCTGAAATTTATGTATTAAACTTACGTATGCAATGCTCATCATACTGCAAAGGAAACTCAGTTACCTGGGATGGAAGAAGGAGGGTGGCTGAGGATCAGCTTCTGCTTCCTGCTTTATAACAGGATACCACTGTGATAATTCTAGGCTCTGCTGGGAATCCACCTCAAGAAAAAGAAAAACCAAACAGTAATTTGAAGACAGGTTCACGTTAATGACATTTTAATAAACTGTTCTCAGTGGAATGGCACTTCCACCATTAACGCATACACACAAAGACAAACTGGGGTACTGGAAAATGCACAGACTTTGGCAGAGGTGCACGCTGATGCAAGCGACCGAAGTTTCTTCAATCACCAATTTCCCATTATGAGTAAAGCAGCAATGAAATTGAAAGAAAAGCTCCTCATAAACCTACACAAAAGCTCTGCTGAGCTCCCAGAGCTCTGCCAGAGGTGTGCCACCAGAGACTGAGGGAAACAGAAAGCAGAAACAGGATTCCAAAAAAGGTTGTATCACCCTCTGGTAATTAAGCATCCACACGTCTGAGTATGCACTTGTCAGATACTTCGCTACAAAATGAAATGTGTGAGTAAAAAGCAACCATTACTGGTGTTACAGAAACACAGCTGGGCAAGGTCACTGCAGTAAGCTAACAACCCTCTGCAGTAAGGAACAGAAGTACCTCAGGTGCATCAGAACACATCATCTTAAAGCACGCCGTATTTGGAGAGCAATCCTCTTCCTGTTTGTCTCAAGAACCATTTGCAAAATTAAATTTTAGTCAAAGTTACTGCTGATGCTTATTGTTCTGCTACAAAGTTACTGTTATTTTCAAGTGAAAGGTGTCTGGTCCCATCTACAAGACTCGTAGCTGAAAAACTGATTCCTAATTTCATCATACTAAAATAGTCTTGGAACTGGGGAGATGTCTACACCCACTGAAACCTCAGAAACATGCATGTAAGTGGGTTTTCCCCCAGTGTGATTAGCTGACCCCATGCAGCAGCCACAAAAAGTCCATATTCACACACCCAGAAACAGGCTGTCACAGAAGCTCACCTCTGGCAGTCAGGAGTCTGAAGTCACAGCATCATGGCCTGTATCAGATGTCATTGACCACAACAGAGAGTCAATCCCATCTACATTATTCTGGCCAAAACGTCAAGCCTGCTATATTCAAAGTCTAGCAATTCGACTGCAATGTAACTCCACCCATGCAATTCCTCAAATCAGCTCCAAGAGGAACAGAAAGGAGAGAAGACACAAGGAAGCTAAGCTCCAAAACAGTGAGTTCATATCAAACCCTTCCCCACCATTTTATCTTCACTCAAGTTTTCAGTTTTTCTTTCATTCTCATTTCATATGCTTCTTAATAATAAGAACAACTACACAGGTCTGTAATGGAAGAATCCAGAAAGGGTTTTTGTATATCATTTGTACCAGTCCAGTCTAAATGACTGCTGCTGTGAACTTCAGCTGTTTTTTCATCTGACTACAGGAAACCGAAATCGTGGTCAGAAGTCTGCTAACATGAAACAGGAAGCAGCCCTCTGTAGTCACACCTAGAACACTATTTGCAGCGATGCCACAGTTCATTACCTGTACTGGCACTGCAAGGATGAAGACTGTCATGATAGTGAAGTCTGCTTGCCGTGAGCTTACCTGCACCTCCAGCTGACTCAGCATGTGCAAGAATGCCACACAGCAGACTTCTGTGGAAATTTTCTGATAAAATCCCTTACAGCAGAGTGGCACAACTGTAACAATAGCTGTGACTGCAACAAGCCTTTCTGTAACGCTAAGCCTTCAGAGCTGTGCTGGAAGGTGTCATCTCACCACACACCTTTCTGGGCTCACCTGCATGGACTGCTTTGAAATCCAAGACAAAACATCCAACAGGTGAACCAAAAAAGTTTTAAGTTTAGATTATACTCAATAAAACTGCATATTCTTTGAATGCAAACATCTATGTTGCCATTACCTACACGTTCCCTCATTTAACTAGCTAGCTGCTCTGTTTGCTCCCTACCAGCACTCCTCTTGAAAAGCCTATTCCTTGCACATAACATGATTATTTCCCCAGCAACATCCAACATTTATCTGGCATTTATTATTTAAATTAGAAGCCCTCTGAAGAAAAAATAAGCTCTGTATTTTTGAGCTGCACTGCAGACTTGCAGCAGTATTTTAGGAAAAAATACTATGTCTATTATTAACCATTGTCAAGATACCGTCCTACAGCTCTTTACTTGGACTGCTTCAGAACTCCTCTCTTTTGGCATGTTTCTCCACATAATTCGTTTAAACAGAAAGCTACTGCTGAACAAGCAGGCTTTGGGCTTCTAACAGGAGCTCATCAATGCGCCCTTACCCACACAGAAAGCCATGAGATGGATGGCTGGCAGGCCAGGCCATACACCACGTGTGTCTGTGCTGGCATGAATGAGACAATTAAAAAACCAATTGGTAACACTCGATTTTCAAGCTCCTTTCTGCTTTGTTCAGCTGCTGCAGCACATACCGCATAAAACACATAAAAAGATTTCCAAATTAATCCTGACTTTCCAGAGACTGCTTACTTTAAAACAGAACAAGAACCAACAAAACCAAACCACCTTGAACGAAGTTACTTAGAGCCCAAGGAGAAAAGAAATCACTATGCCTTTTCATCAAAAATGTATTTCCATGGTGAAGCTCCCTCATGAAATTCATTTAGGCTTGGCTTGACAAGCATTCCCATTTACAAGAGGCAAGCACTGTGCTTCCAAAAGGACAATGTATGTGCAGGCAGAGATTGAGGAGTTCTACAGGAGTAGGTGAACTTACTTTTGATCGAGTTCTTTTCTGATTTTTCTCACTAAATTTCTCCTTCATTTCCTCCAAGAGATGCTTCAGTTCCCGCTCCTCCGACGTTCCCAGGTATTTTTGGTTAATATGAAGGTAGCAGTGCCACTTGGCTGACTCAAACCCCCAGTGGCAGGTCCTCTTGTCGGGGGATCGATGTGAATGCATCACGAAGGTCTGGGGTGAGAACATCCCGTAGCACTCCAGACACTGTATACAGGGGTCGTCCGGCGCAAGGTAGAACTGAGGTGCAAACAAACCCTGGCACTTGCCCAGGCATTCGTGCTCTACTTCAAAGGCACTGCCAGTCTCCTTCAGTTGGGCCAACGTGTTCTTACCAGGGAGAAAGCCACCATTTTGAGGAAAAGTGCGAGGACGTAGTAAAGCATTGCATAGTCTCTGAGCATCAGTCAGTGTAATTAGCCCGCAGGACGGAGCATTAAATGGAAGAATTCCCAAAACCTTCAGAATATGAAGCTGGTCGGAAGTGCACCTGGAGCAGTATATGTACAGTTCGTCACACACTGTATTAATCTGTTGCAAAGAAAAGTCTCGAAGAACTGAATTCAACACCTGAGGCAGGCAGAGTCTTTTTTCTCCTCCAACTTTAAAGCAAGAGATGGATTCCCCCTCCAGTACAGTCTGAGTGAGCTCTGTGGAGCTGTCGGGAGGAATGAGCAGCGGAGCAGACAGGATTTGTGGTGATGGAAGAGGCAAGAAGACAGTGGGTGACATGCTTTCCTGGGAATAGCGAGCTGAGAAAGCTGCTGGTCCACCCAGCGAGCTCTGGCTGCTCAAGTGGAATTGTGCCAACGTGTGTTTCAGACCTGGATTTAAATTCAAAGGCTCAGAGACTGAAGAACTGTTTGGCTTGGCACTCTCCCCGTCAGCCTCCACAGAAGTTTCGTCATATTCGTCCAAGTTTTCCTTCTTTATTGTTGGCAGTTTATTTATTACAACCTGTACCGGGCTATTTACGTGCATTTCTGTCATCAGCTTTTTCAGTGGGGGGCTCCCATCCTCCTGCATCCCACTCCTCTTTTGCTCTGAAACGAGCCCTAGAGGGAAATTTGCTTGTGGGCTTTCCATCGTTGAACACAGGGCTTCAGTTAATTGCAGTCCCGAGCCAACATTTTCCTGCTTGCTTAGACAAAAAACGACTTGAGGTGATCTTGACTACCGCAGGCACACCCCGGTGTGCGCCCCACTTAATTCCTCAGCCTCCGACAGCAAAACCTGCAACCCATTTTGAATACAATACAAATTAAGTCTGCAGAGGTCAAACCATTTTTCCTCCTAGTTCTACAACCATTTGTTCATCTGTCTCTTATAAAGAACCGCCGTGATTTGTACATACACAGATGCCCCACACGCTCCCCCCAGTCACACAGCAGCGCTTCACGAACAAACGAGGTGCTGAGGAACCTCCGTTGGCGGCCACTTTTTTTCTTTCAGAAACAGACGGCCGTAGAAGTAAGCCTGAACTTCGCTATTACAGTATAAAGGCGCTCGCAGCTCCGTCCGATCCCGAACGTACCTGGAGCCACGCGGAAATCCCGCTCGGCACTTTCAGTTCCTGGAGATGGAGCCCGATCTTTGGGGCCTGCTTTATTGTGCTGCCAACTTCGGGATCTCGCCGCCGCCGCCCGCGGAGCGCCGGCAGCTCGAAGACAAACCCGAGCCGAGCGCCGCCAGCGCCGGGCGTCCCCGCGGAGTCACCTTTGGCACAGATGTCACCGCTGCGTGTCACAATTCTCCCACCCCGAGTTACGAGCGGTAAGACCGAGGCCGCGGGCCGGATTCCCCCGCGGTGCGTCGCGCTGTCAATCCGCGCAGAGCCTGCGAACAGCGAACGGGGTCACGGCGAGCCCCGGGCGCGGGGAATGCCCGCGGGGAGCGCCGCGTGGAGCCCCGCCCGCGCCGGCCCTGCCCCCGGCCCGCCGCCCCCCCAAGCCCTTCCCGGAAGGGCGCGGGACTCCGCTCCCCGCCGCCGCTCCGTGACTCACCTCAGAGCCGGGCGGCTGGCGGGCAGCGCTCCCCCCGCTCCTCCCCCCCCCCCCCGCCTCCGGGCTCCCTCACTCCCTCACCCGCCGCGCCGCCGCCGCCGCCGCCGCTCCCTCCCCCCGGGCACGGCGCGCCCCTCCCCCGGCCGCCGCCATCCCCTCCCTCGGGCGCTGCCTCCCCTCACCCTCACCCTCTCGCTCACCCCCCCGGCTCTCCTCACTCGGCGCCGCGGGGGCTCCGGCGCCCCGGGAGCGGAACAGGCGCCGCGCACGCACCGCCCACCCGTGACCTCACTGCGGAGACGGCGGCGGCGGAGACGGAGACGACGGCGGAGACGGCGGCGCGCGGGCACGAACCCGCCGGCGGCGCGCACCCCCCCCGCCGCCCTCAGCCGCCGCCGCCGCCGCAGCTCCGCCCACTGTCTGGGGCAGCGGCGGGAGCGGCCGCCCTTCCCCCGCCGCCTCACGGCGCTGAGGAGAGCCCCGCGCCGCGCGGCTCCGCAGGGAGCGCCGCACGCGACGCAGTAAAGCGCGCTAACGCACAATAAATCGCACTGAGATGCAAGAAAGCACAATAAAATGCGACAAAACGCAACAGATAAACACGTAGCTATTTAAAGGGCCGGTCGGGCCCTGCGTTCGGCCCCGCCGCTTCCCCTCAGCCCACGCCGCCCCCGAGGGCCCCAGCGCGGCACGGGACGGCAGCCGCGCTCCGCCGGGGCCCGCCGGGCTCAGAGGGGGCATCCGAACGCGGCACCCCGCGTACAGAAAGAACCGCAATGTTCTTCTCACGTATTAAAAGCTACGCGCAGTGCTCATGCCCCGATACACAAAGCACTGCCTTCTCCCTCACACGGCCCTGGGTCTGAAACGATTTGTTTGCAGGTTTTGCCTTTGAGGTTAACCTTGGAAGTTAGTCCCTACCTGCAGGTGTTACCTCAGCATACGTGCACAGCAGCTGGGGTGGGCTGGGGGACCCCTGGTGCTTTCTATGGCGAAAATAATACACTGCTGACCGTATAAAGAGGAGAACAGGGTTTAGAATAACTCTATAAGCAGCTGTGTCCAGGCTTTTAACTGTAACCATAAAAGCAATAACAGTTATATTTGTTTTTTAGAGCTCAGAGAAAAGCATTTGACCCTTCTATTATTAAAGAATTTGGGTAGAGATGAAGGAACCATAAATCTGAAATAGAGCATGACCTCAATTTTTATATTCAGTGGAAGGCACCACCGTAACGGGGATCACGGCTTTCCTGCTGCCATGTTGCAGGAGCCCCAGGCTAACACAAGGCTCCTCCACAGAACAAAGGGGTACTGAAAACAAACCTTAACTTTGTTGCAGGAGGTAAAACTCCAGGTTACTTGGAATTAAGCGTGCTTTCTCTTGGCAATACTTCAAGGAGCTATTTCATATAATGCCTGTAGAAAGACACAGCTTCCCTTTTCACGGCTACAGAAAATAGAAAAGGAAGGGAAGGCATAAATTCCTTCCACTCCACGTAGGCCAAAGAAAAGATAAATGCTTCCCAAAACCCGAAACCAACATTTAATCACAGGGAAGAATAAAATTATTGGAGAAATTAATTTTCTTCCCTTTAATACCCTACTATTTGGCCTCTTCCATCCTCATTTTATTTCTGTGTTTTTATTGTAAATCACTAAAGATTGACTCAGCCCTTCCTTAGGGAGCATTTATCATAATAGCTATTACCATTATGGCAAGTGCATTTTTCCTTACTTACATTTACCCTACTGCTTTCTAGATCCTTTTGCCGGAGTTAGTCTGCGTAACTCATTTGAAGCAGCAGAACCACAGCTGAACCCTTTACATCTCAAACCACCACCCTCTGTGCATTATGTGAGTTACGTGAACTGGGAGACCATCAGGACTGATGCCTCTGCACTTTCCAGCCACTTGAGATGCACTGCAAGTAAGGTTTGTGCTTCTAAGGCAATTTCATGACGTTGGACCATAAACCTGCTCCTGGCTCATCTCTGAATCTGACTGCACCTGAACTAATTTAGCAGCACGCAGTCATTGATAAACACTGGTCATTCCACCTTGGCAGAGAAAATGCAAACGTGCATTTCTGTTTGCTTTCAATTGTCTTTAAGTTCTGTTCAATTCTTTTTTTTTCTTCTGCAATAAAATGTTTGAGGGTGGGTGGAAAAGTAAGCATGTCTGTGAAGAACATTTCCTCCTATCCCCTGCACTTATTCACAAAGCATATACAAGCTGAAGGGATACAACAATATAGCACAAATAACAGGAAAATCTACCAGTTTCACGGACCAGCTGCAATTGTTCAGACATTCTGGATGTTCCTGTCTTCTCTAGGCTCTAGAATTTAGGGTCTGATCATAGAAATTATCTGCAAATGCCAATCACTGAGATATGCTACATCATATTTCCATTTCAAATGGACATGCAAGACTTATAACATCATAGCTAGAACGATCTATGGATGTAAAGGCAGCAACATACGTAGGTGGATATTACATCTTCTATTAGTCCTACTGATGTCATGGAAGCTTACGAATTCAGTATCGTTATTTAATTTGTGTTTTAAAAAGTTCTGCTCATTTTCCATTTCAAGCTGCAAACCACTGTGGTAACCACTGTGCTGTAATAATAATGCTGCTATAGAGCTACAGTAATTAGGCAATACAAGCCAAAGTTTGTAGGTAGAAGATGGTCCAAAAGCTGTTAACTCCACCTACCACTTTTACAGCAGACCAAGCAAAGCAGTTCCAAAAGGTACTGCGTAACTGAAACCTGCATTACAGACCCTTGTGTAACAAACTGCAATAAAAAAGCAGGATCCCTCCTATGCTATGATTTCCCTTCTGAATTGTCAAATTACTTGGAAACTTACAAAATTAACTTTTAAGGCAGTCTTAAAACGTAACTCACAAACAGCACCTTTGCTAAGTATGTTTTAAAAAAAGAAAGCCCCCAAAAAACTATCCCTGGTCTCCTCTCACATATACCTTTAGGTTGTGCAGGCCACTCTTGGCTGCCTCTTGGTTTGATACCTCTTCCACTCACACACTAGGAAGAAGAGTGAGACATATTAATCTGTATTTCTAAGTGCAGATAAATCCTTTCAACAACTGCATCACAAGTAGAAAAGAACAAAAAAAACACTGAAACTCACTAACTGAACAGTTCAAGAAAAATACAAGATGTGGTGAAATTCCCTTCTTTTGAAAGAGCCTCCAACCCCCAAATCCCTCTTTTCAGGAAAACACCATAATAATTTCAGCTACATTTCTTGCTTAAACTGCTTACTATGTCACTTATGAAGTCAGGATGTATATTTTGCATTTTCCAAGGACACAGAGATGGTGCAAGCTCCTAACTTCTTTTATAGAGCATCTTTAACATAAACAATTGCTCAGACTGAGCAGAGAGCAGTTGGCCACCAAATTGAACAGAAACAAGAAGCGTGCGTGGGGGGAGGTCAAGCATTTAAGATATGCAACCATCTGTAGCACTTGTCTAGGACTGCTGATACATACTGTTAATAACAAGCCAGACTGCAAGAGGAAATGTCTTTTAAAATACGGATACACAGATCTTAAAATACAGATATATTAAAATCCTGCATCTGTAACAGGGTATGAGGTTAAGTACCCCGGCCCTCCAGTTGGAGTCCTGAGAGAGCATGATGGGGGGAGTCATGAAAGAAACAAAAGAAACTGTGCAAAGTAAATGCAATGGATGAGAGAACTGCTGCAAACCACAAATTCCCAGCAGCTGCAGGGATAGCACAGGAGCTCCAACTGAAAGATATCCTCAGTTAAACATGCTGGAATTGCATTTTAAATTGTTTTTGTGAAGGTTGTTGTTGTACTCCCTCCCTGGATGCTTAAGGGTCATATGAAGATACCAAACAAATCCCAGTGTTTTGTACTAGGGTTTTTTTTTTTGTTTTTTGAGATTAATATACACAGCATCCTAATACAAATGTTTTATTTAAAGTAAAAATTGTGCACAAATAAAGAGAATGATTACACAACAATGTTCAAGACTATATTCCATACGAAACAAGAAAGTAGTAGAGACAATATGAACGAGCAGAGCACCCATAAGAATCTAACTCACATACAAAAGGGTCAGCTCCACATAAATACATCACACTTCTGATGCAGACACTTTCTTCAAAATTCAAAGCCTACCCAACTGTTTACATGCCATATCCCTTCTGAATACTTATGGAAGTTGCTATTACACTCCACAATGAAAAATAACTTAATTTCATGGCACTTAGGAGAAAATTAAAGTTTAACAATGGACTTACAGTCATTAAAGATATTTATCTCAGTGGCAATAGTTAGATGCGTAAATAGAAAAAGTATATTTTCTGTGACATCATCTATAAAAAGTTTTGCTTTGAGCACAAAAGACAGTGCTCTTCTGTGATCAACAGCAGAAATGCCCTTCCCTACGTAAAGCTATTTTGCTTGATATTGTACATGAAATTAAGGAACTGTACAGAGAAGGCTTTTCTTGCTTGCTTTAAGTAACTTCAAATTTACTACCAATTAAGTTCCAACTAGTCACATGAGTGTCAAACACTTAAATTTATAACTGGCTGCAAGCAGTTTCATTTCACATGAAATAACAGTGTTGAAGTTATTAGCTGCTCTTTAAAAGTAGATTTACTCTGATATTTTACCTTGGAAAGTGTACAACTTGAAGCCAAGAGAACCCAACTTTTAACAGTGCAGAAGTTTAATGCTTCCCTGGAATGGAGGTCCCTCCAATTAGTTCCCAGTTTTAAAAATTCAGCCCAGTATTTTGGTTCCTACTCATGATGCAAAGAAAAGTACATACTAAATACCACACCATGAACTACTGTGCTTGTGCAGTCTCTCCCCTTGAAGCTAACATATAAAGTGAGAAAAACATACACTGGAAGAGTCATGCTACGAATTTACCGTTTTACCACACAAGGATTTTCACAGGGACACTGACTAAACAGAAAGCTTACTAAAAGCTTCAGATAAGGTTTGCTAACTTGTGTTCACAGACACTTAAATCTGCTTTAAGTAACACTAAGTTGCCTTACATCTCTTATTTATATAAATACAGATTCTTTTCTTCAATGTCTTTTAATCCCTTTTCCCCAAAAATAAACATTAAGAAGTGGTACATTTGGCATTTCTTCAGCCTAAGACATTCAAAGCTATCTCCCAAATATTAAAAATAAGAGTTAGCTGTGCTGTATATTACACTGTTTGCTAACATGAAATGTAATAATCACACCTCCTGAAAGTCCCAGTTTGAACAGTTCTGTTTATTCTAATTGCTTTACTATTAGCTTTGAGTCTACTACCAACACTAAAGGTTTGTTTGCTACTACAAATTACTACTTATAAATGAAAAAATTAAGGGAGTCATTGCGGACAGCACCTATTTTTTTTCTAGATGTGCTTTTTCCACTGGCAACGTGGAATGCATTTCCATCAGTATGGCAGTAAGATTTAATAATAATAATAATAAAAGAAAAAATGGTAAAACAATGCCCTTACGTAGGCCACAGCTGTAACGTATGCAGTTCTGATACAGTAAGAACAGAAGTTGTAAAAGTAATAAATAATAGTATGAGATCCTAACATTCGTCAGTTTTAGCTGCCCATTCCTGCTAAATTGCACTCTGCAGATTTTAATTTTTAAAAGTATTCACTGAATTCCACTTATACCATGCACAGCCCTCACTGAAAGGGACAGGCTCAGAAAGGCACTCTGTATCAGACTGTGTACACTTCCCCGTGTCATTTCAGAGTGAAGTCTGACTCTAATACTGAGTTAAACACTACCTTTAGGATGGATCAACTTACCTTATGAGAATAGCCAATTCTTGACCTATTCTGCTTTCCTCACTGTCACTTAAATCTGAAGGGTAATAATATAGCTGTAACTTCTATATCTAAGGAGAACAAGGAAATCATATTTAGATTTAAAACTACAAGTCATGAGATCTTACTTGTCTCTCTGGAATAGTAGAATTCCTTTAGTGATATTTCATTATGTCCTCTGATGCAATTTGTATTCTCAAAGTAGTAAAACAACTTTCCTTTATCAGAAGGCTGTATTGGCAGGTTATACAGCCAGATCCCATTGTTCACTCAGGAACCCCAGAGACCAACTTCAAGTTTGGCAAGACTTCTTGAAAATTTACATTTTATATATTCTGGCAGTCCAAGGTTCAGCATAACTGCCCCAGGCGTTAATTGATACAAGAAGAAAATGTGAGTAATTCACACTCGGTGGCAATGGTATGATGATTAGTTACTCATTTTATGCTAGTGCATCCAAATGAAGAGATCTTTATCCAAGCAGAAAAAGCAGAGTAACAACTGGCACAGTCCAGAAATGGAGAATTCAGACGCATTCCTCAGCTGACATCAAAAGAGGATTTATGTATTCAAAGCCTTCAAATTCAGACTGGTCAATCTTCTTCACAATATCGCTATTAAGATTAAAAACAGTTGTTAGTTTAGCAAAATTCAAAGTCAGTAGTATCAGCTGACAGTTTATTTTAACATTGAGACCTGTACAATAGACCACAATTGAAAACATTCCCTTCTCTCTTTTGCGCCTCCCTTTCCTTACAGTTGATACTGTTTTCTTCTAGGCCCTGTAACAGTAGCAAATACACCACCTCTGAGTAGCACCAATTTCGCAGCTCACAAGTAGGAGTTCTCCCACAAAACACTTCTAAAGCTTTTCCAAAACATCCAGTTTTTACAAGGAACTGAAAACACTGGGATGTGATACTGCTCGTGCATTACTAAGTTCCCTAACTATTACTTACATATTATGCACTAACACAGGGATAAAGAAGGAAGTTGGATTTCAGACCTACCTAAGGTGCATAGGTAACACTTAATACTTACTGTTTCTGCTTACAAATTAACATGCACATTACACAGAACCCAATACAAAACCTAAAGGTCACATATGGCAGTGGTTCAGTCAGGACAGAAAGGCACTTCCTATACAATCCCAAATCAGGACACTCAGCAAGCAAGGTACCACAAAACCCACTGCCAAAACCAAAACATCATCAAGCATTATATCAAGGCTTTTCAGTCAGGATAAACTCACTCGATCACTAATAATTAAAAATACCCAAACAAAGCACCTTTTCTCGTCCAGAGTATCCAAGACAAATCCAATCTAATCCAACATTCCAGAAATATCACCTCTTAGCACAATACAGAAATAAACTGCATGTCAAAAACAGGTCTTTTCCTTCACACGTTCATTCCTTGCAAGTGAGACCACTAAAATTTGTAAAATAACACTTATTCATCCTTCTCCAAACTAGAATTCTTTCCCACTGATCACAGATGTTTTTATTTTACTTTGTGCCATAGCACTACATTTAACCCATCCATACCAAGCCTACAAGGAGGAGACAACAGACTCTGTGTACTATGAATACAAGCCAACTGATGGCTTTATCTGACTCCTTCACTGACTTATCAAAACATCTCAATTTCTGCATTACTTACTCATCATCTGGAGTGAGCTGCACAGGTTCATTGGTGAACTGGGAATCAAAGTTATCCAGACCAAATTCTCCAGATATATTTGGTTTGAATGGAGGCACCACTTGCTTTTGCTCCATCTAAGAATAAACGCACTTAGTGATATCAAGAATGAGTTACAACCTACAGAATTATTTTTAAACAAGGCGAGAAGTTACTCTCAAATTCATTCCGTATGCTTTCTAAAATACTCTACTGTACTCATCATAGGTAAGAATTAGAGGTTCTGTATTACAACTGTGGTATGCCAATTAGGAGCTTAAGGTTTTTTGAAGTTTTGTGGCATCTCTCACAATCAAAAGTGGTCACGTCACTGCTGTACACAAAGAAGAGTCCAACAGGCATTGACATACCAGATCCCAATCAACATTGCGAAAAAATGGATGTCCCTGGATATCTGCAAATCCTGTCTGGGGGTGGCAGCCTAACCGCTCCTTTGGATCCTGTGTGAGAAAATATTTCTAAATGAGTGCCATGGCCTACACATGAATAAAAGCAATGTTGTGAATTCTGTGAGAAGTTACGAATTGTTATGAGTTCTGTTACAAGGTGCATTGAAGAACAAAGTTAGTGTTATTTCATAAAATGTTCCAATTCACTTTAGGAACAGACATGAATATACAGAAGTACAAACTTGAATAATATATAAACAACCACCCCATCTTTATTTATTTTTATTCAAATGGGTTTAAACGTTTCAAAGCAAGTGAATTTGATTCTTCCCCCTCAACAGGCAGCTTGCCTATGCCACGTTGATTTGAGACTAACTGCAAGCTACTGATAAATACAGCTGAAAGATTATAACACTTCTCTCCACTAGGAGGCTGTAACACTATGCTCTCGGTAGAAGCAGAAAGAAGGAAATGAGTCAACTTCAAGAGGACAGCTCTGACAAGTCCCTTATACAAGGGAAAGAGCTTCTCTGGTTGTTTATAGATGCCATACTATCACAAATAAGCTACAAACAATATAAACATATTTAGGTACCCAGGTAATCTGCTAAACTTGTTCAGTTTTCCAAGGTAAAGAAATTATTTAGAACATTTCTAAATCTTTTAGTTTGAAATTTACTTCCAACCCCATAGTAATAATCTAAAGCTTCAGATTCGAAAACGAATATTTTAAATAAGTTTCCCACCCCCTTAAAATGTTACAGGATTACACCCTTTGTACCCTTTTTCTATGCACAGCAGTTAAGGTAGATCTGCTATACATCAATTAGTCCACAACCTTCTTACCTTATTAAGGAAACTCTTTAGAACACCTGCTGCTTTAACAGAAAGGGATCGGGGAATCCGGATCTGCTTTTCCAAAATTACTGCAAGAAACCAGTTTTTATATCAGCTTTCACATCTTTAAACTTAGATTAAAGGGAAGCAGAAACAAAGTACTGAAGTACATGAACACTCAAGGCACTTACCTTGAAAAAGATAGTCTTCTGTGTTCTGATCAGGATTGTCAGAACTTCCAACTATATCAAATGGTGACCTGCCTGCCATCATTTCAAACATAAGTACACCAAGTGCCCACCAGTCTACACTGAAGCCTGGAATTCACAAGAGAAAACACTGATAAAGAATTTTTAGAGCAGAAATAAAAACAAGTCTTGCTTTAGTCCTAAAAATGTTTAAAGAAGAATTAGTTTTAAAAAATTAAGTATTGAGAGTCCGATTATCTAGTTTTCTATGGACTACCAATTAAAGAGAGGTAACAGCTGTAAATAGACATTACATAGTTTGTTATATGCATGATAGGAGGAAATTCTGTACAATGAGGAAACGCAAAAACTTTAAAAGGTGATGTCATAGCCTTAACAAAGTCTTAGCTTACACACAGGCTTAGTCACTGCTAACTAATAGTATGTTATCTGGGAAAGGACAAGAAGGAAGTATGTGATTCTTAATAGTAGCAGGACAGTCCTTATTCTATTATGTAGTGCTAAAGGAAAGAATTCCAGCAGCTAGGCTGAGACTGCTTATTCTATAAAACTTGTGAAAGGAAGGATGGACAGAAGGATTCTGTTAAGCCAGACAGAAATATTCAGTAAAGTTAGTGTATGTGCACTTCTACCTCTACTGGTGTTTGTTGTTGGTTTTTTTTTTTTTTTTTTTTTAGTTGGAAACAACTGTGGAACATTTACAAATCTTAAGGGAAGAACACAGATCACATACATAGATGGATCACGTGTCTAACAGAATTCCACCACTAATCAACCTGAGTAAGAAGTTCAGATTAGCTGAAAGTTACACGGTAGTTACATGGTAGCAGTGAAAAGTTCAAATTACCATAATCTTCTCCTCGAAGAATTTCAGGAGCAATATAGTTTGGAGTTCCACAGAACGTGCTTGTTGTATCACCAGGCCTCAGCCCTTCCTAAACAAACAAACAACACCACTGTCAAAACAAGCTGTGCGTAACTTTCTTCCACCGCATACTTTCTATGACTTTTATTTGCCTCCTGATTGTCTCAAAACAAAAATCCCTCTGAATTCCAGGCTGGGACATATTATTTGCTACACAAAAGTAGTTTGCATCTAACATCTCGTGAGGATGGCTTGTACCCACTGACTACAGTTTTTTTAACCTTTTAGCTAGTCAGCTCCACAACATCTCCAATAACATACAAGTGGGAATAACTGAGATGTTGTAGAATGGTTCACATGAATAAAGATACACTCAGAAGTTTCACCTTTTTGAGTCTCTGCTTCTTTTAGTTTATGTCAATTCCTTAATTGTAATTGTTGCTTTTACTACGTAGGAAGAAACTACAGCTTACCTTGCACATGCCATAATCTGTGAGTTTAATATGTCCTTCAGAATCTAGTAGCACATTATCTAGTTTTAAATCTCTGTAGATTATTCCTCGTTCATGTAAATAATTCAATGCAAGGCTGATTTCAGCAGAATAAAATCTAGAACAGAAAGATATACTGATTGCTCAAGCAGTCAAACAAACTAATAAAAAAACAAAAAAACACTGCAGACCACAAAAACAGTCTTGGTGGTACAATACTTTTTAAATTGAATCCTATCTATTCCACTGTAATTTTTAACCAGGGAAACGGGTAAGTTGTTTATAATCATACAGTCATTTCTACCCACAGTCACTTTATTTTTTCTTAATAATATTAACACCTACTGACATCAACCCTTTCACCTCGCAACCTGAAACAAAACACATGCAACAAGAACTCAGCATTTGTCTAGACAGCTGGCCACGGTGGTTCTAAAAGAAACACATTAATATCAACAGGCAGGTAAAAAAATCTGATAGAAGTTTTTCCATAAAAAAAAAATCAGAATCAGACTGCAGTCATGAAGTGTAATGCTAATAATTTGTTAGTGCTTCCTATTAAAGTTCATTCTTGAAACAAAGATACTGCAGCTTGCAGCGTTAAAATGAGAATGCACTTTCACATTTCTGAAATCCTTCACATCTGGGAAGGGTTTGCCAGCTCTCCACCATCATCTGCACTACTGCACTGTGCCAGAAATCCAACTGTTCTGGTGGAAGAAATCTGCAATTAGACATACCTGGCATGCTCTTCTGGCAGTTTTCTCTGTCTCTGCATGTGAAACATCAGATCTCCTCCATTTACATACTCTATAACAAAGAATAACCTGAAACACACAAGAGTGTATCACAAATGACTGTATACGAGGCTGAAAAATTTTCCTATTGACTGAATATTTGCAGTGTTGCAGGTCTTTCCTGAGCAATGTCAATTTAACTTCTCCCATCTCTCTGGCAACATGGTTGGTTTCAACTCTGAATACACGCCTCAAGTTAAAAACCAAGTACACAGAGTTTCACTAGGTAGCTTGTTTATTGCTAAAGGAAAGCAAGGGAACCATTCCCACATTCTTAATCCATTTCAGCTACTACTTTTTATTTTTACATATGTGGTTGTATGGATAGATTAATATAGTTTCTGTGTACATGGTGGAACATACACTTTTTTTTTCCCACTCCCACTCTAGGTTGGGTCTTCTACCTCATACTCTCAAACACAATTTTTTCCCTGCTAGTTGTTTCTTTCTTCCTTTCCAGCATCCTCATCATAGCACCCAGTATTCCACATATTTTCACATTTTTTCAATCTGAAAGCTTAGATGATAAACATGGCTTTTTGTTCACAAAATGCTACAGTGATTTACAGCACACTGAATTTCACTACCTACCTAACACTTAATCATTTAAATAAGCCTCTGATGTGCCTAGCAGTATGAGATATTTCTTGAAGAAAAGACCATCATCATCTCATGTCCTTTACCTGCTTTCTGTCTGGAAGCAAGAGTGCAGTCCAACAAGGAAAGGATGATTTGAAGCCTGTTCAAAGACATGTTTCTCTGTCTGAACCCAATCAATATCCTATTTAAAAAAAAGCAAAAATCAGTAAGTATTGTTGTACACTGTAAGGCAAGTATTAATGACAATTAGCATAAGGATAAACTGGTGCTGATGAATGTAAAGAAGTTGCAAGAAAGGTGGGTGAAATCAATGTCAGAACTAGAATAAAATGCAAAAGCTCTTGAATAGCAAATCAGACAGTCAAATTTTCACAGAATACCCTGAAGAACCATGAATGAAACCTTCAGCAGCAACAGGAGTCTAACAGTTGACTGCAAAAGGTAGCAAACTTCTACAAACCACTGTGTATACTACAACCAATCTGTAAATGTGGACGCCTGATTTAAAGAGCAAATAAAGTAACATTGTGAGGTTCTCCTTTGTGACAAAAACAAATCCCCACAGATGTGGGCATATGAAAAGTAGACTCCACCTCTTTTTCCAGCCCAGCAAGCAAAAATAATAGAAAAAATAAGGAATACTTGTCCAAAATAAGGAGGCAAGAGAAGCTTATTAAGTGATTTCTGCATGAGTAGCGCTGTAGATGGTGCCAATTACAACAGTGACATTGGTTGAAGTAATGGGGCTCCTGACAAAAACCACTAGCACAGGATGACTGCTGTAAACTATGAATCTGACAACGAAGGCCTCAAAAGCAGTCATCTGTCTTGCGAACTTCTTGTAATGCATTTTCAAGTAGCTGAGTGTTTAATGCATAAGTTTTAATTCACAATGCAGACTCAGATGTCTGGCTTCCCCTTTGTAACAAGCATTAAAGCTGTTCAAAAGAGTTGGCTGAGTTATTAGCAGAAAGCTTGCCTACCTCATCATCATTGACGAGTTCTTTCTTCACCACCTTCATTGCATAAATGCGTTCTGTTTTCTTCAATCGAACAAGCAGTACTTTAGCATAACTGCCTCTTCCTATAACTCGGAGCAAATCAAAATCCTGAAGACCCAGACTGGAAGAAGCTTTGCCACTTTCTCTTATGCCCATTGCCTACAGACAGAGATACTTCTGAATTCATTGTCAGTTTTAACAACGGTAGTTGTTGTTCTTTAAAGAAAGTTAGCAGTTCAAACAGAACAGCACAATAAATACACAAGAGATTCAATGAACACTTGCTACTCTTAAGCTGCACTGCCAGGAAAAGGAACAGAAGAGAAAAAGGAAGGTAGAAGAAACATGGCAGTTGAAAAATAAATGACACTGGAAGAATTTGGAGCACTTTTAAATCAAAGCACATCTCAACCCAAGTTTTAAAAAAATGAGCTTGAAAGACACACATGCAACCACCGAGAGCAATCCAAACATGCTCTATGTACCAGTTTTCATTTTGTGACAAGTTAAATTACTAAGACAATAAAATAAAGAGTGACAGAGTTGAAGATCTCTGAATACAATCAGCATAGTTAAGATACTTTACCTCCTTTTCTTCACCAACATGGTCTAGGCTCTCATGACTTGATGGATTATATGGAATCACTAGAGATGCAAGGAAAACAATTAGATCCACGGAACACAATGCTATTTTCCTTCTCTTCAAAATTTCCGCTCGTAAGTTGAATCAAGGAGAAATGTACTATAAGCATTCAAAACTGGTATTTTTGTTATTATTTTGAAGCTACCAAAATAATTCCTTTTGCAATACTGCGATAACAACCATTATGGCTAATACCAAGGTGTGATTATATTTGGAAACCTATTTAGACCATTCTTGACACACTGTATCTTGTGCAAAACAACACTTGCTGTTGTTGCTGTTAACGGATCATTGTCTGTGCTAAAATTGAAACATCAGGAAGTCTTTAATTTTTTTCCCACTGTAATTATGTTTAGGGCTTTTCTGTTTGTTTAGTGAGGACATTTAAAATACACACCTTAGTGATGGAAAAAATGTAACAGCCTAGATTCTTCATCTTTATGACAGTTTGTTAAACTGCAAGACACAGGAAATAAGAATTTCTATACTTAAATCTCCCTTAGTAGTTAAAGCACCTGTCCTCTTTTTCTTGCCCAAGGAAAAGAAGTAAAACGAAATTTTTTAAGTAATTTGCTTAAAGTTATTCTGTTTCATTTTAAAGCCCATGTTCATGCTTCAAAGAGAAGTACTGCTCTTACCTGATTCTACGTTATCTGGATGCACTGATGATGGGTCCATAGGCATTATTGGTTCCTGCAAATGTGCACAACATTTTTTGTAACAGACTGTGAAAAGCATTTTAGAGACAATAAAGGATCTCTGAGAAACAATCTTTTTTAGATGAATCCACATAATTACTGCTCTAGTCCATACAGCATAAAAAGAATCACTGGAGTCCTTATTTTACCTATTTTCCAGAAGCTATGGCAAGTTTCTAGAAGCTATTGAAGAAAACTTCATACAACAGAGAGAAGGTAGTAGATCAGATGCAAAACGAGACAGAAAATTGCACATACTTCAGCAGTTTCATTAGCCAAATAGCAATTTATTAGCCAAATAAATTTATGAAATAAAGACTTCCAGCTGTCTGCTTTTAACACTGAACTACGAGTGGTATTTACCTACTGTTTTTCCTGGGGACTTGAGAACTAAAGATGATCGCAACACTTGAGAGAAAGTCAGAACTCTTGTGCCTCACCTTCCTTTTCTACCAAACAAAGTAGTGTAATGATCTAACAGATGTGTAGAGAATTTACTCGTACTTCACTCTGAATATATGACATGTACACATACACATAAACACTACGTAACTACATAAGTCATATTTACCTTGTCTTCCACCATCTGACACAGAAATAGACAATATATGCAAGAATTAAGACCTCAGTACTGAACTGTTATTCTGCTAAGCATCTCTGCTATTTTCTTGTCACGTAATGCAGTAGCCATAAAGACTGACAACCTTTTTAAGCTTCGTCTACTGTGATTGTTTGCAGAGCATAGTTTGAAAGCCATTAGTACGAAACAAGCTCCTTTATTTTATTTATTATTGCTTTTTAAAGACAACTTTTCAGATAAACTTTACTTACTGGTTGTAGTGTATGACGACCACATTCAGTATTGACCAGTTTGTGACACTTCTTGTGAACAAGGAGTTTGCAATTGATGCATTTGTATCCCTGGCGACCCAGGCCCCATATTCGGTCACTGCAGATGGCACAGTGAGCTCGCTAGATGGATAAATCAATAAAACTGATTAAAAGCAAAGCTAAATAACAGAAACTATTCAGCCACACTCTCATTACTGAAGAACACAGGATAGGAGATCAGAGACACCCCTACTTAAGTTGCTACTGTACCAGAAAAGTCTGTGACAGAACTTTAAGATAGAGCAGGCAGATACAACACAGAAAGCCCAAGAATTACAAATGAACAATAAGCAGCAACTGCTTATCAGAAAGAGCACATTTACATGGAAAGGTGCAGGCACAGTCAGCCTCTTCTGCTGCACGTGGACCCGGAGAGACGTGAGTCAACTGCAGGTCAAAAGCAGTACAGATGAATAAGCAGGCTCCTGTGACCAAGCTAGTTTGCTATGTCTCATTATCTTTATGTAGAGGAGTCCTTAGATTTGAAGAGAGAAAGGCAGGAAAGCAAAAGCTGCAGCACAGTTAAACCACCAGCTAGCAGGAAATGGGAAGATCACCACTCACTGAAGGACACTCATAACACAACTCAAAAGTACCATGAACACAGGGCACCCACAAAAGCAAGTGGGATGGTGCCTTGACAGCCTTTGACCCGGAAGAGTTCAATGAGTATTTCCCATTGTTTATGTAGGAAAAAAAAAGTTAATAATTCTGAATAAGAAGTTTAATGGAGATAATTTTGAGTGTTATTTAAGCACATGATTCACAGCTTATAGAAGAAGGAGAGAACACTGAAGCTGTCAAGGAACCTTGCTTATTCAATTTTTATTTTATTCAATTTTTCAGATACAAGCAGCAGATAGCTTTCCTGATTCTTAATTGCCTTTCACTACTGCTTATTGAAACTATTAAAATTGGCCCATTATTTGTAATCGTTTATATGTCATCAAAAGCAGATGCAAGAGAAATATCTCAGGTTTTGTTTAAGTCATGAAGGAAAACTGTGCATCATAAGCAACTCAAAGTAGCCTTAAACAACTGCAAATGCACTTTCAGTTCAGTCATCTCATGCCAGTGTTTAAGTCTGCCTTCTCTGAAGATTTTAAGGGAGCACTAGAGCATTTCTATAACAGATAGCATAGTTACAGAGTATACCGTAAAGTGAATTACAATTGTTACTTTAAGTGCCTGGTTTTATATTAATAAAGTTTCCTGAAACTACAGCTACCCAACATCTAAGTTCTACAGACAGTCAACAAGAATTAGAATAAGTCTACCTTTTGCTTTTTTCAAGGCAATTACGTTAAAATTATAAAAGTAAGACAACCCTGTAACATGGTTTTAAGTACCCAACAAGTCTCACCCTGTTAAATCGTTTGGCTTGGAAAGTGTGACCATTTGCACAATAGAGCTTTCGCCACCGGCGGGCGCCACGGCGATAAATGGATTCTAAGAGGAAAAACATATGATTATATCCATTAAAAATATAAATGCAGAACTACAGTATTTTCCCCATGGATGCTTCTGTGTAAAGTGATTTGCAGAGTAAAGTTTCACTCCTGCAACCTTACAGAAACACAAAGTACTTTCTTTATTTTTCCAATTTTGGAGGAAACATCAAGCAGAATACTCTGACCATTTGAAAGTTAATTCTGCCTTTCCAAAGTTAAAAGGAAGAGTGAGTCAAAAGAAGGAAAACAGTCCAAGCAACACAAGCACTTGTTTGCAAAACATGCACATACCTTACCTAATTCAAGGAGGAGCTGTGGGAAGGAGGGAAGAAACTGCATTTCAGGAGCATGTCCTGATTTATGGTTGTTTGCCCAAATCCTCCTGTGTCTTAGGTCCACAGCTGCCCCCATTTTTTGACTGTTTGTTTGTTTCATTACAGGCGTGTCAGGAACCAAAATTGAAAACTAGAGGATGCAAAACTATCTCAAGTTGCAAAGCTATTTCAGATTTAGCCTAGAACCTTTCTTTCCCCCCCCCTTCAGAAAAGCAGCATTACTCCTACTGCCAAAGTTAACGTTGAAGCATGCACACTGACATTTGTCAAGAACTTGGATATCAAGCTGACAGATGTGTGCATGCATAGCATACCCAGCATCTTTTATAAGATGAATATCAACAGCATAGAAGCCTACTTTAAACAGATGGAAAATCATCTCTCATGGTTAGTACATTTACTAGCATGACAAAGGTTTTCAGAAAACACTCCTGATATTACCCAAAGGTTGGTTTGAAACTGATGATTTGACACCTCATTACAAGTGATTATAAGCCTTTGCTCATATCAGTCAGCTGGCAATCTGGCAACTACCAGAGACAGGAATAGAATAAAAAACTGCCATGAAAGAGGCAAAAGCAAGGAAAGCAGAGACGCATGGACAGTTAACAGAAATGCAAAAATGCTTTATTAACAACGACTCAGAAATGACAAACAACATTTAAGTTTAACAAAACTTTCTATTCCTTTTTAATACTTAAGCTGTAGAGACTTGCATTATTAATAGTCATAAGCACAGGAAATCAAACAACAGAGTATCAACTTTTTCTAGAATAGAGATCACTCATTTTAAGTATGCCCAAACTAAAATGCCTACTTACTATCTTCTCCTGGGCAAGGCATGCCAGGCCGTTCTGGTACACAGGGAAACACTGCAAGAAAAATATTAGCTTCCTATTAATCTGTTTTTGACAGAAGATAACTCTTCAGGTTGAATACAACAGCTGTGTAAGAAGGCAACATACGCAGAAAATTGCTACAATGCATTCTAACTGCAAGCAGGAAGAAAAGATGCCACAAAACCCTGTCCTGGACATAACAGTGATCCAAGTGAGAAATACAACTGGACGGCAGAGTAAGCTAAGTTATTTGAAGATGCTAACAACAAGTACTGATGATGGTTTCTCACGTGACCAATCACTGCAGTTGGTATTTGGAAATCTGGACTGTAAGTGAAGCACATTACAGCGTTCCAGAACAGCCAAGCATGATCTTGCCTACATTAGTTCTTTGTTTTCAGTGCATTTAGCCGCAGCTGCAGTAGGAAAGGAAAACCTGGGAAAGTTAGCCCTGGTGCATATTTATTCCGAAGCCCATCAAGCAGAAGTAAATGGGGACAAGACAGATCAAAAAGCATAATTAAAAAAAAAACAGAAATACACGTATAGGAGCAGATGAAATCATTTCCCAGTTTTTATGTATTTTTTCCTTTCTTAATTCCATAAAGAACACTGACAAGTGCTGACAGCTAACAAGAGTGACCCATGGTCTTTGGCATCCTCTTGACAGCCTGCCACAACAGGTTTTAACTGAGGAAGATAGAATAGTGCAAAAGACACTGATAACACAAGGTAAAAATTCCAGTTCTCTGTAAGTACAAACATTAGAAGTAATATATTAAATTGCAATGTACCATGAATTAGAAGTTCTGAATCCTTGTTTAGTTCATACAACCGAAATGCCTCTTCTAACTCCAGCTGGGAAGAAACCGTACATGGGTCTCCTGAAGGAAGAAAACATCACAAAACTCAGTCTAATTAGTTCTGTGCCGTTCAACAGCTCCCTCGCAGTTGTTCATAAGATGATTATTGTAGCAAACCAAAGCAATACCCTCTGCGTGGTAGTGTTTCTGTCATTTTTCATCATATCACACGTTCCTGTCCCATTAGACAGTCTTGGCACTCAGCTGCCTACACACTCCGTAAACACAAAGTGGAGAGCGTGGAAGGAGGAGAAGGAACATCCCTATTCATTCACACTCACTGAGTATCAACAAACCAGTTTTTCTTCATTTGTTTTTGACATCTCTGCAAACAGCTTTTTGTTTCTTTTTGACAGAAGGAAGGGAGGCTTTCAAGAGCACATGCAGAGCTTCAGATTGCACACAAAGTTTATGGACTAGAAAGGAACCTTCATAATTAAATCCGATTTGCACTTTTTTAAATTGGTCGTCACAACTTAGCTCACTATGGCAAAAGCATGCAACTGATCTTTCTAACACTGCCCTCAGATTCACAACTTCACTTTAAAATCTAACAGGGAACAACAGAAATCTTAATTCACAGGGTGTTTCTAACGGTGGCTAAGTATAAAAATGATGAATTACAAACATTCTTTCAACAACACCAGACTAGTAATAATTTCGCAGTCATCCAAAGTAAACTCAGATAAAATATGTTGGGGAAGTGTTTACTTTTGACTTATCTACCAAGAAGATTGAACACAAATGCCAGTCTAGCGTCCATCTTACAGTACACATCATGAGACAGAGGTAAGAAGAGATGACCAGATGTAGATAAAATCAAAATTAATCTAAAAATAAATCAACTTCACTCCATTTTCCAGTTGAACCGGACCATTTATTTGAAGTGACTGCATTCAAGATGAAATCAACCTGCCTTTGTGTCATTAAACCCTATGAGAAGTAGTTAAACACAATGCTCTACACCTGCAACAACTCAGAAGGCACATTTAGAGTATGACAAACCAAAACCTCAGAGATCAGGCAAATCCAGTTAAGCAGTTTAGTCACAGCAATACAGTCAGAAAGTAGTGAAGAAGGCCTACATACCACACCTCGTCTTTATTCTACCAGAAGTGTGGTAAACAATTATCAGTCCACCATATACACATACATGCTTCATTAAAGACAAATGTACTTCTTACTATAGGTCTCCAGACTCTTCTCAGTGAAAAGTCCTTGAGATAAAAGAAAACAGCCAGCCTATTGCAAAGTGCCTATCTAACACAAATGGCACCACTATACAGAAGTCTGCTTATAAACATTGCCCCTTTCCCCTTACTGCATCTGCCTTGGGAAAGCTGGTGATGAGCAGAACAGAAAACCTGCTCAAGACTCTCAAGACCACAGTCCTCAACACAACTGCCCATGCAGCACTTCCAAAAGCAGCTTGAGTCCTCGTTTAGCTTTGAGCTCTCAATAAATTGGCACTCACCGAATTCTGAATAAGAAATCTGTGACAAGGGAAGGAAAGAGGTCTATAAGCACGATCTATGCTAATCACTGCATACAATTACTAATCACTGCAGACAAATCACTGCCTATTATGTATTGCATCAAGTACTTAGCTGGCTAAAATAACAACAGCTATTCCAGAACTTACATGTCCCTGGTGTGGCTCAAAACTTATGCTCAGAACACAGCTCCACAAAGAAAATAAGAACTACAAGTAGGCTTTTCAAAACATGCCTAACATATACACACAGCCCAGTGTGGAAAAAGGGAGAGAGGACTGAACTTTTTTCGCCTGATATAAAATATGACACGGATAAATGACGTGCTAAAGATTAACAAGATTTCAGGGCCAAAATTTCTATGAAAAGCTACTATACATCATTCAGCCAAGTATTTTCTTCGAAGTACTTTCTCTTTTAATTCTTTTAAAAGTGGTTTTTTTTTTTTTTGAATAGTAGTATGTTATTAAACTCTAGGTTGCTAATGGAACAGTCAGTTCACTCAAAATGCATTTTCTGGTTATATGAACAACTATAAACAGTAATCAGTATCAATACTTCAGACAAAGTGCAATATGCATCACTTAGGGTTAGTCAAACTCTTTCTCAAACACTTCAGGATTAAGGGGAAGTGTGAGCATACTTTCCATTTCCTTCCCAGTAAACCCTAGCACTGAATTCACATTTTGATACTCACTGAGATTTATGAAAAAACTACAGCAACAAAAAACCAAAAGTAGAATTACACATTTAAGTGATTTGAACTAACAAAACTATACCTACAAGGGCATTGGAAAGCCATTACTTTTGGAGTCTGAGTTACTAAAAACATACAGTTAATCTAACAAAGGCAAAGGAAAGGAAAATGGTGAAAGGGAGAGAAAAGACAGAAAGCTGAGTACCATACTGATCAAAAATCTGTTGGAAACCAGGCAGCAAGTGTCGATTTACCTTCTTCATCAATCCATTTCATGGTGAAAAGCTGCTCGTTGTCAAAGGAGCACATGTCTCGAACTTCACTGCACAATCCCTCAAAGGAGATGGAAGGTTCAAAATACGTTATCATGATGTCCCTGAGTAGGAGAAAAATAAATTTGAGAAACTGTGCTATGCTGCAATATGCAGCATTTCATCTTCACCTGTAACGCCTTCCATGCACCACTAATATAAAAGCCACCTCTTGCCACAGCCCCTTAAAAAGAGAACCTTTAAGCAATATTAGTAAGCCGTGAGCATCAAGATTCCTTCCTACAGCATTCAGGAAATTCATTTCCAAGTAATTCTTATTACTGATTATTTGACATTTATTCCTCCCATTGTCTGCTTCTGAAAAAAAATGAAGATTTAAATCCCCAAATGACTTTGAAGCTGTGTGAGTTGTAGATTTTAAGTACACGCAGCAATGAAATACATTATTCCAGTGGACACCAAAGAATTAAATGCTGCAATAATTTTGAAGGGCATTACTAATGTATTGCTGGTAACAATGTATACATCTGCTCCAAGTAAGTTCTAATTGTGTGGATAGTTTGAAACAGCCATAAAGATTATTAAACAGCAGATCAGAGAGGAAGAAGTTGCAAATATTTAAAGCACCTTTAAAAAGACACGGATGATGCTTCCCCACAACCACAGGGAAGGTGAACACAGAAGCATGTACTTAGAATTAAAGTTTACTGCTTTACTGTTATGTAGAACTGGTATTTCTGTTTTAATTAAGACAGAGAGGTGCTTTAGAAGCATTACCATAACACGCTGACCCACTGCCCTGGTATTTGCTGGGTCTTCAAGGGGAATAGGTGACTCTGGGTCAGTCCTTTAAAGAAAGGATGTCAGAGGTACAGCGCAAAGGTGGAAAGAAAGAGAAAAAAGCCAGGGCTGTTTACAACACTACTCTCCAAACAGCTCATAAGCCCACTGCTTGAGCATGGATGCTCCCAGAAAATGCACAGAGAGCACAGATCCAGAGAGCAGGACAGCTGCTCTGCAAACTCCACACATCTAACAGCACGTTACCAACACACAGCCATCAACCAAAACCCACAAGGCTCTATTAGGAGGCAAAGTCCTAACCTGTATTTCCTGTTTTTCAGGGACCTACATTTTAGGCAGGAGATAAGGCACTGCTTAGCAACTTCAGTGAATTTCAGCTAAAGTTCACCAACCCTCAGCTTATTCATCTTTTTGTGCAGATTCATTTCTTAAGTAAAAAGGGAAGTTCTGAAGGACACCACGAAGTCAGAGCTGAATGCTTCAGCTTTCCCAGTGTGTGCTGTCATTGAGCCTGCAGGCAGTGGGAGAGGGGATGCTACGCAGAGCAGGGGCTGTGAGATGGTGCTGTCAGACAGGAGTTTGATGATAGACCATAACCCTGACAGGCAGAAATCACTGAAGCTGGAGCAAAAACTGAAGTGATTCTCAGTTGTGGTGTTTTTTGTTTTTTTTAATATTAACTATTGTTTAAAAAATATTTGATAAAAATTCCATTCCTCTTCAACAGATTTATCAACACTACAGTGAACAGCAGAAGTCACATATCCACAACATTAAAATGTACCAAACAACTTAGGAACAAAAAGCCTTTCAGTATAGTTAAAGTAAAAGCTGATATAAA
The DNA here is from genome assembly GCF_016699485.2 of Gallus gallus. Lineage (NCBI taxonomy): Eukaryota > Metazoa > Chordata > Aves > Galliformes > Phasianidae > Gallus > Gallus gallus. The sequence goes on from NC_052540.1 coordinate 19,530,645, forward strand.
CTGAAGAAACACTCTCTACTTGTTGTTACCTCCATGTGCAAAGTACTTGCCCTAGAAATAAAATGGGAGTTTTGTTATTTCAGAAGTTAAGCAAACTCTCTACAGTACCTCTCCAGCACCATCAATAGAAGACACATCAGAGAGCAGCAAAATACAACTGGAAAAGCACTCAGCTGTTAGAATGAACACAAACCTGCAGAACAAACACACGTGGCAGAACTCTGGCCAGCAGCGACATTAAACAGAAGGATGGATGTAAATATGAACAAGAGTCTGCAAGCAACAGTAGCACGCTTCCTAGAGATGAGAAGCTGGCTTTACACAATGCAGAATGTGAACAATGATGTCTTTCCACAAACTCACTTGGCAATTTTAACTACACTGATGGCACTGGCATTTTTCACAGGGATAGGCCTCCTTCCCAGACTGGTTCTGTTATCACTTGTTCAGATTATATGGTGTTTTCCACACTTCCCACACCTAGCACCACACTGGGGATGTCTTCATTAGGAAAAAGCTGTACAAACTGAACCTAAGATACAAAATTAAACCAAATTTGGTATCTTAAACAAAAATTAGTAAGCTGTGTAAAAGAATGAAGGGAATGTACTGTGGGCCATAGCCTGCTGTCTTGTGTAAGACAATACAAAATGTTTTCCTTCACAACAACAAGGGAAAAAAAATCCTTCCATTCTGATAAAATCAGTGAGTAAGCTTCTGTTCAACAGACCTGCCTGTTCCAAAGCTATTCTGCAGCACAATATCCTTATTTGCCTCCTCATGACACACACAAGGAACTAGAAAGCAATCTGATTCCAGACAGCCATTTCCACATCTGGATACTTTAGTTAGCCCATTATAGCACTGTGTTCTTTAGAACTTTGTAGGGATTTTCTATCTCTCTAGAAGACCACCAGCCTCACTGCTACCTTCCCCATGTCTCCTCTGCGACCAACGGCTTCTTTCTCATGCCTTTTATTTTTCATCCACACAAGGAGCAGCCCTTCAGCAACAAGAACAAAGGGAAAAATACAATGCTGACAGTTAAACGCAATTGAATTCATGTACCTCACTTCTCAGTTCTAAAGTCGAGCTTCTGTGGGAGGCTGCTGCTTGATTACCTGGAGCCTAACACAGCTATCACACATTACATTTGTGAACATACATAGATATCCAGTCACGTATTAATTACATACCCACACATTCATCATACACCTGGGTTAATCTTTTGATTATGCTTAGTGGCAGCTCACTGAAATTAACTCGTGCAAGGCTCCTGGCGAACATTGCTGCTTCTAAATAGTTTTTAGAAGGTCTTTAAGCTGAGCACACTCCTTTACATTCACTTTACATTCAAGGGGCAAGAGAAGACATAGAGCTGAGACAATGACCCGAAAGTTTTCAAAACAAAGATCAGTGTAAATCAAGGATGTGGAAAATCAAACATTCCATAAAGAATTGTCTTCTGGGAATACCTGTGGAAGTACATTGTGATTTTACATAAAAAGGAACTCTTTTCTTTGTCCACAAGTTTCACCACTCCTGTAAATACACTAAAATTAAGAAAAGCAGCACATTTGACCTGTATTCTGAGAGGACTGCCAGGGGTATTGCTCCTTTGAAACAATCCAAACTGCGGGTAAAGGACTGGTATGCCTTTAACTGTACTAAAAGCCTAACCTACGTCCCAGCCTACACAGTTAAACCTGTGCAAAATCTATGCCAGCCACTGCAAAGAGCTGGCAGATCTAATCACGACAGAGAGATGGTTCAAGATATGAGTATATGTATCTATGTTTAATCAATGATATTAGTCCCATGGGATTCATAATGCATAGGTAGCATATCACTCTTACTTGCTCTCACCCACTACAACACAACCCTTCCCTGATGTAAAAGTGTCTCGTACTGAACTGACAAAAAGCACCTACAATAAATGAGATAAGCCAAAAACTAAGCTCTTAAAAGAATATTAGAGACCTAAAATGGTTGAGTAATAGATGCTGTGTAAATGCTGTGCATTTGAGGCTGCTACACTTTGTCACTGTATCAATAAAAAAAGAATGTAAACAGGAGGTATAATAAATTCCTAGGAACTGCTGGGAACTCCTGCTACATCCAGGGCATGGATTACAGGAACTCTTTAAAACAGGTGAGACTATTTTCAGCATTTCAAACAATTAGCCCTACAACAAGCGTGGCTTACCTGAGAGAAGGAAATATCAGGGTAAACTCAACCTAGTTCCCAAGTCTCTGGGAATTCCCATCCTCTTATTCCCATCATTTCTGTTTGTTTTAGGAAAATTTTCCTTCCTGGTTTTACATATTTCATGAATTTAAGATAAAGAACTACCACTGCACGGCTGAATGAAACAAAGACCCTTCAAAGAGTTCCTCATGAAAGCTTTTGTCTCGGCTGAGAAAAGCAATTAGGCTCCTGGCCAGACCCAGGGTGTTCTGGGGCTGCAAGAGCAGTGCTTGAGCCACGCAAGAGCCTGGCCATTGCGTTCCACACCTCTATTACAAGAAAATTAAGAGAGATTAACATTTCCTGATTAACAATATTTCCCATAAAATCCTCTAACCGACTGCCATCTTCATGCAGGTTATTTGATGAAAGGGTAAACATCGCCTTTGATATCTGCACTTAGATCCTCAGTCTCCAGCTATTCCCAAGTGCAAGTCAACTGCTTTGCTTTGATATCCACTTCTTGACAGCGCTGGTTTGAGAAGCGGGCATGAGACTGACAGTCCCAGGGGAGCGCAAAGGACGACTTGTTTAGATCTCAAAACAAATAATTGCCAAGGCATTCAGCTTATCTGTTTGTTTGTTAACCAGCTGCCCATATGACTCAGTGTCACGATTAAAAGCAAACCAACAATTCTGTTAACCGAGAATCAGCAGATGAAACTCAAAAGAAACATTCCAGTGCCTGTGAAATCACTGCCTTATATCTGAAGTGCCACGAACCAGCATTCCTGTCCAGCGTAGCAGCTTTCTCGCTCACTCCCACAGCTGCTTTATCTCTGCTCCTGCACCACAGCTTCTCAGGGCTCAGGAAAGAATTTGTATGACTGCATGTAGAAACGACCAAGATCAAAACTGACCCAGGAGAAGAAAAATAAACGTGTTTAATCCAAAGCGCTTTCCACTTCAGTTCACTGCCCAACCACATGAGCCCCCCTATCAGCTGGTAGCCACATCTTCAAGGAATGGGGGATTGATGGGACCACAAGGCGAGGATCTGAGAGTTTCACATGTAGTTGTGCTGACAGGTTTCACAGGTCCTTCAGAGCCACAGACGGTGCCAGTCGGTAACACTTTGCTCAAGAAAAGCCCCAGAGCAGACACAGGCCAGAAACTAAATGCTTTACCAAATACTAAATGCTCAGCGTGGCTTTTGTATCTTTCCTTGAAGCCATGAAGCCAGATATGTTATATTTACAGAAAGCCAGAGATACTGCATTCAGAGCAATTACGGTCAGATAAGCCTTTTCTTGTTGTAATCCACGCAGGTAGCTGGAAGGAAGCTGCCGAGTGCCTCCAGTTGGGTCTCAAACCAAAAACGCAACCGACATTTTTTTCGGGTTAGATCAGCTCGCATCGAACCCACGGGCCCGACGAGCCACGGACAGCCCCGCTCTCAGGCGGCTGCCCCAGGTGTTACCGCGGCGCGGGGTGCCGTCAGCCCGAAGCACGGCGCTTCTGCCACCATCTGCCCCCGCGCGCGGCTCCAGCAGCCCTCGCAGCAGACGCGGCAGTACTCGGACTCCACCCGAGCGCAGATCCGCGGGAGGGGAGGCCAGGCTATGCCCTCCCTCACCTCCATTCTCTTTCCTCGCCAACGAGGAACCGAATAACCAGAGCTCAACGCGGCGCTGGGAGAAGCGGCGCTGACTGAAACCTCAGCCCGGGAAGCGACCGCCGCGCTCCGTTCCCCGAGAGCGCTTCCAGCGGCCTCCCCGCCGGCACTCACCCCTTATAGTAGGCTTTCACGCGGACCTGGTGGGCGCTGTCCCCGCCGAGGCCGCCCCCGCCGCCGCCCGGAGCCGCCATGGTGCTGCTGCTGTCCCGCTGCGTCGGCATCCCCCCGCGGCGGGCGGCACCGCGCAGAGCGGCGGGCGGGAGGGCGGCGGGACGAGGGGGGCGGAGGCGGCCGCACAACCCCTCCGCTCCGCCGTGCCTCCAGAGCGCCGCGGGCCCGCCCTGCCGCACGGCGCCGGCCCAGCGCGGGCGGTACCACTTGTCGTGGCCGGGGGGAACGGGAAAAGACGGGGGGACACCGTGGAGCTATGAGGGGTGGTACGGGGTGGGAGTACAGGTCAGCCCTGCAATAGGACAGAGCAGCTGCTCCGGGAGACGGCAGCAGCTCGATCGCTCTGGGGAGGAGGGTGGGCAGCCCAGCGTTGTACCCAGCGCAACCCCCCCCCGCACTACGTGGGCTCTTCCGGCGGGCCTCTCAGCGCACACCTGTGGAGTGGAAAGCTCCACCGCTACAGGGGAGGAGGAGGAAGCACTACCAGCAAGGGGGCACCCCCGATCTCTGACGGAGCTAAGCCGCTCCACGTTAGGCGGGGCAGAAACACCACCACCAGCCGCCCTGCCTCCCCGACACTTGGTACGGCCCACTGCGCCTGCACGCCGTCGCCTTGGCGCCATTAAGGCGGGAGGCGGCGCTGTGAGGAACGCCCCTCTTGGCGGCTGCCTCGCCACGGCCAGGGGGTGCTTGTAAGAGGGGGCGGGAAGGGGGCTTCTCACACACAAGTAGAGATTTACGTTTCTGAAGGCTGGCTCAGTCAGCAGTAAGGTCGGCGTGCGTAGTCGCTGAGAGATGTTATAAATCTACACGGAGTTAATAGTTAATGGGTGGTTAAAGAACAGTTAGGGATAGCCTGACCCAAAGGTATGCTGGCCTTATGGGGTCACCGCTCAGCACCCACCTGTGCAGGCATGAGCTTAAAACAAACGCCTCAATGCACGGATACCAGGTACAGAACCCAGTTTTGGGGCAGCACATGTAGAACTTTTTGAAGAGGCTGCAGCGTGCTGCTCCTTTACCTCAAGGCCAGGGAAGACAGTATCAGCATCGGGCTGTAATGATGTACTTGGCATGGTGGAAAGCAGATGGAGGGACAAGAAAGGGTAAACATCCTACTGCAGGTATGCCAAGTATGTGCTGATGTGCTAGTGTCAACCAAAAGGAAGGAAAATGGCCTGAAAGTGACCTCTAGAGCTCAATGAGGGCTAGCATACCAAAACTCACTCCTGCATGTATGGAAGTAAGGCAGCAGGGACTGCACTCCAGAACCTAAAATCTTCAGCATCATAACACCTGTGCCCAGCAAAGAGGAAACAGCAATCACTCAGAAACTGCAGATGGGAGGAGTTTTGTAAACAGCTGTGTGTAAAAACTTGTGCTTCTGCTTGGGGGCGTGCGGACTGCCAAACACACAACTGCAAAGTTGAAATGAAGGAGACCTTCGTGTGGGTTCTGGCACAGTGTGCTGATCAGCCAGGCACCTTGTTAGATCACCATTTTGGGTGACCCAGATGAGGCCTTAAACTAACTTTGTCCAGTCCAGCTCGGTACTGGCAACGGAGGGGAGAACAGAGACCAAATGTGCACTGGTGATTTCACTGGAGGTCTGGCCTCAATGCTCCAAAATGCATCAGACCAAGGCTTCCAAGAATCCACCAAACATCCTAGGATGGGGCAGGGGATCTGCTGAACTGGTGAGTACAGCTTCCTTATCACCTGGAGTGAAAGACTCACATGTGGATGCTGTGGTTTGGCAAGAACACGTTAGCCCTTTGAACCTGTTTACTTGACTAAAAAGGTTAAAGCAGGCACTAAGGAATATGGGGAATGGCTGGTGCAAAATTCCCTAGGCACCCAAAGGAGTAAACCCCTACAATTTATCCAAACTTGGAATCTGAGTGAGTTCAATTGCTGGTGCCTTCAGCACTGCCGCATAACCATGTCAGGAAATTCCCCTGTAAACCCGATGTCCCCACAGGGTGGCGCTCTGACCTCTCCTATCAGGAGCAGCTCAGACGGCCCTGAACTGTCTTCCTCTAACGGGGCATCCCCCGAAGGGACATCCCCTGGCCCTTTATATGGCTCAAACTTCATCTGATAGCTCATCATACTGAAGGACAGATAAGGCAAGTCACTCAGGCTCCATTAAGGCAGGCAGTGGGGTCAAAGAGAGACTGTGTTTTTGTTCGTGTTCCCATTCACCACTACAGATCTGTTAAATTGGAAGCAGTCTGTTGGCCCCCTATAGGGATGATGGAGCAATGCACCAGGTGTTACAAACTATGATGATGCCTCATAACTCCAACTGGGGAGATATGTAAGGACTGCTAAACATATACAGACTGCAGAGAGAAGGAGGATGGTCCTGTGGACAGTGTCACTGCTTCACCAGTTCAAGCCTGTCTGTAATTCTTTGGAAAGTATCTGCATTTCTAAGATGCTTACTGAGATTCCTTTCTTTGTAAAGCACTCATCTATCTCACTCAGCTGCTAGGCACCTTTTCATTTATTCGCTCACGTCCAATTATCAGTTGGCTGAACCGCATTATGAGTGATCCCACCTAAAGGTATTGCTGAGCTGCTATTTACTACTTGTTCCTGTTGCTACCAACGTTTTAACAACTCGACTTACACACACAGAGCCATTCTGTTAGATACTGAGAGTCATAATCACAGAATCATAGAATGGCCTGGGTTGCAAAGGACCACAATGCTCATCCAGTTCCAACCCCCTGCTATGTGCAGGGTTGCCAACCAGCAGCCCAGGCTGCCCAGAGCCACATCCAGCCTGGCCTTGAATGCCTGCAGGGATGGGGCATCCAATAATCCAACACTCCTGCACAGTGCAGCAGATGTCTCCCCTGCTCTCACAGCACAGAGCTTTTTTTCCTCTATGGTTGGGAACATAAGCAATTTGGAAATACAGGCGCATGTGGGAACTCTGCATTAACTCTGTGAAAGTCTAAATTCAGAATGCAATCCTTCATCGCAGAAGAACAGTCCTGGATCTGTCAGGAGACTTATGTTAGCCTGGTGTGGCACAGGGGCTACTTGTCCTTATGGAGGCCAGGCTTTGCTCGCCCGTGCTGACAATACAGAGCAGCTGCCACCACCTGCAGACAGCAATTAACGACATAACCGATCACTTACGGTCAGTTCAGAGGAAGAAGCTGTCTTCCCCATAGCAGGGAGAGACTCAGAGCCAGTGAAAAAGCACTATGAGTGGACACCTTAATCACCCACCGGCCCCCTCAAAACAGCCTATCACCTTCAGCTTTCCTACTTTCTTTGCTTGCAGCGGACCGCGTCGCTCAACTGTTACTGCACGCAGAACCACGGCAGCGCCCCAACCTCAGCACGGCGCGCTCTGACGGACGAGGCGACAAGATGGCGGCGGGGGCCATCACGTGCCCCGCTGCACCCAGCGCGCCTGCGCAGCCCCGCCCCCTGAGGGAGGCGAGAAGATGGCGGAAGCGGAGTGAGCGGCTTGTCCGAGGCGAGTGTGCCGGCGGGACGCGCGGAGGAGGGGGAGCGGCAGCGGCAGGCCCAGGCCGGGCTGCGGTGGGGCGGGGCGCGTAGGCGGGGACCCGCGCCCTGACAGCGCTCGGCCGCGGGCAGGTCCGGGATGGGGGCCTCCCCCCGCCCCTCTCTCCGCCCGCCGCCGCGGGGCTGAGAGCGGAGCGGCGGGGCTGGGCTGGGCTGGGCTGCGGCGGGCGAGGCCGCGGCGTGCGGGGGGCCGTTCCCTCCCCGCGGGGCTGCCCCGGGGCTCCGTCCGTGCTCTGGGGTCGGGCCGGTGCCTCAGCGACACGCTGCCCGGGTAGCGTGGGCTGGGTGCCACGCAGTAAAGAAAAATCTTATTTTTTTGTTCCGTTGAAAACAAAACCAGCCCCTTGTAACTCCACGGTTTGGCTAAGGGTGGTTTGTGGTGTAGCTGAAGTGGGGAACGGAAGAGATTGTATTCCAGTGTCTCTCAGGTTCACACAGAACTGCTGCTAGAGGTTGCGTTTATAGGGAATTGTCACTTTTTTCCTGTGTTCCATGTGGGTGGGAGTTCTAGGGAGAGGCAATGAATGAAATGAGTAAATACTTTACATGTGAAAAAACTTACTGGTTTCCCCATAGTAACTGCAGAGCATCAGCAGTGTTGGCTTTGACTATGTTGCTTACAGAAAGCTGAAGTTTCTCAGGTGGGAGTGGTGCCATACGCGTGCACTGTGCTGGTGGCTTCACAGTGTGCAACAACAGATGCTCTCTGACCTCTCCTTGGGCATTTGGTCTTGAAATCTCAGAACAGGGAGAGAACAAAAACTTCCGAATGTTTCCATTATGCGTGGTATAACATGAAGTTATGTGCTGTTTAATCTGGTCACTATTTGAATAAATACTTTTAAATGCAATTTGCTGTTGTGCTTTGTATCTTGGACTTGCTTTTGCATGCACAGTGATTGTTCAAAGCCAGAGTTGTGCAGTTCTAAAGCTCACCCCTCAGAGGGGACCTTTGAGGTACAGCTGCACACAGACAGTGTTGTGAACAATCCTGGCTCGTTCATCAGACTCTGTAAGCTGGGAGTTTTGCCTTTTTGATGTCTCCGAGGAGTTAGTGAACAATTTCAGAAGACTGTATTTAGTTGTATCTGAGAACTGGTTTGAGGTTACAAATACAGCATTGCCTTGGTGTACTTTTCATTGCTGGAAAGGTAGTCTGAGAATTCCATAATGATTTTCTTGCTTTCTGCTATAAAAGATCTGTCTGTTAAATTGTTAATGGAGGCTGGGTTTTCTTACTTTAAAAAAATGTTTTTTGTCAATTTCCTTAAGCATCCTGCCTTTCACTTTATGCGTGGGGAACCTTTGGGTGTCAGCATTAAGGCAGCTCAGTGTTGTTTCAGCCTACAGAGGGCAGGACGTTCCCATGCCGGGGCTGCCAGCTGCAGCTCATTGTTTGTCAGGCTGAGGTGGGACCCGAGGGTGGCACTTGGAGCCCGAGGAGGACTGCAGATGCACCTTGGTGCCAGGCCACGCCACTGCATGTTTTAAAATGAGACACTTTCAGGCGGAGGGTTACCAGCTAGCATGGGGTGAGCTTCTGATTCAGCTACTGCAGAGAGATACATTGCTCATCTCAAGAATAAGTTTTACATGTGGCTAAGACGTAAGGAAATTAAACATCCGATGTTGTTAGGCTAGTTTAAACAGTTGCGTAACTGCTGAAACAAGCTAGGCGAGTTATAGGTGTAAATATTTTGATGTGCCTTTAATGCCTTCTGGAGGAGACAGCATTTTTTTTTTTCAAGGCACTTTTTCATTAGCATTGTGTGAAATTCATTTGAAGTGGTTTCAAAAGTGATGTTGTTCTTGTTACGATTGAAGCGGTTGATTTGTCTCTGCTAGCTTGTGCTCTCCTGCAGTTGGATAAATGGCATCTGGAATACACAACAGGTCTGAATGTTTAACAACAAAGCCATACTTTCCTTCACTTCTAGTGGTAGGATCTGTGCTTTGAAAGCAAACTTCATTGCCATAAATCTTCATTGTTGAAAGGTAGCAGATACCCATACAGCGATGGGTGGGAGGTCTGTTGGGGACCACGCATCTATTGAAGTTTGGGTATTTCATGTTACTGGCAATATGTGCAGTGCAAGTCAATATGGAGAACTTTTGGGGGGAGGAGGATATTGTTTTATATGTTTTCTCTAAGTGTCTGCAAGTCATGTTTTTGGAGGGGCAACACTGTTCTGCTTTCAGCAGTATGAGGTGGAACTCCCAAGTGTGCTCCTGGTTGGTGCAGCACCCAATGGGCGTTCTGTTAAGCATTTGGCAATATTGCTTTTTTGTTTCCTAGTGCATTGCAACTCTCTAAATGATTATTTATCTGAGCTCTTCTTTGTTGTAAAAAGGAAATATTTCTCCCCACCTGCTTCTTTTTAAGCATCCTTTAAAGAGCAATAAACTGTAACTAAGCTATTTCCTGTTAACCATAATACTGAAACTGAAATAAAAGCTAAGATAAACAACCCTCATACACTGAGATATGAGATTCATTTTGGTTCTAATGAAAATATTTTGGGAGAGAGATTGTATTCTGCAACAGAAGGCAGTTTGGTTAGGTTAGAGAAAAAGTTGTCAGAGATGCTTTTAGGTATTTTTTTCTGTGACTGTTGCTGTATTTTGGGAGGCATTGCTGTAGGAAGTGAAAGCCTCTTTTCTGTACAGTTTCATTCTGTTTCCAAATAGAGCATGCCACCAGAGATTTTAGCCAAGGAATTGTTTTGCTAAATGCACAGAATAGGCAGCCAGTGACTTCTGCACTATGCTATGGGGAAGAGGGACATGGCAGTACACCTGTGCAGTGTGCTGGAAGTCCTGTGTATGTTCCTGAATTGGTCTCCTATTGCTCCTTGTGGTGCAACTTAGAAGTTCTTACCCACATCTGTCTATAGATTCCATGAAGTAAAAGCTGACGCTGAGCTCATCCATTTGCAAATTATCTGCTATTCTATCCCAACGAGGCTTAGATTTTCTCCTTCAAAATCAGTATGTAGTGGCTTTTGTTTGTGAACTGCTTCCATTTCAATTCTAGCAGGCTGGACGAACACTGCTCAGCTATGGAGAATGAGCCAAGCACAACAACATCTTCTGCATCCACAACCACCATTACTACCACCTCCACGTCCCGGACACAGCTCCCACAGATATCTGTCTACAGTGGCTCTGACAGGCATGCTGTCCAGGTACTGGGACACCAGATGCTGTTTCCTGTCCTGTACAATGCTCTCAAAATTTTGCACAATACTTTACACAAAATTAGTGCACAAAGTTAACTTTCCATTCTTAGTTGCCGTCTTCTTTCTCAATGTCTGGCTTAAAGCTTTCATGCTGTTTCATTATTGTTTACTAAATGATATCAGACCACTTAAGGATAGGACAAGGTACAGGCCTGCCTTCCAACTAATGAGAGAAAAATCTTAAGTGAAAGTTCAGTTTTATCAGTATTCCATAAACGTACAGATTATTAACATAAAATTTTACAAAGTAACAGTACAGTATAAAGGTATTCACTTGACTTATGTTGACTACAGGGATCCAGAGGTATCCTTGTGTGTGTAACTCTGCTCACTGAATCAACCCCTATTTTATTGTTCTTTAAATAAGATCACCTGGAATTTTGTACAGCCTCTTCTGCTGGGTTTGATAATGAATCTCACACACTATACTCATCTTCCAAAAGATGGAACATTGTGTAGGATATGATCTGAGAGTGTAAGAAATGTACAGTATCATTTGTGACACTGCAACAATGGATTGCCCAGGCTTTATTTGTAAACCTGGATGTATTTATAGTGGCTGTGTTTGGTAAATTTGTTGAGAAAAGTGGTGATGGAGCAAATTCTGTATTATCTAATTAATGTGAAAAGGCATTATTTGGCTTTATTTCATCATACAGGTAAACTTCAGCATCATGTCAGCACAGTGTGTACTTTATAATTGTAATAATTACCTACTGATTCACCACAGGTTATTCAGCAGGCCTTGCATCGTCCTCCTAGCTCAGCTGCTCAGTACCTCCAGCAGATGTATGCAGCCCAGCAGCAGCATCTAATGCTGCAGACTGCTGCTTTGCAGCAGCAGCACTTAAGCAGTACCCAATTTCAGAGTCTGGCAACTGTACCACAGGTGAGAGTGAAGATTGCTGAAAAATAGTGGTTTACTACTTTCTGGAGTAGGACTACAATTCTAGAGCATTATCGAACATAATAACAGGTTAAGTGCCTGAGCTTTTAATGTCTCACAATAATTCAGTATTATATTTTAATGACTTTGTTCTTTTGAATTGTATCTTCCTCCAAACTATTTGGAGGACTTAGTCAGCCCTGTAGGTGCTCCAGTAGGCGTCCATTCCATGCTTTATTGCATACATTATAATGCATCATGCAAATCATCAAACAGGAAAAGATATATATATATACTGAAAATAGACTACTTCAATCTTCATCCCATTATTTTTTTTCTGAAAGCTAATGGGGAAAGCAGTGAATAGCCGTGTGCTTTAGTAAACTCAGATTCAAGTAGTGAACATCTGGTATGTTGATGTGTCTTGCCATACGTCTGGCTGTGTTGTAAGTAAAGGCAAAATTCAACTTTAACTCCATGTGTGGAAATATAGGTAGTAAATGACAATGGTACATTTCATTTCTCAAGCAAAGCTTTTAATAGCCACAGAACATTGGATTAGACCTGTTGTAAAAACTCAAGCAGTGGAAAGACTTCCTTTGACCTCAGCTGACTGTGGACTGACAATACTGTCTTGCAGAGATAGGTGGCAGTTAATTATTTTGTATGAGGAAGCACTAATGCAGGTAAAAAACTTCAGGGATACAGCTGTGTATTGTCAGAACTAGGATGGACTCTTCTGTGTTCTTGGCTTGTACTTACATGCCTTTTCCAGTGATTCAAGATGATATATTGATTTATTTTTTTGTGATAGATTTATACATATGCTATTACGAAGGTACAGTGAAGAGATTTAGATTGGGGAAGGCTAAGAATTTTTGGTATGCAATCTATTAAAATATCTGTATCTAAATCACTCTCTGTATTCAACTGAAGGTCAGGAATAGTGTACTGCTGTAGATGCTTGTGTGTACATTAATTATAATTCTAGATATGAGGATATTACTTGAAGCATTTATAAAACATTTCAATTTTAGAGGCTTCTAATAATAAAAATAAAATATGTAATAAAAATTACAACATGAGTTTTAGTTACAACAGTTTTTGATGATGTCATATTATAAGTTCTGAACACCATAGGTGATGAGCTGATCTGTTAGCTCTATTGTTAGCCGTTTGATAAACTTTACCTCTGGTAGTTTTTGTTCAGGTCTTGATCTGTGAGAGTCTGCCTGAAAGCTGGAAGGAGTTTAAGGCATTTGACACCTTGCAGATAGCAGCTCACAGCGTGGAGTTCACTTTGAAAACCAGTTCCTCTGAGCAGTATTCCTGCTGCGAACTCGGTGAAAGTTAATGGTAGAGAGGAGGTTTTCTGACCGTTTATGCAATATTATGAACATCACTTAAACACTTTTTGATTTCAGTATTTGACGCCTATTCTTGCTATCTAGGCAAGCCTGTCAGGTGGGAGGCAATGTACTTCCCCCACTGGGAGTGTCACTCAGCAGTCAAGCATGTCGCAGACCTCGGTACGTAATTGAACAAAGCCCTCCATCCATTCTCAACCCCTGTTGGTTATTCTATAACTATTAGGCAACGCAGAAAATACTTAAGTATTTAAATTGGTGTGGTTAAACAGAGTACTACAGGATCACTAAATAGCAGAATGATGACTGCACTAAGTGTTGGCTGCACTTCCAGTGTCTGTCACTCAGCCTGGTGCGAGCAGTTGTTGCTGGCTGGTGTTGGAGGCTTCCCTGGTCCCAGCCCACTCTTGGTGCCCCTGAGGGGCAGCTGCGCACTCAACGGGCACTAGTGACTCTTCAGACTGCTGCAGGAATCGCTCCTTGAGCTCTCATTTCTTGCTGGATTTTTTCACGTTAGTTTCTTTGGTCAGGGCACAGCTGTAGATTGAAATCATAACTGTGTATACTGCTGATTACAGAGCACTGAATCTAATGAATCCGAGTAATTTCTCACTTATTAATATGAAATTGATTTAAGTGTTTGTAGCTTTCATTCTTTTATTATCATCGTTTATCATGCATCTTTTATGCACTTTAACTTACTTTGTCCATATTCTAACCATGTGCTCAGGTTTGTTGTTAGCAGCTCTGTGTTCAGTTCACGCTGCATTTCTTTAAATAACATCTTCAGATGTGTAATTTGCACAGTCTCCTATGTACAGTTCTACAATTGTCTCGAGTGGGACTTTGTTAGTCCTACAGACATCCTGCTTATTAATCATGCCCTCAAGCTGTTCATGGCTTCAGTGCATAGCTTCAGTGATGTAACTGTATGGCTCTTTTAAGCTCTCATAGCATTGCTTTGGCTTACAATTGTTAGAAGTAAAATTGTTCAGTCATTAAATTTGAGAGAAAGTTTTTAAAGATGTCTGATGTTAAACTAAGAGAATAATTGGGCTTGGAACCTTAAAGTGATCTAAAAGAGCTGGGCACTTAACTCTGTTAGATGTGTTAGAAAAACAATCAAACAAACCAGCTTTTGCTTGATGCCAAAAGAAATTTTCTATGAGCGTTTAATATGAAATTATAGAGAGCTGTATTTTCCAGTCATTTTTAAGCGTCTATATGAGAAATCAGAGTCTGTGTTTGGCAGCACAAGTAGGCATCCTGGTCAAGTTTAATAACAAGCATCTCAGAAGTTGTCAGTCCAGTCAGATAGCAGAAGATATTTAAAGAATAAAATCCAAATGTTTTTCTTAAAAAATGACAAGCTTATGCTATGTGTTGTATAAACATGTATTTCTATGAGGTGTATTTTTTCAGATTTTGTAACATCATTGTTTATATTTGTTAATGCTTATTATTATGTACTGCTAAACATTCCTTTTAGTTTAAGAATGAAAATGTACAGTTTTGCCAGAAACCAGTTTTTTGATGTTTGGCTCAATACGTTTTTGGTATCTTTACAGTTCAGAGGTTTCAACTGACCCCGCCATTTTTGTCAAAGGCTTTCTGGCTTTAAATCCTAGGATGATTGAATTTCCATGACAGAAGCAATATTTTTGTTTCCTTAGATTAACCTCTCCACCTCTCCTACACCTGCACAGATAATAAGCCGTTCACAGACCTCCAACACCACCAGCAGCAGTATTACCCAGCAGACTATGTTGCTAGGGAGTACCTCTCCAACCCTGAGTGCAAGCCAGGCTCAGATGTATCTCCGAGCACAAATGGTAGGTTTTGGTTACAGACCTTAGGCTTGATGGATGGCTTGGTTTTTCTCCCAAAGTGATACTGTTTCCATTCCTACTTTGTTTCTAGGAATTGCTGTGGTATTTTTCTTTAGTTTCAGGTAGCATTGAGGTTTTAATTACTAATGTGTGAATATCAAACTCTGGAACACTTCAGAAGTCAGAGGAACAAAAGGTTTGCTGTAGATTAGTTCTCCATTTGAAGTCTGCTCATGTAGGCTGGTCTTACTACGATTGTTAAATGAATCAAGCATAGGAAAAATAGCAACAGAATGTGTCTTTTGTGGTTATGTAAGAGGGATGTACTGGAGTCTGTCCATTTTCAGGACAGGGCTTTTTCCAATACACTGGTAACATCAAGAGTTCGTTTTCTTGCATTTAACTAAGATTCTCTCTAGAATTTGAGTTGGATGCATAACTTTGATTCTCCTTAGATTCATATGAAAATCATTAGATTCTTCCCATTTCTTATCAGTGTAGCATTTCTATTTCTTAAAGGGCAACATCAAGAAATCTGTGTAGTGATTCTATTTATTTTTTTATTGAATACTGTCTACAGGGAGTCTTGTACCAACTGATGCCTACCTAGAGTGTGTGAAATTTCATAGGAATTACCAAAGTTCTACATGAGGCCTTCCATAAGTCTTGTCTCTGATATATTGTTGCTAAAGAAATCAATGACTATTAGGAGTATTGATATGCTGAAATTAGTAACTTGAGGTTGGTTGATTCTTGCATTGTAACTTAATTAGCATAGTTGAAGTTGATAACTCTGTTAAATAACATTTTGACAGATTGGAAGATATTTCAAGCTTGCTTTCTTTAATATTGTAGAAATTGGGCTATTCCTGACTTTTTTTGCCTTTTTTTCACTTACTTGTAGTATTGGAAGGAAAATCTTTTTAAAAATTCTTATGTAAAGGCTGAAAATGTGTATTTATGTAATACTTTTCTGAATCTTTAGAACAAATATTTTACGTTATTCACTTTAAGTTATATTTACTTAACGTAGTGCAGTAAATAAAGTTCATCTAAAAGTAGAAAAAAAAAACCTCTTATGAGCTGTATGTCATGATGTGTAACACATGTATTTCTCTTTAAAATTACAGCACTGCTTTTCTTTAAGATATCTTCAAAGTTTTATTCTGTTACCTGGTATTTTTTTCTTGCTTAACAGCTAATTTTTACCCCTGCTACCACTGTGGCTGCTGTCCAGTCTGACATTCCCGTTGTCTCATCATCATCTTCATCTTCCTGCCAGTCTGCAGCTACTCAGGTGAGCTTGTTTAAATTTCTTAAGGGTGTGTCCAAACCGAGTGTGCCAAAACTGGGAAGTAAGGAAACTTTATGCTTAAGTTTCACTTAACTACAAAAATTAGTAATTATACTGTTTCTGTACATTTACAGTGTGCTCTCTTTACTGTCTTCATGCATTTAGAGGTGATTGCATTATATGTAAAATTGGGATTCTGGGTATAAAATTTCAGCTCATCTTAATCATCTCTCATCCTTATTACCTTGAATAACTTTATTCTTTCAGCTAAGCTAGTATTGTCATTTCACTACTCAAATTATACACGATCTGGAAAAACATATGGCACGGCTCCTTACAGAATGTTAGTCACTGTCTCCTGCTGTGAAAAGCAAACATTTGTCCAACTAATTTTCGCTTTCATGAAAGATCTTCCCTTCTTTCTTAGCAGTGTCTTTTAAAGTTTTTAGCAGTGGATTTTCTTTAGAATCCTTTTGGAAATCCGAGTAAATTACACCAGTTGAATGTTCTCTTGTTTGCTATTTTTAATCATAGATGTTTACCTGTGTTTGTCTTCATGATTTACTAATTTCTCAGGTTCAGAACTTGACGTTGCGCAGTCAGAAGTTGGGTGTATTGTCAAGTTCACAGAACGGTCCACCAAAAAGCAGCAGTCAAACTCAGTCGTTGTCTTTGTGTGCTAATAAACCTGTAACCAGCACCAAAGGCAACCAACCAGAATCCTCAGAAAGCAATAGAAAAGGTGATAGCCCAACGCCAGAGTGTCGGAGTACACCAGTCACACGGACATCAAGCATACATCAGTTAATAACACCAGGTAGGATGCGAACAAAGCTATAGAACTGAAGTAGTTTGTATGTTATGGTTCTGTCAGAGTCTAATGCTTTCTGTCCAGGCTCTTTTAGATTTTTGTAAAGAGTTTAATGTCTAATACTAAATTTACTTATTTGTTGGTATTTGACATTACATGAGACTTTGATATAGAAGAGTGTAACTGCAGTGTTCTGAAATCACAGTGCAAATGCAACAAAGCAATTGCAGTATACAGCTGAATCTCAGTACAAACATAGTTCTCATTACTGGTCACTGTGTATGTGCGCTTAAGATGAAGCAGTGAAGACATATGTGGATTGAAACCACATCGAGCCTGTTGTTTTCCCCAAAGTGTGTTTTGTTGGTCATCTTTTGTGTCATCAGTGTTTTTGTTTTGTTGATTTTTTTTTTTTAATTTTCAAATTTCAAATCATTTTAAAAATCCATAGGTAATAGTTCCCCAGAAACTAAATCAAATAAATCAAGAAAAGCATGCAGTTGGTTAGTTGTGCATTTGCATTGCATGCCACGTGTTTGCTTTTTAGCATTCTTACTTTGAAAGAGTAAGGTTTGCCTAGAGAGTTGGTTTAAATTCTGGGGATTTAGCTTGTCTTAGTAGCAGCTTTTAGAGAAGTAAGACATACTTCAGTTACTGAGCCCTAATACTCACTGAACTTGTTTCTGGATGGAATGAAGTCCATTTTTAGTAGCACAATAAATAATAAAAGACAAATTATTTCTCAAGTGGAAAAGAGAAAGCAGGAGGAGGCATGTGGAGAAAAAAGTGCATGTCTGCATGCACTCGGGCACTAAGGAATTACTAGTGAGTCAGTGGTTCTCTTAAACGTGATGCTGTATCTCTGGAAGTTGCACTGGTTTTAGATTCATACATTTCAGTTTGTGATTTCAAGTTCAGGGACATACTTTGGTTTTGATTCATGCTGAGCTCTCTCCATTTTGTACAGAGTGCCTTAATATCATTACCTAAAATTTAACTTGGCTGTTACGAACAAATCCTTTTGATTGTGATGTATCTCTTCCATTTCAGTCTCTTACAAAACAAAGGTTAAATCCATTTAAAATTGCATTAAATTCTTACATAAAATCTGGATCAGCAATAATCTTAGAACTAGCACCAAAAAAGTATAGATACTTTATATAAAAGTATGTTGTATTTATGCATATATATGTAAAAAATGTGGCTCTAATTGCTGCAGTTTGCTTTCAAAACTGTTATATTCCTGTAAGTTCTCGTGTACTATATGCTGTCAAATAAGTATTTCTAAACTGGGATATGGAGGTCTGAAAAACTTGTGCTGAGAATACTTGGAAGTAAAAACTTCATTTCTTTCATTTTTTTTAATAATGTTCTCTGCACCCAAGGACATGAATGCTAACTGCCACTTTTTTTTCCCCCTTCACAGCTTCGTATTCTCCATTACAACCCCATTCTCTAGTAAAACATCAGCAGATCCCACTTCATTCACCACCTTCCAAAATTTCCCATCATCAACTGATACTGCAACAGCAGCAGCAAGTCCAGCCAATCACACTTCAGGCTCCTTCTGGTCAGGAGCCCCCTCCATCACAACACTGTCTACCACTCCCAAGTCATAGTCTTCCTCCGGCTCCTAGCAGTGTGCAGTCTCATTGCTCACCTATTCACATCCATCCTCCTCCTCTAACACTATCTCCCACTCCATCTCAGTCAGCTCAGCAGTCAGTAGTGGTATCCCCTCCACCTACTCACTCCCCTAGTCAGTCACCCACAATAATTATTCATCCTCAAGCACTTATCCAGTCACAGGCAAACTCCCTTGTGCCAGCAGCTCTTCAGGCAGAGCAGTCTGCCCCTCAGCAAACTACTACCAGTCCAGTGCGACCCATTGCACAGCCACTTAATCTTCCGTCGCACCTCCCACTTCCACCTTCCCCTGCTGTACACATAGGATCAGTAGATCAGCCCAGTTTGGTTTCCCCGGGCCAGCAGATAGTGACCTCCACACCACATCAGCAATATTCAGCCTTGCAGTCCACACCTATCCCTCTTGCAGCTCCTCCACAGCTGTCAACATCTTCAACCCAGATACAACAACTGCCATTGCAATCTGTACAGTCTTTACAAGTGCAGCCTGAAATTCTATCTCAGGGCCAAGTTTTGGTTCAAAACACTTTGGTTTCTGAGGAGGAACTTCCTGCTGCAGAAGCTTTGGTCCAGCTGCCATTTCAAACTCTTCCACCACCACAGACTGTTGCAGTAAATCTTCAAGTTCAGCCATCAGTACCAATTGAAACTCCAGTGGTAAGTGCTCAGAAACCATCTTCTGTTTGATTACGCTTCAGTGTAAGATGGAGAACAATTTGCAGGCTTATCATTAAATTACAAAGCTTTCACTTTGCATAAGTCTTTAAATAGCTACAGGGGTGTGTGCAAATTAAAATACAGGGAACTGTAAAGATCTGCTGTTGAAGAAGTCGAATTCTCTGATCTATTTGATAGGAGAACCTATGCCTCTCTTAAAATTCTGTTCTTTCTAACAAAATTTTTCTCTCCGTTGTCATCATGATGCCCACAGAGTTTGTTATCTCATATGCAGCTGAAAACTGGTATTTATTAAATGAGCATGTTTTAATACTTGAACTAGTAATTAAAAAACAAAACAACTATTTTTATGCGACTCTTTTTAAGTATTAAGGTGGACTGGAAATAAGTGATAGTTTGTTTGAATGTAGATTTACCAAGTGGAGAATGTATGTGAAGAAGAGATGCCTGAAGAGTCTGATTGTGTCAATATGGTTAGAACACCTACGCCACCGACCTTGTCTCCACCAGCAATAACCTTGGGGAATGGAGATGCACTTAATTCAGAAGAGCCTTTGTCGGGTGAGAACAAACATAAAACTAAGGTAGCTGTTCTGCATAGAACTTAGGAAAGTAAAATGATGTGTTCCTGAGAACTGTTTGGTTGTGGACTAGTCAATCAAGGAAAATCAGGTTTTGAGGGTAACTCTATAAACTTTAGAGATAAGTCTGTGTTACAGGACTCTGGGTACAGAGCTGGGTGTGTTTATCTTCTTTCTATAATTCTGAGTGTATGTGTAGACCTAAGTCACAAGAATACCACCTACTTTGTTTTTCAGACCACGCGGGACTACCTTCAGTGACATCATCAGTCAGTGCCTCAGTAATTAAATCTCCATCTGATCCTTCGCATGCCTCTATCCCACCACCACCTCTTTTGCTTCCAGCTGCAACAACAAGGAGTAGCAGTACATCAATGCCCAATAGCATTCCTAGTCTAGAAAATAAACCTCCACAGGCTATTGTTAAACCACAGATCCTGACTCATGTTATTGAAGGCTTTGTGATTCAAGAGGGGTTGGAACCATTTCCTGTAAGTGTAAAAGTTGCTTTGAATTTTTTTACTACTAATTCTTAAAATACGCTGTTTTTAAAGGTGGTTTTCTAGATGGTTAGGTCATAAAACTTTGAATATTTTTTCCAGATGTTGGCATGGACCTTTTCCCTGCTTGGTAACTTGTTTCTCACAGCACTTCAGTAGACTTGTCTTACACATTTAATCAGAAATTGTGCTACTGCTTGGCTTGCTGGTATCACTAGATGGCAAGGTACTAAGTGAAACAGACAGGCTATCCAGGGATAACTACAGAGGGTGATTTTAGGCTAACATTTACAATAACTTTGTATTACACTTGCCTGTCTCCTACACACCTCAATGTAAGTGATAAATTAAGCCTCTGAGATGATTCTTTAAGTACCCCTTTACCAATTAGTAATGTGTCTGGTAAGAATTAGTGTTGAAAACTTTAAATCCCCTAATGGCCAAGTTTAAACAACTGTGCCTCCACTTTTAAAGGATGTTACCTTCTGCCTCATTAACAAACATAATCTATCTTTTTTTCCTTCTTTTCTCTAGATTTAATATTGCTTCCTTTGTTGAATGTAATTGCAAACCTGCAGACAAATGACTTTGTATTTGTTTGAGAAAAGGTGTGTAGAACTTTGACGCTGTATATTGATGACTTACTGATAAAAGATTAGAAATGATACTGCTGATCTCAATTACAACTGCTAACTCACAGATACTATTTCCAATTATTCATTCTTCAGTTAACCATTGTTGCTTTGCTTTTATTGCAATAGGTAAGTCGTTCATCTTTGCTGGTAGAACAGCCTGCAGAAAAAAGATTGCTAGTGGAGGGTCAAATCATGAGTGTTATGTGTGTTGAATCAGACTTGCAGAATACAAAACATGCAGACAACTCATCGGACACAGAGATAGAGGATATGATTGCAGAAGGTTTGTAGTTTTTGTTTAAATATCCATTTTTTCCTTCTGGTCTGTATCTATTACAGAAACCCATCTTGTCTTTACATCTGGAATCTTCCTCTAGTCTTTATGCTACCTCTAATACAAACTGTTTTAAAATGTTTATAGCTAGCTACACACCATAACAACAGTTGCTGTGGATACACATGAATGTCAGGAAGCTATGTCCTTGTCCTGCCTAGAATACAGTGCTCTCTAGCACATTCCCCATGCATTATCTGAAGTGCTCATCATTGTGGATTTCTTTAGAACTCAGCAATTAAGTATTTTAAGTGTGTTGTATCACTATTAGTGTTCAAGCCCAAGCGTAGGCAGCCTCATAAATGTTAGGAAATGGAAATAAAACTGTGGACTGTCCCAGAAAAGCCAAGTTATTCTTTACTTCACTGTTTAAATTCTTCCAAGACTAGGAAGTCCAGAATTTTTCTGCCAGCTCTGTATCTTCTCTTTCACATCTTGAGAGTTTGCACAGGGGCTGATTTGGTGATCTGCTAAAAATTTGTTGCAACTTATTAATACAGCTCTTAGTTTCATTGTCTTAAAATAGTTATTTTTCTTCTTTTATATCAAAACCATAGTGAGCAGAGTAAGGAGGGACTGATACAGAGCCTGCTACTCCTGCTGTCATGCAGAAAATGCGGCCACAGGTCTGCACTGGAGCTGTGGCTGAAAAAGTCAGGACTGCATGCTAAGCAGTAGCAGGTGTTCCCATAGCTATGCTTCAGCTACCACCTGCAGCATGCATTATTCATTCTCACCTAATTAAGACAGTTTTTCTTGTGGGAGCTTTCAAGATAGGCATACCAATGACATTTTGTTAGGTAGTGTGGTTTTTGCCTTGGTAAATGGTACCGAAGCACAGTGAAGAAATTGATTACGTTTGTTATATGTCTCAACAAACGGATTAGCTCAACACTCAGTCTTTCAGATTATTGGATTCTGGTAAATTATTTTTAAATGATTTATATCTCTTATGCTTTTCTGGGCAAGGATTGGAAATGAGTTAAAAACTTTGCTTTACAATGGATTCTAAGTGTGAGAAGAATATTCACTGATACTGATGTTAAATAAGCACTGCTGGACTTTTGCTTGAGGATGTTTTGTTTCACAGCTCTGGTAAAATGTGTTTTTGCTTGAAATGAAGTGTTTGTAGCACTGATTTCAATAAGAGCTGGTTCAGCTTGAAAGTTCATCACTGAAAAAGTGATGGGTTGCAGTCTTCCCGTGTGTTCATATCTGTGCAAGAAGTAAGAAACAGTGGAGACAGTGCCTGAAAATAAATCATAATTTCCTAGATTGTCTGACTGTGCGATTGCATTTACTAGTGCAGTCTGCAGCCCTCTATATTTTGCAGTAACAGCATAACTTAGGTAAAAGATATTTGAAGTGCTCTGCTTTGTAACTTTTGATTGTGTTGTAATTAAAATGTCTACGTAGAAAAAAATGAAGCAACAATTAATGCAGTGTTCATTTCTTAATATAAAACATAATTTGAGGCTCATACCTCATTTTTCACATAGGCATGGCAGGTGAAGTCTCAGAAAGTATGCATCTGGCATACTAATAGTGGAGGGATGCAGTGTGACTAAAACTTTTGTTTCATTTAATTCAAAATTTGTTATTTTTTTCTCTGTACCTGAATGGTGGCCAACGAGGGCTTCCATTTAATTAGTTCTTTGGGAATCAAGTCCAGTGATGTGAAACCATCAAGCACAAGAGGCTTGGGGAGGGGGGGAGGTCATCAGATAATTTGCATGACCTCATCTGACACTTTTGGTTGTTTTACTGTACAGTGAATTTATACGATTCTAGGCAAAATGAGACTTGCCAATCTCTTATCTCATGTAGCTTAGTAAATTCTTAGTAAGTACTTGATTTCTGGATTAAGAGCACAGCTTTCTGAATTTTTGTTAATTTTGCTTCATGCTATATGAAGCAAGGGAAATTTTGGTGGTTATTCTGTATCTTTTAGATTACTTTTACCTCTGTTGCAATAGCTATTTTGCCTTTAGTACAGTAGATATTAATTCAGTTTTGTTTTTAGTAGTTCTGAAGAGCCTTTCAGAATTAACACTGTATTGTCTCTCAGATGCCAGACAGCTTGTCTGTTGTTTTATGGAATTATTCAAGCACTCATGTTTCTGTTTTCATTCCTGGAAGCTGATGTTAGATTTATGTACCCAATTTAGAGTTATTCATTAGATGAGCTTGGAGATATCCAGTACTGGGAGGTAACTACATGTGCAGAAGGCAAGCAGAGGAGATTTTCTGATACTAAACCAAGATTTAGATTACGTGTATATGGTAGGAACACCTAATATAGGAAAGGCTTTTAGTATCAGTTATTGCTTTAAACTGTTGTTGCCTTCTTCCCACATCATGTAGTTTGTGGGTTTTTTTGTTTTTTGTTTTTTTTTGGAGAAAGCAGTTAATTTGAAGGACAAATCTGGTCTTTATTTAACTTTAGCTGCAAAGTTGGTCAGATTTGACATGTTTCCGATTTCAGCTTGGGGCATGAGGTGGAGACTGGCAATGTGATAATGCTCAGTCTGACACTGCTGGTGGAGGTTTTTTTTTTTTACTTCAGTTATGCCTTTTGAATCCAGGTACATCAGATGTGTTATTCAAATAATTGTTTCAACCTCTCAAACTTTGTTGCATTACAGTGCTTTTTGATTTGTCACCTTGGCAGCTCACTAGTTAGCGAGCTGCTATTACCATAGCAATGCTACAAATTCATAGTTTAAATCTTTTGTTTAAACCTTGATAGGTGCATTTGCATTAGCTGAACCCAGCGCTGATCAGTGAGTTCTGAACAAAAAATAGTTTGCGTTTTTTGCAATTAATTATGTAAAATCAAAAATAAAAATGTAGAAAATGTATAGCAAAAGGCAAAGTATGTGAGACTGGTACAGGCAAATGAGAAATGGGGAAGAAATCTGTTTGTTTTGCTCAGTGAATTTGCAAACAAATGTATTTTGTGCACAATTGCATCCGTGTGGCACACCGTTCCTTTACATTTCAGGTTGTGCCAGTTTAGCTCCTAATGATGTATTTCATTGATGTATTACGTGGATACAAGTTTGTGGTGTTTGATTTTTTTTTTTCTCATACCGAAAGTCAGATCGGTTTGCAGAGATGGTGGCATTCTTCTCAAGTATGTACTAGCTGTGCTCTCTCACTGGAGGAGGGTGTAGGCGTTCAGCATGTCAGTGCAAGGCAGCATACGCCTCACTTCAGGGCTTTCCTAGGTGTCCTTTTACTAGTGCTTCTCTCAGCAGTTTGAGTGCTTCCCAGGGAGCAGGAGAAGCAGTTGCTCATCTCACCTATATAATAAAAAAATACCGCATCACAGTAGATTTTAAACTGGTGTAAATGCTATAATCCTTTTCTTTCTTATATGGACGTTATCTTTGTAATGGATAAGACTGAATGCATTATCTGCTTTTATAAGTGCTCCTTTTGGTTGTTGCTTATTCAAATAAAGTATTTACAGGTTTAATGCAGCATTTCATTACAGGAGAACTTGAATTTGGAGTGCATGGTTCTCTTAATGAACGCCTTTAAAACAGTTTGCAAGGACTGTAATGTGGTGGATTTTTTTTTTTAATTGATGGATGTGTTTGAGGGCATGCTTGTTCACGGGTAGTTTGAAATTTAACAAATGGTGCTGACTGACTTCACTGAATAATTTAATCTATGGTTCAATTTACTTGTGGTATGTGGAGAGTAAAATCCATGATTTTCTTAGTTTGGCATCATTTTCTGTTAATCAAAGTTCTTAATTATCAGATGTATTTTTAGACCTTGTACATTTCTGCATAAGAAATGAAAAATTTGAACTCAATTTTGTCATTAAATCTGGTCTCTTTGTGCATCACTCCTTCCTTTAGAGGGCCTGGATGAAATTGAAAATGAACTCCTGAAATGTGAATTTTGTGGAAAAATGGGATATCCTAACAAGTTTCTACGATCAAAACGGTTCTGTTCTACATCCTGTGCTAAAAGGTATCCTGTCTATTATGTATTGTTATCTGATTAATGGAGTAGCACTCAAATAGTGTCCTATGTTGAAAAACAAAGAAGCAGACTATGTGGGATACAAATGACTGTGGTAGTGTGTAATATATTTCAGGAAGATAAACTTAGAGGTACATTGTGGAGCTCTATCAGAGGATGTAGTGAGTGTGGTTGGGCTTATAGGAATGCTGATGGATATTTGTGATGGGTTGGTTAGGTCTGGGAACTTACACAGTGGTTTGTGGGCCACATATCACTATATCTTTGCCATATGTATTTTGCTGTTGGGTAATGTCAGAGACAGAGCACTGGTCTGTGGGCTTTCTTAGGTTCTGTGCAGTGTGGGGGGAAAAACACTGCACTTAACTTCATGTGATTGAAATGCATTTATCAGTAATGTTCTTAAACGTTTTTAGTAATGGTGTAAATTTCATTGTTTGTAGAGCAGAAAAGTAATAAACGTAAATGTAGTGTTTTCTAAAGCTTCTCCTTTCTTGAAAACAATGCTGCCATGTGCTTTTATGTCATTGGCAAAGGCAAATGAATGTCGGTTTCTCTTTCTCTTTGAGTTACTGTCCTTTTTTATGTGTAGATCAAGAGAGGAACAAGTAATAATCAAGATCTGAATGTAAATCCTTCCATTATCATAGATGGAAAATTGATATTTAATCCCAGATGTTTTAGAAATGGAGATTAGTTCTGTGAGGAGTAGATTTAAGTTGCCTCTTAATGCTTCTGCATCGGTGTGCCTTGAAACTACCTTTCTCTTATGTCAGCTGCTCTTTTCATACTCAGCCTCAGACATTCTCATTTAAAGCAGTGAAAACGTATATGTTTTCTTTGGTAGCTGTAGGGACATTAGTAGTGAAATTCTATTCAGGAGGGAGTTGGGCTTTTTTCCTCCATCTTCGTTTGACTGGCTGTCAGGTAGAGAAAATGAAAGCAAAAGATGTAACATGACATTAAGCTCTCGGGATGTTCTAGAG
Organism: Gallus gallus; assembly: GCF_016699485.2. Taxonomy (NCBI): domain Eukaryota; kingdom Metazoa; phylum Chordata; class Aves; order Galliformes; family Phasianidae; genus Gallus; species Gallus gallus. Next base: position 19,557,017 of record NC_052540.1, read on the forward strand.
AAGTAGAATTTGAGTATGTGATAAAATGCATAACTGTTTTTATCATGAATTTTTTTTAGAACAGGAAGGATGGGTGTCTGCTGGGGGTGATCTGGATGCATATGATCCTGTTTCAAGACAAGGGGTTAGAGTACATGGCCTTTTCTTTCTTACATTTGTGACACCTGCTGTTGTCTGGAATTAGGCAGCATTTTTGTAGACAACGATGATGTCATTTTATTGCTAAGTGGATTGAATTCAGTCCAAAAAACTATTAGTGCATTATTGAATATATCTTACTTCTTTAGGCACAGCCTTAGTTGCACTAAGAAATTTGGGCTGTTTGCATCAGACAAGACCAATCGTTGGAATCGGAAATCAGATAGCCAAAGTCTTGGGCGACGCGGGCGTCGACCGAGTGGCCCTGATGGGGCACCACGAGATCATTTTCTTAGACAGGTCTGTGGAATATTTGCTTAAAACTATGGCATTGTTTTGGGAATTACAAATAAAATATAATAGTGTAGTGTATTTGTACTGTATCTTCCAGCTTCCAATTACTTATCCGTCTGCAGAAGAAGACGTGGCTTCTCATGAAGATGCTGTTCCAACTGCGATGACCACCCGTCTGCGAAGACAGAGTGAGAGGGAGAGAGAACGTGAACTTAGGGAACTAAGAATGAGGAAAATGCCAGAGAGCATTAACTTGTTACCAGTGGTGCAGTCAGACCCTTCGGTATGGACTGTTGATGAAGTTTGGGCGTTTATACATTCTTTGCCTGGTATGTAATGTGCAGTTACTTGTTGCAGATTTTTAACAGTATATCTCCTGGTTTTTAGCATCTCTCTGAGGAGCAGGTGGTATGGTAACAGCACGAATGTACTCGCTAGTTGCTGATAGAGACTGGAATGTGATTTGTTTCCTCTTGCTTGTTCCTTCAGCACAAATCCCGTGTTGATAGAACTAGTCCCACTTCTGCTGTTGCACCCCAGCTGATGGAGATTAGAGGTGTTCTTCCCTTCAGTCTGATTTCTCTTAAGAGGTCAGTAGAGAGATCAGACACGCTTCTTCCCCTTTACATTTATTTCTTCAGTTCCCTCTTTACTGCTTATTCAGTAGGAAAAGCAAGAAGGGAGGCTCTTCCTTTTATGCAAGTGAAAAATTTGAAAGGCTTATCATGATATCAATCACTAAAAAAGAATAACCGAAGTTTTACACCCCACCCTTTCCCAGGAATTCCATTCCATTTGATCAGATTTTGTAACCCTTTCAGAAGACAAGATAGGTCTCCATAATAACAGTCATCTGAGAATCTTTGTTGTTTATCCACATAACTCGCATGTCTAAACATTTTAACCTAGCTTAGACTTTTTCCTAATTTTCTACTATTTTCTGGAATGCTGAACCATTTCGGTGTGTATCCCATTAGGCTAATAACCTGTAAGAAATGTATCCTTATTTGCTGAAACGCATGCATGTGTATGGCCAGTTAATTTTTTTAATATAGGTCACCCAAAAAAGATTGAATTAGAGATGTTTTAAATCAACCTTTCTTCTGATGGCATCAATTACAATTAAGTTATGTTATTGGCATCTGGGAACTTTTGGTGATATCTGTAGAAACAAGTGAAGTTCCTTAGGTTTAAGGCAATGTATTTCTATGTTTTACTGGTGTTACTGGAATATGATTACATTGCTGCTGTCTGTATTTTTATCCTATTATTGTACTTTGAAAGCTCCAGTTTACTCCGTAACCCCCTGATCCTAGGTTCTGTAAAAGAATAAAGGGTTGTTCATGTTCTTGAAAAGGTAACACGTTTATAAACATAATTGCAAGTATGAAAACAAAAATATTATCTTTAAAATGTTGTTTCTATTTTGAAACAATCACTTATAGAATATTTCATCAGCTGCTGAATCTTCTCTATTTTTCTGCAAATGAGTTAATCATTGCATTTTAACACTTGATATTTTTATGTATGCATTGAAAAATTATTGCAATTACTAATTTCTATACACATTAAGATCTAGTTCCTCTTAAAAAATATGTATATATATTTAATATTCACTGCCTGCCAGAATTTTTGTTACATAGCTACATTCATATTTCGGCACTTTGAAATTTTATTCTGTCAGCTTCTCTATTTCAGAAATGTTAGGGACATCTGTTTTGATTTCCTGTTGTTTTTTTTTCAGTCTGTAAGCTGAGTTCTAGTTGTAGCATCAATTGTCCTCATCAGAATTCTGAATGCTTCTGGAGTCTTGGAAGAATGTAGATGGCAGGACGTTTCTACTGTTAATTCCTCCTAGTCAAAGAGACAGCAGCAGTTTAAGCCCCAGCAGAGCTGCTCCTCCCTTCTTTCTGTAGTTGCAAGGTTAACATTCTCTTGTGCGTCTCCCACCCTTCCTTGTTAAGTAATTGCACAACCAATTGCAAAAACACCCAGATGTGATTGGAAGGGGTACTGAAGTGCATTCAACTTCCATCTTTTGTTTTTCCAAAATGACTTTGAGGAAAGGTTGTGGGTTTTTAAAGAAAAGCAAGTACATAAAGCAAGTCCTGTTTGAAAAGAAAAAGGCCTCAAACAAAAACTAATATTCTGTTTTCTAGGACTACTTTTGTTCCTAAATATAAAAGCTTCTTTTGTAAATGGTGTGCCCTGACAATCACCACGTTCAAGTCTCAAGTTAAACAAAACACAATACCTGTCACAGGAAATACTTAGCCTACAGAAGCTTTGTGGATTGTCAGCGAACCTTTATAATGATTGCTCTTGTCTGGGGTGGAAAAGTTCTTCAAAAAATGCAGGAAAAAAAGCTCAAAAAACAACAAAGAACAAAACCAAAATGCTTTGTTGAGGAATAACTGCGAACAGGAGTGGAAAGTGGAGCCTAAACTAAAATGTGTCTGAAAGGCTCTGAGACATATGGAGGAATGATTGGATTGACTAACATGAATGTATTGAAACCAGGAAATGTGTGGCTATGAGGAATGAAGGTTCAAATAAACAATGGACAATGAGTGCTCTTATTCACATTTAGATGTCTGCACCTCTGTTACACAAACAAGACAGCTCTTGAGCAACTTTTTGTTTCCATAGTGTTGTTAAATGGAAAGGGGCCTTCAGCTCCATTAAACAGTCCAATCCATGAAGAGCTCCCTTTATTATGTATGTTGCAGGCCTCAGTAGTTTGATCCCATGCTACTCTGTGTTCAGAAGGAGTTTACCATTTAAAGAAAAAATCCAACCAATTTCAGTTGTTTGATAATAAATGAACTACTGATAAATGTACTTGTGAGATAGTTGTGCTAAAGCCTGCAAATCAAAATTCTGTTTGTTTATCTCAATGGAGTTAACATATTTTGGAAAATGTAAGTAAGTGAATTTTCTCTTTGAGATGTAGCTAACAGTAGAATAAGCACATTTTTTTATTGTTTGAAAGAATCCACGTGAATGGTGGCTATTTTTGTGATTTCATCTCTTTCTTCCAATTGCAAGACCATGGCAACAGTTTTTCTTAATGAAATGAGAAAACTGTCTGTGCTAGGGCTTGAACTTTCCAGTAATTCATAAGTAGTTATGGTGTAATTAGGTACTGTAGTAAATATGACTTTCATATTATCTTAAAAGTTCTTGTTATTGAACTCCTTCATATACTGTGGGTTCCACAGGTAAAGAGGTAAGCACTGGGAACTGTGTAACTGTAAAGCTCAAGTATGGACAGTCATTGTGTCTAAGAATGCACGTTTCTAACCCAGTAATTGTTTTTCTGTTGCCTTTAGGTTGTCAAGATATTGCAGACGAATTTAGAGCACAAGAAATTGATGGACAAGCTCTCCTCTTGTTGAAGGAGGATCACCTTATGAGTGCAATGAATATTAAGCTTGGACCTGCATTAAAAATTTGTGCACGTATCAATTCACTGAAAGAATCATAGGGGTTGAACAATGAAGGTTTAAGCAAGTTACTCTGTGACTAAACCAGCAGTAATATGCCAGTGACTTCAGCATGGCATGAGTGTTACTGTGATGTTTTGTTGAACATCTGGGGTTTTCCCCACACAGACTTAAAGAAAATATTCTGCTGATTATATCATGTAGTTCTTTGCAGTTTCCAGCAATTAATAAGTTCATGGTGAAGCCTGAATAATGCACTGAGTTAAAGTGGGAGTTCATGGGAAAACATGAAGTGTAATATTCTGTTAAATATTCCCCAATATGTACTTGTAAGTTTAAGATCAACACCCCAGCACCCTCATAACCTAAACACCATTTACATTTTCTTGCTGTATTGTCAATTATGACTCTTCCCATATACAGCAGTTTTTGGACTGAAATAACTGAGTGTCCACAGACCCCGTGGAAGCACTAATAATGGTAAAATGCTATGCATTTAGTTGTGCTCTCCAAATCTCTTTTAGTCTTGGGCAAATTGTTTGTATAGAGTAGGTTGGCAGCCTGTTTTTCTTGTATAGACTTACCCTCATCTCTGCCACTGTAGTATTTTCTTTGTTTGGAAATACTATAAGCCATGTAGACGTCTCATTAAAGTCCTAACTATCAGGCTACTGAAATGCAATGGCATTACACTCTTGCCAGAGCTAACTGAAGCACATATATTACTTTACTCCTTGTATGCTGCTGTGCACTAAGAGGGCATTAAGATATTAGGTTTCTAGTTCTGCATACTGCTAGTTAAACTGGACCAGCAGTTCTCAAATGCAGATCCTGGTGTGAGAACACTCAGGTCAGGTTCCCAGTGCCTAGGCATGAGTGGTTTAGTTAGTTCTGGCTGCAAGTTATGCTGAGAGGAGTCTACCCTAAAGACTGGTGGTTGAGAGAAAGGATGGCATATCTCACAGCCTCTTTTTCCTGTTACCATTTCGTCTTCTAACTTGTCTTTCCTTGTAGTGCATTCCCATTGCCTCACTGGAAGCTTCCAAGCACCTCTTTGTCCACTGACTAGTGTGAGCTGGGCTTGCTGCAGCCCAAGGAAGGAACATGATGAGGAACTCTGTGTAGGAGCAGCTGCCATGGCAGTGGAAGGAGCCTATAGCTGTAGGTGAGCAGGAAGAATGTACCCCTTCTAGGCAGCACTGGGAAAAATCTCTAGGGCCCTGTTTGTACTTCTGGCAGGAGATACTGGCTCGAATGCTTCAGACCGTGGCAGTGAGATCAGTGTCTCTTTCTTCACTCTCTTATGTTTTATATGGAACAAATGTTTCCCCACTTACTGACACCCTCAGAGATGGGCTCTGAGGCAGCAGCACCTTCTCAATCTTTGCTTCCCCATTACCTGTGTAAAGATGCTGTTAGAGAAATTTTGCACCTTCTGTTCCTTTCCTCTTGCAGCTCCATTTCCCTTATGTACAGGCCTAGCTCCCTAAGCTCTCCTAGGGGGAAGGAAGGGCATGTGTGCTGATAGAATTACCGTGTATATATTGGAATATGTGTATGTGTCTGCAAACAATGTATTTTGTATTTTATGCAATTTGATGCATAATAAATGAGTGTGTAGGGTCTGCCTAAATATTTCCCTAAGTATTCCTGAAAAGAAAAATTGATCTAAAATTTGAGAACTGCTGTCCTAGATCAAAAGGGATCAATGCACATTTACTGGCTGAAAGGAAGGTTTGTGACAGTTGGACTAATGTGTGTAATATTCAACTGATGACCTTAAAGAGTCCATTAGGATTGCAGAAAAAGTTGTGCTTCATTTGCCTTTAATTAGATTATTTTTTCTTTCTTTTAAGAGACCTTCTACCATTATATTCCAGAGATCAACATGAGCATTGATTCTTTTAATTACAGCCACTTGAGCTTTCTGATAGCGGATGTTATTAATTTTTATCAACCACTGAAACTCCAAGTTAGGACAAGCCATTGCTGTTACGTGCTAATTTATGGTGAGAGCCCTAATCCAAATGGCGTAAAGGCTTTGGAGAATTAATTGATGTCTGGGTTTGTTTTGGAGGAAAGTTGCTAGGCACTTTCTAGTTTGTTTGGGCTTTTTTTCTGTCTTCAGTTACTGTTGTCAAATAAACTTAATTGTGAAGGTTCGGTGTTTGGCAATGTTCATTTGAAAGATTCTCAGATGATGGAGACAGTAGGTTCCCATTTGTAGCATTTCTGTAAGATATGCCATGTAGCATATTTGTAACATAAGTTTTAAAGAATATGTTCTGTTTTAATGAGCTAATTGAAGACTGAAGATATCTTAGATATTTATCTTTTGGCTCCTGTCTAAAAGTTTTATTATTTTTATACAGAAATGTCACTGGCTAACTTTTAACCTGTCTTCTGATTGTACTGTTCTTTGGCGATGTAAAAAGTAGGTGTACTTCGCTGCGAACTGATAATAGCTTGAGGCATATTTAAAAATGTGGACTTATGTTGTGAGTCCTATTTAGACCTGCAGTTAATCAGCGTTATGTGCATGAGACTTCCACGATTGTTTTAATTTTTGTTTTATGAGACAGCTTCCAGGAGGACTGCAGCTAGTGTTTATGCACAACTCTTGCTAATCACTGACAGATGCCAGGAGCCCATTGCAGACATGATGAATGCACGTCTGCTCTGGTTCTTCTGGTGCACTATGTCTTCTCTGGTTTTGGGAGAGCCATAGGTAATGAGTTATGCTTTAAGTATTCATGAACACAAGTAAGAATGTGGGCCTTATGTGTATTGGAAGGTTTTTCGTTCACCTATTTTGGCATTACTTGGGACTTTAAATCAGATACAGCTATAATAACTTACCCTGATAGAGCAGCACACATATTAGAGTTTGCCAGTATTGCTGTGCCATTAAAATCAGTTTTTAAAACATCATGCCTGTACGCACAAACTTTCAAGTGCAACTAAAGTCTATTTCAGAGACTTTGGAATTTACTCAAAAGAACAACAAAAAAAATACTTGCAGCAATATTCCTCTAGAACAACTTTGCATACCACTTGCTTCTGCTTCTGTTCAGGTCAGACAGATTTTCCCAGGCTTATGATACCATTTTGCATAGCTTTCCCCACAAATTAAGTTTGACCCTCTTTCAGAAGAGAAAGTCTTGCTGATTTTAATTGATTTATTAAGGTGCTTCCATCACACCCGATGTGTATGCTACAAATCCTTTTCATTTGTTTTATTTCAGGGGATTTTGTATTCTGTGTTCAGATTGCTGTTGTGGGCTATATCTCACAGTAATTCCTGCAATATTTCTGTTCCTGTAGAAAAGAATGGAGATCGCTGTAGGATCTTAGCTAGAGGTGGAGATGTGTTCGATGGCTTTTTCCCTTTTTCTCCATCAGCTTCCATCCTACTTTACTTGCTAATTGAAAGAGCAGCATTAGCTCAGGGCAGCCTTCTCAGAGCACTGAACTGAACCTGACTATCAAGCTTTCTTCCAATAGAATTACAACAATTACACTCGTCTCAGATTCATAGTGTGTTTTGTGTTTTAAAGAAATGCACCCGGATGGTTGAAATGGGTATGCAGATTGCCCCACTCATCTGGCTCCTATCACTCAGCAGCCCTGCTTTGCAATAGGAACAGAGTGCTCCAGTGAGGAAGCTCAGCCATCTCCAGTGACTGAGTGCTCTGGGAGCTTAAGGCTGCTGCTTGTTCACGCTGGGGCTTGCCAACGAACTGCCAATTTCTCCCAGCAAACCTGGCCCGTGCCTCACATTTGGCATATTTGTAAGATTTTATCACCTTCCTTATAGAGAGAACAAAAAAACAACAGAAAAAATCATCTTGTTGATTTAAACTCAGTTGGATTGGATCACAAGAATGAGAGTTTTTAAACAGACTACATTGCAAGTCCATTACATTCATTAATCCTTGTCATTTTTTTCAGAAAAGATGGAAAGTAAAACCCTTGTTACACTTCAGTCAGTATGATTACTCAAATAGGCTGATGTCCTGCAATCATCCATTTCCTCATTTCTTCCCTGCAATTGTAGTTTTCTCTTCTAATAACTTCTTGGTTAAACCACAAGTTAGAATCCAGCCTTTTGGGTAGCACAGAGAGTCCTTCATAACTGCAGATGTGTCAACAAGAGAAAAGAAATGTGAACAAATAAGTATTTGAGCAGACTTACAGTAGCTTTGGATCACTTCTTCATCTTGATCTTAGCTGAAAGCAAATGTTCAGGTGTTGCTTAACTGTAGTTTGAGCAGAAGTGTGTGTAGTATGGAGACTTTGGTAGCTGTAGCATGCCACTGCATGACATACTGTTCCACTTGCTGCCTGTTACAGATGACTGCTCTCATCACAATATCAGTGCAGAAACTTACAGCTCAATAATAACTTAAGAGATTTCTTACACATTAACAACTGTATAGCTCTGGGCCATCAAAGAATGCAGTGACAGCCGAGCTGTGAGTCTGAGTTTTACAAATAAATAGGCATCCACATAATTTATAACACAAGTAGTTCTGCTGATTTGATTGAGACTATTCATGTCAAAATCGTGTATATAAAAGCTTGCAGGGTTATTTTCTCTTACCAGTATGGCATAGAGAGTTAGCATACCTTTAGCTATAAAGTCATCTAACCAGATTTCTAATTGTCAGTAGTTCAAGGATGCAGACAATGACTCTGCAAAAGAATCCTTTTAGGATGCTTTTTTTTTTTTTCCCAGCTTTCCCCAAACTTAGTTTACTAGAGATGGAGAGAAAAGACCATCTTACGGTGTATTTAAACCAAAACACATTTTCTGTTGAATGCTGGGTGGGACAGGGATGGACAGAGCTAAACATGGAGGAGCTCTGTCATGTGCCATTTCTTCTCCATATAGATTTATGAATGTGCTTTTTGCACTTTTGGGTCTCAGCTGTGTTGGCTGGAGGATTTTGTGTCATGCTTGTCTCCTGGGTCTCGTGGTCAGCACTTTCACATATATTGAAGGCCCCACCCTAAGCTGCTGTGTAGGTTTGTGTAATCTCTGTGTTATACCTTATGTACAGATGCTTGTCTACTTGGAGGTAATGCATATTGCTAACTGGTCTCTTACAGCTAAGTGGAAGGAAAAAAACATCAAAGGTGTGAATATTCTTGATATGTAGGAGGCTTACAGTGTGGCTTTTGCAGCTGTTGATCTAAGGTAAGGGTCTAGAAAGATTTCTCTGATGAGCTTTTCGAGCACAAACGTACATTTGTAGAATGATGATCACAAATACTGCCTTGAATGCAATACGTAATATTTAAGGAGTACTTTAGTTTTGCATAAAAAGCACTTTTTACATAGGATTGTTGAGAGGCTTGAAGTTGTTGATTGTGGATTCTGAAGGAGGATGTTCCTGCTGATAATGGGACTGCACTAGAAGCACAAATACAACTAATTTATGACACAGCTGTTCTGTGGGTGAAGTCTTGTCCATGTGTGGGAGCACTTGTGCTGTCTTCCACTACCTGGTCAGTATTTTAGTAGCTGGAATGTTGATATCCGCTGGTAGTTTTATTGCAAAGAGTATGGTTGAAAAAACAGTGAAACATTCTGCAAAGCCAGCTTCACTTTCAAGTATTCTCTGTGTTTTGTAGTCTTAGCAAGCCAGTGCTGATCAGGAAAGACGTGTAAAGATGGTTTTATTGATGAGTGCCAAGTAATTTCATTTAAAGAGGTAGATTTTTGCTCACTAAAATCCGTGTTGATTTTTAAGGGACTCTGATATGAGGAAAGTCCAGAAGTTTCTCAGTGTTAATACTTTAGCCAATGTTACCACTAATATCACTAATATCATATAATCCTGTAAGAATTGAAGGACTGTAAAATGTTTGTGTGGTATAAGGTCATTAGTTGCTGTCACAGCACAAGTAGTAACGTATGTATAGAGGCTAGTGGTTGTCAATCATTCATATTATTTCAGGTCTTACCACCTTCCTAACATAGCTTCTCCTCTTTCAGGCTTGCAGTGAAACTGTAATCCTGTTCTTCAGAGTAATGGTGTTTGGTTATATTGCTTGATTCAAGGTCCAGTGTTCAGACTTCCCAGAAGCACCAGATAAAAGGAAGTGCACCAAGAGTGGAAAAGAGGCTGTTAGGAGGATAATAGAGATCACAACTGGATCAGGTATTTCCCTGCATAAATAAAGATGGGCTTAAAATGAGATACCATTCATCTATTTTTAGTTACTCATCAGTAGGCTTAGGCACCACAGTTGGGCACTATGTGTAGACCTGTAGTGCTGCTGTTACCTACATGGTGGCTATAAGTGACAGCCTGCAGGTTGATCTTCTTTGACACTTTCTCTCAAAGTGTATGAAAGAGGGAGTTCTCTGGTAACTCATTTATGTAACATCAGTACGTTAATATTTGATTTGCCTGCATGTTGTGGTTTCCCTGTAAAAATACAGTCTTAAAAACTTCAAATGGCTTTAGAAGCAGTGCAGCAAGTGAGTGAATTCTGCAGTATGAGAATAGATGAGGATGTGTAAACTTTAATTACAAGTTGAGAATCTGATAAATACGTCTGTACCGTACCCAGCTTCTTGCAATTCCAGTTCTGTCTGCATTAGTGAATCAGAAGGGTGAGACTAACCACACAAAAGGGATCTGAAATGTACGTTATTGAAATAATCTTGCTTTCATCTGGTTTTAAGTGAATTTAAAATGAGGTATTTTTCCTTGCTGGCTGAGTCGGTACAAATAAGTTACTTCATGACCTTCTGAAGTGCCTGGTGCATTACTACATTTGGAACTAGGTTTTGTTAGTATTTTGTCAAGTCCCTTTCAGTGTCCAGTTCATGTAAAACCTGAAAGATATGTTTAGACATACTTTATCCTATAGGATGTCAAGCACTAACTGGTAGCGACTGGAAACTGGGGGCAGGGAGTGGTTCCTTAAGGCTGTTTTATTGTACGTGCTTCCCTACTTCTAATGTGGAAATAGAATTTCCTCCAAATACATCATCCTGCATAAAAGATGAAACACTTTGTGATGCCAAACACCTCAAACTATGTTTGCTGCAAACATTGCTGCCTCTTACTACACTAGTTTTAAAACTTAGTTTTTTATCCTATACTGTTGGTTTTTTATGGCCTTTTTAAGAGATTTTCCAGAAACCATTTTCTGCTGCTTTAAAAATGCTGTCCTTTTGGTTACATCACTGAAACCTCAAAGAAACTGACCCATAGTGCATGGTGCAAGAAGCACTGTGTGGGGTAAAGCAGTAAAACGATAATTGGACTTTGATTCACTGCAGAAATGTAAGCTTAATAGTTAATGTTTGATTGTGAATTCTTATCATGGAGTGATATACTAGAATATTGTTTTATAATAAGTTCTAGCACATGTATCGCTGATGTATCACTAAATCCTGCAATTAAATCTTGCCTATAATTGGTACATAATAATGTAAATGGTAGCCCCAAAATTAAATTCTACAGTTGAAGAGCACAGTGAACTATGTAAAACACATCTTCACCTTGTGAACTGTTTTTCTTAAAGCACTTTCCTATTACCAACTAGCACGTGAATGAGTTCTAGATTCTCCCATTTGTTATCATCAGTAGAAGTGAGATTTCTTTAATCTGTCTGGTAATGTTTAAATTGATTATACAAATGCTGAAACAAAGCACCTTATACTATGCTGCTTAAATTTGCTTGTAATTGCACCTTTGGTTATCTGCAGATTTTTCTTAAGTATTCTTATGTGATACCATTGTTCCCTGTGGGTCTGAGTGAATGATTAACCAACCTACAATATAATTTACTTACATAGTTTCTACTTCAATACAACATTGTACTGTGAGTTCAGTGCTTCAGAAATAAATACTACTTCCATTTGTTTGCTTGGGTTGTGTATCACTTATTTATCTATCCCCTGTAAAGTTAAGAGCTTCCTCAAGCTGTAAGAACTTGAAAACTAATGAAATAGTTTGGAAGTCTGAACAGGTTTTCCCTTACTGCACTAGGCATGCTTTAGCAAATTTAACTACTTTAATGTCAGAGTGATTTTGGCTCCAACATACATTCTATTCTAGTCCAACCCATCCTTTAACCTTTGCCATGTACTCACGTAACCTTGTAAGAGTATACGCATCTGCTTAGTATAGGGGGTCTAGTCCAACTGTTCATATTAAGCATGTGCATTTCTTTTGCATTAAACCTCTTATTGCTGTTGATTGTAATTAAATAACTTTTAATCTGCACATACATACCTTAGAGGAACAGCAACAAGGAAACAATGAAGCACTGCCTCGTAGTTGCGACAGTACATCTTGCAATAGTTTCTGTAAACAAGTTTGTATTTCTGTTGGAGGTATAGCTTTAACTAAAACAATGCATTCCTCATTAACCATGCAAAAAACCATAAACTAACAAAAAGTTTAACAAGAAAATACATTTAAAAATAAAAAAAGCTCAGCAGTTTGAACTTGACAGTAGGTCACTTGAATGCAACTGATAAAAAGAGGGCTTCAGCCTATTAAAGGCTGATGCATTTTATACTATAAAACCTGAGATCATTCAATTTAAAACAATTGTAAAATTGTAGTAATAAACACCAGCTTAAACCAAGAGCTTATTTTATGTAAATAGTGGTCTTCTCTTAAATACTCTGAAATGGAAATAAAGGCCAGTGTAGAAGTGTGCAGCATCCCGCATTCTGGTGCACTGTTCCTTACTGTACTCATGAATGTTAGATTATCTTCCCATGGATTGTAGATCTGGAGATGCTTCCTTGTATCATCTGTAAGGGCTTGGTCACAGAACATCAAAGTACACATAGCCCTAGCAGTCTTTTCAGTCAGCAGCTCGTTAACAGATCACAATTACTGTGCCTGGCTTTTCAGCTGGCTCTGTGTTTTCATTGTTAAATGGCATAAAGCAGAATTTCCAGCTGACAAATGGATCTGTAGACCACATCTCCTCTGTCAATTCAACGTCGTGACATCGACACCAGTATGCTACTCCAATAAGAAAGCTGTTGATGAAGTACAGCCAAGGGACGTTCATTTCCATGTAGGCTGGAATCCAAGCACCAAGAAACAAGATGATAAACTGGAGAAGAACAAAAGGTGCCCAAGTGCCAAGAAAACAGATGAGGAGTCTGGTCAGAAGCTGCTGCTTGAAACAAGTGCTGTTGTTGTTGGGCACAAAGGAGAACATCAGGACGTGCTGGCCGGCAAAGGAGGCTACCCTCACAGCCAGCAGCATGGTGATCACTTCCTTCCAGCAAACCATGAGAGCCATGCCTAGGAGAACCAGCATGGCAACTGAGACTGAGTAGCTCTGCATGCTGACATAGACAGGACACTGATAAGGAGAGAAATGGTTCCGAATTTCTAGTTCTTCATAGATAGCAGGAACTTTCAGAATACAAAAAAACCCTGAGATCCATATAAAAGCCACAACACAAATGTAAAATAATCTTCGACCTCTGCAGGGGAATTGAGAGGTTTGGGCTACAGTCATGTAATAATCCAGGCCTGCCACGAGATACACCGGGTAATGCAAAGTACCGTAAGTAAGAGAAATGATCTGAGTAAACAGGCAGATGTGGTACTTAGTAAATCTGACACCCCACAGCGCAAAGTCCTCCAGATAGAGGATGACAGCTATATTCAGCAGCAGTATGAAATCAAGAAGTGCCAGGGAGACACAAAAATATCCCATAAAACTAACTTTCACTTTCTTGTGCTTAACTTGCAGCATGAAGAAATCCAGGCCCACTTTTCCAAGCATGATCAGAAGCAGCATGCAGCTGATCTCCAGGGGCCGGCTGAGCTGGGGCTGGTGGTACCGACTAGTGCAGTTCTCACAGAGTAGAGCAGCCATCCTCCAACGGTGAGAAGCAGCACAGTGAGTATCACGGGGCACAGCGCTTCATATCTGGAAAGAACAAAGATGTGTGTAGATGTTCATTTCTGGGGCACCTCTTCCAATGAGTTGTCCTGTATCGTATCAAATACCACAGCTACACTTTAATTCTCCAAGTTCCTTAAATGAGGGTAAAAAGCTTCAAATGATTACATTGTTAAGAAATAGCTAATATTCTTCAAGTTATATTCTTTTGGGGGTTAAAAGATCAGCGTAAACCTACGTTACTTTTCTAGCTACTTTCCTAATGATGAGTTTTGCAGTAAGGTTGATGGGGTTTCTTCCCTGTGGGAAGCACGGCAGTCTTTCTGCCAGGCTGGGCAGAGGGGTGGATATTGCAGAGCTCCTTTATATCTTGGAGAAAATAGATAATCACACAGGATAGAAATTGTCCGACACGTGGGATGCGTTACATTATGGTCCCCCGGTTTGTTACGCTCATAGAATCCATATGGAAGTGAGACTGTGGGAATATCCCAAAAGCAGAGAGGCAGCGAACCAACGCATCCTTTGTTCGGTTGCTAAAACCGAGCAGCTGTGCCGATCCCACCTAAACAAGCTGTGGCCGTTGGTTGGGGCTTTTTGTGCACTCCTGCACAAAACTCCATCCATGTGGTGCGACAGCACTACGCAGCTCCCAACTGCTGCTTTTCCCTTGGAGTTGGCATCGGTTTTCTTAGAACAGCTCTTTCCATTTGTTAATTCTATAAACGAAGGCACGAGGGCAGGGATGGCAGCACGTTAGCAAAACCTAGGCGTGTTTTCTTCTCTCTCTGCTGAAGAAACAGGATGGTGAGGTTGGTGTTTCCACAGCTTTCACAACCGCGGACGAAAGCAGAGCGCTATAACTTTTCTCCTTTCATTCTGCTGTTCTGTGGGGCTGCTGATTGCGGCTTTGCTTGTTTTCTCCTTTCCCCGTTTTCTGCAAGAAGGCGCCCAACGCTTCTGCTTTTTCGTTCGGGTGAAAGTGGATGTGAGGAAAGTCTGAGGTCTGTCTGAAACACCGGCTACTGCGGCTCAGCGCTCCGAGGCGTCCCCGCGGCCGCCCGCTGCACGCACGGCGGCCCCGAGAGCCGTCTGCCTTCCTCCCGCAGGCAGAGCAGGGGGCCCGGCGCTCAGCCGCTTACAGCCGCCGTCCCGCGCCCCGCGCTCCGGGAACGCGCGTGTCGGTAACGTTCCTCCGCCCCCACCGGGTTCCGCGCTCTCCGGGCCGAGGAGGCGGCTGTGAGGGGCCGGCCCGCTTCCCGCCCGCCGAGAACCCACCTGTTGCGGCCGGCCCTCCGCGCTGCTGCTCGGCGGAGCCTTTCCCCTGCCTCCTCAGCCGGCGGCCATGCCCGCCCCTTCGCTGAGGCGTGTCGGGGTGCGGCCCCGCCGCCCGACGGAGGAATCCCCACCCGACCCCGTCTCCTGGCTGGGGATTCTCTCCCGTAACGACGCGGGCACGCAGCGCAGCGCAGCGCACGGGAAGGGATGTTTCCCTGCAAGCGTCGTCTTAGCGAAAAGGTTCTTTGCAAATGGTTTTCTCCGCTCTGCCCTCCCCTGAGGCTTTCAGCAATTAAGAAAAGTTTGGAAGCAGATTAGGAGAGGGCTTATTGTTTATCTAAAGATAATGATGTAGGTAATCCTGCAGGCAGAGCGTGAAGCCTTCTAAATGGGTTGGCTTCTTAGCCTGGACATCCTGTAGCAATCTACTTAATAGAATTGAAAAAATAAAAATTAAAATTAAAAAAAAAAAAACCACGCAATAACAGCTTTTCTCCTCTTCCAGATCGGCCCACTAATTTGGTTTTCCATTTGTTGCTTTCATTGCCATCATCCAGCAGCACACACAGGAGCAGAGCACGTCCCGCTGTGGCTTTCAGCTGTAACTCCGGGCTGTCTCTTCTTTTTTTCCATGATGTGTTTGGTAACTCGGAGACAAATCTAATGAGTGACAAGACGTGGAGGCCTGCGAGTTTGTTGCTGCAGCTCCTGCCCCATGTGCGGGATGGCATCCAGAGCTGAGGCGCCTGCTTGGGCCGGGTCACCGCGTGGGAGGTGGAGAGGTGAGTCCTGGGGTGATCAGGGAGCAGTAGTGCTGCTGCCCGGCCGGCCTCAGTGAGGTGCTGGCAAGAGTCAGTGGCATCTGTTAGGTGATACCTGCAGAAATGTAGGCAGAACGTGTGGTTTCTGGACATAGTCAGGCCTAGGAGAGCTAAATCTTTGGGAGCGTTCTGGATGTGATGCAGTACCCAATTTAACTTACGTCATTTACAGGGTCTGAACATCAGGGCAGCTGTATTCTTAGCGTGTTTGGTGTCCATTGAGAGGGAAGCATTTTTAATTGCCCTTCTTGCAGGCTAAATCAGTGCTGGATCTACCCATTTTTGGCCTGTGTGTACAAAGTACCACGTGGCTCGTGAGACCTCTTCTGAGCAGTTTCCTCTCAGGTGCTCTGGAATTTTTTCTGCTGATAAAGATGTTAGCACAGCCCCATGTGTAGACTCAGTGCCCTGCAAGCTTTCTGAGCAAGCTCTGTGTGACCCACAGGCTTACATAGACCCTTGCAGTACAGCTCTCTTTTGCTGGAAGGAGGCACTGGCAGCCAGTTTTGCATGCTCCGTGCTTTGGGGTAACCTCACTGCACCCAGCATCCCCGAGTTAATGTTAGAACCTTTCAAGCAGGCAGTAATGCAAGATAGATGCCATCAAGACCAAACACTTTGCTTTTGCATAGGCAATTCCTTCTCATTTTGCACTCACTATTGAATTAGGTCAGGTTCTTCAGTGTCTGCTCAGTTTACAACTCTGCAGGAAAACTTGCAGGCACTTGACAAATACTGTCCTCCTAAATAACAACTTGAGCCCATCCTGCTTGATTAAGGCAGCTGCATTCATGTGTGCACAACTACAGAAAGGCTGAGAAGTGAATGTATGTTTGCAGCTGTGTGTGAAAACATGGAGGATCGCCTCTTCTGGAGGGTGGGTGCTTGAAATGATACAGCTGACCTCTTGCAGAAGTTGCTTTGCGCATTTTTCGGGTCATGTTAGGATTCTGCGTCCCCTGTACTTGCTGCAGGAGATGTGGAGATGGGTGCCCATCTGATAGAGCCCTTCCTGTATGCTTCTCTTTTTCCTGGATATGCCTTTAGCTGGGTGTTACCTAGCAGAACAGGTTTAATGCCTTAATCATCACATGATTTGTCAGCACAGGATTAGCAATTTGAGTTCTGCAATGACCTGATGAGCATGCAGTTGTGCGCTTGCTGTTCCTGAAGTGCCACCTCTCAGAAGGACAGGAGGGTGTTTATGAAGATTTTAATAAAGGGGTTAACTAAGAGATGTGTGCTAAGGGACAGCTTCTTTTTTAATGAAGAAAATACTTGACCAGTGTCCCATTTACAAGATGTATTCAAGAGCCTTTTAAAAGCACAGATTACGTGCATTCCTTCTTTCTTATCTTGAGTTTTGCATCTCTGAAGAAGTAAGGAGAGAGGTAGAGGTAACAAATTGCTTTGTTACTGAAGGTATAGAGATTATTCTTGCTTGATTTTTGCCAGCACGGAAGGTTCTTTCTGTTGTTGCTGTTGTGTGCATATTGTCCCCATTCAGAAGACACGAGCATGTCAGAATAAGTGGCTCTGGCTGGCTGGCTGGCTGATGCCAGCCTTGATGTGTTTTTTGGAAGTAGTATTTCCTCAATTTGTGTGGTCACAGCATGTTCTCACTGCAAATGGCGTGATTTTCCCAACGCTCATCATAGCACTGCAGTCTCTTCTGTACCTTTCTTTGTCATAAAGAATATCTCAGAGAACTGGAAGAAAAAAAGGAAATATAAAGTCTGAAAATTACATTTACGTGGCAGCAGTACTTCATCAAAGCCAGTTCTTGTCTGGTTGGTCACTGGGACAAGAAGCTAAAAAGGGGAGCCAAAATGGAGTGCATCTGCACCCTTCATGGGATCCTGGCTATAGAGTACTCCCTAGGATCATAAGCTCAGTCTTTTTTGTGTTTGGTTTCTGTTTTATGTGAGGAGGATTAATGATGGATTCCACCTGTACCGTGCAGTTCCATCTATATCTAAAGCACGATCAGTATCAACTGAATACTGTTACCTCACTCTTCACTTGAATTTACACTGAAACTATTTGCATTGTGCTATTGCTAACTGCAACTCGTCTCCAAAGTCCTTTATCATAAAACAATTATTTTTCTGCCTGATCGTTATTTTCACGTAAGAAGTACACATGGCAAAATGAATGCCCACTGTGTGAGCCCATGAGTAATGGACTCTTTGTGGACACAATCGGATCAGGAAATGTGCCTTTTGTTTTCCTGCACCTGTTGCTGTACTACAAATAAAATCATCCAATGTTTTATTAAATAAAACGAGAAGTCCTAATGAAATTGTACCAGCCATTACCAGGAAGTCTATTGAAAACATTCAGCAGCTGCTCAGCCTGAGTTTGTTTACACTGATAAGGCTGTTTTGTCCCACTCCTTATGTGTGAACTGAAGAAGCTACAGTGCAGTCCTACTGTGCAGCAGAGCCTTGGAGCGTTTCATACCACTCTCCTCCAATGCCTTTTAAAGTATTTGGTCGTGATCTGTGATGTTACGCAGTTGTGGATCTACTGTGAGGTTATTCCATGAAGAATTTAAACTCAAGTACATGAAAGCAATACGGGCATTCCAGAAGTTGAGCCAAAGCCATGAGCTCCTTCAGCAGGGCCGGCCCAAAAGGCCACGTGCAGAGGTGTCTGCTCCATGAGAGAGGGAGGATGTTGTGCAAATGAGGGTGGACTGAAAACCTGTATTTAACCCCAGCTAATGGCAGTGCATAGATCAGAACAAGGGAAATTCTGGAGGAAGGATGTAACCCTGCTATGAGGAGCCGGACTGTGCAGCATTACAGCCAGGCCCACCCAGCAATGGAAGAGCTGGTCTGACCTCATGGTGACAGCTCCGTGGAAGAGAGCAGTAGGTAATGATGCTTCTCTTTCTCACAATGGTCATTTTTCCAGGTGCTACTTCTGTTTGTAGGTTGCTTAGGCTGGTGGCTGCAGCACAGATAGTGACGCGGGGATAGGGAGGGAAGAGGCAGCAGCTCAGCTACTGTGCGAGGGACATACGGGGCAGGGAAGGGCTGCATGGAAGATGGAAAGGATTTACTGTGTAAACTGAGCTCACTTGAATTGAGTCTGCCAACAGATCAGAGAGGAATTCTGACAGGGATGTCCAACTTCTGCCAGTGAAACAGCTGCATTTGTGAGACGTTCCTCCATTGCCTGGTGCTTCTGATGCCAACTGTGAGCTTTGAATATTACTTTGCTGTCTGCGTGACCCCACTAGAGAAAATGTATATTCACAGAGCAGCTGGAAGGCAACCCTTCAAGCTCAGACAGCTTAGCTCCACGGTGTATTATGTGCTGAGATGTGCAGGTGGTTGCAGGAAGGAAAACAAGGGGCTAAGCCAGGCAGCAATATTTTCAACATTTCTACATGTAATGTTTGCATATTCTGTGCTTAATTCCAAGCAAGGCAGGTGCTTGTCAGCCTTTCTCCTGATGTTAACAAAAGGAAGGTAAGTTTTGGTTAAAATGTAGATTAGCAATTGATTGAAGAATTGAGGCGTTCTTCATTTTTCTTGCCATCCTCATGGTGCATGCTGCTCTGTGGAAGTTCAGTACTGCTTTCAAACAGAAACTGAAATGGGTATAAATGAACAGTACATACATATGCAGAGATTCTATAAAATGTGTGTGTTTAAAAATTTCAGAAAAATCAGCTCTATGGTATAGTGTAATCCTATTTTCTTGCAAGGAAAAATAATCAGAAAATTATAATGGATATATAAATTGTTGGGCTTAAAATCAGTAAGACCACTGTACAATTTTATTGCATAAACATGTTTTCTTAGTCCTTGCAATGGTCCTTTAATAGCCACTAATATTTAAATGTTGTTTCAATAACATTCTAATAACATATCTATGTGTTTATTCTTGTAGATGCTACAGTCACCCTACATGCTGGCAGTTAAGGCAGTACCAGTAAGAAGGCAGTTCCTTTGCAATAAGTGACGTAAGAAGTGGGCCAGCAGAGCGCCACCTGTTTGGTAAGTACCGCTGTGATTTTCTCTGACGTGTTTGTCAGGATACTTCAAGTGCACTCACAGTTCTGTTATGAGCATATTGTGATCTTCTATCATTATCTCATTCTAAAGTAATTTGGAAGTATTTGGAGAGTATTTATGGAATTATGCTTGGTTACAGTAATGGGTCATCAAGTCCTTTACTTAACCCCTGAGCACCTCCATCAAGGTCTCTTCCTTCACGCTACTACTTTGAGATACAGAGTTGTTCACAGCAGACCAAGTGAAGGGGCTGCAGGCTAATTCAACTTCTACACTGTGTGAGCTTGGAGCTCCCTTGGGGTGATAATACACGTTTTTCATGTGTTTTGTAACCTAGATCCTTGTCTCTAGGCACAGGTGGATATCATTGCCATGTCACACATCCACCTAACAGGTAACACGTGGCAACATTCCTAAACTAAGTTCTTCTCATTTTGCCATTTCAACTTTCTCTTCTCACCAAGTAAAAACAAGAATTTTTTAACTTCTATGAGAGAACAACTAACATCTACTGTGTTAGTTTCTCCAAGAAGTGCCAATCAATCAGCTGCCTGCTGTTAGATGTGCTGCCAGTGTCTGTGCTCTACAGTGTTCAGTGCACAGCGGTGCTCTCCAAAGCACTGAGTGCAAACACCTTCTGAAAGATACATCTGCAAAAGATCAGCCAAACTTATTTCAGCTCCTGTTGGCAGCGGCAGGAATCCAACAAAATGAACTGCAGGGATGTCTTCAGTAGAAAAAAGACTTCATAATTCTGCTCTTGCATGGTAAAGAGTAAGTTAGCTAGCAGGCGGCAGTACTAGCTCTTAAGATCAGATGTACTGTAAATGAGAGGCAGCCAGCTGAAGATTCTTGCACAGAAAGGGCTGCAGTGTTATTCTCAACTCTAGATGTGAGGATGTGAAACACAAGCACAAAAACTAGCACCTGTATGAGCAAAGCATAAAGAACATCTTAAAATGGCTGCTGAAATGAGTGAAATGGCTGTTAGCTGAGACCTTTACTATCACGTAACGCTTATCTCAGAAAGGTAATGAAGGTGGTGACAGGACTTTGTTAGTTATTTCAATCAGTTCTAACGTACAAGTGTCCAGAAGTCAAACTATTTCTATAATGGGCCCTTTAATTTTTATGTTATACTCATTTAAAAAGTGGACCAATTTATCTGTCGTCTTACAGAAAATATCCAGATTTAAGGAACAAGTGACGCTGTATCCATGAGTTTCAATGCACCCATTAAGATGTACTTGCACAAAAATAAGTATCTTCATCCAAAATGCTAATGCTGGAAGGAAGGGGAAGCAATTTAGGACTGAAAAAAGTGCTGAGTTAGTAAAATTAAGATAAGGTTACCCTTATATTCTGTGAATTGGTTCAGGAAAGCTAGAGGAATGGTGCCAAGTTTTAACTTCTTAAATGTTCAGAGAACCAAAACATACAGCATATCCTCCAAACATCCAATAAATAAGGGATGCAGAAGAGAAACTGCACAAACTACTTCAAGATATTTATAAACAAATGATTTATCATCACTTCATATTAGCTTTGATTATCTATATTTCTGAACAAGCGAATACTCTCCCATCTCTTCTGTTTAAAAAGTATTCCAGTTCCAGAAAATAGAAAGTTTTAACATTAAGGCATACATACAGCTATGTTGTTTGCTTTCATTTAATAAGGATCAATTTACTCATACTCAAATACATGGAATGTTGGCACAAAACTAAAGCTTTTGTGGAACAGCTACTGATCATACACAAATATTCTGTGAGGTCCTCTTGACTTGCATTTTCTCTGATAGACACACCACAAAATGGCTTTATTAATACAAACTGAATGCTGGATCAAGTCTCTAAATAATAAGTAGCAGATAAAGTAAATGGTTTGCTTTATTTGTAAATTATGTACAGAATACATTTTTTTGTTTTAATTACGATGGAGCAGGAGAAAGAAAACAGCCATTACTTCCAAACCACGCTGCTTCCTTCACCTGCTGGAGATGACATCTTTCTCTGAACCAGATGTACAAAAACAGTTTGGATTTCCTAAGTTGCTGGCACACAGTCTGGAGAAACAGAGAACACTGCAGCCAAATTCAGCACTACCAGCTTTTATATTTTCAGCAAAATACTTCTGCTAAAACTACTTTTCTTTAGGAAAGTTTTCACAATCTCTTGAAAAGAAGATCAAGAAACATATCAAGAAAGCTGGGGGCTAAGAAGGGCTTTATCTAACTAGCTATCAAATGAGTAGGACTAGGAATAATCTGAGATTTGGTCATTCAACTTTTACCTGTTTTACAAAAGGAAGGTTGAGAAGCAAAACTAATTGACCAGTTATGCAAGTACCAGAAAGCTGTGGTTTTCAATGTTTGAGGACGATCTGGGCAATCTATTAATCAACAGAAAACTTGTCAGGTTGATAAAACTTCTGTAAATGTATATTAATGATTAACATAGTACCAAGTAATCAAGTTAATGGTTAAAAAAAACGAAGGAACTAGATAAAAAACTGTTTGGTAACATGTATATTTCAGCAAACAAAGATGCTACTGTATGGTCTATGTTTTGGTGATCAGCCAACAAAGAAAATCCAACCATTTGCACATACTTAGTCCCACAAGCACAGCGAGTTATGACTTCTCGTGTGAAGGCCTACTTTCAGTATCTTCATCCTCATCCTCTTCACAATCCCCTTCATCTGTTTGCTGTTCAAGTTCCTCTTTTGTGATCATTTCAAAGTCGTTTCCATTTCCACTACTGTGCTGGGACCTGTCATCTTCACGCCTGTCACTGTCTGTGTCTGAATGCCGCTCTCCTCCTGAGCCTTCTGTTCCCGAGTTCCTCGTTGCTTCTGTTTTCCCGTCTTCTTCTTCCTTCTTCTCACTGTCTGATTTCTCCTCACTGTCATATTTTTGCTGCTTTTTGGATTCTGATTTTTCCTCTTTCTTTAAGTCTGCTTTTGGTCCTTTGTATTCGTGTGTGTACAGGGGCCTGAAGGAGTCAATGAATCCCACATCTGCTGTAAGGTTTGGCAGGAACCAAAAGTGATGCCTTCCTCCGGTGATGAGCCAGATAATAAGGAAAAGGATGCAGCGAGCTGTATTAAAACAGTTTGAAGATTTGTTACTGTAGCATTCACAACGTACAACGACGTCTGGTGTAAGTCATACTAACATCCACACAAAGCCACAATGGTGACAAGCGTAGGGAAAAGTCTCTCATTTCTGTCACCAAGCCCTTCTCCCTGCCCCCAGTAATCACGTATCATCTATGATTTAGCTCTTAATGCTTTCAAATCCCGGTTATATCATTCTTACTCCAGAATCTGTTCTTATGCTCTGGCTTTGATTTTGCTTTTGCGTGGGCTTCTTGGTTTCTTTTTTATTGTTTTGGTTTTAAACTGAGTAAGTAAAATCTCCACTATACAGGAAGCACAAATAGGTGACACGAACTGGAGATTTCTTTCCTTCTGTGGCACAACTCTGACACCCAGTGGCCAATAGGGAAATACAGACACAGAATCAGTCTGGCTGCTGCTAACAACAAATTAATCAGATGTAACTGAGAGATTTGCATATCTTAGACAGTGCCTAAATGTATGGTACGTTTCTGCTCTTCTAGATTTCACCTACTGAGGAAATGAAGGTTACTGACACTTACCAACGGCAAGAAGAAGAATACTGGCTACAAAGCAGCCTGCACCTACGCTGAGGTAATATACACCAACGCGCATTTCTGCTGGCCAAAGTGGAAACAGAGTTGCAGCTATAACAGCAATCACTAAATAGAAAGATAAGAAGAAAAGTGTGAGAAACATAATTAGTTCTTCCTGACATATATATGAAGGTTCTAGGCTTACCATTATTCAAGGTACTGGCTTAGCAACCTATGAGTTAGGTAATACTGTTCTTTGCCTTGACTGAAACCTTTTCTAGTCCTGCTGCTGCTTTCATTATGGGTAGACAGACATCTAGGATAGTACCACATTCAGAAGTACTTGATCACCAGAGAGAATGCTTCTGAAAAGGCAAAAAGGCGAGCAGCGAGCTGCCAGTAACCTGCCCAGCAGGAAGCAGTCAGTGAGCTCAGTGCAGTCCTTGGGCACCACCAACTGATCAGAGAGCTGAATGCAGCCCCAGGGAATGACACTTGAATCAGCTCTCAGCTGTGAAAAGCTCAAAGGTACAGGCTGGGGCGCTGGACTAGCAGCACCATTAGCTGTGAGCTCACTGATGTGAGTTAACATCAAGATTACATTCAATTAAAAAAAATAGTTGATTTGGCCTAAACTACACAAACAAAAGGCCAAGGGTCAGAAAGGTATTATTTATAGTTTAAAATAATGGCTTTACTATATTTCACATTTTTATATAATCCACAAGTTGCCGATGAGGCAACGTACTCATTAGTTTACAGTGACTGAAATAAACAGCCTGCAGCCTTGTGCAAATTCAGACATTTTCTAAAGCATGTTTCAGCCATGTCCTCTTCTGTATTTTTTTATTTTATTTGCAAGTGCCCTCCCTCCAGCCCGAGATCAAACCTCACGTAATGTGACTGCTGTCAAATCATGCTAAAATGGAACAAAAAATGTTTTGTCTACAAAGAAGATAAATTTCTCCAAGGAGAGATGCTCCTGTTTGGTAGTACACCTGCATTTATGGTTGTTTCCTAACGTCTGCTCTTACTTACCAAGTACAAGTCCCATGGCAAATGTTTTAAAGTGAACAGGGTCATAGATCCACACATACACCTACAACAGAAATAATGTTTAACACTTGGAAAAAAAGCTGACACAGGACTTTTTTCCCCTCACTCAAATTCGTAGTGCCACCCTATGCTGCTTTGCACTGAACAAATGGCACTTCAGTCAGTACCAGAGGAAGCACTACACTTTGAATAGCACTTGAAACACGTTTGTGTCAGTGAGAAAGCTGCC
Organism: Gallus gallus; assembly: GCF_016699485.2. Lineage (NCBI taxonomy): Eukaryota > Metazoa > Chordata > Aves > Galliformes > Phasianidae > Gallus > Gallus gallus. The sequence continues at coordinate 19,581,866 of NC_052540.1, forward strand.
ATAAGAGACAAACAGCCACAGGGCTGCATGCCTGCATGCCCATACTGATTGCCTCCGGTATGTACTGATCATAATCTGAGCCTGAGGGCAGGAGCCAAAGGTACTGTGCAGTGCAGTGGCTGTGGAAGGTTCCTGCTGGGAGGGAATGCATTTCTGGGCTGGCTAAGAAAAACATGGGAAGTTTCAAAACGCATCTGTTGAAGAATTACTTCATGAAATAAGTTATTACCCAGTTATATAAACCGGGTTCCAACAGTAAAACCGACGGGGAAATGCAAGAGTCAGAGTATTATTGAATCAAGGTGATTTTTCATGTATTTTTGTTTTTCCATTATTCATCAGTATTGCTCAGCATGAAGCACAGAAAAAGTTTTGTAAAAATAAAAAAATTTCTCAAGTCTGCCAAATAAAAAAATAAATTGCTTCTGGCTTTGAAGAGATTCCTTTAAGAGGAAAAAGAAATAGAAAACCACCACCAACAACCAAGCAAGACGTATGGAACAAAGCATCAAGCTGCAATGCTCAATTCAGCTCAAGTCCCATCTGATGGCCTCAACCACATACATTTGCACCCTCTGCCACAGTATGCTTATTTAAATGTCTACAGTTGCAACACTCAATACCAAATGTTTGTGTGAGGATTTTGGCTCCATCTGAACCAAGTAGTTCAAGCCCTAGGAAAGATGCTTCCTGCTAGTTTTCTGAACTTGCTAGTTTTCTGAACTTTTCTGAACACAATTAATCTTATTTTTATTCTCCAACGAAACTGTTTTCACAGTTTCGATGCAAAGAAGCAGCCAAGTACTGGATGTAAAGTACCCGAAGGTCACCTAAGAAGAGGCAATACAACTTTCAGTGATGCAACATGAAGTATTTAATATTCTGCTTCACTTCACGGCCCAAAACATAAACTACTGGGAATTATGTTTTCTATTAGACATCTAATCTCTAATCTCCTTGCAGATACCTAAAATTTGATGTTGCAAGATCAGCCATCACATTATCATTATTTCTTCATTCAACAGGACAAGACAGAGTCTGTGGAATTTCAGTAAATTACCTGACAATAATACACTGACATTAAATTTAGGAAGTACCCATAAATCTTACCTCGTTTCCATCCAAGAAAACTTGGTCTTCGTGTGGCTCAAGCTTAAATTTCCTCTTAGTTTCCTTTTTTTTTGGCGTTCCTGGGGTCTCATCCTGAGGACAAACACAAACCATACATAAAAAACACATACAGGGTCTTAATTTCTACTATTTGAATGTATTGAATCTGACAACTTTTCACAAACTTAAAGTATCAAATGTGATCATAACTAAAGATGTTTTATTTCCTCCTGTTCTCCTGGGTAGCTAAAGATAAAGGAATATTGTAAGGACAGAGAAATTTTATTTTACATGCTATATAAAGACAAAGACTATAACCCCAGGATTGCATTATGTGTTCAAATGCATATCATAGCTCCACTGACATTAACATAGTCTGCATAGAGACCACCAACTCTCTTGCAATTCTTTGGTAGCTTGGTGCCACATTTACCACATGGACATCTTTCAGAATCAATTTCTGCCATTTTATTCTCTACCCTCCTCAATTCCTTTCAGATCTTGTGCCTGTCTCCTGTCTCCTTTCTCTTTGCTAGAAATTAGCTTTCTAATTTTTGCCCTCTGTTACGTTAGCATCCGCTGGCTTATATCAGCTACTAAAATATCAGTTTGATAATTAATGATTAAAGATTAACATTTAATAATGTAACACTTCAGATAACAGGGAACCGGAGGAGTCCATAACTTTCAGTATCAGCATTTTAAGGTATCTCAAGAGTTAGATAGCCTTATATTGGCTTCTTTGTTTAGATTGCCAGCAGGTTTGTTTTAATTCCTTTATTGGCCATGTAACTTTCTTCTGAGATCCAGACCTCTGCACAGGCAGACTATGCCTTTAATTGTGTGCCATTACCTCACTTCAGAGTGTTGGAGCTGGACTAACTTCTGAGGCTATCCTACCAACTCTTGCTGGATTCAACCACTGAACACATAACAAAACACACCCGTCTTCATCGAGTGTCAACTGTAAAGAAAGTAAATGAGAGGTCTGTGAAGACTAAGCACTACGCAGATTACAAATGGATCTCCCTTACACCAACATGGCCCACTACTACAGAACTATTCACAAGCACCAAGTATCACATCCCAGACCTTCTTACCACCAAACATGGCAAAAAAGCTTGTTTGTTTTATGTGTGCAGCTGCACTGCTTGGAGATGTTAGGTCACATACACACATGTCAATCTATGCTAGAGTACACTTGCACAAAGCATCAGTGCCCACTGAAGCTGAACAGAAGCAGTTTTTTATTAACTCAGCCCACGTTACAAGGTGATGAGGTACACAGAGACACAAATGAAGCATCTGCTTTGATCTGAATCAGAACTGGAACTCCAAAATGTAAAAAGGTGTATTTTAGAGACTAAGATTGGCAAAAAAAAGAAAAAAAAAAAAAACATCTCACGCTTTGGAACAACCAACCAAATTTTTAAGCCCACGTAACCTTCACATCATCACTGTCTTCTCTGTTGACAGGATTGTCTCTTTTCTCCAAGACCTCACTTACCTTCTTACACTCTTCTTTTTCACCATCCTTTTTCTTTTCTTTCTCCTTCTTAGTTTTCTCATCTTTGCTGCTTTCCTTCTTGCTTTTCTTCTCTTCTTCTTTCCCACTCTCAGCCTTTCCTTTTTCCTTTTCTTTCTTTGTATCCTTGTCAGGTTTCATTTTCATCACTTTTAATGCTCGATGAAAGAACTGTTTTTTCAGGAGTCTTAAAATGAAAGAAGTGAAATGACATATATAAGTGTTGCTGGAATAATTATGCTTACATGCAATTACATTATTAGATACCAGTCTAGATTACCTATTGAAGATAATCATGTAAAGCATAACTGAACGACAGTGATCACCATCGTGAACTACCACGTCTCATCTCTTGCTTGGCTCTTTTTCACCTGTTCAAAACTTAATAAAACCCAAACTGTTCTGTGGCTGTATTTTGAACAGATATAAAAGAATATATGAGATGTAGGGATGTAGGAAGGAGAAAGCCATCAGGCCAATTTAATTAGCTTTCCCATTAATCCAATGCTATTTGCAAGTCCAGGCCAGTGTATTTTGTTGCAAAAATAAGAAAGTGGACATACAGCTCATAAAGGTCTTGGTAGGAGATGCATGTTGAATAAAAGTACCATTGGAACTGTGGCACTTGTGCAAGCATTCCAGTCATGTCAGCTACAAACATACCTTACAGCATGAACATACTCAGCTGGCTGGGCCAAAGGAGGTGGTACTTGGCAGTGTTGAAGTTGTCACCAACAAGTAATGTCCGCAACAGGACCATACCCAAATTCCATGCAGGAAGAGCAGAATACTGCTCTTCAGACTGAGGGCAAGCATTGATGTATGAAATCCAAGGGCCAATTCACCTCAAAAAACCTGGCCCTATACATCAGATTGATTTGTACTTGGTTTCTTTCATCTCTTGCTGCAGATCAAGTCCTTATGCTGGACTGCTTATTAAATTAGGTAAACTGACTGCCCTGAGCAGTGGCAACTCCCCCAGCTTTATCATTCAACATGATGCTGTGTGTATAGAACATCCCTTTGGCCAGTTTGGGTCAGCTGTGCTGGCTGTGTCACCTCCCAGCTCCTGTGCACCCCCAGCTCCTCGCTGGTAGGGCAGCATGAGGATCTGACATGTCCTTGGTTCTGTGCAGCACTGCTCTGCAACAACTAAAACATCAGGGTGTTATCAGCACAATTCTCATCTTAAATCCAAAACACAGCACCGTACCAGCTACTATAATCTCTATCCCAGACAACAGCAGGACATGGGTATATTTAAATAGAAAAAAACCAAACAACAGCAAAAAGAAACCTTCCTTCAGACAACTGTTTATGTAGTTTCTAGCAGCAGAAAATCACTTTCTTGGGAGCAACTATTTTCTTCACAGCTGTATGTTTAGGTTGGCTCAGGTACCAAGCAGCCCACAGGTATGGCCTTCAGGGCAGCTCTTTCCCAACCTCTCAGCTCTCTTTAGATCTGCTGAATGCAGCATTATTGCTGTAGTTTATCTGTACCAAATCCCCCGATAGGAAAACTTCCTGAACTAAGATCAATATGTTAAGTGCACCAGGAGACCTTATGCACTGGAGCAGTATAATGAATTCAGACAGTAAAGTGTTTTAAATATGGAACTACTCAATGCAGTTGACACAGGATGAGGGAGCAGAACCTGATCCTTGCTTTCTGTTGGACAGGACAGGCAAAACAATCGCAATAGCTACACCAAGAGAGTTAAGGTACTTGCTTTTAATATAAGTGCCTAAACAACCTTATCTTGAAGAGACTACAGGGTAACATTCAAAACCCTGAGAGCAGTTTTGATGGCCAAAGGTGGTCTTATCATTATCAGTGATGTAGGAGTATGCAAGAGAAACCGAGTTGCAGCCATGGTATGGTGCCCAGCGGATCATCGGTGCACCAAGTGATACTGGTGGCAAAAAGCAGAGAGCAGAGGGTCAAATCTGTTTTATTTGCATGCTATGTAGGCATTCATTTCACTGCATTGGACTTAGCCAACTGCTGTCTCACCTGAGGCTTTAGTAATCAAAGAACAAATGTACAGGCACTTACCTCAGTCCAAAGATTCTCGAAAGGAAGACTTATTTTTCTGCTTGCATTAAAATAATGCTTGTATTTTTCTATGTTTTCTTAAAAAAGTCAGCACAGGGATTAAAGTTCACTGAACCAGCTCTGCCTCAGCCCTAGAATTGAGGGCAGAATCTCACCTTGCTGGATGGCTATGTAGAAGAGGCCCCAAGAACAGACTAAGTATTAGCCATAATCTTAATTTCTAAGTGGCTTTTGCAGAGCTCATCAAGAGTAAGATGCAGCCCCAAAAAAGGGCAGAAGAGTCAGAATATGCTGCTCATCTAAACAAAGCACTCTGAGTACGCTAAGCGACAGAGACATACCACACGAGAGGCATAGCAAGAACCTCAAAGTTCTGCTTTTGCCATCGTGGCAGACACAGGAAGGAGATGTGAGAACTCTGATCCTACGTACTTAAAATAACTTCAGAATTTAGGAAAACTTGCTGCACCAAGCAGCTTAATGAAAGCATGAGAGAGCTCTGAAACAAAGATGATGAAACTATGTTGTGTCTCTTTCTCATCTTACACCCTCAAACATAGTAATAAAAATACAGTCTTTATTTTTACGTAGTAACACAGATGTCTTAGAGTGCATGAATTCCTTTCATCAAAGCAGCCTAAGCAAGAGTGGTTCTACATAACTGAGACATCTTGACAACTATACTCATTATTAAAATTGATGAATTAGGTCATACCTGTTGCAGTAGTCAACTACAGACTCTCGAGTTGTAAATAAAGCTTCCTCTCCTTTCTTGGCCTTTGCCCACTTAGAATCCAGGAGGCAATCCACAGCTTTTGAGGCTAGAGGAAAAAGTGAGAAAAAATCCCCAAACATTAAACATTTATTTTACCACCGTCCACACTCCTTGAACCACACCACGCCAGTCAGTCTATCCCAGTGATGTTTCGTACCCTCTCCATTTTTAAGGTAAACAAATGGGTACTGTTCTGAAGTACTTGACAACTACCTTCTTCTAAACCACAGAGTGTAAAGTTAATTGTGTTTATGTCAGATCTGATTAATTTTACAGCTATCAAATGCCTAGATAAGATAAGAACCATACTGTAAGACCAAGACTTGCTAGATAAAGGACTAATAATGAAAACAAAACCCCTCCTCCCCAGTACAGTGTTAACAGAAGCAGTACCATTCTCTGGTTAAAAGTAACCCTACCAATAAAGTAATCCACTCGGTGGCCCATCATGTTGGTGGATTTTGTCGGGCAGTTGAACCGTAAGTATTTGGCAACAGCCTTCTCCTCTTTGAATGGCTCACCCACCTCCTGCAACAGTAAAGGTGCAAAATTAATACTGGTTTAAACACGCAGAAAACGCTCGTTTGGGCTCAAAAATCAGAAATGGCAACATCCTTGTTATCTTATGGCAGTGATCCAGAGCTGATGACTGTGAACTCATTTAGCAGCTGTAGAAAGGACACGTTAAAGGAGGGACTAAGAGGCACGTACTGGGCACCTGGCAAATGGGAAGCTGCTTACGAGGCTGGATGAAAACAGTGGTGAAGCTGAGAGCAAAGGAAACCAACAGAGAGGAATTAGTATGTATGAAATGACAGCAACACAGGCGTATCGACAGAACACAAAGCAGCTCATCTTTCATGTGAAGGAGGGGGGAAAACCACGTTGAAAAGAAGTAGAAACATTTCTGCAGAAGTTTTCAGTATTACTGCATGACTACAAAATGACAAACTTCAGAGCAGCATCCAGGAGATTCTGTGAATCTAGGTGCTGGGAACAGCACGATACAGCACGGCATGAAGCACACGGAACTCCCAGACACACACTTTAGGAAAAGGGAGCCCTGTGAAATGGAAACGCAAAGACAAGCAGATGCTGCTACGCCAAAATACAAACTTCAGACAGTGAGAGCTGTTAATTTTCAACAGTTTGCACAGCTAACTTTCCAAGTCAACTGGTTAATTAATGACCCTCCTAGCAGAGATCCCTGCTCTCCCTATCTTTTTGCAAGAACAGGTTCAACAGACCTCCAAACTACCAGAAGCACTCTGTGGTTTGTTTCACCTGAGACTACTATTTCAAGCTCAGTAAAACCTGTGTGAAACCCATCCAGATGATCCTAACAGCACCCATCCAGATGCACTTTGTCCTTTCTCTGTGATTTTACAAGTCTGTATGAAACATCAGGCAGCTCATGGGAGGTTTCGGTTAGATATTAGGAGGAAGTTTTTCACCCAGAGGGTGGTGACGCACTGGAACAGCTTACCCAAGGAGGCTGTGGGTGCCCCATCCCTGGAGGCATTCAAGGCCAGGCTGGATGTGGCTCTGGGCAGCCTGGGCTGCTGGTTGGCGACCCTGCACATAGCAGGGGGTTGAAACGAGATGGTCAATGAGGTCCTTTTCAACCCAGGCCATTCTTTGATGCTATGGTTATTCACCAATTGGCAGTGCACGTATGTACATAATTGACGTACAGTGATTTGATGTCCCCATGTACGGTACAGCTGTACCAGTAACTGTAATTCACCAATTACCTTACCAATTTTAGTCCTAGACCACATCTGATTTAATAGCAACAAAATAAATTCCTGGACATTTAAAGAAAATGAATGAGCGTGTGCCATGCCTGGTGCACAGAGCACACCAAGGTGCCATGGATACCAATGACTAAACGCAGCAACTGCATTTCAGAACAACACTTTTCCAACAGTTCCAACCAGCTGGTTACTCTTACAGCAACGATGCACAAGGCAAAAGTTATTCCTTCTGAGTTTGTAAAACAGCCGGAGAAGCTAAAGACATTCACACCACTTAACTCCTCTGCTAGCACTGCACTTTTTTTTCTTCTTTAAATATTTATGATTCTGCTCAGCCATAAGATGTGCTGTGCAGGCAGCGGATGGCACCAGCAGTTTTTTATTGCTCCTTACTATCTCTTGCTTTGTCCTCTTCTGTGGGATAGTTCCATAATAATCCAAGCAAAACCACTCTCCTGTGAGAGATATTGCCCGAGCTGAGCCAAGAGAAAGCTTTCCCTGCAATCCCATCCCCACTTGTCACCTTAAGCTCAGCCCTTCATTTGTACAGCTGTGGTTTCATCACAATATTACGACAGACGAAAGACAGCAAAGAAGTCTGCATTCCATCACAATGTGAATTCAGCACACGGTGGAGATGTTGGTATCCCAAGTGCATGTTTTGAGCAATGCAATTCAACTTCATGTTCAAATGTGGCAACAGCCAACCACCAATGGGCTCTTTAAGCTCCCCATGCACTTAGAAAAGGATTATATGGATTAATCAGGGGCCAGTCTAAAATAAATTATAAGGCTTTAAAATAGATGAGATGGTCTTAAAAAGCGCAGGAAAACTTTCTGCTATTTCAAAGTTTGCTTTTATTGGAAAGACAGAAAGCTTCAAGAAACACTTCAAACAATGTATCTACTGAATGCCCTGAAAGGTCCTCCCGGTTAATATTCTACCATCAAACTTCCCAGTAAGTGAAAAATAGGACACTGCAATGTTTCCAAATACTTCTGCAGGAGGTTTTATTTTACACCCTTGCATCTAGTTTAATTTTATGTACTGAAAACTCATGGGAAGTTGAGATCCCTGATAATTTACACATTCTGGAAGGATGCCATTAAAAATAAAACCAAACCAAATTTCTTATCTAGCCAGACAGAAGAATTTCAGCTACAGGAGGGCGGGAGGAGCAGTGCTCAGCCTGCCCAGTTACTGCTAAATGCCCTGAAATACTGAGGCGTTTTTAAGAGTAACCCTCAAGAATTCCTATCAAAATTGTGTCCTATAGGAATCCATAAAGCAGGTCGGAGATTTTCAAAGTAAATGGAAAGCACTAATCCAATTCACTTCTTTCCATTATCTCCCAAATCAAAGCATAGCACAGTGCCTTCTGAACGGCCTTCAATACACAGCTGTAGTTCCCAACTTAATTAAACCTCTAATTGGGGCCGAAACAAAAGAGGCCTGTGTACACTAAAAATCAGAACATCTGAACTGAGCTATGAAAACCACTGTAGGCAGGGCTTCTTTCTTCCTTTCATCTCTACCCGAGTATGACTTATTCAGGTTCTCCTGGCACCATTCAGCGAAGGCCAAAAGACACAACTGTGGTTTGAAATTTCACTCATTTTTTTCTGCTCTGCATCACAGGCACAACCCCAGGCCAGAGGATTTCTTTCCGCAATAGGAACAAAATTTCTGGAAAATCAGAACAGAGTAAATGAAGATTATCACTAACGGGACAAGTTACTTCACATGCAGACAAAAATTACAAGGATTTATGCTCCTTTGTTTTAAAGGGGCCATGAAAATTCCTTGATTTCAATGAAACAAGTGTTTAATTACTTTCCTTTGCTCCTAAACCTGTGAATTTTGGTTTTCAGAACCTTGTTTTTCATGTAAGCAGCCTACATTCATTTGGGACACGGCCAGCACCACGTATGAAATACACGCAGACTAGAAAGCACTGACTCTTAACTCATCAATAAGTGCTGAGATCCAAACCTGCACAGACATTTTCCAGACTTTTCTTAACACCTAACTTACACTGCAGTAGGTGCAGTGAATTCCCACTGGCTTGAATGCTTGGGTGAACTCTACTAAGGATCTATCACCATTTTAACCATTTTAGGAAAGTGAATCCAACCCTCAGGAGAAAAGGTCCCCCTGCATCACCCTCTGCAATTAAGAGATCTGGGGGATGGCCACCAAACAAAGGCATCTTCCTGAACAGACCACTCTGAACTCACGGATGGCAATGCCAGCACTTCCCCGCAGCTCAGCGACAAGCTGTGGCTGCCTCCTGTTCTGCTGGGCTGAGGACTCAGCCATCAGCATCTCAGAAGGCGCCGGGCACATCAGACTCTTGGGATGCTACCAGAATTTATGATAAAAAACCAACCAACAGACCAGTTGCAATGCAATTTGTGTTACTGGAACTGTTGCACTGTCACCTCAGAAGAGCCTTTCCATTCGCTCACAAAGCCCGAACCCACAGGAAGCAGCAATGCAGCTGTTGCACATCTTCCTTCCAGCAAGACACAACACAACAACACAGTAGGACTGCTCATCCTGATTTCTATCTGTCCATCATCAGGAGAATCTCAAAGCACAAATCCAGACGTCAATTTGCAGTTGAGACATTTGCCAAATCACAGCCTTAAGCAGTTTCCTCTATTTATAAAAGCGGTATTTATACACATTAACATTTCTAGAGCAGAGGGCAGGGCATAAGATGCTACACAAGCGCTATTAACCGCAGTGCAAACACAGCTCCACATGGGCACAATAGAGCCATGCGTGGTGGAATCTGGCCAACATAATTAAAACTTAATGCCTACTTAACAATCAAATTGCAAACCTGCCAAAGTGCCACACGCTCCCCAACCTGTCAAAGAAACTGACTGAAGATGCTGTGTTTACATCAGCACTGTGGGACCGACTGCTTTTCCCAAGAGATGAAACAGCTTTTATTGGGTTACTGGAGTAAAAGGTGTTCAAAGACACCCCGCTTCTTTTGAGGGGTATCTGTCTGAACACACTCATTTCTCTACCGCACGTCTGTGTTAATTGCAGTTAAATTACTGTCAGGAGCGATGCTGGAAACTTTACCTATAAGATGTCTTCATTCAGACTTCTGAAGTTAACATCTCTGTGACTTCTGTAACTTTCGCCTGGCTGCCAGAGGAAGAGCCTGAGCTATGCAACACAGATTAGGCAATGCATTTGGTTTTATAGAATGCATTTTCATAACAAATCCTTCCTGTTACCGCTTCCGATGGGAAACACATAAAGCAGGCTTGAAAGAATTCTGAGCTGTTCTACTGAGCCTTTTCCACACCTCACTGACCTATCATCACCTCTGTTGTGATGGAGGCTATACAATTATTCAGAAGCTGATTTCAGGGCACACTGCAGTTGTAATTGAACTCTACACCATCAGCCCTTCCCACAGCTACAGATGTTGTTTTCTGCTAAAATCTTACTCGTTTCAGGACATACAGCTCTACTTAATGACAATGGGGCACTCATAGGCCAGACCTGCATAGAGTACAGCAAGCAGCCTCGTTATTAGGGGGCACGGATCACCCTAGGACAAGCATGCGCTTCCCAAGTGCTTCCAACACCTACAAACAAAGGCCTCATTCTCCCTTTTGAGAGAAGAACCTTGCAGAGCTATCCTGACACGCGTTAATCACACGGGGACCGCGGCAAGAAAGCTTAAAAAGTTTATCAGGAAAACTAAGCCAGAAAAATACATATTGCTTTATTCACTCTGCCCAATTAAGAGCAGCCTCAGGGCATTCAATGGCCTTCTTTGTTCATTGTTTGGCCTCCCCGCTGTTGTTGACATACACTGGGAAACTACCAAGAAGCAACAGACATTTATCATAATTATATCACAACTTCGGGCCACGACCTATAACCACGTTAACGCAGATGCAATCACTAACAAATCTGTTGCTCACAGGCTGGGAGTAAGCTCGTGCTTAAGCCCGGAGCCCTGGGTGTTACACGGGGCATTTGATTACATTTGGCTGCTTTTGATGGATGCCCCACTGGGCCGCCGCTGTGTGAGGTAACGGTCTGCGGCGGTTCTGAAGTGATACCTCCGACGCCCAATACCTGTGACAGGTGAGGTGTAATAAGATTACAGGATTCTGATTCATTACCCCTTGCTTTTCCCTCACAGAACTGAAGAGCAGAAAGGACCCAGTGCTGCACTGCCACAGCTCTGCCCTCCTGGTGAGGGGGAAGGACAGCAGGGGAGCTCGGAGGGCAGCGAGGCACAGGGATGAGGTACGGAGCTTAAGTCTGTTGGACGGCGCTACGACTCCTATCGCAAGTATTATCTCCCCTTCCAGCGCAGCCATAAACCCTAAACAAACATTGCCGAGCGTGGGGGTTAACAACAGAGGGCACTGAATAGTTGTTATAGTAACCGATGCTGTCAGCACCGCGACACCTGCGCTGCGTGCTCCGGGAACAGCCGCTCGGCCCCGTCCTGCGTGGGCACCCGGGCAGCCCCCACGGCACCACACCACGGCACCACACCACTGCCCCCGCATTCTAAGACACCCCGAAGCTGACTAAGCCTACGCTTACACACAGCCGCGCGTGTTTTGGAAGGAATAACTTTCCTTTTCGCGCTGCATCGTTTCCTTCGGGTTGGGGCACGTCGGCGCCGAGCCGCTGACCCCCCCCCCGGCTAACGGGGCTGAGCGGAGGGCCGGGGCTGCGCCACAGGAGGGGCCGCCCTCATAACGCGCCCGGCTCCTGCGGGGCTCCTACCGACAGCGCTGAGCGGAGCCGCCCGCGGGCACGGCCGGGCCGCGCAGCCTGAGCCGAGGCGCGGAGCCGCCGGCCCCTCGCGACGCGCGGGGAGGCCGCGGGACGGGGGAAGCCCCGAGCCCGCCCGGCGGCACCCGGTCGGCCCGACGGGAGGAGGGGACCGCGGTCCGGCACAGGGGACAAAGCGCCGGCGGCGCGGGCCGGGAAGGAGGAGGGGAGGCTCGGCTACCTGGATCCGCTTCCTGTGCCGCCGCCGCTCCGCCATGTTGTCCCCGTCTGCTCCGCGGTGACGTGGGCCGGGCGGCGGCGGAGGCCTCGCGAGAGGCGGCGGGAGGAGGGGAGGCCGCGCCCCTCGGCCCCGCGCGGCGGCGGGAGCGGGGGCTGCTGTGGCGCTGAGGACTGCGGTGGGGCTGCGGGCCGTGACGGCGGTCTCGTTGCACCTCCATCGATGCCCGTCCGTCGCCGCGGGCCCTGGGAGTCGTGCCTCCCTGCCTTGGGGCTGTTCCTTCGCCCTGGATAGCGATGTGCAGGTGCTGGCAGCCACGTGCCGCACCCACCTCGTTACCGGCCCTGGAGACGCTCCCAGGCCTTGGCGAGACGCTGCCCGCCTCAGCGCACCGCTTCGCCCACAGGTGCGGTCCCGTGCAGAAAGCAGCCTGTAGGGGAGAAAAAGGCTTTTTGTCAGGGCAGCCCCTCGTGCTTTCGCCGTGAGGTCACTGGAGTTAGCGAAGCGTGGGATGGTTTGTCCCGGCTCCGTGTTCCCGATCCGTGCCGTGGCACTTTGGGATGGAAAAGTACAGGCGGATGAAAACGAGGTAATTAAAAACCCGACATCACTTCCAGTATTTGCCCTGAATCACCACACCAGTGCCTTTTCTGGTCCACCATCTCCTCAGTGCTTTCCCGGTGCTGTTGCCGGGCAGAACAGTTACACAAGTTACAAATTAAGCTGTCTGACTGCAGAGCCAACTATAAAAGGTACCGCTGGAGAGATACAGTGACAAACACACAGAATGGAAGGCTTTTATGATCACAATAAAACAACCTCCTGTCACCTGCAGGCAAAATATGTTTAGTCGAAAGTATGGTTATGAAAGGCAATCAACAGTTACTTGATGTGCTCAACTCACAGTGATGTACAAGCACATCTGAGGCTGAGGCTTTCTTGCAGGGAGACTTCCAGCCATCTGTAACGGGTGGCTCACTGATCATAACAGCCTGCTGTTGGTGCTGAACCATGGCTTGGCAGCCACAGCACACAAGTGTTAATGATAGGACACCGGCACGGAAAGATGCTAGCATCCAGAAAAGCACTTTAGGCTTCTGCTTAATCTCCGTTTTATTTTCTTCACAGAGCTTTTAATTCATCTGGAGTTTGAGAAACAGTAACTTGCAGGAGCGGTTCTGAGGACAGCTGGGCATTGAGCTGCGTGTTGGCGCAGCACAGTGAGCAAAGTGACCACCTCAAGCAGATCTTTGGAAAGAACCAAGAAGGGAAGGTGCCACAGGCACTGTATCCTCCAGTGTGAGGCGCTGAGTGGAGCAGTTACTGTCATTTTGAACACACATCCTGTCAAGACTGAATCTTGTGTGGAACAAGCTCATTTGTAGTCACGAGTACAGCCAGAGAACGAAGGAGAAGCAAGTGGCAAAGTCTCAAGACAGCCAGGGAACAGAAGGGAGTGTTCAGCTGCTTGCATTTAAGGTTAGTGTACCTGTTAACTGTGGGGCAGGCTGGAAAAGGAGCCTTTCAGAACCATGCAGTATGTTCACAGTCTCTTAAGTGACAACTGCCATTTCTGTTGGAGTAGGGTTTCAGAATCATGACCACTTGAATTGCTGTTGTGAAGGATATTGCATGCAAGTGGAGTGGTTTCCTACTTCAACTGAAGCAAAACCCACAGCATTTCATTAGCTTATTTTCTCTCTTCTTTACTCTGTGTGATCTGATATGGCAGCAGGGATGCTGGAAATGTTTTTAAAAAGAAAGAGAGAAAAAGGGTACATTCACAAAACAAAAGTGCATCACGAGCTATTAACTGTAAAAATCACCTCTAGCTGTCTGTGTGAGAGCCCTGGAGGCAAAAGGAGTTTTCTGTGGTGTTTTCTTTGTTCTTATATGCTGCTTTTGGGTATCCTTCATTGGCTTCTTAGGCAGGACACTGAGTCAGGTGTGTTCTACTCTCTCTGGTGTATATTTTCTTATACCCTTAGATTCACTTGTTCTTGGCACCTTATTGGCATGTGCATTATTGGTAGTCCCATTGTTTTGGACCAGTGTTGGTCATCCTGGATCTGTAAGATGATACAGTCTTAACACTATGGCATAGTTAATGTGCACCAGAAGTGCAAATCTACATGTTGGCAACAGAATTACTGCCAAGCATGTTGCAAATTTTCCTTGGAGTCACGCTGCCTTCTGCAATACAGAAACTGAGGTAACACAAAGTCTGACAAAATGTCTGTTCTGCTGAACAAACCGTTTGCTTTTATGAAGTTGATCCATTGGTCTCATTATTAATCCTTCTGGCTTTGAGGGAAGAGACAGGGAAACAAATCAGTTACTTCAGCTGTTATGTTGACAGGCAAGAAGGCAGGCAGGGGAAAGAGCGAGACAGACAGAAAGGAACAGCAGCTATAGAGGGAGTCAAGAAGGATGCAGAAATTCCCTCACAATACGTTTGGAGCCTTTTCATGGAAGGTCTACATGTGATAATGTGCTGGAGGTCATTCTGGAGTGACCCCCTGTCTTATCCAGCCAGCTTCATCATTGGTTATGGATTCAAAATGTAAAGGATATGTGCCTTGTAATGTACAGCAACACATACTTTCAAGGCAGGTTTAGCTAGCATCCACCCACAAACACGAGCCATTACTCAGAGGCACAGTACAGTGTAGACGTATCCTGAGTCACCTCCATCTCAGAAGCTTATAAATGTTGAGTTAGGAGTTAGCCATTTAGCTTTTAATTTAGCAGAGCAACAAATATTTGTTAGAAATAGCTTCAGTTTTCTTTCACTAAGATTCTTCTTAGATACTTCCACTCTTGCCACTTACTCTTCGGTTTTGTAAAGCTCAGAATTGTTTGACACATGTAACTTACAAAAAACCATAGTTGAAGTAAACATGGATTTCCCCTTCTTCTAGTCCTTATGTAATTAGTTTCATCAATTTCAAATGCCAGCTTTTTTTTTTTGTTTCTTGCAAGAATATACTTTTATCCCTGACTGGTGAACCCTATGAGGTCAATTTTGCTGGAGAGCCAGCTGAGGCTTTCAGGGAAAATAAGGCTTGCTTCTACATCTGTATTTTTTGGCAGTGGCAGAAGAGGAGGAGAAGAATGGTAATAGCAAAGGACAGAGCGTTAGGAAAAACTAAATGTTATTTTATAAAACCACGAGTTTCCTATTATGACTACCAGTATTTGAGTTTAAAATCCTCGCTCTATAAAAATGTGATTCTGGTGTTTACATCTCTCAAATTAACAGACTCAGCCAGAAGCGGGTGGTTGCCTTGCAGACTGTCTTTCAATGCAGACTGCTAGCAGCCTGCTGGAGGCCCATGAATCACAGGCTGAGCAGCACTCATCTCTAGCAGAGCTGTTTTAACCCTGTAACTGAAGGTTAATCAGGAGATGAAACTTAGGTTGGCCTGATGCTTTCCTTTTTCCCCTTGGTTACAAGGGACTCTTCTGTTTGCTGTTGTGGTTGGTTGGTTTTTATTTCAGTCGTTCACACATGCAGACATCACATATGGGTTTTTAAGTATTATATAAGAAAAAACATCTATTCGTGTCTTCGTTGTGTTACAGGAAAAAAAAATATTGTTATCTGTATAACATTGGGCTATAGGTTCTTCTTTTCTATGGTCTAGATAAGACTTTGTACCCTTATCAACAGTAAGATTCCTGGCTCAAGAACACCATGCAGAGAGTAGCAGAGCTAATACCTGCTTGGGCAAATATAGGCTTAGGTGAACTTGACAATGGGACAGAGGAAGGGGAGTGCATGAAGGCCAAGTAACAGTGATCCTTTTGGCCTCAGATGGGAAAGGAGAGGTGAGTTTTTCCTTTGCCATAACAGATGTTTGTGTTATATTTAAATTACTGTAGCAATATGGCCACAGCTATATATTACAGCATGAAGGGCTTAGTCAAAGATGGGCATCACAGGAAGGAGAATTGTGGTGAGCACCCAGCCTCACTGAGCTGTTATTTCCCTGTGAACTTAGATGATAATGGCTTAGAGGAAAACATCAGGTCAGATAGGCCGATTCATAGAGAACTGTGCTCGTTCCTCAGACCAGATGTTTGGAAGGAGTTGAAGTGAGTACCTGCTCTGATGGAAGTTAGAGCTCATGCAATGTGTTTATGGCAAATAGTACAGCAAATGTTAAAGCATGGAAGAAACGGATTCAGCAAAAAAAAAAGTGCTGAGTTTTGTATATTGTATTAGGAGTAGAATGAATAGTTGATGTACAAAGGAGGTCTTAGGGAAGGTTATCACAATAGTTGTCTATTACAGCTATGTGATCTGAAAGCTTTGAATTTTATTCACATGGCCTGCAAAATGCATTGCATATCCATGGCAGTCCAGAGCCTTTCTTAGCTGGCTTGTGCATCTGGGTTGTGTTACAGAGCTCAATGATGTACTTTCATGTTCCTCGTGCAACAAAGGATGGCGCTCTTAAAAGTGAAGATTGCTATCCACATATGCTCATATCTATCCACTTCAATTAGAAATTTATTTTCTGATGCAGCTTACTGCTACTGCCTCATGCACAACTGATGTTGAGTCAAAAAATTCTGTTGATGGCATATGTATTATAAGGCATCACATGCTATTATAAGGCATCATATGCATTCCACTGTGATTTAAATAGCATTGCAGAAAAAAACAAGTGCAGTGGTGGTGTAGCCACTCGAAAGTCATTGACTTCCACAGTTGTGCCAGCTCTGCTACATACTTGCAGTAGCTAACTGCACCCTTTTGCAGCTGGAATAAGCATTAAAAGCCAAAAAGCTCACATGGCTGCTGAGAATCAGCAAAGCCTCGAGTATTTCCTTGTAAACATAGTTCATGAAAACACATCAAAGTCTGAAAGCATGGCTGTGTGTGCTGATTCTGTATCTTTAATGTTTTGACTTTTTTTTTTTTTTGCATTCTTTCTGTGTTTGTCAGAGAGGAAACTTTAACTATTAGTAATATTCCCTACATTAGAAATAGAACAGATTGTGTCTGTTTAGGCAAATCCCTTTCCTTCCAATGTCACTCTGCCGTTGTGTGCAGCCTGGGCCTTGCTGCACTGTGGCTTTGCTCACACATGTCCCCATTTTCTGTTCTAGGAAGAAGAGCCCAGGATGTGCAAAGGATCATATGCTTTTTAATTGCAGCACTATCAGGCTTGTCATGTTTTGATCCAGCTTTCTCTGCTTCTGTAACCGTTCACATCTGAGCCATTTACTAAAACAGCACCTGCATTCTTCAGAACCAGATCTCAGTCTTTCTTCCCTAGCACATAGGATTTCAACTCAAGCTGCTCTGCTGGTACTTCAGGAAAACAAGTCCTGTTTGCTCACATCCCTGTTCTTGACACCCACCTGTACGCTGTGCTGCCGTTCCGTTGGGGGCGGCCCCTGCGAAGTGCTCATAGCTGGGCAGCGACATCGTGTGGCCCAGTGGGCCCCCAGCTGGGATTGGTCCTGCAGCACCACGGTCCTGTGAGGTAGGACACCATTTGAAAACCATATGTGAATTGTGTTTAATTAGACAAGTGGCATTGTTCATGTGTTAGTCAGTTTTACGAAAGAAAAGAGTTAGAAATTCAGACGCCAAACAGTACTGGTGCTTCTGCTGCTTTTTTTTTTTTCCTTAACAACATGTTGACTATGTTAAAGTATTTCCTAATATTTCCTTCTTCATTGGTGGTTTGTGAACAACCTGCTGCAGAAAGAGGAAAATCACAGGAGTTGAACCTACTGTGAAAGGAAACTTTCTTCTGGTGTCAGTAATCCGAGACATTCCATGTTAAATTAGCATGTGAAAACAGTACAACCAGAATATGATTCTTTACAGTGATAGCTGTGCTTTACCCAGAATCTGCAAAAGTAAACATTTTTTATTATCAAATTCAATATAAAACTCTTCTATCCACCTTGCTAAATTTTAAAATCTTGGAATAGCAGAAAAAATATTGAAGAGAACGGATGTTAACACTGAAATTCACTGAGACAAAGCAAGCAGCAAACTAATCACCAGTCCAAGATTATTTCTGCTGTTGTCTTTAGGCAGTCTTGGGATCCAGGCTTTCCAATTATAATTTTCTTTTTCTGGATATTACTAAGTATCCAATAAACAGTTCCTTGTATGAAAGATGCTCATAGATGATGCATAAGACATAAACCAGACTCTTATGGTAATGTAAAGACTCATTAATTTCACCAGATCACAGGCATAAAGGTCAGCACCTCACTTAGGAAATGACCTTAGGGCCTGTCTGCATCTTTGGAGTATTTTGTTGTATAGCAATTCACACTTTTCCTTTGGGCCTCACTGGAATTCATCAATGGAACCTGAAAACATAAACCCCACTTACAGTACCTGAAGATATTAGCACAGAACCCAGCACTGCTGTAGCTGGTGGTAGTGGCAGAGTTTTCTGCAAAGCAGAGTCATGCTAAACTCTTAGAGCAAGACCTGGCTGTTTCAGGAAGGGAATATGAGAGGTATCTGCCGCTCTTCTCATGGCTGTGAAGTTTGGACAGCATAGTGAGATGAACACTGTAAGTTACTGTTGCTAACATCTAATCTCATATCATCTACTGCACAGAAGTTTGATTTACAGTATCAAAACTAATAAAATATTTTTCCTCAGGCTGAAGCAGAAAAGCAGTTGCCCACAGTCTAAGAGCATTCCTCCTCATGTGTTGAGACACTCACCATCTACACAACAGTGCAACTCTTGGTTTTTAAGAGGTTTTTGTGTGGCCAAGGAAACTACGCAAAGGAGAGCGAATCTAAAGTGGCAATATACAGCAGATCACCAATGGATCAACACTCAGTTTACAAGACTTAGTTTTCTCAAAACTATTTGTGTGCCCTTCAGAGTCAAGTTTTCTTGCAAAGATGGGGGTGGAGGACAGTTCCAATGCACAGTGAAAGAGCAGCGTGTGACAAAACCCCTAATGAGGGAATAAAGATAATTCGCACAAGGTTCATTATGGAATGCTGGGGAGACTTCCCTAGCTACAAACCTCACTCTGTGGTTTGTATTTGCTGTGAGATAGTTAACCATCAGTAGCAGGAGTGAGCAGAAAGCACATTTTTGCAGAGAACAGAAATTGGTGACTTCATCCCTTATGAAGAATGCTGAGTACGCTGCTGAGGAAAGATGTCCCATGGCTTGCCCAGGTGAGCAGAGGGGAAGGGTGCTTTGAGCTGCTGCCTCCAGCATGTGGCTGTCTCTGCAGCCGGTCCTCCCAGCTGTCTGCTTCTGCTTTGTTCTGAGCTCAGCTCACTTACGCAGTCACACAAAGCAGATTCCAACCCTGGCAATAGGCTGTAGCTTTTCCTGGTAGTTCCTCAGCAACCTGCACAACTGTACGGAGTGTACTCTGAGCCTCTGACAGATTTCAGCAGTGTAATTGTACTGGTACCCTTTTCGATGAATTGCACTTGAAAGTAATTGCACTAATATGTAGTCCTGTTTTTTAAAGTGCTTTCCAGATAGCACAATGCAGCTGGTTTCATTCAGTCTCAATCCCATGCAGAGGTTTCAGGCTGCAGCTACCCTCTCAAACACCTGGTAACTGAAGGCTCCTGTATTATTAGAAACGTTTCATGTTCTGGGCCCAGCTCAGCTCTTCTGAAAAGCGATCATCTGGAAGTCAGCCTGTGGTCCGTCTGCATCACATGGATGTTCCCTGCTTTCCGAAACAATCTGTTCCACCGTTTTTGAAGTCTCCAGGCCTTGTGAACAGGGGCTGTCCAGCACATCGCCGCTGCTGTTGCAGCGAAGAGGGGAGGCGATGTCGGGGGGCTGCTCTGGGGCTTTGCCTGGAGCAGGCGGCAGGGGCACGGACAGGGGAAGGTTCATCATGTAGAACACGTTGCCCAGACGTCGAGACACCTTGAAAGACAGAAACAAAATGGCAATGGTTGTTTCATGGGATGGTTTTGTTGTCATTAAATATCAAGGTTGGCTGTTGTGTAGCAGTGCCAGAGACATGGCCTGGAAGCTCGCTGGTTCCCCACCACCTCCAAGGATGAGCAGTGATTAACAAAGTAAAGCAAGTCCACAATGAAAGTAAGAGCAGAAAATTTCAAACATAGAGGGACAGCCTCTCTACAAATCATATAGGATTGTATTCCCAGAAGGACTGCAGAAAACTTTACTTGGCAGATTTTAAAGGTCAGGTTGGAGCTAAAGCAAGTGTGTATCAGAACAGTTCTTACCAGTGGGGAAGGAAAAAGAGGAATACAAGGGAGTAAATCCATCAAATCCATCTTAGCATTGCCAGCCTCAGCCTAGCCTCCAGAACTGCTGTGTCCTGAATCTGCTCCGAGCACCTCTCAAACTGTCAGTCCTGACACCCCCACCTCCACTGTCCCCCTGCTGGTTCATACAGAGATGCAAAAGCAAACCATGCTGGAGGAATTCCTTCTCCCCCACTATTATAGCAGTGAGCAGTTATCAGCAAGAAAAAATGTGGTTTCGTTTGGAAAAAAATCATCTTGATAGCTTCTGAGCCTTTCACATCTGCATGACTTGCTGGTTTTGGTACATTTGATATTACCTGAGAGCGGATTTTTAACGCTGGCCCGAGTTTTAATCCCATGGTATCTAGGAGATGTTCCTCTGTTAGCAGTGGGAGGGTTTCTCCATCGATAGCGTGGTCTTTGAATGTCTGATGAAAAGAAAATAATATCAAAGGGTGCTCTAACAGACTTCACCAGTTATTCTTTATGCTTAACCCTGAGGTGTAGACAACAAACAGAGGAAATAATTGCAGTGTTTTACCTTCACGTTTCTCTCGTAACTGCAGTGTGATGTCCTTTGTTCAGATATATGGACATCTGCACATTTTCCTGTGGCTTATCTACTTGTTTTTAGCAAGTGGGGGCTTAGTGATCTTTTGGTGTCACTTAGTGTTGGTTTGGTGTGTTTGCTGTTTTTTATTGGTTCTTGGTTGGTTGGTTGGTTGTTGTTTTGTAACATGCTGACAACTAGTAAACCTCTGTATTTGTCGTATTTATTTGTTGATCTTAACTCTAGGTGATCCTAAAGACCTTAAAATGTGACTGCGACTGTTAGGAATGTTTGTCATCACCTGGGCATAATCAGAGCAGCCTGGGAGGCTCATGATGAAGTTGTACACATCATCAACCGTCCATTTGCGGATATCTTCAATGGTGGAAATGTCTTCTCCGTTCAGGATCAGGCCATGGGCTGCTTTAAGGAGGAAACACAGATGTTATTTTTGTAGAATTCTGCTGGCAAACCAATAGGAAAAGATTGTTGATGTAAGATTACGTACACTTATACAGAACCTCATATGTTAACAGCACCATGTAGTCACCGATACAGTAATCCTTGACACCAAAATCACTTGATAGTTGTAACTAATCTTGGAGGGTTTGCTTCTATTTGCTGTATGCAGTGTAAATACCAGTCACTACATGTACAAATCACACTGCAGCATTTCCAACAGCATTATCGATTCGTTATACTTCACCATTGTTTTACCTTCACCCAGAGATTTTGTTTAACTTGAGTACTATTGCAGATAGGACTGAATAGTTAACGTGCATCATGTGTTTTTCACTGAGATGGTGTCTTTGGTAAATGATCCTGCACAAACTCCCCAGCCTGTTCTCTTGTCAGGTACTGGGATGTTTTGTGCCATTTGTACATTTAAGAGCCTCAAAGCTTTAGAAACTATGGTTATTGTACAGTGACCTTGTGACTGTGTCTTACGTAGAGCTCCAATAGAAGGCAAGGTTTTCCTAAAGCAGTACAGCTTTAATGGGATTCCTTGTCCCATCCAACAGACCTCTGGGGAACCCCAAAGTGCTGCCAACTTCACTGTGGCATTGCATTGCCCTGCAAAAAAACCCCTGCAACCTCCATTGTGCCAGCAAGCTGCATTGTCTGCAGGTAGGGAAAGCCACTCTTTACCATTGTTGACACGGATTTACCAAGTCTTTTTGCAGCATATGAATTCTATATTAAATTGCCATGACTCTGTTGTACCCAAATTTGCTTTAAAAAAGCGGAAGAAATAAGAGAGCAATTCAATAGAGGTAATGACTATAGCCATGCCAGTTTGACTGTAATCTGGAGACCTGACAAACCTGGAGGTAGCAGTGGGTTGCTGGGAACTGGAAATCCGTATGGTAGTGCTGAGAAGGGGATGGCAGACGGGTACATGTACTTGTCATCAAAGGCAGCACACGAGCTATTGGACTCCTTCTCACTTGTGTTGTTGCAGCTGTTGGGTTCAGCAGAGATTTCGTGATTAGCACAGTTTTTTCTCAAGTCTTGCTCTAACTCCTTGCAGTTTTTGGCAACTGCTGATGGCTCCGCCTGGTTTTTGCTTTGTTCGTGTTTGTTTGGCGTCTCCACCTCTGCCTCTTTCTTATCTTCTTTCTCATCATCTACCGCAGTGGAGGCGAGGTCCGTACTTTTGTCTTCAGTCTGGCTCTTGGTGCCGTTGGCCCCGCAGTCTGCAGCTTTGTGATTCGCAGCTCTCCTCCCTGGCCGGCGGCCCCTCTCCCTCTGCAGGGTGCTGACGGGGGGGTATGGACTGGTGGCCATCAGCATGGTGTTGCCGTGGAGTTCATCGAGGGTGGTACGATGGACGTATAAGTCACTGGGAAGGTGTCCTTCAGGCAGCCTGTGCCTGCCACGGAAAGCAATGGGACTGGCCGGCATCCCGTGGTAAAGGAAAGGTGCTTCCAGGCTCAGCAGTCCTTTCCGATGAGCTTTCTCCATTTCTTTTTGCTGAAAAATAGCACTCATCTCCATCTCCATTCTAAGAGACACACAGAGCACAAGCAGTCAGGGCAGTTCCTCAACCACCTCTTTTTTTCATGTCAGATTAAAACCAAGATATAATTGAAGAGATTAAAGAGTACCGCTTTTCATCCCTCTGCCTTGCATTGCTATTTGTGAGATGTCATAAACGCTGCAGGTGGAATGGTGAGCTCGCCTATATTTAATGTGTTGCCACGTACATACAGCAAACTAAAAGGAAGATAAGATACACTTTTCATGTGATACCTCAGTGTAGTATTTCAGACAAGAAGAAGAGAAGTGTTATTTGCGTATTGGCAATCCGGGCATTATTACAGGGGTTACATTGTCTTCAGATTTGGAAAGGTGTCTCTGGGGTCATAAGGGCCAAAGGATCCAGAAAATAAATGGTTAATAATTCCAATCAGAAAATTATACTGAAAACTGGAAAATGGCAGTGATGCTGTAAATATTCCAGTGGAGCTGAGAGGTGGGAGAGGTGAGCCCATCTAACAGCACCAAGCAGAGGGGCTGCAGCTGCCTCTCTTGCTTTGAGAAATCTGCAGTGGGACTTTTATATTCTTATTTGGAAAAGGCCAACCAAGCCCATGAAGGGGAGCTAAGATAGCCTTCTAAACACTGCAATAAGAGTACCAGGACAGAGAGGCTGACTTCTGGGGGACTTTTCCTTAGCATAGAATTGTCAGGAAGACCTCCTGGGCAGCAGGTGAGTGCATGGAGGAATTGCTTCACTCCTTAAAATCCGGTTCTTTTTTCCCTCTGCCCTCTTTTCAGCTGTGCCACAGCGTTTGCATCCTGAACTTCCTGCTTTCAGTGGGTGACAGCGTTTTGTCTGTGCCCCATTTTCTTGTACACGGTGCCCAATCATTACACATTGCTCTTAGGTGGAGATAAACAGCAGAGCCTGACATCTCACTTGTTTTTACTTGAGGGTTTGAATCTGAAACACTTGAATCCGAAACACGGTGCTGATTCAAGTGTTGTGCTATGGGGGCTTTGGTAATCAGGGCTGGCTGACTGCAGAGCTCTAAACACACCTGTCATAGTTCTGAGTTGTGTGATCAGGATGTATCTATTCTTTGATCTTAATCTTATTGCATGAGGGATGCTGCAACCACCGGAGCCCAGCACGGCTCTGGCTGGGGCTGGACTTTATGGAGACGGCGTGGCTGTGAGGGAGGGCATTGAGGATTATTTAATCAGCAACTGATTGCACTGGTGCTATTCAAACAACCCAGCTGTCTGTGGTAACCTGGCAGTCAGATTGTTTGGCTGCAGCAGGAAGGCTGCACACCCACCCTTGGCAGGGCGGAGGCACAGCTAAGTCATCCCTGCAGCCCAGCTGCAGAGGCTGAAGATATTGCATGTGGTAGCACAGCTGTAAAGTTTGAGTTTGTTTTTGACTTCTTGTATCGTCGAGGTGTTTGGATCCAGAGTTCAAGGGCTGGGTCTGAAACCTGCAGCGTGTTTGTTTCTTTAACCAGGCTGAGGGATTGGTTTTTTTTTCTTTGTATCGTTTTATTGCTAAAAGAAAATAGGGGCAAGCAGAAATTTCAATAGCTCTGGAGATAGGAGGGCCCTCTGCTTTGCTGGGTGATGTGAAAAAGAATCTCAAGCACTCTCAATAAACCCCAACAAAGTCTGTGAGTTCCTCACTTCCATCTGCTGCCTTAATCCCTGCTGCATCTCACAGCAAAGCTTACAGGCAATACCTGGCAATGTTTTGCTTCTGAACCAGTTCCTGTCTTCTGGCCACAGCCTCCATGGATTCTGGTTGGAGAAAGCCATATCCTTAAAGGAAAGGGGGAAAAAAATCCTTAGTCTTTTTCCTCAAGCAAACACACAATCCCCAAAGCCATGCAGAAGCACTATAAAAGGCTTTTCAAGACTCAAACTGTGTGCTTTGCCAGGAAGCCAGAATGACTTAAAGTTAATTTAAATACTGTCTGTGTTCATTGCTTCCATGGGAATATGCAGGAGAAGCACGAAGCCTGCACCGGGTGTGTAGTTAGGTGCACCTGCCATTGTCTGTAAAGGAAAGGGACAGCAGGGCTGTGCTGCAGGCAATGCTTCACTACCTGGGCCTGGGTAGATGCGGTTGGACAGCAGGTTGGGCATGCTGCTGTGCTGTGGGACCGTGGGCCCCAGGTGGGATGCAATATGAATTTGTCTCGGGTCGGCTGTGGCCGTCATTTCAGTTGAAGGTAACAAATCTCTGAAAGAGAAACATACATTCAGACGCAGGAAGGGCATTCTTTAGTTAATAATAATCTAAGATTTGTATGTACTCAAGGACAGCACATGACTGTTTGTTCTGTATCTGCAGTATTGCTGTAGAGAGGCGTTGCAGAATACCTGTCTACCAGCCGAGGCTCGAACTGGGAGGGGATCGCTTGCATTCTCTGCTGGGCTGTGCCCATCAGCTGAGGGTTCACTGCCATTAGCTGGTTCCTCATGAGCATCTCCTGTCGCTGCCTCAGTTCTGATACAAAGCACACACAGAAAGTGATTCTGTAGTAGAACTTTAGCAGAAAGATGGATTTTGTATGAATTAGCAGATCACAGGTTTTTAAATAACATCATCGAAAAGAAGACATTTTCACTGCCATGTTAACCACTTTGTTTAAATAATGCAGTTTTATACAGTCAGTCATGAGCAATAACTCAGATATCACAGTTAAACAGAGATGAGCCAGGAATGTTAAGTTCTCTGTTTGAGAGAGTTCGATTCTTAATACCATTTTCCTTTAAAGCAGTTGTATTAGCTGGGACCTGCCCAGTGGTGAGGCAGCAGCTCTGGGAAGAGCCTGCAGCTGTATGGCAGAGCCTCACAATGCCCAGGTAATACTCCTGTTGCTGAATTCCTCTGTGGCCTTGACCCCTCTCCCCATTGCTTAGCATCTCTTGATCAAATTCTGCATGCCAAGAACTTCCCGCATTAACTTTTAATTACCTTAATAGAGAAATATTTCTCCAATTGTTCCTCACACAAACTTGAGATACCTTTTTAAAGGAGTCTCATGCAGAGATTAGCAGTTCTATAGACAAACATGCAATTAGTTGGGTTTCTCCTTCCTGCTTACCTCCTGCTGCCATGCCGCTTGCTAGGCGATACAGGTGCTTTTCTTCCAGTGCTCCCTGTTCCCCCAGGATAGACATTTTTCTCATGTGATCTCGTGGAGTCATGCTTCAAGGAGATGGCAGCAACTTTTCCAAGGTAAGGAACTGGATTGGCAGGTCCAAAAAAAGGAAGGAGACGTTCAGTGATGTAAGGAACGGGCAGGTTGTACCAGTTATTGCTCAGATAAGCAAGTAGTCTTTCTGGCAGTCACAGCCATGCCCTTCAGTGCTTGGGGATTGTACTGGTTATCAGAAAGAAACTTTCAGTTTTTGGAACAGTGCACATGTTTCCCTTCTTTATACTGAGTTGTTCAGTGTTCTTGGTCTTACTGTGTGGGGCAAGTCAGGATGTTGTGAAATATCAGCTGTTAGGAAGGATGTCTTAATCAGAGGATCATAGAATGGCCTGGGTTGAAAAGGACCACAATGATCATCAAGTTTCAACCCCCTGCTACGTGCAGGGTCGCCAATCACCAGACCAGGCTGCCCAGAGCTTAAGGCCAACTCTCCTCCCAGAGAGGACTGCCCAGAGCTTAAGGCCCCTTAAGGCCAAAATCTGACTGCAGCCCCTGGTGTACCACAGCATCCCTGAGAACAGTGACGTGAGCTCATAGCCTGGAAAACAAATATCCCTGTTTTGAATTGTGATAATATAGGGCCCTGTCTACTAGGTGAAAGAGATGGAAAGAAGTGGCAGAAGTAAGCTGCCCCAAATCACATCAGCCTCTTAAGACTGCTGAGTGACATGAAGAAGGTAAAAGAAGGCATGTGCTTTGTAGTGATGAAAACAGTGATAAAAAGAATCAGATTTATGGGTAAATGAAGTCAGACGAACAGTAGGAAACTAGACAGAAAACTGTGCACTACAAATGCATCGTTGAACAGCTGTACTTCATTGAGGTGGATTGCATCAGCATTTCTGAGCCTGCCCAAACAAGCAGGTGGCTAGATTACAAGTGATCCTGATAGCAGGGGAATGAGTAATCACGAAGCGCCCTGCTCAGGATCTGGGAGCAATGATCTACACAGGCTTATCGGCGTAAATGCCAGCCTTCTCCAGGAACTCTGGCAGCTACCGTTTGCTTGTTTTATTTTTCCTCACGTTTATGCTAAACTCGCTTACTTTGCACGCTGGAATGTATTTGCATTTTTATACCCTGTTGTGCCTGCTCTTTGTCTTATTGAGTCAATACCTGTGGTCCACAGAGCTGCTATGATGAGATCCCACTGTGGGATCAGTTTTCTTTTGGTGACCCCCACAAAGACAGCAGTGCTATACATCCACCACAGACCAAACAGGGTGTGAGATGTTGGCATGGTTAGGGGTGAGCACAAGGCTGGTCCAGGCTTTACCTTTAAAGCAGTGATCCTGCATGGCATGGTGAATATCCTTGGTCTCAGCTTTAAGGTCAGTGTTCTGGGTAAGGGTAGGCACGTTGGTCATGTCAACCAACCCCTTAGAATAAAGATGCTCCTTATGTTTGTGAATGTAAGCGCTAGATTCTGTGTTGGCCAAGACTATGGGCTTTTTGGAAGCAGATAACCGTCTCCAAACCAAGAAGAACACCGCGATACCCTTTGCTTTTGACACAGCTATCTGAACATGTGCTGCTGGACGTGTTTCTATTTGATTTTTTTTTTGGGGGGGGGGGAGGTACTTTAGACTTAAAGCGGTTTAGGATGCTGGGTGCCTCATGAAGAGCATTTGAGCTGCCAAAGTGCTTCTGAGCTGCTAAAGCATTTTAAAGCTCAGTACTAAAGCGATTTAGTGCTGAACTAAACTTTACAACAGCTCAAAAAATAGGTGGCAACTGCAAAGATGGTATTTACCATACTGTATCAATCCATGAGTCACTGAGGTGGTTTCTGCTCACCAATGAGGGCTCTGTACTGGCTGCTCATGAAAACAAAGCTGCAGGTATAAACTTCATCCTAATCCCTATACAGCTGACTGCAGAGCAGGAAGGTGCAAAGCAACCCACAAAGGTCCAAGTAGTTGTCCTGGAAAGAAGCAGGAGGTTTTTATCTTACTGTTTCATGAAATCAAGAAAGAAAAAGCAAGTCAGTGTTAGCACTAATAGGGTTTCGCCTGTCAGTTGACTGATAAGCTGTACCACTTGTTCTATTTAGGAACTGCTAGCATGATTCAGTCCTCTGTTCTGTTAACAGTGGGGACACATTTTGCTCTAGGGAAACTGTCCCAGTTTGGGGAAAAACACAAGTTTTATCAGACGATCCTTATCAGGCCTTCCTAGAGCTTCTACATATCTGCTGTTGTAGTAAAAACCCCTCCTTTCTCCCCATAAAATCACACTTGTGACTAAAATTGTCTGAAAGTGTGGAATTGTGGAAAATCTGCTGGGAAAGGATCCATCTATTTTGACCTCAAACCACCGCCTCCGTGTGGGATCAAATACACCCTTCCTGTTTTGACATCTGTCAACAGCTCAGTGGTGGTAACTGGCTAGAAACCATTAGCATCAGTACCCTGGTGGTGTCCCATGCAGTTCCTCATACAAATATGGATTTTGTGTGGTATGCTGCCTGTTGACAGTCTCATAGTGTCCTTTCAGAGCTGAAGTGGGACTACCTGAGACTTTTCTCAAAATCTTTCTTTTAAAAATTGGGATTTTTCTTTCAAATGTTATAATTCCCACTGAAAGCGGGGTTCCATACACAGCATATACAGCAGCATCCATAGTGCAGATGATCCATATGTTTTGGTAGTTTGTTAGCCTTTACTGAAAACTATCTTGTAGAGATACACCCGGATTTATAGAGCATCACTTTCAGGCAGTGTTGATGACATCAGCACCCTACACTTAAAAAGTCTTGGAATAGTATGACTCAAAAGTTCATCTGCATCTTCTCCCTCTAAAGCAGTCACTGCTTCCACTGACCCAGCATTTGAGTCCTCGTGTGCCAAAAGGAGGGTTTGCTTCCTCCGTGGGGTTTTCACTGGAGTTGCTCCATAAAGTCACTCTATCTTGTTTTGTCTTCTGTTGTGCCAGTCAGCCCCATCTAACTTATCTTGGATTTCTTCTCTAATATGTAAAAATAACTCTGGTATTTCTGGTAAAAGCCCTCAGATGCTATTTCCACTGAAATGATGCTGCTTTCCTAAGCTGCATGTCGGAATGTCAGTGTGATGCACATCTTACATAAACGGCACACTTTGTATGTATATGTTATCTGTATTAAATGACTTACCTCCCTGATTTTCCTGTTCAGGGAAGCATTGAGCTGATCAGGTAGGATACTTACCTGGCTTAACATCCTAATGTTAAGACTCCTGTGTGACCTTGTGCCAGGAGGAGATGCTGAACTTTACTAGTTTATGTTACGCTGTTTGGAATGACACTTCTTTGAGTTACGTAGCTGGGGCTCTGACTGACAGGTCAAAATCAAAGTATTTAACTGTGGTTCTTAGTATTTTCATAGTGACTATAATATTAGAAACCAACGTCAGCAAAAACAAACAAAAAAAAAAGGCTCTCTCTGGGAGAAGAGGGAACAAAAAGCTCAGATGCAGGGAAAGTTTGCTTCTGATACATATATTAGCTGGGATTTGAGAGGAGCTCAGAATCCTACAGCCGAGTTCATATAAATTCATACACACCAGCTGTCCGGTGGTGCATTCATATATGGCTCTTCTCTGATCCTATTGCACAAATCCTGGCTGTACAGCACATTACAGGGATGAAGACAAGTTAATCTCTACCTTTAGAGTCTTACCCTTAGCAAACCCTTCTTGACAGCCGGCAGAACCACTCACCCAGTACTAATTCTGTCTCAGTTTATTAGACAAGACATGGCAAGACACGAACTTCATGAACCAGAAGTGTTTGGAAATCTCATTATTCTGTGTGCAGATTCAAAATGTCTGTAGCAGTTCTGCGTGTCTGTATCATAATAGCATCTTATGTATAGGGTAGGTTTGGTGGAAGACTTACGTTTTAGTTAAATGCTTTAAGGTTTCATTAATTAATAGTGGTTTTATCTACATCAAACACACGTCATCAGCATTTTTTAAGAACAGTTTTCGGTGTGCCTTTGCAATGAATGGATCCGCAGACTCTTTGGGAGAAGCTGAGTATTGCTTCAAATATTAAAGTAAATTTATGCCAGAGAAATCAGTTAAACATATAATGTAAACATGTATGCAAGCTTTTGGGCGAAATATATGGAGCAACTCATGCATTGTCTCGATTCTTTTCCCACCGACTCCCTTCTTAGAAAAAGCTGTCCTGATTGCTTGAGAAATGAGATGTCATTTAAAACAAAACAAAGCAATTTCAATATTATTAATATTCTAATGTTATTAACTGTTGTATTGAGGGTTTTGTTCTTAAACTATGCTAGGAGTCCTAAAGTTGGAGAATGTAGTTGTTCACGAAACCACAAGCAGTAAAATAAGTGACTTTTGGAAATGAATAACGCGATGATGCCAACATTATGTCCTCCAGGACCATGAGATGTGTCTTCTTAACTGGGGTAAGGTACTCCTGGAGAGGCTGTAGGGCTGAATTCTAATCCTGGGTACGTGGGCACAGACTGTCCAGAGACTGAGATTAGAGGGTAATCCTAAAACTGGATTGAGAACCATACATTCCTTAAAGAAAGGAAAATAACTATATTTATACCTGGTGTTATCCGATGAGTTTACTTGCATGCCTTTACTGAAACGAAGGCGTGGATGGTTCACCATTTTTGATCTAGCTAATAGTTAAGATTGCAGCAAGTCAAAGTTCTTTTAAACATGCTGCTTTGGAGTATGGATCAAGGCCTAGTATTAGTAAATTCAGTCCTTCGGGAACTAAGCTTGGTTGGCACCTTGTTCTAGGAGCGGGGTGAAGGTAGACCCGTTCCTTTCTGCTACCAGGGCAGCTATCAGCTTCATGGGCACATGACTGTGCCCAAAAGTGGGGTTGTGTGGTGCTGAGCACAAACACACAGCAGGAGCCCCATGTAGGTGATGCAAGTGGGAAAAGAAGCCCTCCTCCCCTTTGGGGCAGCACTGGGGCTGTGTGGGTACAGGACAGGGAGCTCTGAGATGGGGCTCTCAGGGCTACGTCCTGCAGCACAGCCCTAATGGTGTACGTCTATGGTTGGGGCAGCACCCAAAGGCTCCGTGTGGGATCACACTGAGCAGAAGCTTTAACATTCTATCACTATGGTTGTTAAAAATTGGAGTAGGAATTAATGAAAATAGTGGTTGTAGCTGAGCAAACATGGGTATGCATGCGTGTATGCGTGCAGTGTTGTACACCTGCCCTTGTCTCCTAACCAGCTGGTGCACAGATAGCTGTTCACAAGGGATGGTCTCTATTACATGAGTTACATACAATGAGTTAAAAGCATGATGCATTTTGTTTTCCTTGTGGATTTATTTCATAATTAACAATGAAAATAGCTTCTCATTGAAATGGTATCATCTTTGATTATTTTTGAAGATGAAAGATGGCAAAATATGCTTGAGTGGGATCAGCTAAAAGGAAACCAGGCTATGTTGTTTACTTCGTAATCGTTTGCTTTTAAATCATAAGGAAGGGATTTTTTCCCCCCATTTTTTATTAGTAATTTTGGAAATAAAAGTCTTGGGATGGAGGACTCTGATGCTCAGGGAGGAAGGTGACTATTTTCAAATGAAATGAATTTGTAGTGGGGTTTTTGTCTTGCTTTGAGCTAAGCTGAAATAGTAGTGCAAACAACGACATTGCCAGTGCTGAGAGAAACCAGGCAGCAGAAAGGTGAATGAGTTTTAGGATGGCTCTTTAGAGCTATTTATTCTTAACAACTCTGATTTCCACTGGCTAAGAGTTTGACTCTCAAAAACCTGTACTGAATCCTGTGTACCTTTTCTGTTTGGTTAGAATATGGTATTGCACCAGAGTCCTTCAGACATCCCAGCATCTCTGAATAAAGGGAGAAAACTGTGTATTAGGCCACTAAGGCAAAACAAGGTAGTGCTTTTAAAATTAGTATTATTGATCTTTTCAGGCTAGTTTTCTTCATTACAAAACAAACGGCGGTGAACTGATGTTAAAAATATTTGCAGATTACGCAAGTCAGGTAGAGGACACTAAAATCACATTTTCCACATTCATATAGGAAGTCATAAGCTTTAACACAAACTTATTCCCCTTACGAGAGCAGTATGACATTGCAGAGCTCATCATGTAAACAACTCAGAAGTCAGCATCTTCAGCAGGCAGAATGCATTCAGTTCCACAGCTTGCAGGATCAGACCAAGGCAAAGTTATCTGAATCAGGATTGTCTCTATTGCTCTTTCCCTATCCCTGGAGCATGCAAGAGATAGGAAACCCACATATTCTGTAACTGAGGAGCTTGAAATTTTAGCTGAAACGCAATAGAACAGTGCCCAAGCTTTCCTCAGCCTGCAGTTAATTCCATGCACACGTTCTGATAACAAGAAGATATAAGGAACTCTTATAATGTGATGATGCTATATTTACAAAATATATCACTCAATATATTGATGTTCTGCAAAACTCTTACCACAGCTTTGCTGCAATGGCTGTGCATGTGAGCAGAGTTTAAATTAGGCAGATACAATGTAGGTATATCAGACTAAACCAACCAACTGCATCCGCGTGATGATTAATTCCAATTGCACACTGATGGAGGCAATTCACTGCTCTAGGAAGTACCTGTGGAACACTGAGGTTTTCCTATCGCACTTCAAGAAGTATACATTAGCACAAAGAATCAGCTGTACTGAGCAACAGCCAGTTAGCTTCTAAGAATATTATAAGACAGTCAGAAAAGACAGCAGAGCGTTGGTTTATGTACATTAAGCAACTCAATCTACGTCCAGACTTCTTAAAAACTGCAGAGCATGCAATGACAAGCCCTCCCAAAGTAAAAGCTTCCTTTTCTGAAATAAATGTTTCCAAAATTATCAAGTTTATGCTATAAGGCAAATACGATTTCCACCTGAATATGCATGTTTATTTACCTGCATGTAGCAGATTGCTGAGAAATTGGTACATAGCTCATCACAGACTTCACTTTTTCTATGTCACTCCTGACTACTCCAAACTTTGCTCTTTGCAGTGCTGCTCTTCAAGAGAACAGCCTGCTTCCATCTGTGCAGTTTCCCTCCTGAGATAAGCCTTTCCTACCTAAACATGAAAATCGTACACTTCTTGGTATTGCTTAGCAGGATGTTGTATAATTATTTGTATTATAAACTAGCACTGTTTATTTCTATTTCATGTATACTTACATCTATTGTGAAGGCCTTAGTTTTGAGGAAAACGAAGTCGCCATGAACATCCACAATTTGTGCCTTCACTATAGGTCTTCCTTCCAAGCTGCCTCAGTAATGTGATTGGCAGCTTTTAAACCACATCAAGATTAACATGTCAAAAACTGCCTTAACTAACGCTGACTTCACTTTAAATACAAATTGAATTTATCTTGATTAGCCCTCATCCCTTCTTCTAAGCCCTACCCACTCTGACATCACAAGCCCTTCTCCAATACCATCCTCTAAACAGGCTGCAAAAACGTAATTACAAGAAGAGCGGCACGCTGATCTGATAAACCTATTTCACATTTAACCTGCTAAGCTGTTGTTAGCTTGTAAGATGCTTGTTGCATTCACTTAAAATCTTCCTGTTCCAGAAAGAAATACACGAGAAGGTTAAGAAGTGCCTGGCTCTCTGCACTGTTGCCTGTTTGCACAGGTTTCTAGGAACAGCATGCTTCTGTCAGTTGGCAAGCAGTCACCCCACAACTGCCTTATCCCAGAGCTGCGTATCCGCTTGGACCGGGGAGAACTAGAAGATGGAAATCCTGTTAAGCATATTGTGAGGCTAACACAAGGATCAGATGGTTATACTGCTCAAGCCGGCAGTTTACTCTTTAATTCTCACTGTCAGTGAGTTAACTCTCAGAATGAACGCCCAGTATATCACAGAGTTTAAAATGGCAGGGAGAGGTATCCAAGTCAGCCCATGGGACATCAGAGCTGATGCTTGTTTGCCCCTTGCTCACCCACCTGAAGTTCATCAGGTGCTCACTGCAACAACGGTTGCCCCATGTCCTTTCCCACATACCATCGCAGCACCTAATCCTGGAGAAATGTCTAACACAAATTCCACTTGCAGACAAGGTATCTGGGTAGCATGCTAACTACCGAGATGATTCTCAGCTTGTGTTCAATCCACTCAGTCTGTGGCTGCCTGCAGGAGCTTGTCACTGTGAATGTGATGGGCCAAAGCAGCCTTGAAGAAAGCTCCTCTGCTGGGATGTTTCGGGATTGTCTGAGCGAGGCTGAAGCAAATGCTTAGTAAGATATGGGGTTGCCCAAGTACGTTAAGAGCAAAGTATTGCATCAGCATACATTCTTCATCAGATGTTTCAGCCCATGTGTGTCACATTTCAGGAAAAATAGGAATTGTTTAATACTAGGAAAAAATACATCCTGAGGTAGAAACAAAACCAGCAATATAATAGGTATACATATATGTATTTGTTTCTATTTTATCTAATGAGGGAAGATTGGAAAGAGAGAATGCTGCTTCATGAGATCCCTGGCATCCAGCCTTTGATTTCTGGCACAGAAGCAGGGTTGCTGCGTGCTGCAGTGATCTGTGACAAGCACAGTGCTTTGGCAGTCCCACTCTGGAAAGATCTAATTGTGTAGGTATATAGTATTAGTATATACTAATGTGAAAGATAGGGCTGGAGTTACACTTTCTCCTGTGCACCTTTGCCCAGATTTATTGCCAGGGTTATCTCTGTGGTCAACACAGCATCGCTTCATTGTAGAACGTAAGGAGTTAGAAGAGCACTTTCAAAACCCAATGGTGTGTATTCAGGTTCAATCTCCACAGAATGCAATGGGGTTTTCCTGAACTATCCAGACCCATTGTACCAGATGGTACTGTATGGAAGTAACACTGATCCTTTGACTCTGTTGATTTCTAATTAGGTTTCTAGTAATTAATATATTTTGCAGGCCTTGCATGAACTCTGCAGATTACCCATTCATGTGAATGATTAACTGAAAGGGGATTAATCCTGGCATAAGTTCAACCAAAAATAATTTCCTAGCCCTGAAAATCTTCTCTGACAGACTAGTAGATTTTAACAGGGAACGGGACATTGATACTTGTGTAGTTCATTTCACAAAGAGGAACTTGGCAGAAGAGCGTTAAAAACACAAGCATGGTGGATATAAAGCATTTGGACACTGCTCTCAGACACAGGGTTTGGATTTTGGGTGGTCCTATGTGGAGCTGAGTGTTGGACTTTGTGATCCTTGTGGGTCCTTCCTGGGATGTTCTGTGGTTCTGTGATAGCATAAAAGTACACAGAAATGTCACCCGTGAAAAGTCTCCCTGTGTTTAGGGAAACTGTTTTAAGGCTTCTCGGAGGAATTTGTGTTTCTGAACGCAAGGTTTTCACTGCTTCAGCACATTCTCTGTGCCTTTTCAAACTCCTCCTGTGACCAGTCTATGGTTGTACGTAAATACCAGGAAAGTCAGCTATAGTTTTCATAACACATTGAAATCTGTTTTAAACAGCTGCCGTAGGTCTGGTGTCCCATTAGACTGTCAGAC
Organism: Gallus gallus; assembly: GCF_016699485.2. Lineage (NCBI taxonomy): Eukaryota > Metazoa > Chordata > Aves > Galliformes > Phasianidae > Gallus > Gallus gallus. The sequence continues at coordinate 19,617,617 of NC_052540.1, forward strand.
ACTTACTTTACAGGAAATTATGTGGATTCTCAGATCCTTTGGACCAAATTTAGTCCTCAGGCATGCACACTGATCTCAGTGTGGGGAAGTCTGGAAGGTGTTTGTTCCAGGGCATTGTCAGTGCTGCACAGTGTTCCTGAGACTGTGAGGCTATAAACAATGCCAATAAGCATTTTGCCATTCCCAGCAATTTCTTAGCCCATGCAGATGCCTATTTCACCTAGGCAGCCTACAGCAAATTGAGCCAAGCAGCAGAATACCATGGAAGCTACTGCAGGCAGTGACGTTCATGCAGAAGGTGGGAATGGGGCAGCAGAGATGCATGCTAAGGAAAAGGGGAAAGAATAGCATCGTGCTGACTCAGTGTCCTCTTACAGAGAGGAGAATGCTGGCTGCACCTGAGGATGAGCAGAGCTGAGAAAGGGAACTTGGGTAGAAGTAAACAGGGGCGTGTTACTATAGGGCTCAGAATATTAAGCATCCTTAGCAGATAAATATCCCAAATCATTATATTCTGCAAAAATACTGTATAAATACTGGGCCAAGTATTTCGTATATATGGGCCTGATATAACTGCGGTTATTGACTATAGCAAGTGTGCTGTATTATTTCATTCAGGTTCTTGGGGTGCTAATTTTATTTAATGGATAATAAGGGCCATCAAAAACAGAGTTGCTGCTTTGCTTGGTTTCATTGAAAGATGCACTCCTAAAAGGAGAGGAAATCCCCAAAATGATACTTGGTGATTAAGAACATAGAATATAGGATTTCAGTGTTTGCAAATCCTTTTTTTCAAATGAACTTGTGGCACTAATCCTCTAATGGCATTATTTCTTTGGAATATATGCCGGATTAAGGAGTCACAATGAGGCAAAGTACAAAAATCCACATTAATCTCTCACCAGTGGATGCTGTGTGGGATGCAACTTTAACTGTGTTTTTCCAGACCTGGTCTGTTCCTATCCTTGCCCCAGGTCTACACAGAGGGAGGAACAGATATAAACAAATGTGACACTGAGCGCTCGGCAGATGGTCACAAGCCATTTAACTAGATGGAAAGGCGTGGGCATTTATTATTTTTAAACTGCAAAAGCTTAGCCTGCCCTATGCTGTCTGTAGCGAACTGCAGGAAGGAGATGTATGGGTCTGTGAGGCAAAGCAGGGCAATGTTCAGCAGTGTGCAGGGAGAGAACAGCACTGCCCTGCCTACCAGCTAACGAGGGCCTGCCTGCCATTCTGTATTGCATGTACAGGGCACAGCCTGGGCTGCTGGAAAGTAATATCCATGCGTTCAGCCCTTGCTCTGGTCATCCTGCTTTGCTTTAGGATGTTCCCTCATCCTGCATAGCTTGCTTTCTAGGAAGAGGAAATTAGGTCGCTGTGAAAATACAGTTCCCTTCTCACTGGATTACAGAGATGCTGTCATGGTGCCATGAGGTATTTTTACTCTCATTCAATGGCCTAAAGTGGTGATAGAATTCCTGAATGGTCAATGCATCACTTAATGCACTGATGTCAGAGCACTGAAGCTAGCCAAGCCTAACCACTGTAATCAGTGCTTAGCGTGCTTAAGGATTTCCCCAGTTCCAGGGATCGGAGATTATCAGATATTCCCGTTCCACCTTCCCATCGGAGCACGGTGGGCACGGAGCCCTGAGCCCAGCAGAGCCTGGCACACGTGCACAGACCTGGGTTGCCTTGTCGCTGCTTCATCCCTGGGCACTCTCGTTAAGCACGACGTTGAAAGTGGGTGAAAGCTGTCGGGTTCACCAGGTTCCTTACTGACAGGAGTGCTTGGGGTTCTCAGCTGTCTGCGTAACTGAGACACCCAGGGAGGGGTGTAGGACTCACAGAGGTGCTCTCTCCCTGTGGATGCAGAGCAAGGTGCTGATTTTAGAGACTGGGTCAGGACAGCCATCCCTGCACTCAGGAGGCATTGCAACCAGCTTGGAGATCCCTGCTGTTTGGGAACAGTTATGTGCCCTTCGTTCTTGCAGGCAAACACTGCCCACGACAGCTGTTTTGCGCACTTCTTCCTTCTGCAAAATCTTTCTGTGTACTGTTTCTCACGGGTGGGAGGATTTTCCTGCCGTTCACTTTAAGTTTTCTTCTCCTAATCTTATCCTGTTGGCTCCCAGCAGCACACTGTGCCCCACTCAGCCCTGTCTGAATCATCTGTACGTTGACACACGGAGTCAGGGCTGTCCTCAGGTGGTGCCTGCCCCACTTGCACAGCAGTTGTTACTTTTATTGACCAGCTTTATCGCTCCCCACCAGAAACACTCCAGCTTGCATATGTCTGTAGTGTATACACAGCAGTGAGAGGTCCATGTATAAACGGTGTTGGAACAGGTGCAGGTGAAGGTGAGCAGGAAACGATGAGGAAAACTGAGTCTGCCACGTGAGGGGAGACAAGAAGTGTTGGGTTGATGTGGGCTATGTGGGTGACAACATCACAGATATCGACCAGGAGCATCTAAGCTAGAAAATGCAACTCTCACTGTCATGGAAATCAGATTCACACACACACTTACATAGGGCAGCTTGATTTATGCACCTGATGTGCTCTGTGATGTTGTACTGTGCTATCATGCTGTTGCCTACAAGCAGACCGTGCTGGGCGGCACAACAGGACCTCTCCTCTCCTGCCTGCTGTGCCATGAAGTGCCCAGCAGTGAGCTACCCCTCTGCGTTCCCTTCCATCACCAAACTGCGCCGCCCGCTGACACCTGGCTTTGCTCAGCCTCCACCAGCACTCCTGACAAGTATGGACAAAAGGGGTGGGAAAACAAAGAGCTTTTCTTCAGGTGCTGCTGTAACCCGACCTGCGAGGTGACTCAGCTGGCAGCAGCTGTGCGGGCCGTGGGGCGGTCAGGGTGCAGCGCTCAGCCTGCACTGCCACTTCCTCCTTTCTGCCTTGCCAGGGAGCTCAGCTGCGGCTCCGGCAGAGAGCACCCAAAGTGGATTCTCAACTCTCCCCCCTGAATAGCAAGGCTGGGGCAGCAGGCTGCTGTCAGGAGAGGTGTGCGGCAGCGGAGCGGCAGGAAGGACCCGCAGAGCTGTTGTGCAGAGCTGTTGTGCAGAGCTGTTGTGCAGAGCTGTTGTGCAGAGCTGTTGCCATAAGGCTGATGAAGACGGGAACACTCTAAAGAAAAGCACCTGGAATGCCCTGATAGGTAGAAGTGAGGTTTTGTTCACGTGCCATGGCTCACTTCTGCCAGCCCTGAAAGTGCTGTAAAAGGTGAAACAAGCCCACAGGTGTACCGATGGAAAAGACAGGTACGTTTTTTTGTCTGCTTAAAATAGTGCAGTTTTACAGCAAAAAAAGCAACCAGGGTAACTAGCATTGCTTTACAGCTCAATAGATGTGCACTCATGTCTATGTGCACCGCTTTGTACAATTTTTGTACTTTACACATGAGAAATACAGCTGCAAGAGGCTAGCAAGAGCAAGATTTAAAAGAATGCATCAGCTTTTTTCAGGTGCCCTCTCACTGAACACTTGTATTGCAGCAGATACCTTCCAGCAGGGGAAAAAGCCTACGTGTGTATTGTTGGTAACGGTGACATTGTGTGTAACAGTTATTAAAGTGATGGAGTTTGTGTGCTCTGCTGGGGACGTTGGGTTGTGCAGAGAGTCTGTGAGCAGATCTCTGCTGGGGAAACAGCAGCTTCGAAGTCAGCAAATGATGCTCCAGCAAGTGTGGTATGAACAAAGAAGGAAAGAATGCATATGGATTGTTAGAAAGCCAGACTTCAGTTTACCTGTCAATTAGTCATTGAGGCTGAGCTCATCATAGCACTGAACTCTTCCAAACAGACTGACTGGGGGCCTTGGTTTTTTCCAGCGTTGGTGCACTCCCAGGACTCCTTGTACTCCCTGCTGCACACCTCACCTTCTTGACAGCCAGAGCAGCCTTTGGCACGGGTCACTTTGGTGCCAAACTTGCCTGACAGGGAAGTCTTTAATTTGGCCATAGAGGATGCAGCAGCTTCAGCCGTTGGGCTCCCAGTGGCCAGGTGGGGTGGCCTCGGGTGCAGTCTGTGTTAACAAAGCAGCAGAAAGTGAATCTTGGACCATTTCACAGTGGGACCAGTGAGCCTGCTGTGCAGAGACTGAGCATTACCGGGTCCTTTGGAAGGAGGAGATATGAGCTCAGAGTCTAGTTCCCTAAACAGTGACACTGATATTAGCATGGAGGTGTTAGCATTAGAATGGTAGGAAATGGTCAGTGCATCTGCTGTTATGAAGGAGGGCATGCAAGAGTGAATGTTGCTTAATATAATTCCTTCTATGTCTGCTGACCCACTGAAAGGAGATGCACAGAGTTGCCAGAACAAGAGTGAGGAGGACATCCCAAAGAGTTCCCCATTTGACTTTGTTATAAAACAGTTCCAAGGGAAGAGGTCCTCTTCTGGAAAAAGAAAAGAGCAGCCTTCGGCCATCCAGAAGTTCTTCAGTGGCTTTGACTTCGGGAAATCGGAAGGCAAGGAAAGACAAGAAACAGAAGAAACATTAAAAAACAACTGTAGAGCTGATGATCAGAGTGAGAAGGAAAATCTCCCAGTAGAAGGTAATGCTGATACAGTGAACAAATCCGTGTGGCTGCATTTTAATTTCATAGAGAACTGTTTGCTTTTCTTACTAGACAAAATGTGGTATTTTACTGCCTACAATTCATCCTTTAGCCAGAATTTGCTTCTGGTTGAAACGTTTTTGAGGATGTGCCCTCTAACATGATTGGTGCCAAGCAAGGAGAGGGGTCTGTGCTGCTGAGGAGGCATAAAGCTTTTGCATGACCTCCATCTTGATCTCCAGTGTGAGAGGTCAGTGCTGGAGACAGCTTATTAGTTGCAGAGCTTATTTGGTTTCAAAGCCAAGCTTTGAGCAGTACCTTGGCTTGTTGTATTTAAGATTGGTCTCAGTCCACCCCACTGCTAAAGCAATCTGAAGGCAGTCGGAGCAGATGTTTCCTACCTTGACACCTGTGAGGGGGAGGGGAAGGGAATGGAAATTCATCGTGAATGTTATTCTGTACATACAAGAGCACTCTCTACACACCAGAGAAAATGAGGCTATTCTTAACAAGGTGCTGGAAGGTGAGGTTTAGAACCCCATCCTCTGTTCTAAGAGTTCTGGGAAAACAATGAGAGGACGGTTACTGTGAGTAGGATTACTGTTTTGTGTACCTTTTGGTGTTTTGGTTTTTTTCTTTTCATTTGTGGCCATTAGATGAAACTGCTGATTTATTAAAGGGATTAGTGAATAATACACATGAAACTTTCCTCGCTGTACAAACTGCGTGGAGGAAGAAGGTAAGCAAAGCAGGAAGTGCATTGCACAGACAATGTATGGAGTAAACACAGGCTGTCATAAAGCAGGAGACGATCACCACACAATTGCAGGGCCACTCTGTTCTGACTGATCCAGTACAGGCTGTACTCCAGCCATGTGGCACACAGGTGGTTATATGACTCGTGTATCCAGAGTAGCTGCAGTGCAGAGTTTTGCAAGAATCTCAGTGCTTGAACGAGTAGTGCAAACATCCTGAGTCACTGGCGTGAGGTGGCACGGAGATGTGAAAAAAAGATTCTTTTCTCCCTGAGCATCAGGAGCTTTGTACTGATCTGACCTATCTTATCACTCAGGTTGTTGGTCCACGCTGATCAAAAGTAGAGCCTGACTTACTGGCAGCTTTAGTTCATTTCCTAAAGTCTCCACCTGGCACTCTGGGTTGGTTGCAGAGGTAACCAGGGCTCTGTTTTCTTTGTTGCTCAGATGAATCTTCGCAGCTGATTTCTGAGGCAGAGTCACCATCTGGCGAGCAGAGATTTAACCAGTTCATGCAGAAACTGGGAAAGAAACCCAACAGCAAGAACCTGGATCTCAATAATTGTGCATTAAGTGCAGCAGATGTAACAGAGCTGGGTAAATACACATTTTATTCAGTTAGACACTTTGTGTATTTCTTTGATTCCGATTTGCCTATTCAGTTGTTCACTCTTTTCCTTTCCCTTTCTTTTATCTCGGACTTTGTTTAAGATTTCATTTGGTGGTCCCAGGTCCCTGGGAAACGTCAATAAATAAATTGTGTTAATTATGTAATATATAAAAATATTAAAACCATGCAAGTCTGTGCTGCAGGAGAGTACCTTCATTCTCAGGCAGCAGGTAAGAAAGCTGAGATACAGATTGTCATGATTTTCTGATGTTTTAGAAAGCATATCTGTATCAACATGTATTGACATCCAGGGTTTGCACGTGATGTACAAACAATACTTTCGTTTTTTTCAGCTTCTTTACTGCCATTTCTCCCAGAGCTGGAAGAGATCAGCCTCTCCTGGAATGGTTGTGTTGGAGGGACTTTGAAAACCCTCACTGCTCAGCTCCATCATGTGAACCTGCTGAAAGTCCTTCGTCTGAACAACTGCAGGCTGTCAGCTGAGGATGTCACCTCCTTAGGTACAGGCATTTACATTTGCTTTCAGACAGCTTGGGTGTAATGTAATCCATTTTGTCTCTTCCTGCATCCTGTCCCTACTGCTTCCACACTTGACAATGTGAAGTCCTGCTGTGAAACACTGGAAAGAAGTTGGGGTTTTGAGTGACCTCATACATTTGAATAGCTGTGTTGAGTTCATAGCTCAGGGCACAGAGCTTTCACATTCAGAAGGCAGCAAAATTCAGTCCCATTTGCAGAAAAACACGTTTTCCATCTGGATTAGGGTTTTTTTTTTTTTTTTTTTTCTGTCTTTAATATCTAATGGTAGGCAGCAAAAGTGAAAAAAGCTATCAGTGATAATAGGGTCAGTTTAGGACTTTGTGCTGCAGGATAGGTGCAATGCTTATCACAAAATATTTGTTGGTCTTTTGGAGGACACTTAAAACCATCAGTGCTGCCTCAGAGCTTTATAACTTATTTTTGTAAGCTCGGTATAAACTTATTCCTCTGCTTATTTCTTTGCTTGGAGTGCTTGCAGCCCTGCTTTTTGCAGAGTGTGTGATTTAAAGTTTTGAAGTTGGTGCTATGCACACCTAATGCTGAGTCACTTACCTCTGGGCCTGGGATTTACTCGTGGGGTGAGCCTGTGGTGCGCGTCTGAAAGAAGGGCAGACTCAACCAACTGCCTTATTCTAGAAGGTCACTGCTCATTTTGTAAGTTCCAATCTGATGAGAGCTTTCTTTTTCCCTATCACTCAAATCCTTTTTTTTTTTTTGTCAGGAAATGATCAGACATAAAATGTATGGTAATAGCTCAAAAGGTGCTCAGTAGCTCAGTAGGTGATACTATCTGCTGGGAAGGAAACACCCATCTTTGCAAAATTTGGTAGAAATAATTAGTCTGTTTCTGATGAGGGTAAAATCTGTGCTTCATTTTCCATCGGACTTTTTCAAGCATTTCTTTCTTTTTCATCTTCCTTTTTCATACTTTCTTTTCTCTTTGCATTTTCTTGGTTGTATTCTCAATTTATTTATTCTGGTTGGTTCTTCTGTGCCATTTCCTTCCCTCTGCCGGCTTGGCCTCTTGCAGAGGCAGCCACAAAACTGATCATAGAACTTGAATTTCCAGACAAAATTTGATGTCTTTGAGATGTGGAATAGCAACATATTGGCATTGATTTGCCTGTCATTTTGAAAATAACAAGGCCAATACTGCCTGTTTGATTTATCCATGGACGTGCATTTTTGGACTCTGTATTCTGCTTAGGAATAAATGCCTCAAATAAAAGCATCGTATCAACTTCTCCTATATGATTGCTCTGAGCTGTGACTGTGAGAGCTGGTATGAAGCCATTCCTGGAGATCTACTCTGTTAATTATCTTAGTAGAAAATGTGTCTGGAGTGTTAGTCCCCAGGTCAAACAGTAACAAGCTATGCTTTAGAGCATTGCTCTGTATTCAAGACTAGGCAATCATTTAAAACCAAACAAACAGCAACAACAAACAGGAATAAATCCACCTAACTAACCAAAAAACTTCAACAGATAAAAGTTAAGACGTATCCTTTTCTCTGAAATCTGGATTTCCACTTATAACAATGGAAAAAAACATTTTTGTATTATAAATCTTTAGTGAAGTATTAGTTAAGAGAACATAGAGACATGAAAAGTTCTTATAATTTAAATACAATTAGCGATTTCTGGACTGAATCTGAGACCTTAGATCAAATACTGTAAATTACATTTGCATATGGGCTGATTAAATGATCTTACTTGGAAATACACATCTGCCTCATCCCTCTGCAGAGGAATTTAGGAAGTTGGATTTTGCAGTGGGATATTAATGTTACAAAGCAGCACAAACACAGTTCAAATTGGCTCCTGTGTCAGGCTTGGAAAAGGCCAATTTTTGAGAGTACAATAAAAATCAGTGCTGTCTGCCTTGAAATCTTGGGAAGCTGGTTTGTTTCAAAATGATGCTTACCTTGATTCCTTACAAGCTGTGTTGAAAAATCCTGCTGGACACAAACCCTTTAAGTCTGAGAAATAGCTGTGAGAAGACTCCTTTCATCCCATCCCAAGTGTCCTGTGGACACAGTATGGAAAACAGTGGAAGTGTGCCAAGTAAAATAAGGTAGCACTATATAGGACAGTAAATTCAGACTTGTCACTTGTATTGATTTCCCTGTAGACTAGACTTTCTGGGTCACGGCACAGGTCTGCAATGATGGTCATGCAGTCTGATGAGTATTTGGGAACCTGGATAAATACCAGATCTGTGTGCACTGTGATGGTAACTTGTGATCTATTTTGCTCAATGGGCAAAGTGAGGATTTATACTCACTTTTATGGCAGTAGAGTGCCATACACCAATTTTCCTATCAAATAATACAAATTACAATTTGAGAATCAAGTGGCTAACTTTTTTATGTATTCAAAACTGTATTTTTGTTTCCCACTGAAGTTGGTATCTAGAATGAATCATCTTGGACTTCTGTTACAGGAGAGGCATTTGAAATTGTTCCTCAACTTGAAGAACTGGATTTATCATGGAACAGTAATATAGGTGGAAAACTATCACTCCTGACAAAAAAACTTCGGAAAGGATGCAAGATTAAACTTCTGAAAATTACAGATTGTAACCTGACAGCCAAAGATGGAGAATCCCTTGGTATGTGTATCCACATGTAACTCAGTTGAGTTAGATGATGACTGTTTTGAGGTCAATCTTAGTCGAAAGCTATTAATTTCAGGCTTTGCATTATAGCAGTATTTACCACTCAGTAAAAGAAGGGCGGAGGGATAGGAATTAGAGTTGGCATCCAGTTGCCACCTCTCCCCTCCTTCTTCTTACCATATCTTAATCTTATGTGGTCTTTTGGTCTGATTGAGTGTTTTAAAAGATTTTCTCCCTCAGGAGAAGTGCCTGTGCTCTGTTCTGATCTTTACTGTGGGAGATGGCTCTTATGCCACATACAGTCCTATATCTTTTCATTAGAAATTTTTATTTCTCTTTGTATTCTTGCTTTTTATTCTCCTGCATTTTTCTTACTGTCTTCTATTTTTTTACAGATTTTTTTTTCTATATGGGCTTTCACTGATTTTCTTGATTTCTATCCAGTCGATGTTTTGCTGTTTTTTTGGTAGAATTGGAACCTGAAAAGTTTAAACCACATGTATAGGCAGATCCAACCTGCCTTTTCCTTGTCATAGTGCTGTTCTTTTCTAGGACTCATCTGTGTGTTCCAGACAATTACCAATTCTAATTTTCTTTTTTTCTTCTCAGCTGAAATACTAAATGTGCTCCCAAACCTTGAAGTTTTAGATCTCTCTATCAACAAGCACATCGGTTGCAGCATGAAGGTCATTGCTCAGGATCTGAAAAATGTACCAGGCCTCAAGGAGTTGAACTTGCACATGTGTGGATTAAAGCAGGACAGCCTCCAGGGCTTAGGTTAGACTTTACATTCAGAAAGTCTTTCATTCTGCGTAAACTGTACATCTGAAACCCATTTCAGAAAGGCAGTGTGGTAGACTTGCTGATGGTTTGTCAGTATTAATGGACAATGGTTATTTGCTGCTTGAGGATTGATAAAAGACTACAGAGACTTTCTGCAGGAGTAGCATTTATCTTCCCTGAGCTCAAGCATGTGAAAGTCAGTGGGGAGAGTCACCTTCCACACCATTTATCTGAGACACATCTTAGGGTAGATTAATGGCTCTCTGGGCCTGCTTCCTCCCTCTCCAGACAGAGCATAGACAAGGGCACAGACAGTCTAGCTAACTTCTGAAGACTTAATCCTACTCTCAGAGGGGAATCCGAATCTGCCATTATCACTTAATGACTGTCCCGTGAAGCCATACGAAATTGGCTTATTATCTGTGTCTCTCCCTAGTGGAGGTCTTATCCGTAAGACAAAACAACTGGCACTAATTAGCACTTCCAGTAGTCATTTCAGCAAAAAGCTGAGGATTGAATGGATCTGGGGATGAGTTAACCTCACCTTCACCTGCTTTTTTAGAGAAGAATGGAGTAGCAGGGATGGAGAAGCTTTGTGGCATTACTGTGTCTGCTGTGATTATGTGCTGAAGCTCAGTCTGAAAGCTTTGCTTTCAATACTTTGTGCAGAATTTGACATTAAAGTAAATAACTGTTGAAGCTGTGGCCCGTGCTATCGTAGCAGTCAGTGACCAGCTTGCTGTCATTTCCTTTTCAGACGCCGCTTTACAGCACCTTACAGCACTGAGAAAATTAGACATATCGTGTAACAAAGAGATTGGTGGTGGCTTTAAAGACTCAACAGCTCATTTGGCCAGCTTGAAAAATCTCGAAGTCCTTGACCTCCACCAGTGCTGTGTAACAGAAGAAGACGTGGCCGTTTTGTGTAAGGACATCTTGAGGAAATGATTGAAGAATGTATGGTTTTGACTTCTGAAAATACTTCAAAGGCATAAGAGATTCTGCATAACATAGTCTAACAGATCTCAGTTCATTTGTTGTTAGGCAGCTGTGGAAATGCAGCTCAGGGGATAGCTTTCTTGATCAATATGGAGTGGTTTTTTTTCTCTGTATCAAAAGAGGTCCCATAGTGGCTGATCCCATGTGGAACTAAGGGCTTGAATCTGCCATGATTCAGACCCATGATGTGAATGTAGGAACTACCCCCAAGTCCTGTTGCCGAGGATCAGTAATCTGGGAAATGTCCAGAAGCAATCTCACTGCTGGTACAAGCTGGCATGGATCCAAGGCTTTTATGTGCATGCTATTATAACTGCCTAAAACTGCCTTAGTGAGCTCAGAAGTAGAGAATGATGTTGGTCTGCAACTCCTAAGTACTATTAGGAAGGAATATTACTCCTAAGTAATATTAGGAAGCTCTCCCATTCCATCAGTGAGACAGCTTATTTACTGTGTGCATTATCATAACTTTTTGGTATTAGTTTTTACTAAGAATTGCTCAAAGTATGTTTGAGTGTCAAAACTTGGCCTTGACTTCTGGGTTGTTGTATAAAGACAAGTAATGATGCCAGTCAAACATACAACTACATTAGTTCTGTATCAGTGACTAACAAATACTTCATGTTTTCAAAGCCCAGGTGATACCTTTACTCTCCAGTCTTCGAGAGCTGAATTTATCCTGGAATAAAAACATAGGAGTCTCATCTGACCCTCTTCTCGGCAGACTCAGGTTTTTACCTAAGCTGAAATCTGTGGCCATCAGCAATTGTGGTTTGGGCGAGGAGTCCTTTTCAGCACTAGGTAGGAATGTTTTTTTAAAGCGTGTCTGTTCTCAGAAGTCTCCTTGTGGGACCAAACACTTCATTCTCTGTTGGCTGAGCTCCAAAAATAATGGTTACATTACAGTACAGGTCCTGAGTGGAAAAGTAATTGTCGCTTTCCCCTCTGGTTGCTTGATGATGAAACCAGTGTTTTGTGGGACCTGGTTGCGAGGGAAGATCACTGTATGTCTTCCCGTTTCACCTGGCTGAATGAAGTGCTTTTAGTCCTTTATCTGTTAGTGAGCTTTTATGTACTTCTTAATATTGGAAGAGAAAGCAGCAGAACAAGATTCATTTTATGCTGGAATTGCAGTTTTATTGTAAATCTGCATTTGCAGTTTATTAAGGTCAAGATTTAAAGGTTTTTTTCCTCTTGCTACAGATGAAGTAGAAGCTTTCTGACTTATAGTTAAGTGTGGGGCAACAGAGGAGCTGAGAAAATGACTCCAGTAGTGGAAAAGGTACTGCAGAGCCAATGAAGAAAAGTTCAATCTAACACAGGATATGCAAATTCAACCTCTTTTGCTTACTTATTGCAAATCTCAGTGGATTAGTGGCTGCACTGTTCCATTGGCACACGAAACCTAAGTACGGAGGGATCTGCTAGAATGCATTGTGCATTTACTGTATGTTTGATACTCTTTGTTAGTGACACTGAAACCCACAATAAAGCTTGACTGCCTTTAGCAGAAGCAGCATCAATCTGAACTGATCTGAGGTCCCTGCAGAAAGAGTACCATGTTTATGTCATTCCGGTTATGTAAGAATGGCATCGTGGAAATCAGTGTTGTCAAAAGATACACTGCATTTCACCTTGAATGGTGAATTCACAGCAAAAATTGTCTGGGTTTTAGTGGATTTAAAATGTTTTAAAAATTAAATTGACTTCAGTGGAACAAGGTTAAGCCAGTAATGCAAACAGAAAGGAAAGAAAGCTCTTCTAAGAGTCCTTAAAGAACCTGTAGACAGGCCCTTGTTACACTGTTTAATTAACACAGGAGAGATTTTTTTTTTTGTCTGACTTTTAAGACAAAATAAGTCATTTTAAGCATAGGTAGGCAGCCTGCCAGGAGTCTATTGGCAGGTGACTTGCTGGTGAGGTGTCTGTTGAGGCCACGTTGTTTTCTCTTAGTAAGCAGAAGTTGCTGGTCTTAATCTTTTCAGCTGAGGCTGCCCTTCACCTTCCTGAACTGGAGATATTAGACCTTTCTTGGAATAAGTGCGTTGGTGGAAACCTAAAGCTGCTTTTGGGAGCACTAAAGCTTGCAACGGAGATTCAAGTGTTAAGACTGAGCAGCTGTAACTTGGTGGCTGAAGATTTGGCGCTTCTAAGTACGTATAACATGGTATTTACTAGCAGTCGAGGAGCCAGTGCACACAGACCACAATTCAGAAGGGATTTGTTCCATGTGCTGAGCACGTTTTTGGACAAATCAAATGAAAAGATGGAAAATACAGCACTGTTTTTCCCAGAAATTATTTTCATTTTGCTGAAAGCTGGGTGTCCTGAACACGCACAGTGCAAAGACTGAAATGGAGAAAAATGCATTTTTTATCCTTAGCAGTTTTATGTATTCATACAAAAATGCAGCACGTGGAACAAGTGTATGGTTCGACCTTGTTTTTTATATCAGCTTTTTAAACCTGCCTCTGAGGAGTTCTGTTTTGTTCACCTACTCTTTTTGGGTCAGTGATTGATGAGAAACGTACATGCTGACAGCCAGTAAGGCAGGCACTACCAGCCCTCAGTCCATTAGGTATGTTTCTGGAGTCCAACTGTGGTGGGAGAATTAAAATAGAAATATTTTAGCCCACTTCCCAGCAGCTGCTAAAAATGCTGGAAGGTGGGAACCCAATGAAGGAATAAATTTCAGGACTGTTTTGAAAACCTGTTTATTTTAAAGGCATCCTTATGATTCTGTGGGCCTGACTCGTGGGTTTTGAGTGTCTGAGATTGGCAATAGCCGTATGATTGCTATTAAGGCCCTGTAATCTGGAGGCTGGTGAGAAAAAGCCTGAATATTTTTGACTTTACAAACATCACCCTTGACAGGTGGCTCTTTTGTTGATTATCCATTAAGAATCTCAGCTACCTTTAGGGTATATAAGTCCCATTACCCTCCCACAGTGAGAGGTGGCTGTTGTAATCATGCAAACTCACTGAGTTTTGCTGTTCTCCTTCTAAATCTCCCTATAAAGCCTGCCTGTCTATTTTAATTGGCACCTTTTATATCATCCAACTGATTTCAAGGTTTTCAGGTTGCCATACACTTTTATGTTTGAGTCCTGCTGTTTGACTGCTGAAAGACTAAATAGTATGGTATTAAAATACTCATCTTACTTATAAGCTTTTAAAGCAATTGTCAGGATGTATTGGTTGTGTTTTGTGTGTTATTTCTTGCAGCGTTACTGGCACATGATGGCCACCTAGCCAGGTTACGGAAGCTGGATTTGAGTTATAATAACAACATCTCTGATGAAGGGTGGATGGTTTTCTGTCAAGGCTTAGCAGCACTCAAAGAACTCTCAGAGCTGGATGTCAGTCTTCGCCCATCATCCTGCAGTGCCTGTGGGACGTGGTTCAGTGAGTTGTTAGCAGCACTGACAAAGCTGCCTGCATTGGCAGAGCTGGGGATGCAAAGATGGGTCCTTTCAGAATCACAGCGTAAACAGCTGGAAGGCTTTAATCAAGACAACAAAAGAAACATTCGTTTTGACTGCTGACGGAGGTTGGAGGTTTCTGGAAAGCCTTTCACAAGCAATATGTGAACTAAGTACTGTGTGTCTCGCTTAGAAGACTGCACGGTTTCTTGTTATCTCTTCTTGTGAGAGGACTTGAAATGGTTGAAAATTTATATAAAAACAGTTATTTAACTTTCTACACTCATAGATTATTCCATTCAATAACGTATTCTTTCAGATTCTCTGGGCCATGCTTACTCTGCTCTTGTGACACTACTGAATATGTGAATACTGCACTGACTGATACCAAAGGAGCAATGACAATTTCAGATAGGCACATTGCAGGTTTGCCAGTGCAAGGAAATGAATGGGGTATGCACTAATGCAGATGGATGAGCAGTGCAATTATGGCATCACACATACAAGGAAGATGTTTCTGATGCAAAAATACCTGAAACCTCTACGTTTTAAAATTTAGTTTCCCCTTCCCCATGCGTTTTAATTTTTGTGAATGCATTAAAGCTACATAATTGTGAGATTTGGAAAGTATCCCAGCAACTCAGGATTATATGTCAGTCCAGTAAGAAGAAAACAGCAAGAGTTGTTCTGCCTCTGCTATGGCTCTCAATGCCATCTGATAGCATAGATGAATCCTGCATACAGAATCAGCATAAAATCAAGGTAAGAAATGTTTGGTTGGTGTCTTTGCAAGCCTCAGACAAGGGAAATGCTGCAGTAGGTCAGATCAGAAAAGTCCTATCTTAGCAATGATCTGAATCTTTCTGCATTCAAGACTAATCCATTAGCTTTTAAAACACTTTGTGGCATAAGCTGTTCTTATTCTTACCCTAAACATGGAGGAAATCTATCCAGGGAAGCAAAAACTGTTATTAAAAGCCACAGGACAGCTTCTAGCTAGGAGTAGACTGCCCTCCTTTGTGCCCAAAATCTGTTAGAAAATGGACCAACTTGGGTCATGTAAGTGGCTCTTCTTTTTATGTTTGATGATTTCTTATTTGGTGTTTTATTGGATTTGCTTACACAGAACCATATTCTGGCATACTCATTTATGTCATGGAACATCTTAACCCACATGTGAGCTCAAAGACTGCACTGGGATTATTCATTCGTAAGGTATTTTAGGAAGTAAAGATATTAGATCTGCCCACTGAGTGAGGAGTCTTAGAGAAATCCTGAGGGATAAAGTACTGCTCAATTAGCTGTGAGTTTGTCTACACACTGCAGCAATCTCCTGGATGTGAGGCACAAGAGAATAATCAGCTGGCGCTTTTCTAGCCTGCCCAGACCCCTTCAGCATGTTTTCCCATAGAGATGCAGGTCAATACTCAGCCTTCAGTCTGGGTGAGCCCTCTAACACCAACCGCTGACTGGTTGAGTTTATAAGCAGCAGCTAACCACGTTGTGCTGATACCTCTCCATTGTTCAATCCGTGATTTCACATGAGGGTCTCCCTGGACTTCCTGGTTTCAGTTTCAGTTCCACCGAAAAGAGCACTTGGCTCCCACAAGCTCTGAGGAATGTGAGATCAACCAGCTGTCACTGTCAGAGGTAGCAGTGAACTGCTGCAAAGTGGGATTGGTTATTTTCTACAGATTTCCTCAACCCCTGAAGTGAAGCAGAGAGCCCCTGCTTCATGCAGTGCTAACAAAGGAGCCTTTCAAACTGTTATTCAAGGCGGGAGAGTTATTGTAATGTGGAAACGCTATCGCCTCTGTTTCACAGCAGCACACCAACCCTGTCTTTCAATCACTTGTGTTAATGGGACTTTCCTTCTCAAATTTGCCCTTGGTCCACCTGGAGAAACGATCCTCTGTCTGTAATTTGGGAACCTCTGTGAATCACTCCTCTCTCACTTGAACCTCTCTAATTCAGAGTGAGATGGACTTCACTGTTAGTTTGATGTCTCCCTTGGGCTCCTCATTCTCATCTCCAGACCACGGTAAGGACGTATTGTTAGCATCCTCTCCACTTGCTTTTTAAAATTCCCTTCCCAGTCCTTTCCCCACACATGAATCCATCATGCCTGTTCTGCCATGAAAATCTTTTACTAAATCATTTTGGTTATCCTGTCTGTCAGTCTTCCCAGAAATCCCCCTTCCAATGTTTTCCTCCTCAGTAGCCTCTGCTGTCAAAGCAGCACCAGCTTCCTAGTGAGATGCAGAACCAAAACTGAGGAATCCCACCTTTCTGCACTTAGTAGTCCCCAGTTCTTTCCTCCCGAGAAGCACATTGGTGAGATTCCTGTGTCAACAGATTCAAGATCTGAACAGAAATAAGATCCACACCCTGGATGCAGATGTAGCCCCGGAGCTCAGAAGAACATGGCCTGGAGGTGGAGCTCTTGGGAGAGCTGTCTTGGTGAGCCTGCCTTCACCTCCTTCCTCGGGGTGCCACCAGCTTCTGGTTCCCTGGGGGAGCTCAGGCATGGGCAGGGAGGGCAGGTCTGAAGTTCTGACCTGCCAGTTTAAGTGGAGAGACCTGCTCCCTCCCACCTGTGCATTTTGAGTCTGCACAGTGGCTTGTCCTAGTTTAGCCCTGTGCTTTAGGTGCATTCTGACAGCGTTCTTACGTGACAGGATCCAGAGCCATTGTGGAACATTGCATTTTGCAAACTCACAGTTTTCGAACAAGCCTGTTGTACACAGACATTTTACAAACGGTAACCAAGCCATCCCAGAGATGAGCTATATAGCACTAAGGATGTGTCAGCTGGCAGTCATTCAAAACACTGTAACTACAGGTTGTCAGAACGTTTCTGCAGAAGCATGGAGATACTTGGAGATACTTTGAAACAGCTGTTTACACTGCTGTAAGGCAGGGGTGTTGTGCAGATGGGGGCAGGTGTGGGTATGTTCTGACTGCCGGGAATCCTCCTCCGTCTTTCCAAACAGGTATTGCTTATTTATAAACATAAAAGACTGTAAATAAGTGCCAGTATGTATGAGCCTACAGGTATTGTTTCAGTTTGGGTATGGATGAGCCTCGCCAGCTGGGAAACAAATTTCCAAGGGTTACATGTGAAATACTTGGAATGCATAACAACAGACAGTTCATTGCGCCAGATTCCTACAGATGAGGTTAATCTCCAGTTAATCGTCTGCCTCTGTGCTTCAAGATAAGGTCCATTCGGGATGAGAAATCTGACTCTTTCAGAATCTGCCTTATTCAGCAGGAGTAGCTGAAAGCACAGAAACAACCCTAAAAAAACCCACCAGTTTTCATCAGAAGATTCATTGATCCGAATGCTTTAATGCTGTTTGCTTGGTACTCACTTCTCTCTTCTTGCAGCTGACAAGGTTCTGTTCAGCTTACTGCACAGGAATCACTTTTTGGCTTTTGTTTCTTTTCCAGACTTCTGTTTTCCCTTTTCTTTTCCTTTCTTTTCCTTTTTACTGTTTGCCATACTATCAGATGCCATGAAAGGTGTGACCTCCTTAGTAATCAGCTCACGCCACATCTTTCGGATCTGAGAGAGAATATAGTCTGGTTACCTTGAGGAAATGGATAAAAGCCAGGCACGTTATGGCCTCCAAAACAACTCTGTATTAGAGTACATTGTTTGCAGCTTGCCCGCTTTCCACCTGACTTTTCTTTTATCGTGTGTTACTTTTTCAGGAGGAATTCCTTATCAGGGAGGACACCAACGCTGCCATCCTCCAGATCCTCTGAGGAGTAAATGGCAGTGGCCTCACATTTTTAAATGCCACCACTAAGTTCAGAAGAGTAGTCTGGGAGAAACACATTAATTCATGAAGGAATAGCAGACAGAACAGGAGAGGAAGAAAATCAAGGACTGTTTGCCTTTCATTCCTTCTTGCCTCAGTTTTTTTCTGAGCTAATTCATTCATTGGTGATGCAGACTGATCTTTTGGGAAAACAAAACAAAACAACAACAGAATCCCACAACAAAATGTGTTTTGTTCAGTGTGTCTGCACACCAGAACTTCAATTCTCTGCAGTCAGAACACAGCGAGGTGCCAGATAGAGTCCTCTTTAAGCAATGCCCAGACTTAGAGGACCTACTTCGAATTTAGACACAGTGACCGTTCCCCTATCAGTGGATAAATGGAGAAGTAAAGAAAGCTCCATTGCAAGCCGTAAGGCTGTTCTGCTGGTGGTGAACAGGCAGGGCAGTGACAATCTGTGACATTTTTGGATGATGCCCAGTGCTCTATTTCCCCATGGATCTCTATTTTCAGCCTTAGTATGATCAGGACTGCTCCAGGTAGCTGATGTGTTGCAGAGTGCCCTGCAGGTTGTTCTAACCTATCTGATCACTAAAAGCACTGCTTTGTACATACATACATACATCATGGTTGTTTTAAAACACCTACCTTTGAAGCCTTGGCTTTTTTAAGACTCTTTTGCTGTAAGTACTGCAGGATAGCAGTTGTCCCGTGACGGCACACTTCAATGGGAGGGTCTGTCATAGGGTTCCCATCCACGAGGACCACCTGCAGCTGCTTCAGGCTGCCCAAACGCTCAGACAGCCGGGACAGCTGATTGTTCTGAACGAGCAGTTTCTGCAAACCTGAGCACACAAAAGCAGACAGCTGCGACACAAAGGACAGGAATGATGCAAAGCATTCCTGCATTCTCCCTGCAGAACAGCATATGGAGGAGGCATAAACAATTCAGTCTGTGCTTATTAGGAGTTTGAGTACTAAACATCCCATTCAAAGCGCTGTTTAAAATTCAGAGTGCCTCTCCCAGGTGTGGAGGGATGGGACTCTGTCTCTCCTAGCAAGGCACATACTTTACTAGGTGAAGACTGGCAATCCGGTGACCAAATCTGCTGTCTGCTGTGCACTACTGAACTTGCCATGCATAGAGATGTATTGGAGAACAGGGGAAGATGGAAAGACTGATCTGGAGAACAGAAAGCATGTTCCTCATCACTACCCTGGAATCACTGGTGTTAACCCACCGGGTCTTATCCCATCAGTGATGTGCTAGGAGCCCCAGGAATCTCCCCAGTCCTCTGGGCTTGGGCACAGCACTTCCTTCACCCTCACACCTTGTAACTTCTCTCCTATTTGTCCCTTACTGTTGCTGGGCCAGAACCGAACAGTGTTCTGCCTCCAGAAGGATTAGGTCCTTAGGGCCACTAACACAAAGATGATTTCTCACCTTGTATTTGGCCTAGAGACTCTGGGAGCTTCTTAAGCAGATTGTTGTGACAGTCAAGTACTTTCAGGTGTGTCAGTGAGCCAACAGCTGGGGGCAGGCGCTCCAGACCGTTATTCTCTATATGCAGTTCTTTCAGATTCTGGAAAACACGTGTGCTAAATAACTTTTCATAATTAAAGGATTTTTCTTTAGCTTGCTATATTATCAATATACGGAGAATAGCAGCAAGTGGAGAAATTAGCTTTAATCCTAAGGCATCATTGAGATAACTGCGTGATAGAGAGAGACAATGTAAGTTTTAAACACTGACTATTGGTGTTCTTATTCTGATAGCCCTGGCCTGATGCTGCACCAGGTTCCTAAAGACATAAGGAGAACCTTCAGTTCTGCATTTGGGAGCAGCTGTAGAGCCAAGCCACAGTAAAGACCCCCCCCCCCTCCTATTGTCCCTACCTGCAATTTGATGATATCTTCTGGCAGACTTGTCAGTTTAATTCCTTTATTTTGTCCCAGATATAATTTCTCTAATGACTCCACGAGAAGGATCTCCATTGGAAAGCTATTGAATTGATTTTGGGACAGGCTGAGGCATTTTAAATTTGTCAGTTCTTGTATTTCTGCTGGTATCTAGACACAATCGTTAAAGATACATTATGTCAATTAAACAGTAATTGTAGGGATTTGTCTTCGGGGAAAAATCTATAGGAAGAGCTATGGAGCTTCACTGTTACTGATGGATGAACAGAGAATGTTCGATCCATTAATATAACATTATATCTCACAGTATGGTGGGAATGTGGGGGAAAAAATCATATTGTTTCCTCTGCTGGAAAGATTTCTTATGGGGTTAATTTTATTCATAGCAGAAACGTTTGTCTGCTTCTTCACTTCTTTTGTAAGCTCAGTGCAGGGGAGGGACATTGAAATGAATCAAACCTGAAAGTGATTCTTTTGTGTGAATTACGACTGGTCTAAAGGTAACCTTCAAAAAGAAAATCACACGAGTGAAAATCTCCCTGGGGGGGGTAGAGTTGCATTACTTAATAAGGGAGGTATATTCTCAGCCCTCAGATGAGCATGTCATACTATAATGTACTTAACTGTTCATTATCAAGAGATTAGCAGATATTAATGATTTTAAAGGCATTCACAATATGACATGTATTTTAATGTTACCCTGTGCTCTCTTTCAGTTTTTGATGCATTGGTTCTACGGAGATGCAGCTCTTATTTTCCAGCTTACATGATGAAAAAAGCACCCAACTCTGACAGCAGTTCCTCCAGTCAGTATTCGTCTTTATGATTCAGCACAAAAGTGAGTGTCTCCATGCTCTTGCTTTTCCCTCTCTGTCTGGACACCCAGCTGTCAGTGTCAGTGTGTTACCTGGGCTCAGGTGTGTGCCAGGGGAGCATCTTCACACTTGAGTAGGGGAAGGCGGCTCTCGGTTGTAGTGACAAACATAAGACTTTGCACATAGGGGGTTTCAGTGAGGTAAGAATGAAAAGAAAGGAACAAATACCTCCTGTATTTGATTGTCATCCAGGTTCAATATTTCCAGGTTTTTCATGGAGCATATCCCTTTAGGAATTTCATCAAAGCAATTTTCGCTCAGGTCGAGTACCCTGATACTGGTTAGCCTGGTGAAGGACCTGTGTACTTTGTGCAGTCCGGTGTTCCTCAGATAAACATGGGTAAGTGATGCCCAGGAGCCTGTCTGGGCTGGGGGCTCCTCCAGGCTGTTACCAGACAGGCCGAGTTCTCTCTTTCCAGTGAGATTCTTCAGAACTGGGGGAAGCTTGTGCAGGGGATTATGAGACAGATCCAGCACTGCCAGCTTCTGGCAGTGTCGCAGCGTGGGAGGAATGGAGGATAACTTATTAGAAGCTAAGAATAGCTTGACTAAGTTTGTCAAAGAGCCTATCTCTTCTGGGATGTGACTGATTAGGTTTTGTTCCAGATCTATTATTTCTAAACTAACAATTTTACTAAGCTCGATGGGGAAATTTTCAAATCTGTTGTTTCTGAGGTAAATTTCCTTGAGTTTTTTCAGGTTCACTATTTCTTTTGGCAGACACTGTAGATTATTGTCAGAAAGGCCAAGAAGTTCGATGAGATGGAGGTATTTGCAGATCTGCACTGGGATTTCATACAAGTTTATTTGATAGAGCCTGAGCTGATGAAGGGACTGCAAGCTGCTGATAACCAGCAGAGAGCTGTAAGAGAGGGGGTTGTTACTTAAATCTAAGCTCAGAATATTTTTCAACATCCCCAGCTCTTCACATACGTCCCTTATGTGATTGTGATCCAAGTAGAGAACCTTCATGTTCTTCAGGAGTTTTATTTCTTTGGGGATGTTTACTATCAGGTTCTTCTCCACGTGCAGCTCTTCCAGATCCTCTAGGCGGAAGACCTCTGCTGAGATGGTTTTCAGATGCTTATTGGCTAAATCAATAAAAAAAATCCTATCTGTGGGGTGCCTGGGAATCAGAGCTTCATTCTCTGGCACCTCATTCATTGGTTGTTCTTGTGCAGTCATAACATGATTGTCCTCAAAGCCAACGGGGTCTCCTTTAGGGTAATGAGTGTCCTCTGTACTGACCTCCATGCTCTACTGAGACTCAACCATCTGTAATTCTTTTCAGAAGAGAAAAAAAAAAGTAATTTAAAAATCAACAGTACTCAAACACTAAATAGGGGAAGAAGGTAAGACTGAGGGATAGGTCCTACCTACTGTCAGTTGTACCCCTGCAGAAGCTGCTTACATTCCTTGACATCAACATCTGCAATACATACAGTGTGACTGTGGCTTTGAATCCAGAACCCCAAAATGCCAAATCAGTGGGTGGCCTTTGTGAAGTCAGTGGGGCTGGAGGAAGCAACCTCTGTGGGGCTTCATTTACAAAGATTCTTAGGAAAAGGGTCTTCTATAACAGAATAGTTTCTTAGCCAGGGAGATACCAGTGAAACTGATATCTAATATCAGTTGTAATCCCTGGCTGTAATTGCAGAATTTGGGCTGTAAAAGAGTGAGAGGTGGCAAGGTGACTGCCTGGCTGACCTCTGCTGTCTCCAGGAGTGAATGGTGGTAGCTTTGGGTCAACAGTGAAGGGAGTGGGAGCTGAAGTCAGGAGGAAGCTGCCAGCCACCTGGTACCTCAGGGCTGACCAGAATGAGGAGAAAGAACCGAAGGGCAATGAGGTGTGGGGGGAGCCATGCTAAGCTTTGTGGTCTCATTTAAGCTTTGTATAGCAGCGTTTCTTTTTCATTGGTACAGTGGTAAGGAGTGAGCATCCTGTGGGGTGATGGGAGTGCGTGATCCCAGCTCAGCCTTGGGTCATATGGGAGTCAGTGAGAGGATCTCAGTGGAAAGTGCGCTTCTGAAGCATGTAACCATGTAACCACACTGCTTTGTGCCAAAGCTCCTGGGAGGGTGCAGGCAGAGCACTCAGTAAACATTGCAAGAATAAGCGAGGCTGGTGCTGGCATGGAGGTGTAACGCCCTGCCCAGCACCAGGCCTCCCCCTCCGAGGTGGGCAGCAGAGTGGCTCCGGCTCCGTTGGGCACCCAGACCCTGCGCTGGAGATCAGCTCCGTGGTAATGGATGGGCTCAGCTCACCGGTGTGGGTTTATGCAGGGAGGGTGCGGAGGAGTTGGGGTCTCTGGCAGCCTCATGTCGGCCGGTGAGCAGCTCGGGCACGGCTGACTCTGGCAGAGCAGAGCAAGAGGGCAGTTTGCTGGGAGCCTTGCAGCTCTCTGTGAGGATGGAATTCATCCCAAAGCTGCTTGTTTGGGCTTTCTCAAATACCTGCAGCACGCACAGAACCAGCTTTCATCACACACTGCAGACACTGCCCGTTTTACAAAAGGGAAAGGGACCTGTCTGTATGAATATTACTTCTAAGCGTTTGTATTCCCTGTGATGGCACATCAGGAACACAGACAAAAGTCCACGTTTTTTCTTCTTTTATTTTTTCCATCTGTATGTCCGTAATTCAGTTATTCTTGCATTACATTCAGATAACTGCAATTCTTTTCCTACCAGGACCCATTTTTACTGTTGCACATCCCCTGGCACAACAGAATGTGGGTCCATGGAAACGTTGTTAGGCTGCCATGGCAATGCAGTAACTGTTTGTTTTGTTTTCAGGCACGTCATGTCTGTTCCTCCAGATCTTCGTCAGCAGTATTTGCAGACTTGCCAAAACCTGAGCCAGCCTGAAAATCACTTTGTTGCTCGTGTGCTTCAAGAAGCTGATAAAAGTGATAACGTGTAAGAAAATAACAATCAGCATGTTTCAGATACTTCTGAACTCCTTACACAAGATGGTAGGACAAGGAATGGAGCAGTGGGAAAGTTTGTGCAGTTTCAGGCTTGAACACAAATTGCACTTAACGTTTACTGCAGCAGTTCTGGTTTGACTCATCCTGACATCATCTTGGCAAAAGCCTGTAACTGTATATCCCTCCTGGGCAGCTTTACAAGCAGTAAAATCAAAAAAGTGAAAAATGGGAAGAATAGTAACTTTACATCCCTTAGAGAAGCCAAACTCACTATCCAGTCATCCTAACTCCCTTCCTGTTTTCTCGCTCCTGTTTAAAAAGGCTCAGCTGCATCCAGTTAGCTTCCAGCTGGTAGTGCTTTCCTGACCTGTCTCTGAGTCCTGGCAAGGTGTTGACCACACAAATTGCTTCTCCTTTTGTGATTAGATATCCCTTTCTCTCAGGGATGCACCTGGGGTTGGAATTAATTGTCCTCTGGAGAGAGAACACAAGAGAAGACAAGGTTGTGCAGTAGTTTGTGTTAGCAGTTCTGCCTGGAGGGCAGGATAGAACAGATAAAGGAAAGAAGGAATGGATGAGGTTACCCCTGGGGTAGTCTTCTCTATTTTCATCTGTGCTCTTCATGTCTTGCTGCTTCCTGCTCTCTGTGCACTTGTGGTCTTGTAGCTGTGCAGTATCTTCAGAGTAACGAGATGGATAGCTAACCACGTGCAGGCACGCCAGGGAGGGCAAATAGGAATACATCTCTTAACCTGAAGAAAGAATTCTTTTCACTATTATTTTCCTTCTTATGTGATTATACTTCTGTGTTATAGCAGACAGGCAAAAGGGATCACCTTAAAAATAGCTGGAAATAATCGCTTAGTGCCTGTGCAGAGAGTTACAGATGAAGATGTTCAAGTTCTTGCCTCTGTCTTATGCACTGCTGTATTTGTCACCGGTGAGTACCTTTACATGTTTGATGTTAGTGCTCATAGTGCTGGTTTATAACTGGGCAGCAAACAGCACACAAAAAATAAAAGTAATAGAAAACATAAGCAATCTTGATTTCAGCTTTAGTTCATCTTTATTTATTTTTGTTTACAGATAAATTAATTGTAGGTATGCACCCATCCCATTATTCTCCATCTTTTTCAGGTTTGGATCTGAGATACAACATATTGACTGATGTTGGAGTAAGGCACGTGGCAACGTTCCTCCAGGTGCCAAAATGTTTGTATTTCAGAAATATGATTTATTTGGCTATGGTAATATTTTTGTGGTGTATTTGAGACCAAGACTGCATTGGTTTGGCAGAATTTCATTAATTTGACTTTTACATCCAAATCTCTCCCACTGGGATCTCAGATTATGGTCTCTCGGATCAATTTTCATTTCTGATAGTGTAAGATATTTGTTAGGATGCCTGAAGAAAGAACGATGCAGTAAGCCAGGGGGGTTTAAGCTAATGTTCAATTCAACAAAGGATGTAATGCTAGCGTGGATTGTGCCAGGGTCTTTGTTTTATGTATTTTGTTCTTTCTCAGCCTTTCTGTGAGTCTAAACTTATAGACCTGCAGCATTAAAGGTTCTTATCTGGGCTTCACCTGCCTTGTTTGATCATGAGGGCTCCTAGGTGGCTCTCATAAGATCGTGAGGATTTACCCACTGTGTTTTTCTGTCTCTCCCTCATCTGATGTACTTTAGCATTCTTTAACTGCTTTTCCACATCAGGGGCTGCCTGTAACGTGGTGCAGGACAGAGGTTGTAAGTACATGTATAGCATGTCTCCTTTTTGAAAAGTGCAGGGGTGCAATAGGAGGAGGTCTCATTGCTTTCTGCTTCGTTTGTTTCAAAGGAAAACTCAACTCTGCGATACCTTAACCTGATGTTTAATGATATTGGCACGAGTGGAGCTGAGCTGATAGCAAATGCTCTCCATGTGAGTATTAGTCTGGGAGATTTCGACAATGGCATCTCATTTGATGAGCAGTACGAGCTGTCCTGCCAACATAAAGCTGGCTGAAAGGGCTCTCTGTGCTCAGCCCGCTCAGCACTTTGCTGTAACACAGCGACTGCTTGTTTTCCCAAGGCAGACTTCAGAAATCAGATTTCACACAAGAGAAATTAGCCCTGTGCTGCCATTAGTACTTAATTATCACAACCGTCGCTACTGGAATTTTCTGCGTGAAAAATGTTGTTATGCTGTAGGATATATTAACATTATCAATGTTTTCCTTAAGTTATGAATTTTTAAAACTGTATATTAAATTTGCCTGTACCTTGATGTCAACAAATGTCTTGGTTCTAGATGCCTGAGACAGGTTTTCAAAGCTTTGCCTCACAGCAGCATGAAAATGTTTGTTGTTTTTAACATGGTTTCCCAAGGAAACGAGGCTAGTGTGTAAGGTTTGTTTCATCTATGAAGTGAGACTCACGTGGGCTCTTCCTTCCTTCTTCATAGTCTTTGAACTAATCTCATAATCTCAACTCAATTTGAGAGGCCTGAAATGCTCATCCTGTATGATAGGACTGTGCATTGCCAGTTTATGCAGAAATATCTGCCTGGGTTATTTTCAGCTGCTCAGTGCTATCTCCTGGGCACTGTTCTTCTGGAGGGACCTTTTGTGTGTGTGTGACAATGAGCAGGATTCACGGGGAAAAGGACAGTGATATTTCTATTAAGAGAATGGAAAGAAAATGATTTCACTTTTTTTTTCTTATTATTTTGTCCAGAGCAATGAAACCCTTCTGCATTTGAGAATGACTGGAAACAAAATAGGCAATAAGGGTGGAATGTACTTTGCTTCGATGCTCCAAGTTAATTGTACCTTAGAGAAGTTGGATCTTGGAGACTGTGATCTGGTGAGTGAACCAGTAGAATCATCAGCAATGACATAATTCTTTCAGGAGTATTACAAAGGTGTTGCAGTGCTTGATTGAGAGAAAATGTCATCTGTTGCCATTGATTTTGCATTTTATGATGGCTGGAGGTAACACAATATATAATATTGCAGTGTGTGCTTGGAAAGGCATGTTGTATAAAACACTGAAGTCATAACCAGTGATACACTGCAGCCACTGTCCTTGGGAATTCAGCTGCTTGGCTTTCATGTGCTCCAGCATTGTTTCTTCTGTTCCCACTATTATATTTATATATAAATTTATATATATAATAATAATATATATTTTGTGTGTGTACGTGCAAATCCTGTCTGATTGATGCTGAAGAAAGGTGGCGTTCTCCTTCTAAAGTGCACAGTACTATGAAGCTTGAAAGTTATCCTCCTCATAGTTCTGTTGTTCATGTTGGAGCTCAACTCGTTGATGCCACAGGTGTGGCAGTGCTGAGTTGAGCAGAAAGGCCCCTAGCTCGATTTTAGGTAACTTGCTGCCTCCTGGAGTAGAGTGCTGGGACTCCCCTAAACTTCATGGGGAAAGTCAGGAGAATAGGAACTGGCACGAGGAGAAAGTTTGACTGTAACATAACAGTTGTGACCCTCACCTGGAGGCAGGGAGAGATATGGGGGGTCCGGTTGAAATGTTATTATATAATATTTGTTTCATGGAATTACAGTACTTTCTCCCAAACTGGAAGGGGGAAATACCTTCCAGAAACTGGGGAGGATGTTATCAATACATGAACGAGGACAGTGTTGCCTGAGTAGAACTTATTTGAATGCTTCATCTGTTTATGATTGAGTTAACAGTTCTGCTTTAAAATGAAATGTCTTTGGATGTAGACAAGGCCAATCAGAAAGAAACAGAAACATAAATTAGTGAGGAAAATGAGGAAATAGAAAAATCCCAAACTGGCCTGTGTTCTAGACTGACAATTCTGTACCACATTAATTCACATACAGCATGCATTTACCTGGTGGAGAAGTGTTAGCTGAGACTTTTACTGAAGATTGTAGGGAACACTCGAAGTTGATTTTTCTTCTTAAATCAGGAGGACCAACATACAGGATCAATGCAAGGAACAAGTACCCCTTGGAGATCCATCATTCTTGCATTTTATTTTATGAATTGCTGAATTTCCTAGTTGTTTATAGTTCTTAGTCTCATTCCACTGCTGTTCTACAAGGAATTGGCACTGGTGCCTGCAGGCACTTGCTGACTGCACTTGTATTTCTCCAAGGTACAGAAGGCAGAAGTAATACTATTTCCAACCAGAGCCTGCCTAGTGGGTTTGATCTTCTGACAATCCATTCTAAGAAGTCGTGGTAATATGGTAGCCTGACCTATTCACCGGACAGGTTTATCTACAGGACTTGTCTATTTTCGTTTGCAGGGTACACAGTGTCTAATAGCAATAGCATCAGTCCTGACTCAGAACAAAGCAGTCAAAGCAATAAACCTAAATCGTCCATTGCTGTACAGCCAAGAGGTAAGGTAATAGCTGCAATGCCAGCTCAGGCAAAGAGAGGAGCACAAGTGAAGTCACTCCTGATAAATGTATGGACGTCTGGGCTACTCTGGGTTTTCTTGTTGTGGAAATACTTTATTTTCTTTTTGCTCCCAAGTTTTAGGCAGGCTGGGGCTGCCCTTGTTTAACTAGAAGGTTAATCTTGTTTTGTTCTTTGTGAAGTAGTGGGCTAAGGGAGATGACTGGGTGTTACTGAACCAAATACTCATTTTGCTGCCAGCACTTGGAGAGTTTTATGCATCATTCAGCAAAGTGAGGGACAAAAGCTGTTTAGCAGGAGCTGAGGGAAGGACAAAAGACTGCTTTTTATCTGAGCAGAGCGTGGGCGATTGCCAGAGGCTGCAGCCTGAAGGAAGGCATACTTAACAATATCCCTTATTCACTGGCCATGTGGTTTTGTTTCACTATGTGAACTTGTAGCTTGAATTTAACAAGTGAATGAACCTCATCAATGTAAAACCTATGATGTGTTTTCTATCCAAAACAAAGACGCAAGAACTTGCAAAACAATCAGCACAGAAGAGAGATCAGTAAGGCAGTGTTTGCTGTGGGCAGCACCCTGGGCACTGGATATGTACATGCACACAGGCTTCTGCCTGCAGGCATGCAGCTCCTGTGCCTCATTGCTCCTGCTGTCTCACCACTGTCAGCAGTTCTCAGGTGCATGAGGTGCACACTCTTATTTTCACGGTGGCATGGTAATGCATGAATAAATAGTTGTGGAGGCAAGCTGGATCTTCCCATGTCCCAGAGATGTTTTCAACAGTTTAAACAGCTGATGGCTTCTTCTCTACTGAGACAGGGATCTGATCTGCCTAAGTACAGTTTTACAACTCCATTTACACCACTAGTATTGAGAATGAGGGCCTACGCTGCATCTGTGGGAAACTTTCTCTTTGCCATTGTTGTCATTTGCTGAGGCCTGTGGCTTGTTCCCTTCTGATTGACTCAAAGAACTCATTCAGTTATTTTTTGTAATAAAATGTGACAACCTCAAAGTAAATTTACTGTGTCTTACAGTGACGGGGCACATTTCTCTTCATAGCAATCACATCTCTTTTCATAAAATAAGTGTTGTGATAAAATACTACATTGGTGAAAGCTGCTCCAAACGCAGTTTTGTTAAAGCAATGACTGGGAAGGAAGCTGATTAGAGGAGTGATTCAAACATTGATGCTCCTGATATCTGCAGGGATGCACAGTACTGTAAATGTGCAAATACTTTTGTTATTGTTCACTTTTTTTTGGTTGTGATAACGCATCACTTCCTGGCTACTTTCAATACAAAGCTGTAATATACAAAATGGAAGGCTACTGACAACTGGGGTTAGCTGCTGTACATGGCTCTTAGTGGAGCAGGACCGTGTCTTATCCTAAAGCATGGCTTAATAAAAATGAGTGTTTACTTCTAGGAAGAGACCACAGTCCACATAGCTTTGATGCTGAAAAATAATTCTTCTCTTGTGGAACTACATTTGTGCAAGCACGAAATTAGAAGCCTCGGTGTAAAGCGACTGTGTGAGGCTCTGTATGAAAACTGCAGCCTGAGATACCTTGATCTGAGCTGGTAAGAGTTAGTGCGTGACCTAACCCCGACCAACATTACATGCTCATTTTTCTTAGCATCTCTTTTATAAATATATATGCATGTCTTTTTCAGTAATAAAATAACTCGTGATGATGTGAAATTTTTGGGAGAGCTACTGAAACAGAACCAAACTCTGGAAATCCTGGATCTTAATTCAAACCGAATAGAAGATGATGGAGCTATCTACTTGAGTGAAGCTTTGGCTTTGTACAACAGGACTCTTAAGGCGTTAGTATTTCAGTAACTTCCTCAGGGATTGCAGACATAACCACTCTGAATATAAGAAACCCAGACTCTGCAGTGGCTGAGCTGATGTGAAAATTGAGCTTTGACGTTACCAATCAAAACAGAAAACTCACAAAGTTCCAAACTTCTTGGTTCAGCTGAGGAAGGAAAAAATGAGAGACAGTATGGAATTGATTTGCCTGGGCATAAGTGTCTTTTTTTTTTTCCTTTGAGAGGGTGAGGATGAAATTTAAATTGGTTTTGTGATGGTTCTCCCCATCTTACCTGTGACTCAGTCATTTTTACATTCATTTTGAGGAGGAGGAGATACTCTTAGACCTTTATTGTTCTTTTTCCATCTTTATAGCATAGTTCCCTCTGTTGCACAAGTGTAAACAAACTAGAACCTGTAGGTCTTCAGAATTTTCAGATAAGCAGATTCCATAAAAGGCTGAGGCTCTATATTTGTTGATTTTGATCTTCAACACTTAAACAGAGGATTTTCTTAAGTTAGCTTCCGGGTGAACCCAAAAGAGCTGTAATCTGTCCATCAGTGTG
Source organism: Gallus gallus (assembly GCF_016699485.2). Classification (NCBI taxonomy): domain Eukaryota; kingdom Metazoa; phylum Chordata; class Aves; order Galliformes; family Phasianidae; genus Gallus; species Gallus gallus. The sequence goes on from NC_052540.1 coordinate 19,648,233, forward strand.
TATTCTGCAGCACGCATTAAGCCATGCGCCAGCAGGAGGTATAAAGCTGATCAAAGGTGTTACCTGAAGCCATTAGTTCTAAGTAGCAGACTGAGGAGGTGGTGGCTGCTAGGTGCCTCTGAAAGCCTTCCAGGATCACCAATATAAAAATAACTGCCAATAAACAAAGATCAAAGCTTAACCTGGCCAAGTGCCAAGGCCCGGGCTTCAAAGCAGATGGAAGATGAGATGTGGCCACCGCACAGTGAGCCACTGATACTGAAGAACTGAATGGTGAGCAACCCAGCTGCGTGAGTCACAGAAGTGCCTTGAGACACAGTACAACTCCAGAGTCCGTCCTGCCTGTAGCAACCTGAAAACTATTTCTTTAATAGGAATGGACTTGATACAAATATCTTATTACATTATAACAAATAGAAAAATTAATTATACATATAGTTATATGAAGTATAACTGAGTAGAACTCTAAGTTTTAACTAAGATATGGAAATGCAGTGGCTTAGCATGCTTGCATAACTATTTTTTGTTTATTAGGTTGTCAGTAGTAAGCAACAATATACGTGGCAAAGGGCTGGTAGCTCTCTCACAATCAATGAAAATAAATATGGAACTCTCCTATATTTATATCTGGGGGAACAACTTTGATGAAGCTGTTAGTACGGTAAGTGCTGGACTGAAATGACCAAGTGCTTACACACTGTGTTTTATCTTCTAGACCCTTCCCTACAATCAAAGCGAAATATTGTATGTCAGATTCTTGTTTCATTCATTTCAGGCATTTTCAGAATTAATTCAGGCTGGCCGCTTGAAACCTAATTGCACAGATGTGGAACCCTATGAAGTGGATGGGCACGTTCACCTTGCAGAGCTCTCCCACGGCCTTAAGAAGCATTACTACTGGACACCAAGTTATGGGGAGGTGAACAACACTGCAGCTAATGCCAGTCTGGCAATTGCAGCTGTTTCAGAATATTTGTAAGGTAGGATCTTACTGTGCTCACATAGAGGTTTATCTGTCTTCATGTATAATAGATATCAAACACGCTGCTGGTTGGTTCTTCAGTGTCTTTACCCTAGGAGTCTAAAGATATCTCAAAATAGCATTAGAGATGAAATATCAAACCAATAACTGTAAAATTTGTTATTAAATAATGGCTAATCTATTAAAAGCCTATTAATATGAAAGTATGTTTGTTTTTTTGCTACAGTAATTGCTGTTGTGCATGCATATCCTTTGCTGTACCATGGTTAGGTACAGTTCCCTGTTCGCCAGTTAATAAATGAATGTATTTAAGTGATGTGCTGAGATGGGAATGACTTCCACCATGGCATAACACTCTACAAGTGACACCAGCTATTCTTAGCAGTAATGCAGAATATAGCAGTCACTGAGAAGAGGTGGTGTGAAGACTTCAGACATCAGCAGTGCAGGTGTGTGAACTGAGCTTCTAGCAGCTGCACTGCTCAGCTCTATTTAGGAGCCCTTCTCAGTTCAGGAGTTAAGAGTGCTTATTTAAAGAGGATGCAGGAAATGCATCAGAGCAGCAGCAGAGCCTATGGATTGGGTATTGTGACTGTGGTGTCCTCTTCTCCAGGGCTGCTGCAGAGAAACAGCTGCTGTTGCCCTTCCTGCAGTCAGGTTTCCCCACAGCTGGTACTACTGTCTCACTGTGGGCTGAAGTGCAGCTGGGCAGACCATGTTGACTAAAACAAACAGAAAACTCAAACTTCCATCTAGGACTGCTGCTGAGCAGCAGATTTGCTTGAGAGCAAATCAGATATGTGGTGGAACAAGATTCCCGTTACACTGAGGAGTCTGAGCTTTCTGAAATACTTTCTGAAGTGTTTTGAACGACAGGATGTCTGACCCATAGGAACACTCTGTATTATTGACAAGAGCAGTAAAAACAGCTGGTGCTGCAGCTTGCTTTGTAGGAAAGGGCTGCAGCATCATTCTTACTGAATTTTATATCAATGGTTGCAAGCTAAAGTAACTAGTTATGCCAAAAAAAAGAGTATAGGTTAAGAAGGCCTATGCCAGAGACACTTATTGCTTTCCTTGAAATTCTTACAAGATGTATCCTTGTGTTCTTTTAAAGGAGAGAATTCACATAGGTTAGGTATTCTTGCCATACTATTCCAGTAGCTAAAAAAGCACAATCCTGTTCTGTAAGCCATTTCTTCAGCTGCCAGAACTCAAAGCACCTTTCAGAAAGGCAGCGTTAAGCCCCAGTGTAAAGGGAAGGAAAATGACTGATCCAGCAGGCCCGTGGTACAGTACAGGTCCACGAAGCCCTGCTGAGTGCTCTGGCCATTATACCACCTTCTGCCAAGTTGAACTATTTAGTAGAAATAAGTTAGTTAAAATACAAATTTTGAATTCACTGTACTATCATCTTTAGCAGAAACAGTGAGCTTTCAAAGCACTCTACTTAGGAAACAAACAAAAAACCAAACCCACAAACCTCAAACCATACCAGCAGGAAAACAGAAGTACTACTAGTACTTCTAGTAGTGTGCTGTGCAGAGGGCTACCTTTCTGACAGGGTGCTTTGATGGTTATGTTAGACTGCTTCCCTTCTCCTTTTGTTGTTCCCCCTTGTAGTTACAGACAGCAGACACGAGGTGAGGGGAAAAATACAAAACAAGTTTATTAAAGTCTAACATAAAACACTTCAGGCTAAATATGTACAACTCCCTGCCCAGGAGATTATAAAATCGAGAGTTGAGCTATATACAAATAACAGAGGAAATGCTGTATATACATGAAAGATACTTCAAAAATAATTTAACCAAAAATCAGTCATTACTCATAATTCTGCTGCAAGGCTTATCAATATCCTCTCCAAAGTCACAGCCCTGAAATCCTTGATGAAGGACTCATCCATACTTGACAACTTTTCTTAGACCATATGTTTCAAGAAAGCTTTTGTACTTTGTGCCTACGGATAGGCACAAATTCAGATAAATGCCATACAAGGAGTTATTCTAACATAAGTATTTGAAACAGCCAATTCAGAAATGTATAGTTGCAAATAATCTATTCAGGTAGAACTGAAATACTACTGAAACAATGATGTTTCTGAGATAAATTAAGTCATTTTCTCTAAATTACCAATAATGGATTAAAATTCTCTTTTTATTTTGCAGGCAGGTCTCAAGGATGAAAAGACTCCCTACAAAAATTCCACATTTTCCCCTATTCGTCTCTTAAAGAAGTTACCAATATTGTTATACACCATGTACCTCCAAAATGAACTCATTAAGCCTAAGAATTAATGTGCAGCTGATTTCCATGCATCTATTGGTACAAGGTACTGTACAGACCTGCTTCTTCGGGCCCTATAGCACCCAGCCTGAACACTCCTACAATTTTAATATATATCTCTTTCTATATATATTTAAAATCTATATTCTATTAAATGAATACAGTTGATAGAGATCATACCTCAGCAGCTGAGATATCTTCACAAAAGATGAGGGTAAGAATTAAGATTCTCAGATGAGGACTGAAGAGTGCAGTTCACTAAATTATTGCTCCAAGTCAAAATTACGAGCCTGTGTATTCTACTAAGAAGGTTAAAAGTGCTGTCTTGTAAAAAATAATGATTATCTTCTTGTCTATAAAGAAAACTAAATGACTACGAAAGCAAGTGGTACTGATATAAGTATCTAAACAAATCCTGTATAAATCTAAGTACTGTTTTAAAAAGTCTGAAAATCTAAGAATACAGCAATAAGCTATTATTTTAGAAATATAAAAACAGTCCAAACAAACACTGTTATGGAATGCATTTTCTAAGTAGGAATGTAGTTACTTCTTCCTAGAGCAAAATAGCTCTTGTCTTTTATTCTGAATTTTACATTAATCCTCAGATAACCATAGCGTATCATTAGTTTATCTTCCAGAGTTGGTTAAACATGAAACTTATCAATCATACAGTGTTGCACTTTATCAATACTCATGGCTAAGTCTGTGTCTATCCCAAGACTCCTCCTTTACTTTCAGAAAGTAAAGAGGAATCTTAGAACAAGGTACACAAAGTGTTCACTTTTGTTAAATGAAGTCAGGATTCTGATCTTTGTGGTTCTTGAAAGCTAATTAGCTACAGAATCCTTCAGCTCCTACATCAACAACAGAGACGTGGAAGAAAAAAAAAACATAGGAGGAGCAGTAGTGGGGAAATGCCAAACAAAATCTGAGAACTTCATCTGTTGCCCTGTGCCAGCCTTATGAAGGGCAGCAGCTGTACGTCAGTGGTGCAGTATGGATAAGCAAACAAATTAAACATCAAGAAGTATGGCAACAATTAGTAAACAAAGTGACAAATGCCTGCATTCAACTGTTTCTGGGCCACTCCATGCTGCCTGTGGTAGATTTTATCATTAAATTGGCTGTATATTATGAGTTTAAATATGATCAAGAATCAGAGTTCTGACCATGCCCTGTACACAAAGAAAGGAAAGATCTGTTACTTCACGAATACAAATGTGGAAAAAAAAATCTATAATCATGCTCAGGAGTCAAAGGACCATTTGTAGAATATTTAAATGAAATCCTCCAAGAACTTTTTCACAAGGCTGTTTAATTAAGGTGCAGATTAATTTCTACTCCATGTAGAACACAGTTAGTGAAGAGGTATCTCCTATGCCCTCCTATTTATCAATATCTGGACACAAGGCATCAGTGGGAATAAAATGCTAGCACCAAGGAAATAACAACAAATTATACATTTAAATGTATTGACGGTACAGTCTAAGACTGTTTCCTTACTATTTGATGATGACTTAGGTAATGCTTGTATCACGTTAATGGCACAAACTGGTAAAATGGAGCATTAAAAAAAAGTACTCCTACTCAACCAGTCTTTAATGATCCTACAGAGAGCCTAAAAATGTTTTGTTTAAAAAAAAAAAAATCTAAATTGCTAATAGTAAAACATACCTTTGCAAAAGTCTTGCTAGATACCAGTTATGTGCAGTTACTGTGGCTATGCAACATGAAAGGTAAATTAATACATAAATACTTCAGTTGAAACAAATCCCTGCCTGGAATAATATTGATCTGCTCTGTTGTGTTCTTCCTCAGTGCCCCCTCATGTAGCAGTCATTTAGTATTTTCACAGTGAAGGGCAGCATTTGTTCCTTATTTTGTACCTACTGTCTAGCACCACTAGAAGCACAGAAATGATTATCACAAAGCTATGGTTCACACATCACAGTTCAGTCAATGCATGTTTTTACCTCATCTACAACATTGTTCTACCTCTTCTGGTGAGCAAATGCTGCTGCTTGTGCCAAATCCAGGACATTTGAGACATATGAAAAAAACACATCTTGGACAAGTTACAACACTAGATTCACTTTAAAAACGAGTGACTTGGTGGAAAGAATACACAGTAGTATCTATGCTGTCAGAACTCTCTGGGTTACCATGAGAAAGAAACTCTCCTTTACCTGCCCCATCAGGGACCTAAACACAAAGCTTTCTTTCCCTCTGGTCAGCTGAAGATGGACTGCTTCTCACAGACAGCAGTAATTCTTTGAGAGGACCTTGAGCACTGGCCTACCTGCCATCACATACCATTACGTGACCTCAGGGTGCAGAAGTACAAGCTTTTTAGCACATTCCAATTATGACTTTCTCCTTTAAAAAAAACAACAAAAAAACACAACTCTGGACTGACACTTTTAAACTACCAAAAATGTCTTAAATTGTCCTCAACTCACAGAGGGACTGAGGCTGGAAGGAACCTCTGGAGGTCCGGTATGGTCTCCTGCTCAAGCAGGGCCACCTAAAGCAGGTTGCCTGGGACCACATCCTGGCAGCTTTTGAAGATCTCCAAGCAAGGAGACTCCAGCAACCTCCCCTGGCTGCCTGCTCCAGTGCTCAGGTGATACTGTCATACACCAGCTCACCAGGAACATAGCAGGAGATCTCCAAAATGCATTAGAGTATTTAACAGAGAATCCTTAAGGCGGGCATTGCTGCACATCATGTATCTCTTGGAAATAAGTGTTAATTGCAAACAGAAGGTTGATTGCAGATTAGCACAATTCAACAACAACACTAACAAAAAAAAGACAGCACGGTACAATGGAAACGCCTTACAACTGTCTTTACAGAGAGAGGGGAAAAAAAACAAGAAAAATTCAGAAAGTGACTGCTTGATTGATTACGTTCATCTTTACCAAAGGTATGTGAGTTCACTGCTGGATGACCTGGTTGGCTCTGCAGCGTCAGTATAATTGCTGCAAGAAAATAAACTGAGGTTCTGAATATCCAGTCACAGCAGATCTCAGTAATGTTTCTGATGATGGGGACTGACTACCTGCCACTGGAAGAAGCATCTGATGGTCTTCGGTACCAATGGGAAGAGGAAGCGGTAAAGACATCTCCGAGGGTTTCACATCTACAGACTCTGATAAAGGACTCTTCTGACTCTGAAGGGATTCTTGTTCATTGAAAGAATTATCAAGTGTGTTGCAATCAGGGGGAGTTTCAGATCCTGGCAAGAAAAAAGAAGAGTTTTCCCAAACATGTATTTGCCCCAGCAATCAGCATATGGAAAAACTTAGCAAATGATGCAGGAATTGGTATTAGCAAGAACTGAGGAAGACTTGTTCTCAGAGAACGTGAGCTAACTGCTATGAGAAATCTTGCTACAGATGGCAGAACTACAAGAAAAAGACAGCAGAAGTGTCTTTACATGGAAGAATAGAAATGAGCGAATGGACAAATGTCTGCCGCTGATGAGCCAATAGCTGATGCTGCTTCTGAACATTTCTCTACACAAAGAACTTACCTGTGTGAACTTTTGTTTTGTGCTTCTTAAGGTTTTTTATATCTGTGTAAGAATTTCCACACAGTTCACAAATGAATGGTCTTTCACCTGAAAAAGTGAGTGACACAATAATCTTAAAATTGAGAGAAGACACAGTTGCTGATGTAGGATAATGGATTTCTAAGTTGTATTTTAAAATTGCATCGTTATAACTGTAAGCTGATTTGTCTGTGCCTTTATTCAGAGTAAGATTGTTTCCAGAATAGTAGATTAAAACATAGAAAAAAGCCTCAATGCCAGAGGTAAAGCCCTGATCGTACATCAACACTTACGCTGTTACATGCAGACATGTCTGGAATAGGCAATTAAAAAAAGTCACAGACATTTTCTTCAAATTATTTTCATGCTGAAATACATAAATTCAGAAAGTACTACTTTTAAGTGCAGCACAATATGGTGTATTTTATAGGCAAAAGGGAAGAAGTAGGATATTATTTACTGTGCAGGAAGCAACTTGTCTGGAAACTGACCTGTATGGGACCGAAAATGTTTATTGAGTTCTCCAGAGGAAATAAAACTCTTTCCACAAATGCCACAGATATATGGCTTCTCTCCTAAAGTAAACACAAGGAGTTTGTTATTTCAATATATAAACCAGAATATACAGTATAAAGAACAAATTAAAGTGAAACAGATAATATCCAGTGGGAGAAAGAGCTCCCTAAACCAGAGTCAAAGAGAAAGAACGTGAGAAAAGAACTGGTTGAGAACACCAGAGCTGACCCCCGGCTCCTCCCAGTGCAGATTTCCTGCTCGTTACCTATCCCCAACCCCTCTGCAGCTGCCAGTCCTCCCCTGCCAGGCCTGGTTGGGTATCTCCATGCAAGGCCTCCCCTTACCTGTATGTTTTCGGGAATGGGTGATGAGAGAACTGGAGACAGCAAAGGCTTTTCCACAGGTGTCGCACACGTAAGGCTTCTCCCCGGTGTGGCGACGCACGTGGTAGGTGAGCGTGCTGGCCTGAGCAAACCGCTGACCGCAGCGATCGCACACGTAGGGCTTCTCACCACTGTGCTTCCTGTGAACAAACAGACAGCAGTGGTCTGCTGGCAGGAAGGGAAGTCATGCTCACAATTATGTGATTTTCCTCAAATTTCCTCGGCTTTCTCCAGAGCTCCTCACACTGACGTTCTGTGAACTACAACACCTCATCAAATGGGAGCTGATTTTGAGTTCGCAGTTTCTCACTGTGGGAATTCACTGTCTGTTGACTTGGGGAATGAGTGCATCAATAATCCCAGTGGCAGCTGAATCACACTATGGGTCCTGCCTGTGTAGTGCTCACCGTGAGAACTTGGCAAGTTTTGCATTATAGTATACTTCACAGAATCATAGAATGGCCTGAGTTGAAAAGGACCACAATGATCATCCAGTTTCAACTCCCTGCTATGTGCAGGGTCACCAACCAGCAGACCAGGCTGCCCAGAGCCACATCCAGCCTGGCCTTGAATGCCTCCAGGGATGGGGCATCCACAGCCTCCCTGGGCAACCTGTTCAGTGCGTCAGCACCCTCTGGGTGAAAAACTTCCTCATAAAGACAGAACTTCCTCCTACTTAAAGACAGAACGATGACTCCTAACAAGAGAACATAATTTGTACTCCTGCCAAGAAATGGAAAAGCCCCATGCAGGCTGCAGTGAGCAGAGAGACCCACTCCGTACCACGTCCTATCAAGATCCTCTTTCCTCTACAAGTACTACAGACAGTTAAAACAAAACAGCCATCACTGCCATAAGGATACCAGTATGTACACTGTAATGTTCATACATTCATAAAATTTGTAAAGCAATGCACTAATGAGTGACTACACAGATGTACCATCTACTATGCCGTGTGAAGCAAGACCCGAGATAAAATGTGCAGAAATGACCAAATTATGTGAACACGTGACTTTTGCTAACACCAGAGTTAATGATTCTGTTTCAATAAATGTATGGATAAACACCTTCAGTATCTCACTTCTGCCTACCTGGCGTGAATCTTCAGATTGCTTGAAGTTGCAAACTGCAGATTGCACACATCGCATTTGTACGGTTTCTCTTCTCCGTGATGCATCCGACTGTGGAACACCAACTGGCACTTCTGGGCAAAGCCTTTGTCACACAGCTCACATTTGTATGGCTTCTCTCCTGGCAAAGAACAAAACCCTTGTACTGTCTGCATTTACGTTAGAAAGCTTTCCAATCCATTACCTGACCAAAGCTCAAGTGTCTGTTCTAACACTTCGTACAAATACCATCTTGTAACATCCTGTAACCATCTGCTGAAGTGGGACGTGCCAGGAAAACAGCAGATAATGCACTATTTATGAACATATTATCATGGAAGAAGAATAGGTAATAATTAATATCTTTTAATAAAGCCACTTCCTCCACATTATTTTGAGAGAGCTATTGCTACATCTTCAGGCTTTTTGCTGGTTATATATCTATTCACTATTCTGGATATTTGAGATGAACAACCACTAAAGCACGTGCTTTTTCTTGCCTGTAAAACAACAAGCAGTCTTCAGTGTTCTGAGGAATTCTTCAGTGTTCTCTCTAGTGTTCCTGAATGTCTCATTAGTGTCTGCTGTAGAACGCCACATGCAGTTTTCCAACTGTTTGGGATTTCTGAGTGATCAGTACAGTCTCACCAAAGGGACTGTGTGAGTCCACAGACTCCGACAACAGCATAAGAGGCTGTACTGCTGTAGCAGTGCACAAACTAAGAACTCAACAATTACTAATCATACTGTTCACATAAAAACTTCAGAAAAACAGAAGTTCTAGCATCTCACCTGCCATCCAGCAACCAGCACAGTGAGATCCCCTGCTTATACGTGCAAGAATTCCAATAACAGCACCCTCAAAAGTAGAAAGAGCAGCTAACGTTCCTGCCAGAACACTGTCCTGGAATAATGCACCCGAGCTTCATCTTGCATATCAATCTTTGGTTTGCCGATAGCTGGTAATATATGAAATCCTCTCTATCGGTTACTGAATGAGCACAGTGTTCTTTTGCAGCTGTACCTCAACAACTCCTACTTCACCTCTTCTGCATCTTCACAGCTTGCTGGAAAGAGCCCCACTGCTGACCTGTGCTCACAGTTTTCCAAAAAAGAGCAAAGGTAAACAATTGTAATCTCTTTCACTGTTACCTCTGAATTCTGAATACCAGCTATAAAAGGAAGAAAACCATGCAAACCGTGTCCCTCTGCTGCTCACTGGGTTAAGTACAGCAGCAAAAGCAAAAGCAGAACAGCTATACTGGATCAGACTGAAGAGAGAACTAACCCAATATTAAGTCTTCCTTCTCTAGGGAAGAACTTAGGAAAAACAAGCAAGGTTCTTTTTCCACCTTTGTAATCAAATATATATCAGAACATTAAAAATAATAATAATTTAAAAACAGCAACAGGAATTCTGCTACTGTGAGCTTTTCATGCTCTACAGGCAATAGTTTCTGGTGCTCAATTCCATTTAATCACTCCTCAGAGCTAAGGGCAGTCAGCCCTTCTGCATCTTTCCAGGAATCAAGATGCACAGACTAAGCCAGTCTCTTTCAGACATTCAGAGCGAGAACTATGATTTTGCACTGGAAAGTCAAAACACAAAGATCTTTTTAGTGCTGCATCCACATGCTGCTATTACAGAGCTCTACAGTCCACGAGAACAAAGCCAACGGCTTACCTGTGTGAGTTCTTACATGTGTTTTCAGCTGATTGCACTGCGTGAACGCCTTCCCACAAAGCTGGCACACATATGGTTTCACTCCTTTGTGTATCCTCATGTGGCGACGGAGGCTACTGGCTTCTGAGAAGACTTTTCCACACGTGTTGCACACTGGTTTTGCTTTGGAGTACTTCTGGTCAAGCTCTTCTCCTGAACTTTCCAGCTGGTAAGCGTTCTTCTCGCTGGCTATGTTAGACATGCAGTGCTCCTTCAGAGCACAGCTTTGCTGAGGCTTTCCCCGTTTTTGTTTTGCTGCAATAGTCTGAACTAAAATATCCTGTGCTGCCAACGTTTCACTTTCCACCACAGCTGCCAACTGCAGTTCAGAGCTATCGCCGCCCTGGGCAGCCTGCTCTGTTATCTGTGCTGCCAGCTTATTTGCATCCAGGAACATTTCAATGGATGTGTTCTCAGTCACATCATTCTGGTATTGTATTGATTTATTCTGTACGCTTTTTGGGGAGCTGAAATTCTTTTTCCGCTTTTTGGTTTGAGCGGATTTCTTTTCTAAAGCCGATTTCTTTGCTTGAGGCTGAACCAACTCTGCAGGAGGAATATCTGCCTTCTCCCGATCATTGTAATCCCGCAGGGTCAGGAGGCAGGTCTGCTGGTTCATCTCAACGTTTCCAGTGATGCTAGATGTCTCTGTAGAAGAGGGATTAGCAATAAACGCAAAGTCTTCCATCTTTATTTTGCATTTGGTGACCACTTCTTCTACTTTGAGATAGTCGGCAGCCTGGTGAATTTCTTTCACGTTCCAGCTGCAAGAAAACCAGACTTTGGTGACAATATTCTGGACAAAGCAAAGCAACAGAACTGCAGAAGCTGTGGCAGCCACCTGAGGGTCACAATGCAAAACGATGGGGACACGCCGGCAGACCTTGCTGTCATCGTTAATCAAACAGTTCTCCTGGGTGAGAACAGAGCTTTCATTTCCCACTTCCTCCAGAGACCTCAACTGCTCAGAATGAATCCAGAAACTCTCCTGCTGCAGTCCCAGCAAGAATGCTGCACACTTGTACATAATAATAATAATAATAAGCATAACGTAATGCTTGTACATAATTTGCAAACCATAAATCACCAACCTTAAGACGTAGCTGTGTACATTGCTCTGTTAGTGTTAATGCTTGCAGCTAATCTTAAAGAAAAGCAAACAACAAACCTCTTCCTTTTCCCATACTGTTCTTTTTCATATGCTGTTAGACAAATATTCATCACAACCTGTACTTGTAGACTGGGATGAAGAGGTAAGATCCCATCTGTATTACTTCATTATCTTAACTATGACAGTTCCAGAAGCTGATTACAGCATACAGAATCACAGAATCACCAAGATGGGAAAGGACTCCAACATCACCCAGTCCAACCATCCACTAACCACCAATATTTCCCTGCATCTGTACACTTAGCTATCGAATAGGAGTTCTCAGGTACCGGTAACAGCAAAGATTTATTAAACTATCCTTGGAACCAGAGGTTGCAAAAGGAGTTACACTTCTGGGCTACACACCTGGAAGCGGTCACACGTGGGAGATACTTTCTTTCCCTCCCTGGAGAGCAGCACGCTACAAGGAATCCTCAGTGCACACAAAGTAACGCAACGTGCACCAGCAGAGGGAAACTTTTCCAGCACCTGATTGCTTTGCCAAAAGGAATTTTGCTTGGGAGCAACAGATCACGTGAACTCCACCAAACAACAACTCTACCAAACGTCATTTCTTTAGCCAGTTCTGATACTGATCTGCTCCTCGGGCTTCAGTCTCTGCCACACGCAACTTTCTGTGCACTCACTGCAAAAATGGGCTCCTACAACCCGATGTCAGAAGGAACACAGCCGTCCTGCAGTACCCACACGAGGCGTTTCATCTTTCCTGAGCCAAACAGAAAGACTCCAAGAGACTGAAACCATCGGCCAACTATCAGAGAACGTTTCTGTTGCGGCCCTCACGTGCCATCGTACAGCATGCAAACAGACCATCTCCAGTGGTCACTGCGCATCCCCCCCACTGTTATTTGTTCCTCCTGAACGCATTACGGGAACACAAAACCCAGCCCTGCCCTAACAGCGCATTTCCCGATCGCCTTCCCCCGTTAACAGCACGTATTACCTGTCAAGGTTTAAGTTTCCCGTGTAAATAAATTCCAGGAGCTTTTGGAACCCATCGGCCTTCACTTGAGTCTGATCCAAAACGACGGTGCTGTCGGTCGCGTCCCTGTAGAAGGCGCCGAAGAACTCGCTGAAGGAGGCGAGCACGTTGCGGTGCGCCTTGAACTGGCACTCCCCGATCACCACGGTGCAGTCGCAGAGGAAGCCGGCCTCGCGCTGCTTGTTCAGCCGCTCCAGGAGGTGCTCGCAGTGGTGGGAGTACTGCATGGTGAGGGCGAGCCGCGGCCTGCCTGTCCTGGGAGAGGAAAGCGATCGATTTACCTGCGGGATTCCGCTTCCACTCCCTAACGGGGCGAGTTAATGATTGCAAAGGGCTCGGCGCTCGCGATGGCCGCGGGGCAGCGGTGATGCGGCGCCTCCGGCGCGCGGCACGGCCCGACGGGCGGCCCCGCACCCGGGGGAGCGCTGACCGCGGGGTCGATCCGCCGCCAGAGTCCGGGAGCCGCGGCGGCAGAGCTGTGGAAGCCCCCCACGCCCGCCCCGCGGCGGCCTCCCGCCCGCAGCGCTGTCCCGGCCCCGACCGTCCGAGCGCCGCCCGCCCGCCCCGCTCCCGTGGGGCCGCTGCGGGCACGGAGCGGCGTCCCACGCACCTGCGGAGAAGCAGCGGAGCGGCGCCCCCGCCTCAGGCCGCCATGTTGCGGTGACGCCGCGCGCGCCGCTTCCGCCCGGAGACTTCCGGTGCGCCGCTCCGCTGGGATAACGCCGAGCGGGGCCGGGAGAGGGGGCGGCGTGTCCGGCGGAGGGGAGGGGGAGCGGCCGCACTGCGGAGAGCGCTGCGGGAGGTCGGGGAAGCGCAGCTCCAACTCGCGCTGTGCCGCGGGGCAGGCCGGGAGGTGCAGCCCCGCAGCGTCTCGCGGTGGTGCTTCTATCAGCGCGATAAGAACGCATAGCGCTTCTCGTGTCGCTTCTTCAGTAAAAACGGTGCCATTAAGAGAAGAGTGCGGAGCAGCGGCTGCAGCGCGCAGCCACAGCAGCAGCAAGAGATCGGCGTTGCTTTCCAGGAGCAAAATCGCGGCTCCCAGCCGGTGTTTCCGCCCGGTTTCGAACCGGGGACCTTTCGCGTGTTAGGCGAACGTGATAACCACTACACTACGGAAACGCCGCTTGTGCTGTTGGTTTGCAGCCGCGGTACTGAATGTTCTACCGCGCAGCCCCGGAACGCCCAAACCGCCGCGCGGAGCTCCGGGTCGGTGCATGGCAGCGGTGCCACCCGTGTGCTCTGAATGCACTGAAGGGTTCCGTAATAAACACGCTTTAAAGTGTATTCTACGCTTCACGGAGAAGAAGCTGAGACTGCAGCTAGCTTGCTGGCGGTGTCCGGAGCAAATCCGCATCTCGAACTGTAACTTTTGGTAAGGTTATTTCCTGCTTAGCCCAAGAACGCGCCTCTCTGCGTAGGCACACGCAGGCCGTGTTTTAACGAGCTTCTGCGCGAACTCCGGGCCGGTGAAGCTCAGCGCGCAGCTCGCAGCCCCGCATCGGACCCCGCGGCCCACAGGAAGGGGCGGGGCGCGTGCGGGGCGCGTGCGGGGGGCGTGGCCGGGCCCGGCCGGCAGCACGCGGTGCGGCGGGAGGTGAATGACCGCGGAGTTCCAAACTCCCGCCAGCGTCCCCTCTCCGCCCGCTCTCCTCCCCGCGGCCAATAGCGGGGCGGCAGCGTGCAGCCCGGCCAATGGGCGCCCGGTGGGCGTAGGCGGAGGAGGCTACAAGAGCCCCACGCGGGGTTCCCCCGGCACGCGTGGCGGGTGGAAGGCTCCGCTGTGCCTAACCCTAATCGGGGGAATTGATGGTGCTGTCGCCGCGCTCCCTCCGCCCGCCCGCTGTTTTACTCGCTGACTTTCAGCGGGCGAGAGGAGCCGCCCCGGGGGGGAGGCGGGCGGCGGGAGGGGGCCGGGGCGCCGCGGCGGTGGGGGTCGGGGGGGGGAGAGAAAGGGCCGAAAGGGGCTCCGCGGCCAAAAAAAACGTCAGCGAGGGGTCCGCTCGCCCCGATCCGCCCTGGGGTCCCCGCTCGCGTGGCCGCGGTCGGCCGGCACCCGCCATTGCCGCCGCGAAGAGTTCGCCTCTGTCAGCCTCGGCGGCGCGCGGGAGGTGCGGCGCGCGGCCCCGCGCCCCCAGCAGAGCAAACGGGAGCGGCGCCCCCGGGGTAACCCCCGCGCTCCCCTGCGCCGTGGGGCGCGCGGACGGCGTCGCTCCCACACGCGCGGCCCCGCGCGCACGACCGTTGGAGCCGTTGGAGACGTTGGGCCGCGCGCGGGGCGCCGTGAGGAGACCCACGGGGCCGCCCCGCTGAGGTGGGCGGGCGGTCGGTCGGGCCCGGTCCCCGCGCAGGTGCAGCCCGCTGGGCGTCAGGCGTGCGGCTGCGGGCCGAGGCCGCTCTTTTGTCCCCTCAGGAGGCGGGCCGCCCCGCATCACCCCGCGGAGACGGGCGGGCGGTGTTGCGCCTCGGGGTGAGAAGCGCAGAGGTGAACACGAGGGAACACACGAGGGAGCACGCGAGCGCCCGAAGGGGAATATTTGGTGAAGGTGTGGACGAGCGGACGGTGAGGGATCCGCTCGGGGCTGCTGGGGCCTTTTCTCGCTCCGTACGCTGAGCCGAGGCCCGGCCGTGTCCCAGAGCAGAGCAGAGCCGTCCTCTGCCTCAGCACCGCCGCCACACAGCGCGGCCCGCGTGCCGGCCGTGCAGGACAGAGCGCGCACAAAAGGCGGCCCTGGGGATGGGCTGCGAGCAGCGCGATGCCTCCGTGCCGCCACCCGCCCCGCTGCGCCCCGTGCATGTGGCCGCTGCCATCTGCTGGGCTCGGCTTTCTTTATACCCCGTTTCGCACGAAGGATCAGCGAACTTGGGTACTTAATTATGTATTAATTGGGCGATGGAAACTCATTGCCGGAACACGTGGCAATGGCGAAGTCCAACACGCGTGGAGATGTGCCGGGCCCGCCGGTGGAGTCCGAGCAGCACTTAAACCGGTGGGGCTGAAAGTGTAGCAGCAGCTGGGTGATAATCGGCAGTGCTCCTTCTGGTTGCAAAGTAACACACCCGCAGAAACGTTGTTTCTCAGCACCGGATACTTTGTTTGAGGTTGCAGTCCGGCAGCACAAAGCCAGGACAGGCCATGTGCCGCCCGCCATGTTTCCAATGAGACTCCTCGGGTCGGCAGACAAAGGACCTTTCCCTGAACGGATCTCTTGCAGATTTTACAGTGCTTCTCCCCTGTTGCTTCTGAAAGAGGTGATGAGCTTCCCCTACCTCCCTATGCATGAAAAACAGGAGGTGTGCTCTGCGTGTTTGTGTACCGGAGAATAAATGTTTGGAAACTCAGAACTTGGTCTACTTTCATTACTGTTTGTCTCTGGTAACGAGGAAAATCTCATGTAACAGTGTTGCTGTGAAGGCCGCCACAAATGTAGCTGAATCTGCCCCCTACTGCTTCTGAGCCAGGAACTGAGCCAGGATTTGAACTCCACGGTCCTTATGGGTCCCTTCAGCTCAAGGTAGTCTACAGTTCTATGAAAGGAAATGCATCTGATGGCTCTCCTATGAGCAGAACTCATCCAACAGCAAAAGCAGCTCCTGGAGATGCAGAGCCGTGCCAGTGCCGTGCTTGGACCACATGGCATTCAGCAGATGTTCTTCCCTGCAAAACGTAAGTGATCCTATTAATATATCCAGACTTGTGTTTGTTTATTTGTTTGCTTTTAAATCTAATGGTTTGTTTGAAGCTTGTATGTGCTGAGTTTACCAGCTAGTTGTGTGACAAAGCAATGCAGAGACATGATGATGTCCGGGAGGAGTGCTTGTGCTCCATACATTGTGAACGTGCCTTATTGAAGCTCATGCTCTGTGCTGCCATTTGATGACCTGGGCACTGGGGTTGTCTTGGCTTACCTGTTGTTGGGTGTCACTGTCTGGAACTCAGCACAGAGAAGTTGGGTTGTTCTCTAAGGAAGGCACAGATGGGGAATTTTGAAGGGTGCCTTGCTGGCATCTTAAGGCATTCGGATGACTTTTGTGTTATCAGGTTGATTATGTGCTAAGGTTGGTTATGTGCTAAGTGCTTTGGCCAAAGGTGACAAAGCAATTTCTGTCATGCTGGTGTTAAGAAGTGGTGTCACCATACTGAAATGTGCATAGAGCTGCATTCCTGCTGCAAAGCCGTGTGTACCGTGTGTGCTTTTTCAAAATACCCAAGAGGGCTTTTGTTCTTTGTGGCTTTGGGAAATTGCTCCTTTTCTGTCCAGAACCTAAAAGCAGTAGCTCGGTGTGGGTTAAATCCCCGAGGAAGGGATAAGGTGCCACAGTACAATGGTATGGATTCACATGTGGTACAACTTCGTGTGTGAACTCAAAATAATCTTTGCTACACTTTTTTTTTTTTTCCATACGAACAGCAGAAAGGCTGAATTTCTATTGTTACCAAAAATCCTGCTGGTTATTTCCAGTAGTTGTGAATGATGGCAGTGTGTGTAGAGCTGTTAAGAAGAGTAAAGTGGAGTTAACACTGAGCTACAGCACTGAGGCTAACACAACAGTTCAAGCTGACCTTGCTTAAGAGACAACAAAAACTGTCTTAAGGAGAAATAACAATTATCAAAGAGCAAAGAATGGTTTAATTCAAAGGCTGTTTAACCTCTGACAAATCTGGCAAACATTAATAGAACCTACCCTGTTCTGTTTGCAGCTTGCCTCAACAAGGAGCACTGTCAGCATGTGGTTGGGTGTTGCATTAGGAGTGCTTATCAGTGGCAGGAGCACACGTCTCAGCCACCTCAAAGAAACATAATGGCACCATGAAGTAAAGCAGTCTAATCTGTGTATACGCTGAGAATGTGGGCCAAAGAAGGGTTAAGCACAGAATGAATTTCTGTGCTTTTCTTTACACTGTTCGTAGCAATTTCAGCATAACGCATTAGAACTGGGAAGATGTTTTCTCCAAAAGAAGCTTGGGAACAAACCCAGCTCCACACAGCATTGCACCCACGGCAGCAGAGCTGCTGAGAAACGCTGTGATGTGGGTTTGGGGTTTTGGTGTGCGCTGGGTGACAGTGACTGCCCGATGGCTGCAGCTGGGCTGTCTGCCTGCAGGAGTTCTGCAGTGTGTGGCTCTTGCATAGAAAGGTGTAATTCTCAGTTCTCAGAGCTGTGATAACAACTTGGGTCTAGCAGGATCTTAACATTAAGCTTTTACTTTACATGATTCAACTCTAGCCATTGTGACTGGGGGAGCTGTACAGAGACGGACCTGCACGGAACAGAGAGTAAAACGGATTTGTGTATAGTTCCCAGGTGTATCACCTAAAATGGGAATGGCTCAGGAGTCTCTCTTTGACTTTTTCTGTCTCTATTTGGTTGAATACTGCATTTGGAAGCTTTCAGTAGAGAAAGCTGCTCTCCTATGGTTTGATGAAGACCATTTTGCTTTTTGGCAATGCTGGGGAGGTCTGTTAGGTATGCTCTTGCTGCTGCTGCTATTATTTCCCAACAGTAGATGGCAATAGCCGTTCATTTGTGAAACAGGAGTCGAACCGCGCTATGGAATTTAATGTGTAAGTTGGGTCATTCCTGGTTAGGGATCCTAAGCAGAACTATATAGAAAAATATTTTTTGTTTGTTTGTTTGTTTTTGTTTTTTGAGTACAGGTGAACTGCCATTAAATACCAACCTTTTCAATTTAATTAGCTTAATGCTAATGAAAATGAAAATGTTGTAAAATCCACTTCAAATTAAAACATGTGAAAGACATACACAGCAAGGTACTGCATTGAGTTGTCATCCCTCCATGAGAAGGTATTACAAATACATTTCTATGTACATTCTAGCAAAGCTCAAGTGAGTAAAGAATGTGAGTTAGACAGATTTTCGTTCCTTCACAAGCTTGCTCAAAGTAGTCATAATGTTCGTGTCGTGTTTGGCTTAGAAGCTACTTAGGGGTTGTCTTGTTGGCTTAAGGAACTTTATTTCCTCTTCATAAATGTTAGGGTTGAATTTGAAACCTTTATACCCCCCCCCTACCCCCCCCCAGTATGTATGTATGCGTATATATATATACACACATCTATGTATGTATCAGAGATCAGCATTTGCAGTTCTTACGTTTCATTTTTGCTTCTAGAAAAGCACCGTATAATTTGAAACTAGAAGTGCAAATATTGGCCTTGCTAATGAACAGCAGTGTGCTGAAGGGTGAAGTGCCCTCCCCATTTCTCACTTATTTGCTGCTTGCTCTTGTGGAATGTATATTTTGTTTCCCAGAGGTGAATGTGGGAGGTATGTGAGTGAGGAAGGTGGGTACCTCTAACCACGTTATAACCAAGTCATGAGGCTTTGGGGGATTGCACAGCTGCAAACCCAAGTTCTCTGCTTTATCACAGCGCTCTGGTTTGCAATGATAACGAGTTTAAAGGCTGTTGTTTCTCTGGTTCTGCTGAGAAGATAATCAGACTTCTGTACAATAATGATGGAATATTGGCGTCTGTGAGAATTCGGTAGGAAATATTTCAGTGCAGCAATTAGTATCTGAATGAAGTTGTTTCTTTCCAGTGTCTGAGTATCCAAACCTTATAGTTGGGTGCCTCTATGTGCACTGCGGGAGACAAAATACAGCAGGAGGGATAGAAGCTGGCAGAAATGACAGAGGAGGTTTGTCCCAAGGCTGTGGCTGGCTGCAGGTGTGCTGTGCTGGGCACGTTCCCTGCATGGGTATCCACCCACGGAATGGAGAGCAGAGGCCCTGGGTGAGGAGGCTGCAGTGCTGCAGTCCCTCTGGCCGCAGCCCCCGGCTCCATGGCTTGCTGCAGGGCAGGCTGCTCCTGCATAACACTGTCCTCTGCGGTGCGAAGCCAGGAAAGTGCACCTCTGCACACTTAGACCTTCTCTCTCTGCTTCAGCCTCTCAGCCTCCTAAAGAGCAGAATTCCATCACTTCTTTCATCACTCTAATATTCCTTTAAACGACTGTATCATGGGATCTATTGTACTTAGCTACGCTGTGTCTACTGTACAGTCCATGTTTTTCATCACAGGAAGCAGCTTGAACTGCTTATAACACATGGAGTATACATTTGTCTTCTTTTAGAGCAGCTTTATATCATTCAGCTGGCTTTATGGCCTCTTCTGAGCCTAGAGATAAGTATGTTTAAGTATAATCCTGAAGTTTTTATCTTCTGCATCATCAGCCTGCACTTTAGTTACCACTTCATGTTATGCTTCTCCAAGCAGCTTAGAGCAGGCTTAGCTTGACAATCAGGGGAGTGAACTGGCAAAACTCTGCTCAGTTCTCTCCCTTTCCTTTCACTCTTATCTCATTCTCTAAGGTACACATTTTTATCTACGTATTTCCAAGAAGGTGTTCAATTAATAACTCAGATGAGTCAGAGCTGATAGGATCTTTTCATGTATTAATTTAACTCTTCCTTTTAAGGGGAATGCCACAGAATCACTGTTTTCATGTTTTCTCTGTTTATTTTGGCTGGGTCTTTTATGCTGCTGAGGTTGCACTCTGTAGCCCTTTGATTTGGCTCCCAAGAAATTATCAGGGATTGCAGCAGTGGGCTTTCAGGTGGCTGCTCATTGCCGTATGGAATAGCAGTTTTATTCTGTATTCATGTTGATTCGTTTACAGTGGTTTTTTTTTTTTTTCTTCTTAATTTTTTTACAGGAAAAATAAAAGAAAAAAAAAAAAGGTAAAGCTGCAGACCTGGCTATTTAGGATCTAGAAATGCAGTGAGCTTTGTTACTCAGTTTGTGTTTGTGTTTTTCTGGTGACAAGAGTGATGCAACAGAGCTGACAACCAAATTAGTTTCCGTGGAACTAAGCACAAGGCTTTGTGCAGAGAGAGAGTTTTTTTGTCTGAACAGGGCAGTCTCATTTAGCAGTTGCACACGTTGGTGTTTAAAAGCTCCCTCCTCTTTCATCGGGTACAGATGAGAATGTTTAATTTCCATCTCTGCTGATCTTGTGGCAGGTCTGAACTTGTGATAGATGTTCAGAGGAATTGATACTATAATAAATACTGCCAACTCTTCCCTGCATTTTAAATGCATCTGGTCCCCAAAATTACCTACGTCGTTGTCACTGTGAGCTGCGAGGGCTGGAGGTGGGGACACCCATCTCCATAGAAGAGTGGATCATTCAACACACATGAAATGAATGAATTGCACTGAGAAAACAGGTGAGCAACAAGATAAAACGTGAAGTTCTACACACACACACGCACACACAAAAAGCTAAAAAGAGGGAAAAAAAATCCATACTTGATAAAAACCCATCTCAGAGTGCCTCTTGTTTGTCTTACTGGAGATGAAGGTAATTCTTTGTTGGTGCTTTTAATACCGAGATATTTCTGTTCCTTTGGCTCACCTATCAGTGCTCTGATTGCTTGTGGAGGGAGCAGAACCTACAGAGCGGGATCTAGCACAGTGAATGGCAAACACCAGTACCTGGCAGGGGGAGCCTTGCTCCTGGTTCTGCTTGTGAAAGCACGCACACCTTTCAGTCATCAACTTTCCTGAAGAAAATTGCAATGAAGTATAGAAAAATTCTACCAATTAATCAGCCTTTCAAAATTATCTCTTCTATCAAGGTGGTTTTTTATTCACCCAGCAGAGGACTTTCCACACTGACATTTTCCCATGGGAATGCCATTCTTAATACAGCGAAGTTGTATCACCAGGGCAAAATGTTGGTTTACATCCAGGGAGGATCACAAACAGATGTGGACTAATAGCCAAACTACTGATTCTGTGATTAATATTGACCACCATTTTAATTGCCAATCTATTTTGTGGAAGTCTTCTGAGTGCAGAGTCCAGGTTTAATGACCTTTGAGATGTACTGCAGTGCTGGCAGATTTCCAGCGCTTTGCTGCTGTTTTCAGGTTCATCTCGGTGCTATCACTGGAGCAGATGACATGTGAAGCTGCAGGTGACTTGCTGGCTTGCAAGCCTGCTGTGCTGCAGGACTTGGCTATAGCACAGTAATGCTAAACTTCTTTATAATACAGTTTAGTCTTGTAATATAAGGCAGTTCAGGTAGAGTTTTAGCTATGCCTCTCAGTGCTGAGTTTTGGCCAAGTGCTCCAGACTGTTCAGAAATACAGTTTAAAGAGAAGTTACTGCAAAAGGGAACAATCCATAAAAAGGTGAAATCCTGCCTTCTCCAAACCATGTTCTATAACATTTTTTTATTTTATAAGTGCAGCAAGGTCTTCTGGTGTTATCCTTCTTAAGTGTGTGATGTAAAACATCAATGATTAAGAATAAGCGCTTTAGCCATTATTCTCTTTGTGGTTTTTCTATGTATCTATTCAGTTTGACTGGATTTTTGGCTGATTGCTGTAGCAAATAGCATCAAAGCAGAGGTAAGACACTGGCCATGGCTTAGGCACTGAGTAACTGTGAGCAGCTTACCCGACTGAGAAGGTTGCACACAACCTCTTGGAATCCGATATTTGGATGTGTGATTTAGCAGCTGTTGCTGCTTTTGCATGGGAATTCCCATGTCTAAAGTGTGCCTTTTAAATTAGCCTCTGTTGTAAATAAGAAAGAGGTACCTAAGTTCATTGGCTGGAGACTTGGGAACCAAATTTGAAACCCAAAGGAGATGTAATTGAATGCACATTTGTGAAAAGACATAGGTGTGAGGCTGTGAGCAGATCCCTAAGTACCGTGTGCTGCTTCCCAAGGAAGAACGTGGACTGACAGCACTCCCTGTGGCATGCTTCAAGGACAGGACTGAAACACTTCTGTAGGGCATAGCCATCAATCTCCAGAAGGATGTTCCTGTACACCAAGCACAACACAGTGCAGCTTTCCAGCGTCCTTAGCACTCCAGCTTGCTGTAGTAATTACAGATTACATTAAGTATCAAGTAAAAGCCAACAGCCAACTCCTAGGTGAGCCTTTTATGCATTATTAAAATCATTTCCTTCCCAGAAAGTTCAAGCTAATAAAATTGAATTTGATAATTCAATCAGTAAAAAGTAGGTCTAAAAGAAATTTGCCTTTGCTGATAATGTCCCAAGAAATCCTGTGTTTTATACAATGCTTAATGTACCTCAGTGTTGAAATAATGCCTCCGCTGTACATTGACAGTTTCAGTTGCACGTTCTCTGAGATTGCCTTGAATTTTTTTACGGCTCTATTTTTTATTAATAGCTGTTATATGCTAGATGTGCACTGCAGTGAGATTAGTAATCAAAGCCTGTGGCCAGCTGATATTGCAGCAATTAGAATATAGAACATGTTCGGAAGTATGAAACCAAAAGGACTGCTAAGTACCAAGAAATGAGTTCTCTTTCCTGAGCAACTGGCTCAGTTTGTTAGGGGCCCTGCAAAACAAAGACAGCTAGAGATTGGGTGTAACAAGGGAGGAGGGAACGAGCACTTTGTTTGTAAGGAGACCCTTTGCTTCTAACGTTGCCTTGACTTGAGATATTTGGTTGCCTTAGTGGAGCCCTGGCAGGCCTGACTTTCAGGCCAGATGTTTCTGAAAACTTGACAGTTTGAGGAAGCATCAGAATGATCAGTTTTCTTCCATCTTGGCCAAAGTAATTTATTCTGTTATAGAATAGAACCGGGGTTACTGGCATTTGAGAGCTGATGCTGCACAGCAGTTGCTTTTAGGAGGTTATTGGTCAGCCTTTGATTTCGTATGACTCCTAACATTTTAAAATAAGGTACATGCTATTTCCATATATCATATACAAAAAGTACAGAAAGGTTAATAGTGAACAATATCATACATCTGGGTTAGTGTTCTTCCCTCAGCCTAAATGGTCCAAGACCAGGCTGTAAAGCTGTCAGCCAATGAGCTGAGCCTGTGCCGAGCATCCAGAACGTGGTGCAGAGCAGGATGGCATGCAGATCTGAGTAGGTGGTAAAACCATTATAAATAAATATGGCTGGGATGGATTGGTTCCCTGACGATGTGTTTTACACACAGAAAACCATAGCTGCGAAAATGTCTCTTTAATGACTAGCTGGGACAGCGATGTAAGAGCCCTCCCTGGCCATGCGTAGAGTTGGACCTGTGTGCTTGCTTGTTCTTTCATTTGCCCAAACTGGTAAGAAATGCTGCAGTGCTGTGCACTACATCCCAGCTGCTAACAGGAATTGCTGTCTGGTCAGGTCCTGTTGGAGCACATGGAGATGCTGCTTCCACTAGGAATCAGCTGAGTTGTCATTCTTGGTTCAGGTACTGATATTCCACATCTGGATACAGTCTGAACTGGGGCTTTTGAATCCAAGTTGCCCTAATAAATACTGTTCTTACTACTTAAGTTTTGTGTGTTAAAACCAAAGCATAGGTTCCAGTTTTTTTTTATAAACAAAACAAAACCTCTTTATCCACAAGGGCAGGTCAGCCCTTGTGCCAGCATAGAGCATTGCTGGGAGGCATGCCTGATGGGAACAGGGCAGAACCCTCCTCCTCTGTTCTCATTGTGTGGGTCAATGTCCCATTCCAGTGCATTAGAGACTTCCTCAGAAACTTTGTAATTGATGTTTTCCACTCATTTTCTTTCTCTGTTGGTTCTGTATGTTGACTGACTCGCATTTCCCCAGCATTCAGATATATGCACGAACGCTGGAAAAACTCACTCTCATGCATAATGAAAGAGGAAAAGTTTCAGGGGAGGAATTTATTGGCTACGGTCTCCATTCCTGCTCTATATCTTGCTCTACAAGCTCCCACAGCAAGTGAGTGGTAGAGCCAAGAATAGAACAGCACTTCTCCGACACCCAGTCCTGTGCCTTAACCCCTGCCTCCCGTGAGAAATTGTGCTTCTCCTTTTGTGCAGTGCGAAGATAAGATCATACTTTATTTTGGTGCACAAATTGATCTCCAGGGTGAGTGAATAAGGTTGGGAAAAAGCCAGAGAATAACACGGTGCAAACAGTGAAACATAAGGAGGATATATATATATATAATGCTGCAGCTTCTCAGACTGCTGTCTGAGATATTATTTTGAATTAATTCCATCTTAATTCTTGAAGTGCTTGATTTCTTCGTTTTGAGCGCACCAATTCTTCTTCAGTGAGCAAGCAGGACTTTTCTCAGCTGGCATGTCTTCAGGAGCAGCCGAAGGAGGAGTTCTGCCTATGTGCAGGGCTTGTTCCCTCCCTGGAGGTACTGCTTTGATGGGATCACAACAGGTGCTGTGCTGCCTGTGTGGGGAGAGAAAAAGCATCTGGAAAAAGCTGGAGATGGCACGGGTTGGTTACTGCATTCTGGCTGCAATGCACTGCTAGTTTTGTGGATTGACTCTAACGAGGAGTAAGTAGTGTGTGTCAGCTTAGCATGGGGATGTCAGTGTGAAATCCTTAACTGCAAACAGCGTTCCCAAATGGATGGAAGGCAGTGGTGGTCCCGAGCAGTTCTGGCTCAGCACCCCGACTTCTCAAACAGCCACTCCTCTAAATTTGATCAAGAAAAGAATACCATTCTCCAGAATATCTAGTTGCTCTGGTTTGAAACAAGCTCAGCTGATCTGAGGGCTCACCTTACCTTTTGCTTTCAGATCCACCAAATCCTTCATCAGATCCATGGCTGCAGTTGTGCTAAATTAACCAGCTCCTTTTCAGGATTCCTCCTTCAGAAAGACCTTGAGTTGCAACATGGGGAGTTACTATGAAATGGTTTAAACAAATGTTTGTTTCTAGTTTTTTTTATTTTTAAACCAACAAAATAAACCACAAGTAAGGGCAGTTGCCTGATTCATTTTAATCTTTCATCCCTTGATTCTGTAAGGAAACTTTATTTAATATTAAAAGTGGAAGCATACCTACATTTGTATAAACTGTTTTTGAAGGAGGATTTCAAGTGATCTTTATGCCCATCCTTGGATCCCACCTCTCTTTTAAAAAGCACACAGGTTTGAAGTGTAAATATTTACAAGAGATTGAGTTCCAAAATCTCTTCACGCGTTATAAATGAGTGCATATGTGTACATATATGTGTGTGTATATATATGTGTGTGTGTACACATGTATGTATATACATAGGTATGTAAGAAAAAAGGTAGGAATTGCTGTAACAGGGTAGTTAGGATGTCACAATAGTTTTCTGTGTCCTGTAACCACACTCATTACTTTTATGTGAGCACATACAATGTGAAATGCACAAATGTTTGAAGACAAGCATTGGTTATTTTAGGCACCCAGCTGGGTGGGTGCACAAGCAAGTTGCTTGGGGTAAGTTGGGGCATGAGCTTATGGCACCACTGGGACAGAGAGATCCTTTGCTGATGGTAAAATAATACATTTGCTCACTCACTGGCTAGAAATGATTGAGAATTTTTTGGCAGTGCTTTTCACTCGGGAACTCTTTATTTCTCACCACTGAAACATTTGGTGGGAACATGCCAGTTTCAGTGAAACTTCTGTAATAAAAAGATTGTTTTCAGGCTAGAATTGAGAGGGAGTGTGCTCTGACTCTGTGTCTGAGAAGGGGACTTAACCCTAAAGTCTTCGTGCGTCCAGAGAGCTCTAATTCTGCTCATGGCGTCCTGTCCTTTTGGAGAGACAAAACAAGCAAACAAGAAGAGGCAACAAACAGAACCTGCATCTGAATTCTCTTCGTGCAGTCAGGAAAACTTCTCACATGTCGAAATGATTTCTTTGTACCTCAGCACTCTGTCATGAACTTTGCATTGGAGATTTGGCTCTTGATGAATGAGCTCTCATCCTTAAAGGCTGCTGTGGAAGAGACTTAAGGACTTTCCTGAAATGTAGAAACCAAAAGGCTAGACCACAGGCACCATAGGGGATGTGAGGAAGGAGAAAAGAGGAGATCTTTGCTCTCCTGCCTCTTCTTTTGGGTTTTATCACTCATTCTAAAGCCAGTTGCTGCAGACTGCCTGCTCTTGCTCGAGCAGGAAATGCAAATGGAGCACACCTGCCCAAGGAATCCACAGGCTGACTTGGCTCTTCAGTTCCATAGGCTTTTTGGTTGGTGTAGGAAAGGCTGAAGGCTGAAATAAAGAGCACACATCAAAGAGGTGAGAGATGGCTGCGCCCTGCCTTTCCACAGGCACTTGTACCACAAGGTTGCTCCTCCAGAGTCATTGGGGAACTCCTGGTGGTAGCTGAGCTCGGGCTGGATGGAATCCTGCAGATCACTGTGCAGGTGAAGCATCACCTGCTGGGAAGGTGCTGGGGAAGAAAAGGCTGAACAGAGTGTGCTCATGTTATGGTGAGGAGTGCAAATGAAAGAAACAATATAGAACAGCAGATGGGAATATTTTAGACGATTTCTGATGGCATTTTGAAAAAGGCTACTTGGTAGTGCAAGACTACGGGAGAATGGAACTTGAAAATATGTTGGGGATTTAACTATGTTTGGAGAGTTGATACCCAGTCTTTTGGGATTCCTTAGTAGCAGGTCTGAGCAATGGTACCTGTACGTACCTCCTAAACTGATGCAGCAGGCTGTGAGGTGTGAGTGATTCCTACCCGATGTGAAGAGAGTGGAACCCACTGCAGGTGCAGTCTGCATGTGCCCTGTATTGCTATCATATATTGCTCAAAGTGCCTTTTGATGCAAACCCCAACAAACTGAAGAAACTGTTCTCTAACATTGTCTTCCTCCTTAGCACCACTTAGAAATAGTTATCACATCAAATTTGGATATAGTCTTACCACATTCTTCAGTACATTTATGCTCTCATAGTAATGAATGCTATGCAAAAAAAATTAAAATACATTTTTCAAAGAGAATAAGGAAAGAATGTGGTTTATCTCAGCCTCAAACTCAGACTGAAGGGCTGCAACACAGCAGAATATTTGCTGTGTGCTGGAGAGCAAAGCAAGACAGGAAATCAGGCATCTTTTGAATTATTTGTGAATCTCAAATTCATCTCTGACAGAAATCTTAATTTCATGTTTAATTTTAATTGATTGAAAGTTGTATTTGTTTATTTATTTACTCTGGACAGTTTTTACTCAGACTTTGATAGTCTTAATTCAGCCGGCAGTGGAGGATTGGATGCTGTGTTCTGTTGCAATAAGCATGCTACATCTAAGCATCATTTTCTCCTCCCTGTTCTCTTAACTTTTGTTCTGTTGTGATGTTATTTGCAAGTAAGCCACAGCAGGCATCAAATAAAATGCTTAATTAAAAGATGTTATTGGAGGTCCAATTTAGGATCAAAGATCACACGCTATCAGAGATTCAGTGCCTCGATACAGCAGCAATAGTTGCCTTAGAAATAGGCAGATGAGTTAGATTAGATACTCATTCATTTTAGCCTGTTTACTTTTTCTTAGCACTCATTTCAGATATCGTAAGCTGTGAGAAGTTTTCGGAAGAAGTAATGATTTTTAAAGTGAAAATAAAAGGCTTCTGGTTTAAACAAACCTGATAAAAAATTTGGAGGTAGGAAAGTGAGACCTTTGGAATAAATCTGACCAAAAGCATAATAAACACTGACTGCAAGCATAATCCGAATGCTCACATAAATCTGTTTGTTGTAGCAAACATTTAGTCTAATTTAATCTTTGAATGTATTACTGCCAGAAAGAAAAGACTTCACGGGCTCTAATGCGTTAGTTACTCAAAAAATTCAACTTCAGCTCTTGACGCTGATAGTATTCCCCACTGAAAAGACCAATTTAATTATCTTTGTCATCCATCTCAGTGAAGTCTACACACGTGTATTATTTACAGATCATTCTTCAAGTGATGTTACCATCGGGGCACAACAGCAGAGGGAATTGGAGCTCTGGGAGTTCGGAGCTTCTGGTGCTGTACCCAAAGGGAGGAGAGGGCAGTGTGAGCTGCTGGTAGTGCTTCAGCTGCTGCACGGCTCCGATAGGGCACGGGGGACCTCCAAACAGGGCTCCCGAATGTGTCTTTACCACCTGTTCACCTTTGTTTACTTCTGAATTACTTGAATTTTAAATTGCTCAATCTAAATGTTTGGTAGAGAACAGGTTTGGTTTTTTTTTAATTCTTCAATGCTGTGCTTAGAAATTATTCCAACAGTTCTTCCGGCTGATAAATAACTAAGTTTCTTTGTACTGCATTTTAACTCTCAGCCAGTACGCGCAGAATGTTATCACTTTTAATACGTTGCAGATAGGGAAGGTGGAAACGTGGTTTTAGAGCTGCTTTGAGCTGCTGCTAATTTCCATTAGTGTCCCGGCCATTGCCTTTTGCCGTCTGCACGCGGCCGCACTGCATCGGTGGGGTCTGCCAGGAGGAGCACTGCAAAGCTTCCTTCCATCCCTGTGGGTCCAAACAAGCTGTTATGGGATGAAGTGCTGGACAGGACAGCAGAGCAGACCTATGGCTTGTTCTTACTAATCTCTGACATCTTTCCTGCCAGTTTTTTTTAATGACTTTCCATTTTTCTTCCGTACCCCAAAGTGGCTTTAGAAACACAGGAGCAATGCAAATAAACATGTCCAAGTCAGTCTAATCAGGCGTGCTGCTGTCAGAACTTCATTGTTCTTCATTATCCAAAAAAACCCTCCAAGTCAGGGAGTAAATGACAGCAGTCCGGAGGTGCATTGTTACTTCCTGGCTTTCATATCAAAAGAGATATTTGGGAATGCTAACATAAAGCATAGGTTCCAAAAGTTGGCACTTGGTACTTGTGTTCAGTCTTGGGAGAGAACACGGCTTTCAGAAACAAACTCAGTTTAAACATCCTTATTTTCAATGGAAACAGACATCTTGTTTAAATTCAGAGGCAAAAATCCTGGGGTTAAGTGCAAGACCCACAATTCAATTTGCATGTTGAGTAATCCAGACTGTAATAGCAGCTTTGTCATGTTAAGGTTAGGTCTTTCCTGTGGCTGTTCAAGTGGGCTCTGAAGACTTTTTAACATGTTGCAGGATATTGAGGGGGGAAAGTCTGACCTCCATCCATTTGTTCAGACACACTTCTGCAGGTTTCATCACACTGCCCGTGTCTCACACGTGGGACCTTGCTGAGGGCAGGATAGGTGCCCAATTGCCTACACACAATTTCATCAGGAAAGGTGTATGATTTATTGCCCTGTAAAGGGCTTTGACACGAAGCCTATGGAAAGAACTATATAAATGCCAATACGATATAAAACGTCACACAAATACTTTGCTCATTAATTCCGACCCTGTGCTTTTGTACTGGAAAGAAATGGGAGTGAAATATGAACGTGTTCTTTATGCATTAAAGGGAAAAATGGGTTTGTGGATATTATAAAGGCTGATATGTTAACCTGTCTTTGCAGTTCCTTTAAAGAAAAGCAGAAGGAAGCCCTCTCTTTGCTGGCAGTGCTGCTACGAATGAAAGCAGATAAAGGACCAGCAAAGAGAAGTCCCACGTTCTTGCTGACAGTCCTTGGTCAGATCCTGCTCTCACTGATACAAAGAGCTGATTTTATTTCTGACTTCTGAAATTTCATTTCTTTCAACATTACCAGCCAGAAGCTTTTCTGCTGTCACTCCATTCCAGCTGTCCCCTTATATTTAGTCATGTTATCTCACTCAAACAGTGTGATAGCCAAAAGCTTCCCCAGCCTCCGGGGCACTGAGCAGCCTGCTCTCAATGCAGTCCCAGCAGAAGGAACCCTCCCAGGAGAGCAGTGCTGCCCTGTTGCAGCAACTTGGTCCTTGTTACACCATTTCACTGTGGGTAGTACCCAGGAGGCTCCAGTTCCAGCACCCAGCCCCCCCCCCCCCCCGCTCATTCCTTCTGCAGAGCAGTGGGAGGCTGCTGGGGTGGGGGATCCAGAGAGCTCCCCTCCTCCTGCAGGTTTTTTCTCACCTTGCTCAGGCATTTTGCATAGGGAGCCAGCCTGGCCCTCCTGGTATCAATCACCGCTGTGGTATCAAATCTTCTCCCAGCACAGTGGTGCTTCTTTTAACCTGTATGCGTCAGCTTTAACCATTGCTGAGTACTGGGGTAGTTTACTTCATTCCTTCATTTTTATTTCAGATTGCTTTTTGGATTCCTTTCTGTGTTTCTCTGCAATTTTGATTAGTTCTATTTCTGCTTTTAATAGGATGTTCACTTTCGACTGATCTTTGCTGGCATTTTTCCCTTTTAATTTGTCATACTATTAATTCCCCACTGTTCAATGTTTTGTCTACATTCAGAACATGTTTGTTTTTCTCTAGTGGCCTGTAATTATTTTCCCCTCCTCCTCTTTGTTTTTCCTCCTACGTCTCCACTGCTGCTACTTTAGGAGCAGGACAGACTGAGGATAATCCCTTGAGGATGTGAATATAGGACTTTTCTGACCTAAAAAAGAAAAAAAAAAAAAAAAAGCTTTAAGTCTTTGATAGGAGCTTGGCTTGAGGGCACCAGTTGTACCTGTAGTAAACTGAGAAATAAACGTTCAGGCTGCGATGCAGGAGCTCTGCTGCGTGTTTGGGGTTGGCCTTGCCGTCTCTGCCTTCTTGTAGAACATTGCTGAGCCAGTTCCCCGCGAGAGGGGCTGTCTGTGCCTCTCGTGAGCCTCTTGGAGGGCTTTTGGGATTTCCCTGAAGGCTAGATGTGTGGTTCAGACCTCCCTGCGTGTTCCCTAGAGACAGAGTCCTCGGTTTGGTCAAGCTTGCCTCTGCTTTAGATAGAGACGTTTCCAATGTCATTTTCGGCAGGTCAGGATAACTCCAGCTCTACTGAAAATTCAGCGCAAGCCCTA
Source organism: Gallus gallus (assembly GCF_016699485.2). NCBI lineage: Eukaryota > Metazoa > Chordata > Aves > Galliformes > Phasianidae > Gallus > Gallus gallus. The sequence continues at coordinate 19,679,588 of NC_052540.1, forward strand.
TAGCTGCGTTCATGTGCACGCTGCTGGGCTCCGGCCCCCCCGCCCCGCCCGCTCCGGTCCCCGCTCCCTGCTGTTCCGCGGCACGGCCGCAGGGGGGCGCCGCAGACCGCGGGGTGCCGCGCAGCGCGGAGGCAGGCGCAAGGCCTCAAGCAGCGGGCAGCTGAGAGCAGCGCCGGCTGCCGCTTCGCCGAGTGCTCCCCACAGACGGCTCGGGGGCTCCGCGCTCCGCCGTCGTTCGGTGCAGTGAGCACTGAGGGAGGCTTTTGTGTGTGCAGCGCAGCGCAGAATAGGAGGCGAGGGGTAGGGGGGGAGGAAAGCGGTCGTAAGTAGGTTTGTTAAGGAATCCGGTAAGTTATAGGAAGCAAAATTAAATGTCTGGTGCTTACACGACGGAGTATTTTACAAGGGAGAAGGAAACTGTGCAGAAAATGCATGTGCTTTTATTGTTGGTTTTCATTGCCTGTATTGCGGTGGATGCTTTATGCTATGGAGAGCGAGTTTAATTGAACCAGATCGCTGATTTCATATAACAGAGGGCATGGGGGTTTTGTTTGGTTTTGTTTTGTTTTCGGAGTTAACCGTTTCGGGGACGAGGCGGCCAGGACCGCGCTCTGCAGCCGCCAAGTTCGGAGCCAGCAAATAAAAACACATTACATGAAAACAAACACCGAGCGCAGCTATCAAAGCCTCCATCTCTGCCTATTATTTTCCCTTGTATTTGGACCTTCTTTTTTCTTTTTTTTTTCAATCGCATCTGTCGCTCCCAGCCATTCCCAGGACCGCAGAGCAGAGCGGACAGCTTCCATGTGACCACCTCAGCACGGGAGGCATTTTCCACTGGGAAACTTCGGAGCGGTTTTCTCCCTTCCTTTCCTTTCTGAAAAGAAAACGTGCAGTCTTCCCAGCGATTAAAGCTGCCGTGTTTGTCTTCAGACTTCTCGGGTTTATCCAAACTTTTGTGTGTGTGCGTGTGTGCCCCCCCCCTCGGCGCAGTTGTAAAGTAGCCCCATCTAGCAATGATAAATATCCCTGTTGATCACTTGATTGATTACCTCTCGGAAAGGTCACGCGGGCTTGCAGTAATTTCCTTTTGCCTAAGGCTCCCTTTTCACTTTTACTCCCGCACGACAGCTCCAAGTATACAGGATCTTTATTTTTTATTTTAACCCCTGAAGAGCTCCCCGAAAAGAACGCTGCGGTGAAAGCGCGGAGGGGAGCAGCGCTGGGAGCCCCCGGCTCTCCCGGGGCTGAGGATTCGGATTTAAACAACCAGACAAGCTATTAATTTACCCATGCTACCCAGGGTCCTGAACCCAATTAATTTCTAATAATTACAGCCCAAGGGGGCTGGAGAGATCCCTCTGCCTCTTTCTAGCCGTGCCACTTCGTGGCACTGAGGTCAGCGTATAATAATAAAGTGTGTATTTTGAAAGTGATCAGCAGAACAGTGAGTTATTGCAATGAATGAAAATTGTTTCCATTTTGGCTAATTGAGCCCACGGCTGAAAGCCGGAGTTCTGAGACTAAATAAAGGGGACTGTTTCATTTCAACGTGGGCTGGAAATCCCTGCGTTGCTTTTCGGTCACCCAGCAAGAAGCTTAATTTCTTAACAGCGAACCTGAAATCAAGCGTTGGGTAAACAGTATTAATAATTGCATTACAATGATTAAATTAATCTTACTGGTAGCTAGGAGAATATAGATTGAGATTGAATAACGTGATGTAAAGTTCACTGCACAAAGACAATGGCACAACAAATACCTCGATGAAGAATTCCAACTTTTCTCCAGGCGGGCTGCGGGGCTCGTTCAATTAGAATGTAAGGAAGAGAAAATTTCCTGTTACGAGGAATGCGCCGAACCCCGGGTGCGAGTGGGCGCTTTGGGTGTCCCGGCGTTTATTAGAAATCATATTATCCCTCCCTCCAAAAATAAAGGTTTCTCTTTGGCGGTGGCAGACGAGCACCGCTCGCATCCCCGCACGGGCGGCAGCCGAGGCTGCGGCGGCCGCGGGAACGAAACGGATTTCCCGGGGGGTTCTCCGGGACCTTCGGGGGAGGGGGCCGAGAGCGGCGAGCCTGGGGCGGGCGGCACCGAGAGCGGCCGGGGAGGGGGCGGGGGGCGGCCGGGGGCGGCGAGGCACCTGCCGGGCTCCCGGGGCCGCTGGGACGGCGGGCAGGTGGTGGTGACGGGCGGCGGGGTCAGGGCTGCGCGGCCCGGGAAAGCCGCAGCTGGGAGCCCACGGGTGTCCGCCGTGGGTGCCGCCCGCCGGGCTGGAGGGGCGGCCGCGGAGGCGGCTTCGGAGGGAACCCCGCTGAGAGTGGGAAAGGGAAGGAGGAATTGTCCAAAATCGCCGGGAGTTTTCGCGTCTCCCGGAGGCGCGGATCGGGCAGGGGGATGTTTTAGGGTCACGCTCGGGCGGCCCCGCTCGGAGGAGCGCTGCTCGCGGGCACGGTTTGGGGTCGAAAAAATGCCCTGTCCCGAGCGCAGCCCCACAGCCCGGCCCCGAGCGCCCCTCGGAGCGCAGCAGCTCCCCCCGGCCGGCACCCTGTGGGGAGAGGGGCACGGGTTGCACCCCGCTCTGCGACACCTCCCTACAAGAACGATAGTGATAATAATCACAACAAATCCAAATCACCAATTAAAAACAACGACGGCATCGAGCGCGGCTCCGTGGGGCGCGCTGTGGTCCCTGAGCCGCTATGGGGGAGCAGCGCGGAGCAGCGCAGTCCCCGACCCACGCGTGGGGGGATCGCGGGAGGGGTGCGGGGGGCTGCGGACGGCAGCCGGTGGGGGAAGGGGCGATGCTGAGGATTTTGTTAAAACAAAAAGTTGAGTGGCGTGTATGTACTGGCGCAGCACCGAGTCTGAAAGATTGTAATTTTCTTTTATGGTGTCTGGCAGGATTTGCAACAGATATTAATGGGAACATAAATAGCGCATGGAAGGTATTGAACAAAACTGTTTAATGCAAGGAGGTTGTACCAGAAGAAAATCTATACGTAGTTTGGATTGATTCGTACCTCGGACATCGCTATCCCCTAAAGGAGTTCCCAATTTCAGAGAGCTCCCTCTTTGATTGGCAAAGCCTGTAATTAAAACGCATGAGAGCGGTCGGCGTTGCTGTTCTAAAATCGCTTTTTCTGTCCAACTGAGTGGAGTTCAAGGGGGGGAACGTGTGTGCGCCGGGCAAGTATACGATGTGATGAGATGCATACATAATTAAACATAATCAAATATCTCTCTGCCTATACATATCCAGAGATCTACGATAATTGCGGCCGTATGAGAATAAACTATTGAAACGTTGCAAAATCGCCAGAGCGGCGTGAATATGTCGTAAAGTTTAAAAAGAAAAGAAAAAAAGAAAAAAAAAAATAAAAAGAAAAAAAAGGAGGAAAGAAAGAAAGAAAGGGGAATAAAAAGCCAGAAAGAAAGTGTCATTCCTTCCACTCCGGCCCTGCCCGGCAGAGCACGGATCTCCCGCTCCGTCCCTGCGTGGGCAGACAGCTGCAGCCCCACGGCCTCTGTCCCGCACCCGGCGGCGGCTGCGCGCGTCGTCCCGGCCCGGTCCGGCCCCGGTGCCGGCTGTCAGGGTCCCCTCCGGCGGTGATGGATCGCTGCAAACTTTTTTTTGGCGGCGCTGAAATGTAGAAGAGCGGGGGGGAGCCGCCCGTGCGCATGTGCGAAGGTGTCCAAACTGACAATGCTGGAGAGATAGCGAGCCGGGATTGAGAGAAAGGGAGAGTGTGTGTGCGGGAGAGGGAGAGGAGAGAGGGAGAGGGGGAGCGAAAAAGGAGGAAAAGCTCCGGGAGGAAAAAAAAAAAAGCCCCCCCCGCCCCCCACGCCGGCATCGGCCGCGGGACTGGCAGCATGCGATCCAAAGGCAGGGCGAGGAAGCTGGCCGCAAGTAGGTGCAATCCCCCTTTCTCTTGGCTTTTCCCCCTCGCTCTCTGCCATGTTGCATAGACGTGTCTGGTGCGGCGCGGAGCTCCCCGCAACCTGCAGCATCCCGGCCCGGCCCGGGGGAGGCGGCGGGGGCCGGGGGGCTGCGGCGGTCGGAGCCGGGGCCGGGGCTGGAGCCGACGTGGGGGCTGCGGGAGCCCGGCGGGAGGTGGGGAAGGAGTTGAGGAAAAGTTCAGTGGCGAGCGCTGGAAGTTGCTGCCGCTGCCGGGGGCTGGAGGGGGGGGATCCGAGAGAGAGGGGGGTGCGAGAGGATCCGAGCCCTATAGTGGGCGCTGTCGGCCGTCTGTAGGGCTGGGGGCCGCGGGGGGGTGGGTGGGGGGGTGGGGAGGTGTGTGCGTGCGTGTGAGTTTGTGTGCGTGTTTGTATTTGCGTGTGCGCGCACCGAGGGGCGGCCGTAGCTCGGCGAGCCCCGGGCACAGGTAGTGGACGCGACCCCCCGCTTGCGTCCCCCTCTAAAAAGCAATATTCACCCACGCGATATCCGCGCGGCGCGGGACAAAGCAAAAGGAGAGGAGCGTGGGAGCGCGACACGCGTGGGGCTGCGCGGGTTTTGCGGCGGCTGCAGCCTGCGCGGGTCAGCGCGGAGAGCGGAGCGGAACGCCGGGACTGTGCGCCATCCCAGCGCTTCTCTGCTTCGGCCGCTCCCGAGGACCCGGCCGTCCACGCGCGAATGCCGAGCGGTTCTATGACTCGCCGTACGCTCGCTCCGTCCGTTTCTCCTTAATGATAGGGATCTTTCTTTAAACGACAACATTTTCTTTTAAAAGAGGGACTCGACAAAAAAACTTCACCACCTTTCGTGTCCTATTTTAAAAGCAGCTGATGTCTTTATTTCCTCTGACACATCTGGGCAAGTTGCAGTTGATAGCCATGGCGATGGCAAAACAACAGGCAGGCAGAAAGACAAAAAAAAAAAAAAAAAAGTCAGATGAAATGTTGCATAAGTTGTGTGACGCAAAAAGCAGCTGCTTATTTACTCTTTATTTGTGAAGGAAAAAAAATAGACAAGCGTGGAAGCGAAAGATCTCTCCGGATCCTCCTCGGCTTCCCCGCGAACCGTAACAATAACAGCAGCAACCTGCGTTCGATGTGGCGATTTTCAAGCGGGCAGCGCAGCGCACTCGATTAGGAAACAAACACGCGCTGAACCCCGGGCTGTCCACCCGCTCGGTCTGGTGGCCCCGTGCTCCCACTACCCCCCCCCGCCCGGTGCCCCCCGGCCGCACTGTTGCCCGCCTGCAGAGCTCCAACTCCACACTGCGCCTCGGCTCCCGCTGCCCCAGCAGCGCTTTCCCCAAACCACACGTGTTGCGTTAATAATCCTTCGCTCAAAGCTCGCTCCGAAAGGGAATCGTGGTTAAAAAGCTGAGGTTATATCTATTTATTTTATTTTGCCTTCCGAAAAGCTCTTTCTTTTCCGCCGAATTGCGTCTCGGTTTCACGGAGAGCGGGAGCTGGGCTGGCGGCGACCCCTGGGCTTCAGCGGGGGAAGTTTTCGGCTTCTCGCTTCGTTCTTTCGGGGCCGAGAATAGAAAACTTTCTGCAGCCCTCGCCCTCTTCGGTGGCAAATCGCAGAGATCGGGGGCGAGAGCGCTCCTCAGCATTTCACTTCTGTTTTTTCTGCGAGTGAAATAAAACTCGCCCAGGCGCTGTGCCTGCCGCTGGTGCTCATCAAAGCGTTTCCCTCGCTATTCAAGGTGCGCATTTTCTCGCCCTCGGCGTAAAATGGCTAAAAAACCATTTTTGCGTTCCCTCCGCCTCGAAAATAATAATAAAAAATCAATCAGAAAAACCAAAACCGGAAAGAAGGAATGAAAAGTGAATATTTCAAAACTCCAGCTTTAAAAATACGGGGAAAGACGAGCTTTTGTGGAGGGCGGGCGGCTGGGAGCGGGGCTGCGGGGCACGAGGCTGCGGGGCCCGACGTGGGGCTGCGGGGCACGGAGTGCGGGTCCGGCCGGGCTCTGCCTCCCGCCCCGCGCTGCACCTGCGCGTGTAGGTGCGGGGCCGCCGCGCAGCCCTCGAGCCGCTGCTTTTCCCCTGCGCGGAGTTTCCGTATCCCCGAATAACCCCCGCAGCCGCAGCCCCGCAGCCTGCCCGGGGCAGCCCCCGCCACCCAGTAGCCTCATAAAGAGACAGAAGGTGATCAGATTAGGGGAACACACGGCGAGAGGGAGGCACTTGTTACTTTTACACTTTATCACCACTTTTTTACAGGCAATTTAGTGCAGCCAAGGTAGATCCAGATCCCTCTAACCATCTGAGATAGTAAAATAACACTTTCCTAAGTTTCAGCAGGTTTTCCTGCGCCTGTAATTTGCTTCAGTCCAGTACTTAAAAGCCTTGATTGAAAAACAGAGCCGGCAAGTTTATTTGCCTGTTTAAGACTCAGTCCGGGAATTTGTTTTCGAGTAGGGAGACGTTTGCCACGTCCAGGCTCCCGGCCCTCGTAGCGAGGTCGTTTATTTGCCATTACTTCGCCATCACCCACCCCTACCCGCGCCTGGACTGCGGCCGCCGCCCCGCGTCAGCGCTGGAGCCCGCGGCGGGGGGAGCCGGGCCCCGCTCCGCACCGCTCCGCTCCGCACCGCCCCGGGCACCCGCGCCCGCCCCGGCCCGGCCCCGCGGCACCCCGGCCCGGCGCTGTCCCCGGATGGCTTCTGAGCGGCGGGCTGCAGGACGGGAGGTGCGGGGGCCGGCCGAGACAATCCCATTATATGCCGGGCACATTTTCACGAGGCGCTGCATTAACCCTTTTCAGGATGGAGAGCGTGTGTGTGGCTTTCCCTCTTTCTTCCTTTCCCTGCTTTTTCCTGCTTTCCTTTCTTTCCTTCTCCCAACCCTCTCCTCATTTTATTTCCCTCCCTTCTCCCCTTTCCTTTTTTTCTCTCTTTTTCCTTCTTTCTTTTCCCCCCTTTTCTTTCTTCCATTCTCCCTCGCTTCTTCTCTTTCTTTCTTTCTTTCTTTCTTTCTTTCTTTCTTCTTTCTTTCTTTCTTTCTTTCTTTCTTTCTTTCTTTCTTTCTTTCTTTCTTTCTCTTTCCCTCTTTCTCTCTCTTTCTCTCTCCCATTTTCTTTCCCTCTTTCCCCCTTTCCCCCTTCCTTTTCTTTATCTTCTCTTTAATGTTCCTTCCTTCCTTCCTTCCTTCCTTCCTTCCTTCCTTCCTTCTTTCCTTCCTTCCTTCCTTCCTTCCTTCCTTCCTTCCTTCCTTCTTTCCTTCCTTCCTTCCTTCCTTCCTTCCTTCCTTCCTTCCTATCTCTCTTTCTCTCTTTCCCTCCTTTTATCTTTCTTTCTTTTTCTTTCTTTCCCTTTCTCCTTCCTTCCTCCTTTTTCTTTCCTCCTTTTTTTTCCTTTTTTTTGGTTCTTTTTCTTTTTTTCCCTTTTTTCCCTTTTCCCCCTTTCCCTTTTCCTTTCTTTTCTCCTTTTCTTCTCTTCTCTTCTCTTCTCTTCTCTTCTCTTCTCTTCTCTTCTCTTCTCTTCTCTTCTCTTCTCTTCTCTTCTCTTCTCTTCTCTTCTCTTCTCTTCTCTTCTCTTTTCTTTTCTTTTCCTTTCTTTTCTTTTCTTTCTCAATTTCTCGCTACTTTCTTCCTTCCCCTCACTCTCCCTCACTCTCTCCCTTGCCTTCCCTCCATTTGTCGCTCCTTTCTCCACCCCCAGCTCTCCCGCCCCACACCGCGCTCCGGCCGTTGCCTCCCGTCTCTCCCCACTGCCCCCGGCAGCTGCCCCGGCCCCGGCTCGGCCGCGGTGCGGGCACGGGAAGGGCGCAGAGGGCACGGTCGGGGCCCGTCGGTGGCACAGCACCGCTGGAAATGAAAAACGTAACCCTTGTTAATTAACGCTGTTTACATGGGGTACAAGAAACTTAAGAAATGTTTCTACAAAGGGGAAGGAACTGTTTACAAAACTCTTTCAAAAGTGTGACATATTGCTGCAGTTCCAGCACTAAAAAGCCAAACACACTTACACGCCTTTGAAGTCGGCTGGCTGAGGCAACATTATTTGACTCGGCTTCAGCTCTTGCTTGTGGCTATAACTAATGGCTTTTACCTATTTAGCGGCGGGGAGGGGCGAGGGCCGGGCGCCGCGGCCATTGGGTCTCTCGGAGCGGGGGTTGGCTCCCCGCCAGCCCTGTACAATGTCAACATTGAATATTTGAATTCCCAGACTCTATTTAACAACTTTCTAAATAAATAAACTCATTGTGTGTCTGTGTTTAAAATTATTTCACCTCTTTCATACAAGCTACAGCATCTTATTACACCGGCCTCTTAGGCTGCTTTTCCCCCTTTTCTCTCCAAACAAACACAACCAGAACTGAGCGTGGCTTTTTTTTTTTACTACCTTCTCCCTATTCCTTTCCTTTTGTCCCCACGGGTGGGAGCCGCTCGGACCCCTCCTGGCGGTTTGACTGCTGCCAAAGCCGTGTTCCTGCTCGGTTCAATATCCATCATCTCTGCCAGGGACCCATGTGAGTGCCACTGCTGTGCTGTGCCCTGGCCGTGCTCCATCATTCTGGCTGCCGGGCCACAGGCAGGCTCCAGGGACAGCTTTCGTTGTTGTTGCCATAAATGGCTATTAGTGTTCGTATTCACCTATTCACCCAGTTATTGACGTGCGTGCGTGTGGATGTGTCCATGCTCACTGTGTGTATATGCATTTGTAACACACCTTTCTGTTATTGCCAGTTACACATACATATATAGAATACTTATATATGTTTGTGTACAGACAGGTAAAGAAAATAACTAAATCCATGTACTCTCTGCAATTGCACTTACATATGTTCTGGCAACCATGACTCCTGTGGGTGCCTGTAGCCCATGCACATCCGTGCTGCCTCTGAACTGCTGTGGGTTTACATAGGGAATGCAGGCGTGGAGCTGACACACACAAGCCTATATGTTGTTCCCTGGCACGTTTCCCAAACACATTAATTGTGCACTTCCGTGGTGGAAGTATTCTCCGTTAAGTATTTATTGACTTCACATGTATGTAAGGCTGTTTGGCCAGAGGAGACATTTCTGGCTGTCTTGGGGAGCGCGGTCCTCTGGTAAAGCTGCTGGAGAGGAACGTGGAGGAACTTTAAAGGTCTCTTCCAACTCAAACAATTCTGTGATTCTATGACTCTAACTCTGTTAGGACAGGAACGGGGTGGAGGGGAGCACCAGCACTTACTGAAGCTTGGGTAAGGGCTGGGCAGTGGGGAGCAGTGGGTTCTGTACATCTCAGATAATGAAGCCGTGTCTGCAGCACTCACCCTGCTTTGCTGCAAACCGGTTTCAAACAGATGTACTGAAAGTTTGGAAGGGCCTGTTCAGACACTCAGGTTTCCAACTAAGAATTCATGATATTTGTTTATTTAAAATTTAACAAGATTTGCTGTCATTTTTGGAGCAGCTCAGTGCTCTTTTGCCATGATTTAATGCAGTCGGTTTTACATCATTGTAGTTTAGTTAGGCAAGGCTGGGAGCTCTGACATGAAAAGCAGAAGGAGGTTTAATCACACATGGCTTTTCCAACGAGCAGATACAGTGTAATATTACCCAGTAGACAGAGCTAGAGCTGGGCGAATGCAGATTAGAAATACAGTTTATATTTAAGTAGTGAAGGTATTTAACCATTAAAACAATTTACAAAGAGCTGGGTGGATTTCAACATCACTGGAATTCCTTTGTCTTAATTAAGGTTGGCTGTTTTTCTAAAAAGATACGGGCTAATCCAAACAGGAATTAATTTAGGGAATTCCTGTAGCTGTTATACAGGGGGGCAGAGCAGACCATTCTTCCTGGCTTTCTGCTTGGTGCACCTATTTAGAGCAGTGCTCATACGGAGATGTAGGCTCAAGGCTGGGATGACAGGAACACACTTAAAAGACCTAAATGGCCACCTAAAAAAAAGTGGTTCAGCACAGGAGCACAGTCTGGCTCAGAGGGAGCTGCTCTTTTCCAGCACTGCTGCTTCATGGTTGCATTGCATCTGTGCCCCATCCCTGGGGTGCAAAGTGAAGTTGCCAGGTGGGCTGTACAAGGATGGGAAGGAGAAGGGTGTGCATGATGGGTTTAGGGCACAGAGAAGGGGCCTGGCCCTGGGGCTGCAGCTCCCGGGTACTCTGCGATGCTGAGAACGGCTGTGAGCTGAGGAGCAAACCAGGACTTTGGCTCTTTGCACTGCAATTTTAAATAGTAAAATTAAATACACAGAATATAAAGCAGTGCTGCCAGTTGTTTGTTGGTTTTCTGCTCCCCTCCTTTTTCTGCACTCCTGGGCTGCAGAAGGGCAGAGCTCCTCCAGGGCTCTGGGAAGAACAGAGCCAGTTGGGAGAAGGGAAGCTGGTCTGCAAGGAATTTTGTATTTGGTGCTAAATGTGTAACAAAGAGAGAGAAATGTGAGCTAATCCAGCTATAGGAGCTGGGAAGTGAAATGCAATTCATTTTATTTCAGGCTTCCACAATGTGGTCTGTTTCAGTGAAGAATTATCTTTTAAACTGGGATATATGCAGCAACATAAAACCCTACTACCATAAGGGAATGTCAAAGTTTGATCTACAAAATAAAGGAAATTCAAAGTTAAGGCTGAAATGTACCACATGGCCTCTGCGTCCCAGAAACACTAGGAGGTGAGGTAGTAGCTGCAGGTAGGGGCTGAGCCTGAAGCCAGCCTGGATTCATGGCACAAGCCGGGATCTGTGCTGAACAAAAGGTCTGTGATAGTCCTGAGGCCTTCTGCACATCTGGGCTGATCCGATGTGAGCTTTGTGGTGGGAGGACTGCAGCACGGAGCTCGGTTTATACACTAGGAGCACTCTTTCCTCTTCGGCACCAACTGCTTTTGTTTAGAAAAATCTTATATTGGGGTGAAATTTTTGCATAGAAAAGAGATGCACATGAGTTCCAGCTTTATTATTTACATTTCTGTATCTTTTATCAGGAATTTCTTGTACGTCTGAATGTGCACACTCTGCTTTAGCCCTGTTCATACTCTAAATGTAAATTGCTGTAAAATAATACACAGCGTAGAAACTGCTGCACAACTGCTGCCCTCGCCCCCTGACCCCGGCCATATTCCGTTGCAGAGCGGCACTGCTCTCTTTTTGATTACAGTAAGTTATAAACCAGAAGAGCAAGGCTGCCATGAATAGGTTATTTTTGGCAATCGGATCACCGATTATGTATAACATTTCAAAAAATGTGAGTTCTGCCAGTTTGATCTCTGAGAGGGCTACAGAAAATGGGAAGCTTTGAGACCGCTGTAACATCATACTGTTTTGTCTGCTAGATATCATTAGATTACCAGAATCCTGAGAACTCCGTATCGACCAATCTAACAGAATTTCCCAGGTGGCTTAAATTAAAAAATTAGCGCTAAATATATTTTGTATAATGCAATTTATTACGGCTGTTTATTGTGTGCAGAGGGAGAATGTTTGGTTTCAGACCTTCCTGCACAACAAGTGCCCTCCTGCAGCTGGCGGGCTGTGCAGCCCATGCGGTGCCAGCCCAGCACAGAGCCTTGCTGTGCTCCGTGCTCTGCGAGCTGCAGGAAGGCAGAGCCTCACCCTGCAGAGCCATCAGTGTGCTGCACAGCAGCTGGGGCAGGAGGGCATTTTGGGTGCGGGGTGTTTTGGGGCAGTGATGCTTGCTAGAATGGGGGTAATAACGTGGTAGCAGGACTGAGAATGTTTTGTGGTAGTGGAACAGGGGGGCTGAGCTGTGCCCTGGGGATGTTTCTCCTAGACAAAAGTCAAAGGGGGACAGGGCTCACTGGGATGGACATGTGCGTGTCCAACTCCTGTTGCGATGCTGTGACAGTGAGCTGGTGGCTCCAGAAAAAAATCCTGCTCTCCCTGCTGCTTTTTTTCCGTGAGGATGATACACAGCAAGAGTGAAATCATTGCTCAATTAAAATAACCTCCATCCCCTGCCTCCAAGCTCCTTCACACATGTATTAACACCAAACTGGCACAGTCAATGGAAAAAGGCTTTGGGTTTTGGAAGCCGAGCTGGCTTAGTAACAGCTACAGGCTTGGACCCAGAGCCACCAATGGAGCAGGGTCTGGCCCTAAACCCAGCAATGGAGCAGGGTCTGGCCCTAAACCCAGCAACAGAGGGGGTCTGGCTGGGGGTCCTCTGCCTCCTGCTCCTGCAGGTTGCTCAGCAGCAGCTTCCCTGTCCCAGGGTGTGCCGACATGCTGAGGACTTGCTGGGTACCTGCTACAGCATCAGTGCACAAGGTCATCCCCAAGATCCAGCCTCATTCAGGAGTCATTCCAGCCATCTGGACAAAATACGAGCATTGCTGATAGGGCCATGGTGAGCTTACTCCATTTGTTCGGCCATCCAATGGAGTGGGGACAGACATGGAATGTGGTGCGGACAGGGGAGGGACCTACCAGCCTAGCACTGCATCTTCTAAACAAGTATTTGTTCTGCTTGAGGTGCCCAGTACCTCCAGCAAGTGCTGCTGTGTGTGCCCCATTATTGCTTCCCGCTTCATCCCCAACAAATGTGTGAAGTATGAGCAAGACCACAGAGAAAAGCTACCCCAAACATATCTAAACCATGGTTTGAGTGCCCACTGGTGCCTGTAGGTTTGATTTAAAAACCATTTAACATTTTGAGCACTGACAGAAATGATTAACTTCTCCCTCTTGAAACCCCTTTGCTATTTGAAGTTGATGTGGCCATTTTTTTCCCCACCAGATTTTATTTACTTGCACCTTGCTGAGGAATTAAGCAATGCTTTCTGTGAGTTTTAATCTTTCCATTCTCTTTGTGGTTCCCGTATAAAGGGAGAAAAGGAAACATGTTGTCTGGAAGTATTTTCAAGTGATGTTTCTATTTTACTCTTTTTAGGCTCTTGATGTATTTTTGGCTGGGGGGACTGGCATGAGGACTGGGCTAAGAATACACACCACAGAGAAGCGAAAGTGTACTGGCTCTAACTGCCTTATCGGAACTGCTTTATACTTTTACTGTCTTATTTTTGTTGTTGCTCTATCATGATAACAGTAATCTATAGCAATAATTAAGAAATGTTAATTTTAAAAGGAATAAGGAAAAGCTGATTCTTTCAGTTCTTATAGTGAGCAGTATCTAGTAGTCACTGACTGCCTGCCTAGGTGCTATGGACACCATGATCTTCCTGCACAAACTGCTGTTCAAGGTGCATGGTGCTGTGGGGAAAAGGAAGGCACCAGAAGCAGCCAAGGTAGCTGGGACGTGATGAAATGATGTGCCTGGCCATGAATGATGGATACTGGAGGTATCTGACGGAATAATACTCTTTGGTGTCTTTAATGTCAGCGAGCAGCTTCAGAATGAGAGAAAGGATGAAATTCCATGTGCTGGACCAGTGCCCCACTAGAAAACCCAGCTGAGTCTGAGCAAAAAAGGGTGGCACAGAGTTGTACCCAGAATGGGATGTAGAGAACTTCCCAGCCATGGAGCAAGGATGGAAGATTCCTTTCCAACCTGACTTTATTATTTATGATTTAACTTGAGTCAAAGCAGTGACTGCAGAACCCAGCCAGGCCTGGGTGCCCCTTTTGCTGGGCTCTGAGCAAACGTGGGCAGTTCATGCAGAGCTTGGTATCTAAGAAATTAAGTTCAACTTAATTTTCAGGCTTAGTGCTCTATATATGCAATTACAGTGTTGCTGGAGGCAGTAATACAATCCTGGGCAGTAGTGGTTGCTTTGAAGAAGATCCACCAAGTCTAGGCTGCATAGTGCCAGGCTTCCCACTTGCTTGTTGGTGGACATGCTTCAGTGTTAATCCCATTAGACCTCTCCATTTGCCATAAAATCCCCACTTTTTCTATTCCAGAATGCCCTATTATTTTTGGCAGTGGCCTTCACCTTGTGTGACCAACCTGGTCTAAGCTCCAAGAATCCCAGCAGCATCACCTCTCTCAAAGCACGGAGCCCTGAGGTTGGTGGGGAGGGGGAGGGCAGCTCTGCAGGTAATCCAGCCCAATAAACCCCTGGACTGCGGTTCCTGTGTGCCTCCCACCCCGTGCTGCCAGGAGAAGCAGGCAGTGCAGCCGGCAGTGCCAGCAACCAGAACATCCCCCAAGCCAGCAAGGCTTATTATGCTTCTTTTTAAACCTTTGCCAAGAAAAAGGGTCCATGCAACCTCCGAGTGAGGCTTCATAAGCTCAGTTTTATATTTGGCTAATTTGGAGCCAAACCATCATGGATTTTGCATAGAGAAATACCCAATGGAGCATCACAGACTGGGAAAAAAATATATTAAGGAAAGGGAGGACTGATAATTTTATGGCTTCCTTGAAGTTAGGCAGTAAAATGGGCTTCATTTAGCAATTTCCTTACTTCTGATTGCAATTTTGTTACCAGTGTAATGGTTTTAGATATAATTTTCTGTGAATATGGAGAAACTTTAGACACCCAGGCTTTGTGCGGTGCCACACTGCAGGTTCCACAAGCTGCATGCAGTGTAAAACATTTGGTTTTGGAGCAGAATGCTGGGCAGGACGTGATGGTGGCACTCGGATTTGCTCTTAAAACTGTGCTGAGCACGCATGTCCGGGCAGCCCCAGAAAGGAGTGGTAGGAGTAGTCCCTGGAAAGCCAACTGCATGGCATATTTTTTCAAGAATGAAGTATTTCTAATTTGAAATCCACTTAAGAGCCCAGATTTTTACAGGTAAAGTGATTGCTGTGATCTCAAAGCTCATCTTCCAAACCAGAAGCTATTACCATCCCTCGTCCCTTAGTCTTTTTGCCAGAGTGTGTGCAAATTCCACCCAGAACTTCTCTGGGATTAGGATAAACCTCTGCTATGTTTGCTCCTCACACGAGTAGTTATTTTTCACATAACTTGGTTCAACTTTTAAAAAATGTATTTTACATTGCAATAATTCTCACTCACTTTTCATTGGGAAGTCATTTACAGAAGGAAAACTAACCATGGGCAGATGTTAGCAGGAGCACTGCTGATACATGCAACATGTCCAACTGCTGAGGGAAGTGACTGTGGGTGAAGGAGATGCCATCACGACTTTGGCAGTTTGTTTATTAGACACTGAATTGTGGACATTTCTTCTTCCAGCCCTAACTGGTCTGAGGACTCAAATATAACCTTAAAATACCTTTTTGGGGTTTTGAACAGAATTGAAATCCCATCAGTGCTCAACACTATTTATGTAGTGTGAAGGAGAAACGAGAAAGCGCCATGGGAAAGGAAAAAGAGGGTGCAGAAACTTGAGAAAAAAAATGGATTTTGTATTCTATTGACTGTATTTCCTTTTCAGAGGGTTCCCTCTTGGTATCACAGCACATATAGAGAGAAGAGGAGGGAGCATTTGATGTCTTTTTGCTCCCTTTGTTTATGCACATTGTGCAGGGCCAGCCAGTAACCATCAGACCCAATCCGACAGCCTCCTGGGTTACACCAAAGGGAAGGGGCTCTCCTGGGCCAGCAGCAGTCACAGTGCTGGAAATAGGGCAGAGCTCAGCTAATGGGGTGAAGGTGCTCTTGTGCACCCCTGTGTGCTCTCTCCCTCCTGCAAGTGTGAAGGTGCAGGGCTGCTCTTCAGATCCCTGTCTCCCCTCCCTGCTCCTGATCAGCAAAATGGCCCAGAGATAGATCCAGCCACAGGCTGCAAGCTGGAGGGAGTGGTGTTGCTTTAGGCTCCCTGCCTGTGGGGTGACATATCAGGAGAAATAAGGCTGAGCCTGAACTGGTGCCGAACAGCATTGGAGAAGGCTGGGAGGCTGAGCTACAAAAATGAAAGCAAGGAATTTAACAGCAGTAAAAGAGAGGTTAAGGAGAGAAAGAAAAGGAGAGGAAATAAAAGTGATACGAAGGGTTAGAAAAACAGCTATGTCCAAATATTAACCCCTGCTGCTGCATTTGGACCCTATACTGCATTAATAGCAGTATGTGGTGAATACGTGTTGGGGTGGAAGACGATATTTAATTTCAGAAATTATCTGCATCATCTCAATACCGAAAACATCCAAGCAAAAGTTCTTTTCTGTGTGCAGCCCCCCCTTGGAGTGGCTTCTTCCCCTTAGCATGCTAAATCAGAAAGAGCAGCCCCAAAGCATGGTGACATGAAGGCAGTGGGAGGGCAGAGCCTGCACTGGGGCTCATCTGGCAGCTGGCCCTGGGCCCTGGCCAGCAGCAGATATGGGGCAACCTTCCCTCTGTCTGGAGCTGCTCTCGTCTCTGACACTCAGAAGTATAAAATCTTTACAGCTCTTTAAAATAAGGAGTTCTTGTCTCCCTGTTGGATGTCTGGATGCTCTTGGGATTGCATTCTTCCGTATGTGTCATTTGTTTCAGAGCGTAGGTCACCATGAGACAGCCCAGATCTTGATTTCTGGGAACATCTTTATCGGCTTGTTTTCACAGCCATATAATGACGTTATTTTATCTGTCCATCTCTTATACTGCTTCCTGATATTCAGAATTATCAGCACTACCCATCAGTCACTCCCGTGTTTTCCAGCCTTCAGTACCATCATCATCAGTTTTTAAGACTTTTTTTAATATTATAACTACACTGATCATGGTGGCTTTTTAATTTTTATTTCCTAAAATTATTTAAAGTCATCAAAAAATTCTGTTGAGATGCAAGGCCAGCTGAGGAGGAGCAGAAGATTAAGCTGGAGTTGTATTATTAACTTCCTGAGTGTTCAAGTAAGGAAAGGCTGTTTGTTCTTTCCTTTTTTTTTTTTTTTTTTTTTAAGTGATGTGGAAGAGTAACACATCTGTTTTCTTAATTGTTTACTGATGAGCTGGGGCTGTGCATCACCTTTCAGGAACCCAGGCTGCCCAGCTGCTTTCTCCCTGGGCTTGCACTGGGGTTTCTCCTGTTTTTGGACTCATTAGTGTGCTTGCACACCTTACTTGCTGTCTGGTCCAGGGTACAATGGGATTTAGGTGGGAGATGGGAGAGAGAGGATTACTTAATGCAAAAATAAAGAAATGGGAGGGTGCATCCTGCTTCCACTCCCCAGCTTCCCTTGCTCAGAGAGCCCTGTTCAGCTGCATCCCCCCCAATCAGGGGGAAGTTGCTCCATCTGATTAGGATGGGCCAATGATGCCTTGCACCTGCTGGGCTGGGTTGGGTTGGATGGTGTGGTGTGGGCAGGAGGTGTTTGGTGGTAGAGCTGCTGGCCTTGGTGTCTCAGGCTGTGAGTGCTTTGCCTTTGGGCTTTAGCACAGTGTGAAGCTGCCTCAGTTTCTCCTGTGCTTGGGGGTTTCTCCCCATGTGGTGTGCAAATCCTGATATGCTTGGTGGTGTGGTCAGAGCTGTAAAAGTGTTCTTGTGGTGTCATTGGAGCACTGGCATCAACAACATGCTCTGCTCCCTGCAGTTCAATTAAAGCCTACCAAAAAAAAAAAAAAAAAAGAAAGAAAAAAAGAGTGGATGTGCTCCTGATAAATATATCTAGATACACTTTTCTGCATTCTTCACTTATTTAGCATTGTGTTCACTGCTAGTGGTTTTTCCGTGTTGGTTTCAATGTGCAGAAGCACCAAAAGGACTTTTTCCCCTGTGTGCATTTCAGATGATGTTGGAGACGAGCTTGGGTTCAGGATGGCTGCTCTGTTCCCAGCATGGTCTCCTCATTCGCAGCTAAACACTGCGGGAATAGATGTTGGATATCACATCTTGTTCTACTTTCTACCATGGTCCTGAGTGCCAGCACCTCTGTTCATTCTTCTTCCAGTGCTATGGTTCTGCCATGTTGCATGTGATTCTCTCAATGCATGTAAATGTAAAAATAAGGGGAAAAGAAAGGCTTGTTTTTGGCTGCAGGTTCAGATCAACCATGATTAGCAGCAGAAGCCAGAGCTTCTTTAGTTTTGTGGTCAGCAATGTCTAGGAAGGCTTTGTGGGTGTTCTGAGAGAAGGCACCTCGTGTTTTGCTGGGCACTGGGAGAGCTGTGCCTGTTGTATTGTCAGCAGGACAGTGGTAGAGCAGCTTCATCTCATTCATGTTTGGTTAATAACCAAGAAAAGATGCGCTAGTGCTATAGGAAGTTCTCACAAAGCCAGACCACATCTGGGGCTGGAGCTGTGCTGATAGAGTTGGAGGTTTTGGAGAAGCATCCTTTGCAGAGGAGCAATCACCAAATAATCTCTGCAGTTCCTTGTGTTGACTGGGGGGAGTGCCTGAACCAAAACCCAGTGCTTGGTGTGTTTTGGGAAGACAGAGCCAGCTCTGTTCTGAGCAGTACCAGAAGTAGGAACCTGCATGTGGTGTCCATTTGCTGGGCTGATAGAAAACATGAAAACTCCCTTCTGGCCAAGCTGGGCATCTCTGTGAACAAAAACAGTGGATCCGTTTGTCTGATGTTAACAGATGAAACATAAATGAGTTCCTGTGCACTTTGCTGGCTCACTAATGGCACTTGTTTATAAGTGCTTTATGTTAACAGCTATTTGATGGTGCCCATTAGTTTTTCCTAGGGTAATGTTTTATAATAAAGCAAATGCTAGCCAAAAGCAATAGTAATACGATAAACAAAAAATCCAAATGCTGGGTGAGAAATGTAATGGAGCGAGGGCAGAATTCTGGTGGGAGTTTGGTTTAATCTAAAGGTTAAAAAATGTTATAATTTGGGTTTAAGTAAATTGGCTCTCTAGTCCCAGAGGTCTCGCTCTTGTAATTCTCGTGCCTCCAAAGCTTCCACTAATGCCGATGGGAGCCTTGGGCGCACAAGAAATGCGGGTTCAGGTACTAAAGTTACAGATTGGCTTGGACCAAAACCCCTAATCCAAATACCTCCAGCTTTTGAAAGCATTTGCCAATTGGATTTGAATCTGGACACAAACATTGTGGCTTGAGCTCATCTGAGCTCACTTACATCTGTGTAAATCTGTAGTATGGCTCCGATCCAGCAAAGCACGTAAATATGTGCTTAATTTGACTTCAAGGGGGCTATTGTGCGCTTAAAGCTAAGCATGTGTTTAAGTGCTTTGCTGGACTCAAGTCCAAATACATTGGAGTCAATGAAATGACACCGAATAGTGCGGTGTAAGTGAGATATGAAATGAACCAAAATGTTTGTGTTTCTACCTGGAAATGAACACGCTGTTCATATCCTACATATCCTGCATGCACTTTGTGTTTTCATCTCCCTGCACATAAGGTATTCTTTACGGTAACCTGTCCCTTCAATACAGTAAAGAAGAAATATACTTTGAATTTTCCTACTCTATTACTCATATTTCATGAAATGTGTTTGTATGCCAAGTGTCTGTTTATATATATTTATACATGTTGTTTCTTTATTGGTATTGGCAAAATACAAGAAGAAAAAAATATTATACAGTTAAAAACTTGTAAACAGTTTTATCCCTCATTTAAAACATTTTTTAAGAGTTTACCTGCCATGGTTAGGTTACTTCAACTTATTTTCAGTTTTGTTAGTCTGACCAATATGAGAAATAACTACATTGCTTTGTTTTTAGCTGCAAATACACACATCACCCTCGTTTACAATGTGACATGTGGATATGCCTTTATACTTAATAATTAAATGCTACTTTTGTACTTTAAATCTCCCATTTGGTGAGCTACATAAAGCTGCCAGTGAATACTTTCATGTGAGGAAGTTAATATTGGTGAAAAGATTATGTATTTCTTTTTTGACTGCTGCAGCTTGCTGCAAAGAGAACACAGAAGAGTTAATTGAGTCCAGCTCTGTAAAGGTGGCACAGGCATGGGCTGGAATGGTGAATTAAGAAAAAGAAAACAAAACACAACAAGAAATAGCACTTGTGTCTCTGTGATGACCACAATGCAGACAGACAAAGACAAACTGCATGTTGCAAATGTCTGTAGCTTATTAATGAGGTAATAGAAGCAAAATTAGGTATCAGCGGGGTTTGGCTCTGAATGAAACAGAGATCTTTTATCTCGGAGTTCTCTGTGGAAGACTCATAGGCTGTGATGTGGTGGTCAAGGCTGTGCCACTCTCTGCTATAGGAGTGACTGGTGCCATTGGAATTCACCAGCGTTTCCCACTTGGGGCACCCAGATGTGAGTCTGCTGGCTGGCTGGGGAGCGAGGAAATGTTTGTGTGGGAATCTAGGAAGAAAGATGCTTTTGTTTATTTCCTCTAACTTTATAGAATATTTTGCACTTAGGCTCTGTCTGGAGGGTGGGCATTGGCTTTTCTCCCAGCCAGCACTGGAGAGAAGATAGAAGATGATGGTTACAGAAATAATTCTGCCTGCCAGGCCCATCCAAAGCCCCTCTGCCTCTGTGAGATGTCAAAGCTCCCATTAACATTAACGATGTGGATTCAACCCTGGATAGGTAAGGTTTCCCTTTAAGAAAAAATCACTGTGGCCTTCAGCTGCACCATAAATGCGTTCAGTGGTTGTGAACAGATTCTGGTGCACGTACAGCCAAACCCCGAATTCCTCCTCAAGTGAGAGTCTGAGCGAGGATTGATTTCAGCCCCTGCTCTAGGCTATGCCTGAGTAACTCAGCTGATGGTGATGTCGGTGCTCCCAGTTCCCTTTGCAGTGTGTGCTCACTGCTGCTTGCCTGGTTGGGGAGACAGAGCCATCCTGCTGCCCCTGTCTTGTCCTTTTGCCTCTGTCCCACTGAGAGAGGTGATGCCATGGTGCTGTCCCGCTTGCGGGCTCTGCTGCAGGACCCTCAGCTCAGGAAATGCCCTATAAATCTCACTGCCTTTTGTTACCTGCTGTGGTACATGACTGATGGCTTAAGGTAAAGAATGGGTGTTTGAGGAGAGGGTGATTAACAAAAACATCCTTCTGTGTTTTCTGCTCACTTGCCATGACCAGTGCTCTCAGAAGGCAGGCTGATGTGATTTGCAGCCCCTCGGTCACTAAAGCGAGCGCATGTCTGCTTTGCAGCCTGGCACTCCCTTACTTCCCCGTTCCCTCCATGTCTGGTCTTGCAGGCCACTTTGATGTGATGTTTTTGGGCTGTGGTTCATTTTCTGGAGCCTGAGAGTGGCCCGGTGTGAGTGCATTAGCAAAGTGAGACTGCGATAAAATGTCTCTGCATCCTGCTGCCCCTTCTGTAGGTCAGGCTATTTGTCCCACCCAGACGGGGTGTCTGGCAGCTCTGGCGGTGTCCCTCGTTTTGGCATGGGAAAACTTGTTTTGTTTAGCACTGGGGAAACAATATGCATAAATAGTAATGCTTGAACCTAAACACTCCTGTTGTCTCTATGCAGTTATTTTATGACAGGTATTTCTTTTTCCCTGAAGGACTTGAGTCCCAGCCTGCAGAATAGCTGCTGTTGAGTGGAAGCATTCCTGCTATTTTCCCTCAATTCAGAGGAAGCAATGCACTTGTTGTGTTACCTTGGTGAATCCAAAGTGGTTTTCACTTCCCTTAATTAAGCCTTCTTTGGCGACGGCCCCTCCAAGGTGGAGTGGAGCGTGCTCAGGAGCACTGCCGCTGATTTGAATTCCTAAATTCCTCTCCTTGCAAACTTCAAAGGCGAGTATATTGCTCTAAGAGGCACCAATTATGTAAACCTTGGGCTATTCAGAGTGTTCCATAATTATTTATTTTCAATGACAGAGGTTTTAACCCAAACTAGACAGAAAACTGGCATTTCTCCAGTTATTAGATTCTATTGAAAATGGTATTAAACAATAGACAGGGTAACAGGGTAGATTAGTGTTCCTTCATCTTCCTGACCTGGCCATGTGTCAGAGCTGACCAAAATTACTTTGATTTGATGGCCATTAAAGGCCATGAGCAGAATGGGATCAGATGTCTTGGCTGAGGCTGAAGTGCACAACATTATATATTGATAGTAATTAAGTTGTTTCATTTAATAAGCGCCATCAGATTTAAAGGCATTGTTACAGTATTGAGGTGGGGAGGAGGAAGGAGGCAGCCTGGACGGAGGCTGAGGGAGAGAGAAAGGCTCTGGAATGAGTGAAATATGTCCCCAGAGTAATTTTTTATTTTATAAACTGAATGCAAACCTGATGGAGAACTATGGAAATGAGCAGTTGTGCTGGATACATACACGCACTCTTTCAATATTCCTATACTGTGGGTAATGAAAAGTGCCTTCAGGGATAGGGTGGCCTTACCATTCATCAGTGCCATAGCCTTAAGTGGGTAATAACTAAGAGCTCCCATATCTAGTGTGTATATAAATTCTAGCTCCTCAGTATATTTGCTGCAGACGGTATTTAATTTATACAATTCTTTAGCTTTAAAGCTGTCAATTGATAACATTCAATCTGCGAGCCTGACTGATAAAAGGGAAAGAGAAGAAGTATTCTTTGGTGGTTTCAGTAGCAGAAGTAGTGGGGCCAGAGATCCCTTGGGGAGCAGCATTCCTCTGGGTGAAGTCATCCCCTTTGCTTTCTTCTTAGTGCCTTAGGGACACAAGCTGGTCCCTCTGCTGGGCAGAAGTACGTGAATGTAGTCAGCAGGCAGCATGAAGATGTCATTTTTGCTTCCAGTGGAGATGGGAATGGCATTGTCTATCCCCTCTAACCCTTGTGAGTTTGAAAGATGCTGAGTGGTTCAGGTGGTTCCCCACATCCATGTAAAGAAGATCACTGGGTTTGGGAGGGCCAGTGGTGGAGCTGTCTGGCTTTTGGAAGGAGCAAGATAGGAAGGAAGCTTCCAGCACAGTGAGATAAAGGGAGGCTGGTAAGAGAGGGCTCTGCGGAAATCAGCTGTCCCATGGATGTTGAACTTGGCCAGCAACCGCAAACGGAAGAGCTGACCAAGCCCTCTAGTGCAGGGGGGACACAAATCTCCATGAACAAATGGCTGGTAGCAGCTGAAGCTTTTGCCCAAGGCACTGAGCACAGAGTTGGATGGGACATGTTGCAGATGTGCAGGATGTGGTGGGGCAGCTGCTGGCCAAGGCAGTGCTTATGGAGAGCTGTGCTCAGAATGCCCCAGTGTATGGATGCATGTCTTGCTGATAGAGAGCCCTGGAGGTTGACCTGGCTTTCAGGATAATTTCTTCCTCAATTTGGGAGTCTAAGAAGAGTAATATCTTGCTTGAAAAAGCTTTTTTAAAAGTAATTTAATTTATTGATTGGAAGGGAACAATAATAGGAATGGACTGGCTGCAGGGCTTGTTGCTTTTGTGAGAGCCCTGCAGCGGGATGCTGCAGGGAATCCCACCCACCTTGGACAGCCAATTTGTGGCATGCCCTGTGAAGATCAGCTCTGACACTGGATTCTGGGATCCACAGGGAACTACAGAGAGTGCCATGAAATGCAGGTGGATAAAGTTCTCTTTATTCCTGAGCAGTGTTAAAAGCCTCCCAGTACTGAAGTGGCAATGCCATTTTTAGGTCAAAAGGAACATGACAAGCGCTGCTAGAATAACTGGGCAGGAGACATGGAGATGCACTTTGAAGAGCAGTCATGCTGGGCTTGGGTTTGCTGTGAGCTCTGGTTCAGGAGTAAAAATGTTTTTTGGCTTAACAGTGCCCCAGTGGTCCTCCTTGTTGGGGACACTGTTTTAGGGAGAAGTTTTCTCCCCTGTGCACTTCTCCAAACTTTTACTGCTCCCTGTATCTGTGACCCAACCATTTCAAGCTGTCCATTTTTCAGTCACCACTGAGCACCTTATTTGAGCAAGATAACTCCAATGGAAAAGGGTCTCAGCTCAATCAATAAGCAAACATTGAGCAGGTATAAATAAACTTTGTGCGGACATCATAATTAACCTACTGGAGTGTTTTGGGGGGAACAAAATGATTTAGTGACTACTGAACATTTGACAAAGAAATCTTCAGCTGGCTTCTGCTTTGCCCATAATCTTTCAGTGGGAGAAGGATCTGCTGCAAACAGTTCAAAATGGCCCAAAGAGCGTTAAAGAGCTTGTGAGCATCCAAGATGGGAAACAGAAAAAGGGAACATGTGCCAAATAAGGGCTGCAACAGCTCTTGGAAGCTGGAGGGCTGCAATGGAAATAAACCTGGCGAAAGCTAAACAAAATGCATAGCACCCCAGCACAAAAGAAGGAAGGAAGGTGATCACCATAAAGGGCTCCTGTACCCTTCTAAGAATAAGTCTTCCAATATATAGGTCAGGAAGCAGCGTGGCTTCAGCTTGGATTCCTTGGGAAAAACAACATGATTGTTGAGTGGTATGTTAATACAGCAGGTGCAGTTTTATTTAAACAAGAGGTAGCTATTGTTTTGTGGAAGTGTGGTGATTTACAGGCTCATAGTTTATCCCGGAGGATCAAGGTGTTAAGTCCTGTGCGCGTATGTGTGCTTTACCCAGGGTGGTTGCTCTGAGCCGGGAGGAGCTTAAAGGAAAGGGCTCTGTCTACAAGCACCAAGAAATCAAAGTGCTGGGCTGTAATAGTCGGTTAACATGAGGATCTGGATTTGGAGCGAAATGGAGTTGTGGTCTCCAGCCTGTGTTTGTTCTAGGTGGATTCAGCTGACATCAGTGGGGTTTGTACATGGGGAGCTGGGAAAGAACTTGGCCTTAAAGCATTGCTTGCCTAGCAACTCAGGGAAAAGAGTAAGAACCAGCAGATATCTTAATTCCTGACAGTTATTTCAGCCCCCACCTCCAGTGCTGAGTGCAGAAGGAAGGCTGCTGGGAGCCCATCTTGCCCTGCTCAGCTTTGTTTTCATCTTGGTTCTACCTGAAATCTCCCTGCCTACGTGCAGGTGTGGGGCCAGCCAAGCCCTTCTGCTGGTGCTGGTTATTTATATCTGTTTATTTTCCCTCTGCAACCTGGAGAGCATCTTTCCAGAACGGTCAGGTTGTTCTTAGCTGTGCTCAGTCAAAAAAAAAAAAAAAAAAAAACAACAAACGGTAGGGACTGAGTAAAATAGTGTATTCCACCCCTGAAAAGCATGCTGCATTACTCTGAGCACAGGGGGTGGAAGAAAGGGAAAAAGTGTCTGTGCGGGTTTCTTCTATTTTACCTGCAGAATGAGGTGTCTTCACTGGGATGTGTGTGTTTCCACCAAAGTGAAAGTAATGTAAAGAAACATATAAAAGGAGCCCAAAATCGTGGTTAATCTCCTTCCAGCCCGGAACACTGCCTCTCACTGAGTACAGATTCCTCCATTGGAGCACAAGTCACTTTTGCCATGGGGTCCCAGCCCCACGTGGGTGTGCAGTGCCCCATGGATGTCCCTCCCTGCCCAGTTCCACTCTGGGCTCAGGGGTGAAATGGCTGCTGTGCGCGAAGCGCTGCACTCCGCCACAGCGATGGGTATTGCTGTGATGTGTGTCTGTGGGAACTCCCAGCGGCGGGCCGGGCAGCGCCCTGTTGTGCTGCTCATTGTCCAGCGCAGTGTAAATGACCGTCCCTTCCTCCGTGAGCTCACGGGCTAAAATTAATAACAGGGTTGAAATGAAGGGTGCTTTATGAGTTAGGGCCGTTGTTAATATTTATTACTTTTTTCCATAGAAACAGAACATTTTATTACTTTTGCTGAAGAAATCCACGTTATCAGTTTCCTTTCATGCAACAAAACACCATTTCATTCTTCTTTAACAAACATTAATCGCTCAAAGCTCGCTGTGTGCTTTGCATGCTGAAAACCCTACAGCACTGCCAAGTGTCCTTCTGCTTTTTTTCCTCCTGGAGCTTCCAATTCACCGAGTCCACCAAGCCAAGACAGCACCATCTCGGCAGGGCAGCAGTGCGACGCATTCACAGCCCTGGAGCTTCTCTGTGTGCAGGCAATCGTCTGCAGGCAGACAGTGCATTTCTGCGTGTCAGAGGCACAGGGCTGGAGCTCCTTCTGAGAAATGGCTGAGTGTGCCACCGCCGAACCCCTGAGTGACAGCTTGTGCTTTTCAGCCTCTGTCGTGATTTTTTGAATTCTTTCTTTCTTTTTTTCTCTCTTAAAAAAAAATTTTTTTTGAAGGGTTGGCAGTCTGAGCTATTCTTAAGGATTTGGAAAAGAGCCACAAACAGGAATTATTGAACAATTGCTCTGTGAAACTTAAGATAACAGTTTGTTCCACCACAGTGGAATTGCTTTGTGGGAGAAGGAAATTATCTTTTTAGCTCTTGATTAACATTATGTGAGAAAAATAAAATTGAAGGTTGATGGTATCTCTCATGGAAGGGAACGTATGCTCGTGTGAGGGGAAGGGGGCACAGATGTTGAGGGTGACAGAGGAGATGAATGCACTTCAGATTTTAGGTTATTTGCAAGCTAAGGGTATTTCAGTGTTTGGAAAATTCCTCTGCTGCTCTATTACGGTTGTGTTAATGCTTACTGTATGCTCAGTGTGACTCTAAACAATGGATCATCAGTGAGAACTGGTACATACTGTTGTCTTGTTGGTAGTAAGTTTGCAGGCAGAGAAGGATTTTTTGTGCAAATCAATTTTTTCCCATCCAATTCTGAGTTTTGCTGTTGCTGATTTAGTCACAAACACTTCCAGTTACTCTGTACAACAGTGCACCCACCTACGGTTTTATCGCTAATGCTCATTGAAGGTAAACACTATGACTGAGAGCACAAGGGCATTTTTAACATACCAGCCTAGTGCAGCTGACTTTGGAGAGGACGGGAGGCCCTTTCTGCAGCCAGAGCACCCTGCGTTTGGTCTGCGGGCCAGCAGCACTAGGTGCAGGTCTGACGTTGAGGGCTGCACCTGCAGAGCAGACATGTTGTGTGACTGTGGGATTGTGGTGTGGCAAGCTTTGCATCACACGCACAGCAGTTCAGCCTTCTATAGGAAAGTGCCCCATGGGTGCTCTGGAAGAGCCGTGCTCCTTGGTTTAATTTTTCGCTTTAAAATGAAACTCCCGGTGGTGCTGGTAGGAGTTCACTTTCATGCTGAGGGAGTGCTCCACATGAAATGGATGGCTCTGAGCAGAGGCCAGGCCCTGCTACAGCCCCATGACCTGTCTGCAGCAGCCTGGAGGCTTCCAAGAAGCCAGGGACAGCCTGAAGCCCTGCCCTGGGCTCTGTGCAGCTCTTGCCTCTTCCTGCCCCCAAGCACCATCACTGCCTGGTCGCTGTGACACTCCACAACTCGGGGGAAGCCTGGGGGATGCTGACATCCAAACATGAACTTTGTGGGCAGGCCACGCTGCTGCTGTGATCTCCGAGCTTGCAGATTGTTCTTATCTGTGCTCACAACGCGCCCTGGGAGATCAAAATGTGCCCCCTCTGAGGCAATAGGAAAGGGACAAGATGCTTCTTTAATCACGTCTGATAAATTCTCACTTGTAATGAGAGCCTTAATTAAGGGAAATTACCTATTGGAAAAGAGTTAAAAGGGGCCCCCATACTCCTTCCAGAAAACTTAAAGACAAAAGGAAGTTTCCAACAATGGGTCACTGGAGATGCATTTCCGCTGGGGTTTAAAAAACAAGGTACTGTCTAGCTGATGAGCGGCGAAGGCGAGCAATGCTGCTTTGATGAGCCTTCTCCTGCTTCCTGATATTGTGACCCTCTTAACAAACACTGCAGACTAAAATCAGCATGCCTGTGGTATGCTGTAAGAGCAGGCAGGCTATCTGAAGAGATGCCTCACTTGCAGGATATGGTTTAAATCCTGTTTTGAATAAGGTTTACATCCTTGTCACTGAAATAATATTTTTGTACCGTAAAAATCAATGCGAAGAGACAAGCAGACAGGTCCCCCAATACGTAAACAACCGATCTTTGATGTCCCATTTTGCCAACATTTTTGTCCCAGGGGATGCTCAAGAATTTGGCTGCTTAATTTTACTTTTACACATCTCTTTTTGATGCCAATAGGTGTGCACTGTTCTTGATGTTGAAGTGCTGTGCTGGAAACCTTAAGATCTGGGTCTTGTTTTGTCCTCACTGCTCTGAGATCAGCTCTTTTGCCCATTTGAGTGACTTGGAAAGTTCTAGCTTCCTGGTCAGCTCTGAAGCTAGAACAACAACAGGAGGGATATTCTCTGGGTGCGGAGGGAAAGAAGAAAGAGGCTGCAGGCCCCAAAAATTTGGTCACCGCACTACTTTGGAATGAGCTTTGCATGTGCCATTAGCATGGAGTGGCTGCGTGTGGTGCTCCAGGCATAGTTCACATTCTGATCTCCCCTAAACCTGGCTTGGCTCTGGGATGTCAGCATGCCCTGCCTGCAGCAGTGAATGCTGGTGAGAAGCAGTATGTTTTCTTCCTCGTACACAAATCCACACTAAAGCAGAAGAGAGTCCAGGTGTGCACTAAAAATACAGAGGTTTGCTTGCTGATGGTAAGGGTGCAGTTTTAATGTCCAATATCAGCGTCAGAACCAGCTGACTAACGGTGGCTGTTTGCCACCCTCCATCGAGTTCACCTCATACAAAGCTCCAAATCGCATCTCCAAGCCCCAGAGATGTTCCAATCAGCATCCAAGTTGCTGGGGATGCTCTGTTGCCAATAAAAAGCGTCCCCAGTTGAAGCATAACTTCTCTTCATGTTATGTTATACTCAATTTGCTTTGCAAAAAGGGAAAACTGATGATAATTTTTTTTTCCTGTGAGTAAAGTGTTTTGTTTTGCAAAACCACCGGCAGCAGTGGCTTGTACAGTGTTGTTCCTTCGTGCTTATGTGTTCGTAATATTTTTATTCGTCATGATGTGAATGGGGTTCAAGTAGATTGAGACATTACAACCAGCTCTCCAGCACCTCTCAGTTACTGTTATCTAGAGAAAGAGGAATGTGAGGCACACAGAAGTGAAACCACTTTCCTTGCAGGAAAGCAGGGGCTGAAGCAGGAATGGGGTGTGGGATGGGCCAGTCCTCATCCTGCTGGAGGTTGGGGTCAGAGAGCTGGACAGGGCACTGGCATCTCTGCAGGGATTTCTGCAGAGCTGAGGTGGCTCACGCCAGGCCAACCTGGGCAGATTGTCCAGAACCTCATCCAGATGTGTTTTGAAGATATCTAGGGTGGAAGACTCCACAGTCTAGTTCCGGTAAAATCCCCTTAAATGCACTACTGAGTAAATTCCACTGCATTTTTAGCTGTTGGTGACATGAGCATTTATGCAGTTTCTCAGCCTCCTATTTAAAAAAAAAATACCCCCAAGCCTTCACCTTCCCAGAGCTGCTGCCTGTGCAGGGAGCAGTCTGGTGCATGCAGGATGTGGATGTGTGCGTGAGCAATGTGCATGTAGATGGACTTCTGGTGTAATTTGAAAATTGGTTTGTTTTATACCAGCTTCAGTTGCAAACAGGAATGATTAACCAAAACAGGAGCGCACGCGTTACTCACCTTTAATTATGTTTGCAATACATCATGGTGATACGGGGGAGCAGAAAGCCGTGCTGTTTTCCAGCACGTTTGCCTCGTAGCATATGGTTGTAGGGAAGTGGTTTTGATGCAGAGCCCCCAGCAGCATATGGCCACAAAACCACCCTGAAGGCAAACTGTGGGCAGCAGCCGGCCCTGGGCCCCTGAGGATCCCATGTCCCTGCCAGGCGGTGGCAGTGGGGCTGCGCGTGTCACCGTCACACTCATCACTGTGATTTTATATTTGGTCTGGGACGCTGGCGTGTGAGGTTCTGGATGTAAAAGTCAGAAGAGATATGGTTCCTGTAATGTCTGCAGAGATCCTTGTGTCGATAAGGTCAGCAGCAAGTTAATAGATTTTTATCTTCTCATCACACGAACTTAATATAGTGCAACTGTTGGAGGGGAGGGGAGAGCCCTCCTTGCTGCTATTTCCTGATGTGTTTCGAGGGGGTTTAAAAGACAGGGTGTGCCTGAAAAGACCCTTTTTGCTCAAAGTAAAAATCAATAGTTCAAAAATATAACAAAATACTTGAGTACAAACCAAAGGCTGAATATTGTGCAGTCACCACATTTAAAAGTAATTACAGCAGGGGAAGAAGAATGCATTTCTCTGTGGAGGTGATGAAGTGGCTGAAAAAGGGGAACAGCAATTTCCCACCTGTGCTCCCTGCAGCACCAGTGCATGCCACAAAGAACCACATGGTGCCAAGGAGCAGGACGGCAGGTTTATGCTACAAAAATAACTATAAGAGATACTCAGCACTGTTCCTAAATCAATATGTATAGGGAGCAGAGGCCCTGACAGCACAGTCACAAAAAACCTGATCCAAGGGGGTGAGAGCCTTGGTGGGCTGCTGCTAAGCTGGTGATGAGGAGGGGAACAAGGAGATGAGGACAGAAAGATGCTTTGGCTCTGTATTTTGCCATGAAAACCTGGTGTCGCTCGTGTTGCAGCCACCATCCAAGTGGATGGATGGAGGAGAGGGGCTGCTCCTGGGGCTGAAATACGGCATCGCTGTCAGGGGCGAAATCCATGGAGGGACACCAGCGGGTCACGCTGACTAGTAGGGCTCAGCGATCAAACGTGTCACACCTGTCTTGGCCACGGGTGCAGGTGTTCTAGGTCAGCTCTCGCTGTGGTTATCAATCGCTGACAGTTGACAGTTTAATTTTACACCACAAGTACCTCATTACTTGTGTAGGCACTTGAAGAACATGTGGGCACTGGGTTGGATCAGTGATCAATGACAAAGGTTGCGCAGGGTGCAAGTGGTAGCAGTAAAAGTGAAGGTCTCCGTGCATGAGTTGGCAGTGGTGGGGATACATGACAAGGGGAGTTTAGCTGACAAACAGTCTGTCAGGGCTGGAAGAATGGAGGCTCGCTGGAGAGCTGGTGCTCCATTATAAAATACTGCTCACCATTTAGAAAAAAAATAAGAGGGGGGGTACTGGCTTTGAAAAATGTTTAAACAAATTTAATGCATGTGGGGGGCTGTAAATTTTTATTCTACAAGCATTTATTCCATGACACGGAAGCATCCAGGTGTTCAGGAATTTTGTGTGCAGACAAAGCGGAGATGCTGCTTTGTAGGGATGTGTGCAAGCGCTGCTGCGGGGCTGTGACTCAGTGGATGTGGGCGAGGAGGGGTGCTCAGTGCACACCCGCATACTTCCACATGGATCCCTCCTCCCCACATATCGATAGGATGACTCACTGTGAAAAACGCTGTGACAGATTTCTTGTGCTGCAGTACGGAGAATATGTTGTTTCAACACACTTTGAAGTGGGGCTTTAATCAATACCATCCAACTTTCTGTTGTGTTGCATGTTTTCCTCTGAGGAGTTTCTGACATTCTTTTGCACGTCAAATCTAGCAGGCGGATTATGTCACTGGGGCGATGACTGAGGAAAGAGACATATGGCATTGGTTTGGTACAGCCGTGTATCTTACATTAGGATGTAAATCTTGTTTGCTTGAGAAACCGCCTTGAAAGACACTTCGCTCGAGGTATAACATAGCCACGTTATTGAGTGCACCTTATAATAATTGATATGGTGGGAATGATATTAATGAAAATAATGTGAATTTCACCCAAACTGCAGTAAATAAGGAAAAGACTAATAGTCTTTGCCCTTTGCTGAATTGAACACATCTTAAAAAAAAGGCTCCTTGATTATTTCTCGCATGCTGATTAGGTGTAGGCTAACTTTGATCACATCACCTACGGTTCCCACTGAAGAGACACGTGCGGTGCAAGTCATGTTCTCTTGGAATTGCTAAAATGTTTGAACAAGCGACTCAGAAATCACACGGCTTGAAAAAATGAGATGCACGCTCTCTGTTGGTGCTCTGCATAGATTTAATAGCAATGTTGGAAAGCCCTCAGGTGTTGGGTGTGCAGCAAAGACGTCCCGTTCCCACTGCCTGCTTTGTGATGCCAGCAGCTCTGGGTTTTGTCCTGAGGAATAGTCAGTCCGTAGCAAATGTCAGTGGTAATGAACGGAAAAAGCTTTCCTATGAATGGCAATGAGGGGCCCAAGTTAACTTGATGGGTGTGGGTACCCTTGGACTGTTCAGTAATTTCTGAAAAAAATCCATGCTTCTGTAGAGTTTGGGGTTATTATGGGTGTGTATGTGTTGAGCTGTTGAAGTGTGGTGGCATTGCAGACCAGGGGTGGGAAGGAAACGTGGGCAACGAGGACGGAACAAAGGAAATGGGAGGAGAAAGGAGGGAACAAATTTTTCTCTCCTTGGTTAAAGGGCAATATTGCAATGACCCAACATGCTACAAAGGTCTGGGAGGGCTGTGATGAAGGAATAAAAAAAATAACACCTTGAGGAGAGACGGGAGCAAGTTTGGGGCTGTAAAAAGATGTAAATTGGAGCTTCCTTTTTATTATGGTTCAATGAGTGAAAATGGTCTGGAGAAGTAGTACAGAGGAGCAGACCCTCCACAGGGAGGTAGTGAAGGAAGAGGCAAGGCAAGGAAAAGTACCTTAATGTAATTAATGATAATACAGATTATTCGTACAGAACTTTAAAAAAGCCAGGGTTTTCTAAATGGGTGAGGGTCTATCTGTGCAGAGAGAAACTGGGGGATCATCCAGTGCAGTTGCTGTAGTATAAATGAAGAGCACTTTCTGCTAGAAATGCACGATACCAGAAAATATCTTGTATGAATTGCCAAGTGCTGCAGTGAGCTGCAGTCCTTGCAACACCACTGACTTCCCTGAGGTTTTGCGGTCAGCAGGGGGCAGGGAAAAGTTTGTGTATTTAAGGAATTATTGGGCCAAAATTTTCCCTTAGTGACACTGGTGCAAATCCAGGGCAATCCCACCAAAGCTAGAGGTCGCCCTGGCTTTCCGCTGGGTGCAGCGACTTGGGTTTGGCCCATGGGAGGTGCTTACAAAAGCGTGACCTCGCTACGGTTGACGTTGGGGGGAATTGAGAGAAGTTGAAGGAGTTGCTCCTGGGGTGGCAGTGGTCATTTTTCCAAGTGTTACTTTAAATACAGGGGATTTTCATTTAATGTTTGTAATTCGGAGCTGAAAAGTGACTTAGTCTTTTCTAACTATGTCAAGATCCTGCTATTTAGCTTGTTTTTTTGTCCCTTCTTTCTCTCCTCCCTCTCCAAGCCACTCATTTCCCCCTGTGAACTGGTCAAAAAAGCTGGAGAAGCAAGCTGGCATCTGGAGAACTTCCTGGGACTTACACAAAATGCCACCAAATTGATTAAAAGAGGAAACGATAGCGTTCCATGTTCATTCTCCCAACCAGCGTGCTTAAGCTGAACCCCACATGACTTCAGTGCACCCAAGCCTCTGAAGACCGCGGTTTCCATAAGCGATGCTGTAAGAGCCTTGCATGCATGGGCTGCCCTATGGCATCTCCAACCCTTCATCAGGAGGCGATGTGTTTGGTGTGTTGGCTGTTAAGGAACAATGCCAGTTTACACCAGTTGAAAAACTGGTCTGGTGCTTCAAATCTATTTAATACATGGCAATGATAGGTTGTGTACATGGTCCCATGTGGCAAAGCTGTGCTGGGTGCTGCTTGGGTTATTTAAAAAGCAGGTTTTTCCAATGTTTTTAGGAGAAAAATAACCAGTCTCTGCACAGGACTATCTAACTGCTTCACATCTTCACATGCCTGTGCCTTTGGAGATTTTTATTGTGCTTATGCAATTGTGAAGTGCATATCTGTAGTAACTGGCAATACAGGATAAAACTGTCAGGAGGAGAATTTCAGGCCTGATGTGCAAACTAAGTGCAGCTTTTATTTTCCTGATTTGCATGAATGTTGGTTTGTGCTCACTGTGATGATACTAGGCACCATGCGGTCAGGCATACCTTTGTGTACCACTGCTTCCAGTGGGGCCATGAATACCTCACAGCTCCTTTCTGCAGGAGGTGGGTGGCAATTTGAGGGTATGTAGTAGGAATGGGATATTTTCCTGGTGAGTGGAGAGCCCACAGGGTGCTGTGGTGACAAGGTCTGAGGCCAGGAGGTGCAAGTTCTGTTTGAAAGCCCTGCCTGATTTGAAGGATGGAGATGAGGTGATGGGATCAACGGGAAAGTGATAGCAGGCAGGGGGCTGATGGCAAGAACCTTGAACAGAAGCATGGAGATGGATTTCCTCTAAAGGGAAGAAGTACACCTGTCTTTCACCAAACGCAAAGAGGTGATAGTGCTGGAGGGCTGGGGACAAGTGAGGAGTTGACATCTCAGCCCCACACTTTGAGCACACAATGTGAGTGTGTTAACATTACTAGCATTTGAGCAGATAGCAGAAAAAGCATTTTCAAGGTGTATTCCATTGTCCTCAATGTGTGAAGGAGGCACAAGTCCCCACAGGGTGCTTGGTGGAATCAGGGTGCAGGATCAGGGAGTGCTCTACGAGTACATCTGCCCCAGCGTGCGTCACCACTGCCCATATTAGGTGGTCTTTAATTTGGCATTACATACTCGATGCTTGTCTGCAGCTCATATGATTCAAAGTTCTCCATGGGGTCTAATGTACAAGGCTTGCCCTGTTTTCATTAGGTTTCCCGAGCTCTCCTCTGCTCTCCCCAGTGTCGCAGCACAAAGACACTTTTGTCAGCCGATGTTGGACTCTCCTCAAAATCCAAGCACTTTCAGGAAAGGACTTGGAAGTCTATCTTCTCAGTTTCCATATCCCTTTGCCCTCTGCTCTGGCATTTGGTTTGATTGGTTGTAGTCCCCCCTTTTTTTTCCTGCTGCTTTTTGCTAAGTTGATCTGCCTGCTCCGATCTATCTTGGAAAAAAAATGTCTACTGAAAATCATGCAGCATATATCTCTAAATTATTGCACGTTTTAAAGCATTAACTCCTTCATTTCTCAGCTGGTTTAAGTATTAGGATTGAAATCACGATAGGAATGTTAAAGGATTGTTATTATATTTTATGTTCACTGCCACAAGTTTAGTAAGAAATTTAATCCCCCTCTCCTGCACTCCCACTCTCTGCCTCTTGAGAGAGCGAAAGAAAGAAAGGAAAAAAAAAAAAAGAAAACTGGCACCAAACTTCCATTTGACTTGGCAACTTTTTCACTAATGTGATTTGATATGCTTTACTAGAAAGGGTAACGTGCTAATGTTTCAGAAGAGGCCGATTTGCTATTAGCGAAAGTATGGTATAGAAAACATCAAGCTTTGCTATTAAACTCTTCAGTCAACAGATTTATAGCCTATTCTAAGTGGTAATGATATAATGGAATGCAATCATTTAATATTGGAAAATATGTTTGGTCTGACGTTTCAGGGATTCCAGGAAACACAGTTATTTATGTAGCTACATCTCTGCAAAAATTAAAAACAGGAAAAAAAAAACACTACAAACCCCTCAGACAGAGAGTCGGAAATCAAGCTATCCAAGATGCCTCCATACTGTATTACATATAATCACACGTTTGATATTTTCCTTTATCTGTTTCTCCAGAATATGTGTCATGATTTATGGACCCCCCTCCCAGTACTGACACACAGAGTGGCTGTGTGCTGTTTGGTTTCACCCATTTTTAAGCTGGTTTGTAGGTTTTTTGGGCAGAGGTGAGAATAGTATTTCTGTCTATGGGATATAATTATATTACTTTTACTACAGAGGAGCACATAGTTCAGCACAGTGTTTCAATTAATAATGTACTGTCAACTCTGAGGGATGATAGGAAAATGCATTGGCTCAGAATTATCAGCATCAGTTGGGGCTGCCTCTCTTTTTCTTCCTTTTTTTTTTATGTGCCGGATCAGCAAAGCAGTTTTTGGAGAATAATATTCTGCTTAACAGTAAAATGGGACATTCTTGCAAGGCTGATTGTGTTACTTTGAAGGGAAGGAGTTGGTTCCCTGCCTTAAATGAGCAGATGTTAAGCTCCTTCCATTATATTTTAACATCTAACATCTTGCACACACCTTTTAATTGTTAATGTGGTTGGGCAATAAAGTTGGTGTCTTAGGGGAACTAAGAATAATTTTCCAAATTTCGTTTCTCTAACCAGTTGCTAGGAAATGAAGTGCTTTGGTTAATAATGTATTTAAGATATTTACAGTGTCGCGGTTCAATATTTGTTCTGTATTTACATGAAATTCTCATCAAAAGGGAAGGCATAATTAAAATACATGTAGTTTTTGGTTGCATTTAGCACTGGCTTGAAGCATACCACTAAAAATCATAAAATCATTTTGCAGACGAATAGGAAAATATTATTTGAAATCTGACAAGGTTTATTTGAAATAATGCTTACTTTTAAAAATAACTCCTTTTAGATCTCACAGTTCTACACTTCTTACTGAAAAATGGTTTCCCAGTAGCATACATATCCTATATCAATGTAACTACATTTATATTGTTATAAATTTTTGAGGTTGGATTCTTGAGTTTTGAAATTAAATAACTACAGTTAACTGTATTAAGTGTTGACTTGAATTTGATCAAAAATAAGAAAAGCACTTATGACAACCTCTGTAAATGCTTAAATACTTTAGTTGTGTTTGTGAGCATTAAATTGTATTATAAGGAGCCAACACTGAGTATATACACTCCTGTGGGACAGCTTCGACTTTTGGGAGATTAAAAAATCGTGTGTTAATGAAATTCTGCAAGTTTTTTATTTAATAGATAGTGCTTTTCAGGGTATGCAAAATAATGAGGAGTGGAACGTTATATGCATCTTTACACTCACGCCGCATAATGTATATAATTACTTGGAGAAAATGCTTAACTTTAATGGGGCGTTTCTTGATCATATAATAGGAAAACTAACAGCTTTAATTAAGATTTATGAAGCAGAGAGGTAATATATTCTGCTAAATTAGGTAACTATTGGTGGGCAGTGTGTTTTTAAGCAATTAAGGGCTCAATCCTGCAGCTCAGGGGCTGTGTGAGGAGCTGCCAACCACTGCCAGCAGTCCCTTTGCCACATGAGCAAGGTCTGGAGAGCAGGGTCCTGCCTCTGCACTGCTTTCCAATCCCTAAAGCACAGCAGAAAACTGCTGCATACCTACCAGGCTCACTGAAGGTTTTAGGCACCATGTTGGGGTGCTTTTTCCCTTTTCCTAATACTTTGTAAGTAATAATCACCATCCAGATGAAGGCAGCATTTGATCTGGCAAGAGATGGATCCCTCTCTCTGGAGCATCTCCAGGCAGTCCTCCTCACTGCAGTGGGTACCCCAAGACCATTTGGGATGCCTTGGGACAGCAAAGAAAACAGTGTGGTGTTTTCCTCTGAGAACTCAACTGACCATCTAAAGAGAATCATAGAATCATAGAGTCATAGAGGGGGCGGGGTGCCCTGGGAAAGCTTGTTGTGTGGATGGGCAGCACGCTTGCAGGTTCACCGCGTCTTCATGGAGCTGGAGGAACAGAATTGGCAGAATTTAATGATTATTCCCTATATAGGTAGTATTTCTAGTGCTAGCTGGGACAGATATTGCCACTGCGCTTTGGGAAAATTCATTATCCTTATTTTGCAAAATGTGGAAACTGAAATGAAGAGTCTTGACTAAGCACATGGGCTGGTCACTCTTTCTTCTGCATTGTGAAACAGCTTTTATTTTTTACTTCTCTGAGTGCCCTTTGAGCCCACGTAAGCCAAGGTCATGTATAGGAATGACTTGGTCTACAACAAAACAGGTTTGTCTCCTGGTGTTCCTGTGTGTGCTCATACTGGGTTTGTGTTTAATACAATGTGAAAGCTGCGCTTGAAAAACATGGCCTGGAGCACAAAGCCCAGTATCTTTTAAAAGATGAAATATCTCATCATTTTTAGGTCCCCGCTCTCATAATTCAAGATACTGGGATCCTGTATGTTGGCAAGGGTACTCCCAAGAGATTCAGCGGTACCAGCCCCAAGCTCACCCTGCTCTTTCTCCATGTTTTTGTAAAAGCATGCCATGCCTGAGAGCTCACATATCATCAAGACAATATTTCTAATGAATTTGGCTTGGGAAACATGTAAGTGCTGTACAGGAGAGGAGGACCGTGGGAAGTACATTTTTAAAAATACATCCTACCAGATAAATAGGCCTTTTAAACCGAAAATAAACAGATAGTGAAAACTCACTTAGGCAAAGGATGCATAAATTATCCTGACTCTGAGGATGCAGTAACTTATTCGTCCTTTATGTTCAAAATCTCTATATTTTGAAGGTCCGTATTTCATGTCTGATCACAAGAATGCCCTCTTTGACTTCCCCGTGCCTGCAGTCGTGCCCTTTCCTGAGAAGGGTCCATTTGTCATGTGGGGAAAGAGGGTTTAATTAACTAGGGAAAATGTACCTAGGGTGGAAACTGTGAGCTCTGGCAAGGTTTCCATAGAAAATGCATGAAAAACATGTATAGATGTTCCTAAACTGTTTTTTTTTTTTTGTTTTTTTTTTCATGAAAATACTTTTTTTCTTTTTTGGTTCCCCACTTTGCTCTTCAAAACCCAAAGAGAGTCTTTTATGTTGGATTCCCATCTGTCTTACCCTGCACAAGTGTGGAATGGTGGAATGTGCGTGAATCCCACACAAAAAATACATTTTTCAAATTCACTTTTCCCCCTGTTTCCTCTTTCCCTCTGGGAACACAGCAAATGTCTCTGCTGTGCACTCAAAAAGGAGTCAAGGTTTTTAACAGGGAGGAGTCGAGAAAAAAGGCGGCTGGCAGATCCTGTGCTAAAATTCCAAGTATTTCTTTAAAACAAACAAAATTGAAACAAACAAAAGGGAAACTATCAAAGGAAAGTGTTTAAGTTACTGGAACGCTAAGGGAAGCCTTAATTTTCATGCCAGCAAAACAGTTGCATGACTTTTGTAAGAGCTTTGTTTACTGTTGTACTCAACATCACTATCACTTACTATAGAAAATGCAGCAATCTGCGGCATATAGAAGTTGTCTGTGGGAAAGTGATGTACACACAAATGCATAATGGATCTGCCTGTAGCTTTCACTGTGTTTTCAGAGCAACAAAAAAACCCACAAAGGTTTCTTGTCAGCAAACCCACAGCTGAAATTTGCAGAGGTGCCCACTGGTGTCTTTGGGTCACCAGCTGCCCTATAGGTGCTGCTTGTTCATGCGCAGGTTATTTGTTGTCAGTGTGAGACTTTGTAGCCTTAGTCCTTTAATTTGTAACTATTTGTTTAATTTCTCTAAGCTCTCAGTTGCTATTTAGTTAAGGCTTGCCAGGCCATCACCTTGTTCCCTCTGACAAAATGCAACCGAAGTTGCCCAGTGACTTTGCAGAAACCACTGCACTGAGATGCTGCTTTGAGAGAGACATCTGACAAAGGGATGATTTTGCTGCTGTTAAAGTTGGTAGCAAAACTCTCACAAATGGGTTGAAAGAAAGGCTGGACTCTCCCTGCCCTGTGCATGGCCATAGTCCGCACTTTTCTTCCAGAGGCATTTCCTAGGAAATCTGCTCTTATCTTCTGAAGCTGTGAATTATTCTTCTCTGGGCTGAAATAAGATGCTGTGAGGACAAAGGGACAAGGAGTAGTGGAGTGACAGAAATGGCAGGTCCTCTCACAGGGCTATGGAAATGTCAACACTTTTGCAGAAGGGATGAGAGAAGCCTTCTTTCTCTTTACATGAAAAGCATGGGGAGGAAAGGGAAAGGGCTGCTGCATTTCTATCATCTATAATCCTCCACTTAACCTATGAATTAGCCCTTGTGTGAGCAGAAAGGAAAGTTGGTGGCTAAAACATAAACCACCCCCCGATGTGGGTACAAGTCTTCCTTTTCCCGTCCTGAACACTATGCATAACGGGCCCCTTGAATTAAGGAGATACATTAAAAAGGAATCCTGTCTGGCTTGTGCCATTTTCTTCTTGGCTGTGTATGTATTTGTGTAAC
Source organism: Gallus gallus (assembly GCF_016699485.2). Lineage (NCBI taxonomy): Eukaryota > Metazoa > Chordata > Aves > Galliformes > Phasianidae > Gallus > Gallus gallus. The sequence goes on from NC_052540.1 coordinate 19,719,107, forward strand.
ATTCAATACCTTAGGTCCAACTTTTTCAGAGACGGTTTTGGGGTGTAAGGTACAATTTCAACCTATGAATTCTGTGCCCACTTGAAACTGCTGGCAAAAATGTAAGGTGTGGATTTCTAATTGCCCACTTGTACCCAAACTGCAAATTAGATCTAGTGACAATGAACACTGTACTTCTCAGGGAGTGCAAAAGTGTGTGTACAGTTACCTATAAGCAAGCCTGAGCCAGCAAAAACAGAGATGGAGTTTACAGTAGAAAATCCCCTAGAGAGCTAGACAATTCGGCCAAGGACACTCTCTCTGCTGAAGCTGATACCATATATTTTAAAGGAAAATATGAGAGGCTTTGAAATAGGGAGGTATGAGATAAATTCTCTATAGGCTGTCTCACAGGATGAGATTCAACTTGGCTGGCTCGAGTGTTGGTATGCCAGGTACCCAGCTGGATGTGGCAGCCCCATCCCTTTGGGGGGGTGACAGAAAACCACAATGAGCTTATAGGTTTGGGGTGGGACATCAGACATGTCTTCCTCCACTGACTGCAGAAGGAGGCTGGGTACTGCCCTGGGAGATATATGTCCCCTCAGGCTGGCTGACGTGATCTCTGACCACAGAAGTCAGCAGCTGAAGAGACTGAAGTTCTCTGGAATTTGTGGTTGTTCTTCATTTGGAGAGATGCTGACACTGGAAGGAGCACTACCACCTCATGAGTTCACCTTCCTACTTGGAGGTGGTCTGGCTGCAGCTTATCTGGGCACTGGATCAGTTTTATGAGTCCTCTTCTTCCAGGGCTTGGCTGGATGCAGAAGGGCAGGAACAAAGATCCTTGTTCTGGCTAATGCATATTTATTAGTGAATCCTTGAATGAAGATAGCAAAAGGTGGACTCTGTGCCTTCTGTTCTCTTGCTGTTGCTGCGGGCTTGCATGTAGGAGGATTTCTTGTGTGCTCCTTGGATGGCAGCTGCTTGGTGTTGGAAGCAAGGAAGCGGTGGCGGTGGTAGATTTGTTTGTTTGTGCAGTAAAGAGAAGATGAAACTGTATATGAGTCTCTTACAAGAGTAGCTGTGATTCCACTTAAGTGAGTTGGCTTTTGTTGTGAGCAAACTTTGCACAAAGAAACTGTCCTATCTCTGGGCAACACTGCCAACACCACATTGTGCCATCCTCTCTGAGATGCGGCTTAGAAGAATATCACCTTTATCTGAGTCCAGGAAAGCCTTTGTACCGAAGGTGCAACATGTGTTTAACAGATAATAGCTCTGTGTTTGAATAGTGCCAGCCCACAATACTGCTGGCTGTGCTAAGTGACGTGCCATTTTTTATTATGTAGAGGGAAATTTTGCAAATATGCCCAAGGGTGAGGCAACATCAATAAGCAGTGAATGAGTGCTCCATTACACTCATTTCATTTCGTAACTTCTGTTGGGTCACAGGGGAGCTGCTAAACAAAACAAAACCACATCTCTTGTATACTGTCTATATTTAGTCCTACTGGGTTTTACGTTTGTCCTAGGGATGAAGAACAGCATGTCCAAACCTGGAGGCTGTGGCTAAGTGTGTATTTGGGCCCTGCTCCCACAAAGGTTTGCGCGTGTTCCTAAGTTTGCTCATTTTGAACGCAAAGGAGCTTTGGTATAATGAGACTACTCATGGGTTGTAATGGGAAATGTCTGTAACCTGCGCAGATATTTCTTCCACGCACTCATAACCTTCCTGCATGTACATGTGCGCTCACATGCACAATGTGTGTTTGTACTTGTGTGGTATATATATCCCTGAACTGAAGGAAAAATGTTGACCTTTGCCTTTCAATTGCCTATCCAAATGTGGCTAAAATAGTATCTTATATAAAATAACCTGATTGTGTGTTTCAACATCAAACAAAACTACTGGTGGTGGCTGACAGTCCCCGTGACTGTGGCCCCTTCCCTTCCACATGGGCTCTCACACCAGACCCTGTGAATGCTTTTCCACCAGCACACTGAAGCTTATAGCTTATGACTGCACAACCATCATGTATTTATTTTCCCCGTGTTGTATCCAGCAAAAACAAAAACAAAAACAAAAACAAAAAAATTGGGGGGGGGGTTAGGGGAGTGGAAGGATAATTTATGTGGGAATATACATAGATATTAAGGAAAGTTAGAAGCTGTATGGTCCGTTGTCATCAAACAGTGGTCAGGATTGAAAGCAGTCAGAATAGTTTATGACAGAGGCTTTCATAGCCATTATAACAGGTTTTCTAGGTTTTGGCAATCAAAAATCATGAATCAGGTGCCTCATAAGTATGAAAGCTGAAGAACGTGGGTTTCTTTTTTATTTTCTTCAAGGCTTTGAATTCCAAATGTACCTTGTGTGAGAATTTCAGGTGTTCTGCTGTCTTGAGCTTGTTCTCACAGTGAGTTAAAATTACTTAAAACTCTCATATACTCACATGACTCCAAGGGCTGAGGCTTTAAAAAACCAAAATGCTTGTTATTAGCACAGATGTTAAATCAGAAGTATTGGTGTCACATTCGTTTGTGCTGTAGATAGAGCATAATTTGTGAGTTTCTACTTGCTGCTGTCCTTGTGACATTTTATCAACTCCAAGCTGACAGTACGGGTGGTTGAATTCATGGTGTGCTGAGTTGGTTAAAAAGAGTTTAACCTTCTGATGGCAGAGGATGAGCCACTGAGACATCCCTCCCAGATGGCCTCCGTTTATTTCACAGGTCTTGCGGTGCAAAAGGCATCCCCTGCCCTCACAGCAGATTAAAGGAAACTGGTGAAAACAATACATACTTTTTTTTTGGTTATTTAGAACTTGCAGCAGAAATGTGCTCCTGCCTGCCTTCCCTTTACTTTACATAAAATTGTTATGCATTCTAAGTAGTAGCAGCCTGGGCCTCTTGACCTCACAAGAAGAGCTGTTACTATACATTTAACAAAAACAAGGTATTATGTATTAGCCTACACATTTTGCAATAGCTCCAGCAATTTAGTAACTACAGTCCAATTTAAACTGTGCCTGGAGGCAACAAAAATTGCACAAAATGGCAGCTAATTTATAGAAGGGAGAGAGGAAATATTTGGGGGTCTATTCCTTCAAGCCATCTGATTCGTATTATTGACTCATTTAGAAAACAGAAAGTGAGCAGAGACAAGTTTTTAAGGAGTTTGGTTTCACACAAATGACTCGCAATTGCAGCCCATTATTTTTATACCAAGACTTCATTAGTCATATCCCCGTCAAACCTGCGAGCAGTGTCAAATGTTTGCAGAAAGCACACCAGGACAGGTATGGAACTCATCAGCCCATGGCAAAGGTCGCTCTCATTAAGGAGTCAAAATGAAAACTTTCAGTGTCTCCAACACATTGCCCAGACGCTCCTGCCCCCACTTCTGAAAGGCAGGGCTGAGCAAGCACCTCCTGCTCCCCAGACATTCAAATAAGATCAAGATGACAGGGCAAGAAAATGAATAGGATTCTTAACTGGCTGTACTTTATAATATGGTACTGATTGGAAACAACCAGAAAGTTGTTTGCCATGTCTATAGTACCGCTTCCTGAGGTTAAACATAACATCTGAAATGAAGCAATTAAGTCCCCTTGGAAAAAAAAAAAAAAAAAAAAAAAAAAAAGAAGAAGGGAAGAAAGAACAAAAAAAGAAAGGATGCTGACTCTGTACACCAAACATGGATTGTGGTGACTGAACCCAACAGTTGTGTGAGCCTCTTCCCACCTGGAGGCTGGCCTGGGACAGTGTAGCTGTATCACTGGGCTGGATGGGGCTTGCTTTCCAGCTGTGCCATGACAGATGTGTTTTGTGGAATTTCAAGGAATGGAGATAAGAATAACAAAAATCCATTCACCAATGTGTGTTACACAGGCTTAGTACAAAGAGGTGAAGGAAAAATGTGTCAATATGATCCCTGTTTGTGGAAGGTTTGCACTATGGCTTGTTTTCATCTGTGGGCTGTCGTCAACCTGAATGAAGGATGCTGTGTTGGGCCTTAAAAGCTAGTCAGAGCATCCTGGCAATGAAAAGGGATTCCCTTGTGCTGCTATGCACTGGGACAGAGCATGAAGAAAATGTTTACGTTACAGAAGATTTGCTTATTTAAAAATATTGTCCATAGGGTGTTACATAAAATAGCAGAAATGCTTTTAGGAAGTTTTTTTTTTTTAACTACTCACCCTGTGCAGACTGAGATTTGCAGGCTGGGCTGTGCCTAGGGCTGCCTGGGTTGGTCTGTGTTGTTCCTGCAGTGCCCTGACTGCTGGGTCTGATGTCTGTGGGGGAGCTGTGATGTCCTTGGTTATGGGCTCAGCTACTACTGGTGTCCAGACTGAACCTGCCTGTAAAACTGTTCACAAAAGTGTGGGGGAGATGCAGTTAAATCCCAACATTGCAGCATGATAAAGTGAGGAAAATAAATACATTTCTAAAGAAATATATATAATGAGCCCTATTGCTTTGCACCAGCTTAGCTGCAGTGGGGACAGTGCAGGTCTATATCTTTGCATGTGGGCCAGAGGGATGTAGGTGCTATCATCATTCCCTAAGTAAAGCTGTTGATGCTGTTGGATATGTTGCATGTAGGAAGATGTGTGTATCTCACTGTTTGCTCTTGTGTATCAGCATGAGTATTGCTGTATTTGCTCACACTTTGGTGTGTTTGTCTCATTGCCATGTCCATTCATGCCTATGCACGTGCACTCATAAAGTTGAAGTGCTTGAAACCTTTCTGACAGTTGGAGGCAGATTTTGGGGAAAAAAAATGAAGCAAATCAAACCCAAACACAAAAATCAACCAAACAAAACAACCCAACCCATTTGTTTGAGTGAATGTGACCATGTGGCTCCCAGTAGCCAACTCTGCCCATCAGAAACATGGCCAAAGCTCCTGGGAGATAGAAAAGGAAGGTTGTAGGAGATACAGAAAGCATACGGGAAGGAAATATAGCATCACTGGTGCTGGATTTGGCTCCCACCCTTCTGCTGGGTCCCCTCGTTGTGATGGGATCAGCATGGCCTTTCTGTGGGTGCTTGGGATGCCCGAGCCCTCACCTGCCAGCCGCGGCCTGTGCGCTCAAGCGGTACATCCTGACGGCCGGCCCGTGATTGATGCCCTTGGCCGAGAACTTCCCTCCTGCCCGTGCAGGAAACAGGAGGGCCGGGGAGATAGCGTTCGCCTTTCTTTCTCAGTCTCTGCTTCCTAACTCTAATCACCTTCTGCTGTGGGAAAGAGATGAGATGCGGCCTAAAAAACAGATCATTGTCCGCCTCCTAGATTAATGCAGAGAAAGCAGTATTGTCTGGTGAATGGATAAACCTTCCTCCCGTCACTCAAAACCTAAATTCAACGCTACTTCATTTCTAAGAGGCTTATCTTCCTTGAATAGACCCTTGCAGCTCAAGTAAGAGGCGATGTAATGAAGCGTGTTTTTTTCTTAAGTGAGAAACCTGCTGCAAAGAAGGGGTGAAGCCTGTGCAGCTGTTCTAAAGGGCCTTTGCAGGCTCTCGAAATACTTGTCATTTATCTGGTCTTGCATGACAGCAAATGAGAGAAGATCAAGTTCAAAATCTGCCAGTGCGGCTCTCAGAGCTTCTTCATCTGTTAATTAAATAATGGTCGTTAGTGCACAATGCCCTGCAGCAAGGGTGGGTACAGTGTGGGGATGGAAAAGGGGATCTAGGGGCTGTGGATAAGCAGATGGTCCCCAGGAATGTCTGTGGTTGCTCCCCAGGGATGCCTCGGTATGTGGCTGGGGGAACTGGTGGCATGAGGCAGATAAATAAATGCAGAGAAGCATGCTGAAATCATGGTAGAATATATCCTTTTTATGCAGTGAAGCAATTAATTCAATGATTTCCTACAAAACAGCTTTTTTTTTTTTTTTTTTTTTTTAATCACACATGCTGCTATTGCCACAAATAATGACCTGTTTGCTCTGCTTTCCTGGAGCCTGCTGAAGTGGAGAGGTAACTTTTGCTTTTAGGACATTTTGGTGAATGTAGGCTCTAAATTAAGATTGGTAGCTAAACATCAGAGGGCCAAATCCAGGAGTGTTCACTCAGCTCCTGTTAAGTGAAAACTCAAACTGATGTCAAAGAGAAGCTCTGAGGGGTATAAGATACAAGATTGGGATCTGAATTCTTGTGGGCAGTGCAGGAATTTTTCCTGTTCTGGATGAAGTAATTTGTTTTCCTTTTAATAGCTAACATATTTTTAGTTTTCTCAACATTTGCAGATAGACTTCACGTAAAAGCATTGATCTTATGACTGCCTCATTCTCTCATCACCAGCACAGTGACCTTTCTGGTCCCACAGTCACCACAGGGACTGTGCCATCCAGTCTGTGCCTCTGTGGCTATGGGACATGTCCTCGAAAGCCCTTCCTTGGCTCTTTCAGATATTCTCAGGTTCACATCTATTTAGCTCATGTGTGACCATGTAGGAATGATGTGAGGTTGAGCCAACCAGGAACATCTCTGACTTTTGATTTTCTTCCTGAGATTGCAATGGTGGGACAAGGGATCTATGGTTCAATTGGGACAGGAAAATGAAAAGCTTATGAGAATACCTGGGGAAGCTGCCTGTCAACCTGGGGAGATCTGACAAACCTGTGTACAGAGGAGGAGTGTATGAGAAGAAAAATCAGGTACTTGTTGGATGATGGTTTAAAGGAGGAAAATAGAAAGCATGGGTGCAGACCTCCATCCAAAGATGCAGAATTCCTAATGCTGAAATGGGTGCCCAGGGAAACTGGTGTCCCTAGGGTGGGTCCCCAGCAGGGCATGGCCAGGACTGGTGGCGGCAAAGCCAAGGTGGAGAGAGAAGTGGCTGGAGAAGTAGGAAACACAACAAAAGTGTTCATGCAACAGGTCCACATTAAAGAAAACATTATGCTTGTAAGAGAAAACAATAAAAGTAAGGAAATTTGTAGTTATTGGTAAAACATACCATATGTTCACAAATGCCTAAGCACACGAGGGCATCACTGTAACTGCTTTCTTGATGTCAAGGTGGTGAAGAACAGATGTCATATTTATCCCCTAAGTTTGGGCTGTCTCTATGTAATTTTGTCCTTTGTTGTGGCTGTCAACATGCCTGTGTATCCACGCTAACCTATTCCCGCTGTGTGTTGTGTATAATGTTTAGGAGATGCAGATGACCTGCAGTTCTGGTTCGCAGAGGTGGCCTTTCAGGCATGTGGAAAAAAATAAATGCTCAATGCTGTGCAGTGGTGCTCTGAGCAGGTCAGTCAGTGCCATTGCTGAAGGCACCGAAACCCTAAAATACGGCACCTGGCCTGGTGTGGAAAATGTCAGCGTAACTTGTAGGTTAGTCCTCCAGCCCCTCATCTCAAGAAGCTCTTGACAAATATAATGTTGTATTTCTTGGATTAATAGGCATCCATAGCCAAATTCCCTCGACTACAGAAAATTAACACAAGCTTCATCTTTGCTTTCATTTCTTGGTTATTTACAGAGATGTTTTGGTAGTAGGTGCTGTTTCTGTTAACTGTTTAGGAGCCCACTGGAGGCTCCGTGTCTGCAGATAGTGACCTTTTGCAGATTTTTTTTCCCTTTAGCTGATGTCTTCGTCAGTAAGGAGACACCTGCATCCGTGCAGTTCCGCAGAGCAGAGCCACACAGCACTTCAGCATTTCCCCTTCTTCACCAGCTGGATAGGACCCCTGATACGAAACCTAAGGAATGTGCCAAAAGCCTTCAAAGTTCAGGCCAGAGGTGTTTGTGCAAGATAAAAATGGGACAATATGGGATCCCCGCACAACTCATCCGTTCGCACATGACACTCAGTTTGCTGTCTCTGATTAGCTTGTTAGTGAGGAGGCAGGAAGAAGTGCAATCAGGTTTTTATGATTCATCATTTCTGTTCCCTGTTTGGGAGACAATGTCAGTGCTCTTTGCCAATCATAGAAGAGGACTCTTGAGTGCCTTAGGGATATGCTTTTTTTAAAGATGCTCTCTGTGTTTCTGAAAGCTGAGCCACAATTCTAAATAATAGGGAAGTCCTGGAGTTTGTTTTTTTCTTTTTTTTTTTCTTCCTAATTGTATCTGCTAACAATGCTTTTATGTTTGTTGCACGTATGCTAAAAGAAAACACGTTTCCATTTTGCCTGTAATCCTGTTTTCCCTTAGAAGTGTTTGCACAGAAATAAATTAGAGATGGTACCTGGAATATATTTCACAACACAATAGGCAAATGTAAGTTTTATTAAGTTGAAAAGGATACATTCTCTTCTCCTGACCTTGATTTTTTAGCTATATTCTCTATACCCCTGCTTTAGAAGTATTATTCTTCATCCCATCCAATTACCATTTCTATCAGCTCTTCTGAAAGATTATGCTTTTTGGGTGTTCTTCTGTAGATGTCTTTCCAGTGGCTTCACTTGATGAATGTGACAAGTTTTGTGTTTTCTCCCTCCCCTCATTGAATTGAAAAGTTTTTTGATAAATACAGGCCAATAAGTGCCCAAAGGCAGTGTTTCAATGGCTGCTAAATCTTTCAAGGTTAGGACTTAACCTCCGTTCTCCCTAATTCAACTGCAACCTTCAGTCTGGAGCCAATCAAGAATATCAGATGATACTTAAACAATGAAGGATTTCTGATATTCAGGTACAGCCTCTGTTCAATAGGATTGCAAATTCTTTGTGTGAAGAAAGTCGGTTTTGCTCTAAAGTACTGTCACAAAAAGTGAAATTACCATTTGCTTGGAATGATGCCATTCATCATTGTCAGAATTCTAAGCATTGTAAGTAGCTAGGCCTCTCCAAATTAATGCCTTGTTTTGCATCGGCTAAATTTCCCAAATCCTCGAGGATGGGTCATACAAAACTCATCTCACCGTTTTAATTTATCAATCCAATATGAGTGCAGTGAAAGGGAGCTTCATTCAGTCTTAGCTTTTTTATTTACAGTCTAATTCTAAAAGAAAAGGAAATAAGATATGAAAATAAGTTGGAAAATAAGATAAATCTCTCAGTGAAATCACAAGATCTACTCAGTCCTGTAGCAAACCCTCTATAATTCATTTGTAGGTCAGCTCAAGGGATTAGCCATGACGTATTTGGAAATTCATTTATTTTTATTTTATTTTGCTGTTTCTTATGCATAAGGGTAATGCTGTCCCCAAGGCTTTTCAGGTAGCCCTCAAATCTTGACAACATTTGCTGTCTCTGAGGCCTAGGCCAAAATTAATTTTCAAATAAACAGCATAAAAATGTATGGAGTTGTATAAATTTGAATACAAAATGCATTTGTTTTGCTTGCTTCCATCCATACATACATACTGTTGGCTCAGCCAAAAATCATAATATGACATTGAAATTAACGGCCATATGTACATCATGAAAGTCAAAAAAGTTTCTTAGTTTATTAGAAACACAATATTGTGGTTTTCCCCCCCCCACTTTCTGCTCAATACGCTCTGCAGAATGCGGAAGAAATGCACATTAATTGTGTTTCTCTCCAAGTGCCAACCAAGCCGGTGGCTGTGCTCTGGGAGCCAAAAAACACCACTTGTGTCACGCTCAAGATGCTCAAAGGTGTGGCATTCTCTGAAGCACTGAGATGCCCGCAGCAAAAATGAAATCAGAAGTAACTTTATATTGCTTGCAATTTCTTCTGTCAGGTGCAAGTGGGAATTAGGGAAAGAGAAAACTGTGTGGGAAGCCCTAGCATCCTGAATGGAACAGGTCTGGAAATAGCCCCGCCAAGCTCAGTTCTGAGCTCTAGTCGAAGCCAATACAAAAGAAAACCAAACTGGAAGGCAATGTCAGGAGATTATTGAGGAGTGAGGCAAACATATTACTGTTATTTGAATGTGATACTGAGTGGGTTCTTCCCTGGGTGGTCAGCGTCTCTGGAGCATCCCAAGGGCTGCTGACAGCCCAGGGACCCTGTGGAACCTCAGGGATCAGCCCCATGGCAGCTAAAAATTACCCCTCCATGCTCCTAAATTAAAACAATGCTGCTTTTTGGCACAGTTTTTTGAAACCTCATTCCACCAGGGGGCTGCAGGAACACTGGAATTTTGCAGACTGGTGAGTGCCCAGCCAGAAACTGAGGTCACCCACACCCCATGTCCCACAGCTCCCACGTACTTGGGATATACTGATAGGCTTTGGGTTGTTTTTTTTTTTTTGCTTTTTTTTTTTTTTTTTTTCCACTTGTGTGTGCAAAGCAGAAGATGGGTTGTGGTGTTTTGGGTTGTCACTGTGCCTGTGTGCCAATCTGGAGGAATGGAGCAGTGGCGCTGGGGAGGAAGATTCCCGATCCCAGGCGGAGGTGCCCAACAGTGACCAAGTCAGGAGGGAAACAGCCCCTGGGGTCAGAGCAGTGCTTGTGGATGCTCTTTTTCTGCAGATGTGACAACCTCCTTGGCAGGACTAGCTATGGAGGGCAGGAAGGAGCAGGAAAGGTCTGTAGGAATCAGCCCAGATGCACAGCAGCATTGCTTTTATGCTGCTCCCACCCAAAATGTCCTCTAGATTGATAGGGTTAGCGGAAATATCCTTTCACCTGTGCTTAATTAGGTAAAACACGGACGTGGGAGATCTCCTTGCTGGTGCATTGCCTGGAACTTTGTATCTTGAGCCGTATCAGACGACCAATAAATCGTTGGTTAATTATTAATTAGTTAAGATTATGTTTGGAAGGACAGATCACCTTGAAATGCTGCTTTCTGTTACCCTTTCCCATCCAGCCAATGAAAGATTTGAATTTAACGTGATATGGCACACCACTAACAAGTGGCTTTGGGAGGGCTGGCAGATGAGGGAGCCAGGGGGCTCTGAGGGGCTGCTTGCCTCCATGCTGTGCTGGGACACAGGAAGGAAGAACAGCAGAAGAAATTCAGTTTTACTTAAAAGTAGAGGGTGTTTGATAAAGTCCACTTCAAAAAGTATAGCAATTGGCATGAATGCTGCTGAATAGAACATTTTAGGGCTGGAGAACTGATTTTAGAAAACTCTAAAACTCCTCTAATATCAAAGGTAAAAATAAATCTATTTTGTATGTTTCTACAAGTGGAAAATGAAGGCAGGCTCATTGAATTGTGTGATACTGCTCATCATCCTCCTTGTTTAGCACATCTTTTGAGATTCAACAAATATGAATAGACACATTTTATCTATAAGTTTGCAGTCTGCACAAGCCAAAATCCTGGAGAAATGCAATGCATTACTCAGAACACACACTTTACATAAATTACTTTTTAACACTTCCTAATTCCTATTTCGGGCAGCACCTGCAGAACAGCAGAGCACAGTGCTGCATGTGCACATCGTAATCACAGAACACATGCTCCTGACATGCGAGCTACTCGTCTTGCTGTACAGAAACTCTGCCAAACCAGGCACATCGATAATGCTTAGCCCTGTAAATGTCTTTCTATTGTGCTTATCACCCTATTATGGCAATTGCTTCTTAGGTGACTTTCATTTCTTGCCAAAGCGTAAAACACCCCGTGATGCATGAAATGTGGGATTTGCATACCCACTTTAAGCATCAAATTCAGAAGTGCATTGGTGATGTGGCTTTAGTGAGGGATGCAACACTCCCTCCTTTCCACCAGCCTCGCTAAAACCCTTTTACTCTCTGATATTTGTCCTTTGTACTGAGGAGGGAAAAGAGGCTTTCAGCCAGGTACAACTGCTTTAGAAAATCACACACGTTTTGCAACTTCCAGCCTTTTTTGGGGAGTGAGAATGGTTTCAGTGCTCAGGTTCAATCCCTCTTTTATCTTTTATGTACAAATTTTTCAGGAAACTCTTCCTGTTTACACCAGAGGATCCCCTTTCCTGGAAGGGAATTACTGTCGGTGCTGGCTCTGGGCTGCCGCAAGATTCTGGCTGCTTCTGCTGGGAGAGGCAGAAGGATGAGTGTAATTTTGATTAAAACCTCCAACTTTTACATTTACGAGATTGATTTTAATAACTTTGAGTCTCTTGTACAAACCCTCTTCCAGGAAGGCGCGCTGAGAAGGGACTCAGCCTCCTTTCATTTCATTTGCTCCTAAAACACCTGCATCTCTGGGCAGAGTAATCTATGAATCACTGTGTCCGCCATCCACTCATTGTCTTGTCTAGTGCACTCCACGGTGGAACTAATCACCAGCCCTGAATGAAGCCCTGCTCCTCAGCTGAATTCCTTAAAGCTCCTGAAGTATTCAGCCAGGAGGAGAAATCTTTTAGTTTGATTTGCTTCACATTCCAAATTCATTTGTAGAAAGAGAATAGATGATTAACAACGGGTCGAGAGACACAGATTTAGCACTGCTTTGCCCTGACCTGCCCCAAGTTTCTCCTTCCACTTCCCAGGCTGCTCTAATAAGATGAGTTCAAGGAGTGGGATGGCAAAAGCTGCTTGAATCCCTTGCGTCCAGCCGTCTTAATTTGGTTTATTGATCTTAATGAACAAATCGAGTTCTTTAATCACAGGTGAACGGAAAAGGTCACTTGCCACTCTGACAAATGGGTTTACCCTGAGCTGTTTATGTTGGGCTCGCAGATAGTGCCTTCATGCCTGCTTCTCCTCTGCCATGAAATGCCAGCGTCTCCGCGGCACCTCCTGTTGTGGCCATTACCTGCGGTGCCTGGGCTGCCCGCCAGCCAGCACCCTCAGTAGCAACAAAGGCATAATCGTTTCCATTTGGAAAAGACTGAGCCACTGTAATTTTCCCCTTCTAAAGCCATAGCAGCGGGGCTCAGGTTAAGCAGTCATTTGTTTTGTCCCTGAATGTGGAGCATACGGGGCACGAAACTTTGTCACCCATTTTGGATGAGATCTGGGGGTACAGCAACATCCCCTAAAGAAATTCTGCATCCCCACTGAGCTGTGTCTAGCTGGTAGATGTGTATTTACACCTTGCAAATGTCTCTCTTTTGGTTGCTAAACTCTAACAAAATGAGGATATGAAGTAGGATTACTGTTTCTTAAATGGTTCACAAGAGTCAGGGGTGTGCAAAGTGCTGCGAGCTCCTGCCCAAGCAGCCAAGGTGGTGACATGGGTTGGCTGCAGCCATACAAATAACTCTTCTATCAAATGTACCTACAGGAAAAAGAGGCTTAGTTGATACGAGCGGTGCTGCGCCAGCCCTCCTCACTGCCTGACTATAGGAAATACTTTCACAGGTGGCACAGAATGGAAACCAGGCCAGAAAGCAGCTACAGAACCATGTGGGGGAGCTGCAGCAAGATCGGTTTCTATTAAGGAGGGCTGAAAACCTGCCAGTGTGCACAGCAGACAGTATTTAAAGAGGGGTGTTTGTGGTGATGCCTACTTATCCCTACACTTGAGCTTTTTTGGACATATGGAAAACCAAACCTTTGAACAATTTGAGGAGTGACACTCAGTGTCAGCTGAAGACGAAGCTCCTTGCCCAGCCCTGTGCAGCCTCCTGGCTGCCTTCTTGGGTCACATAAAAAATGAATCGGGTCAAACCCCAGCTGTGCTAACTGGGTGTTGAGATGCACTCATTTTCACTTTCCTGGAAAAAATGATGTCTCTTTTACTTCACACTTCTGTGCTGAAACAAAAAAAAAGAGAGCTCAGAGTTTGTCCAAAACAGAGCTTTCCAGTTTCATCTGGCTCCTGAATTCTGTTACATTTGAGTAATTGTTGAAAAGATAAAGGTCTGCCTTGCAGGAACGCATTGGGTGTGGAAAAGCAGTGGACAGGTGACTGGCAGGAAGCGAGGCGGCTGCTCCCGCGCAGATGCAGGCGACCAAACAGGTTTTGAGATCATCGTTCCGTTCAGGTCTTTTCCTTTTATTCTTCAGATTATTTTTAAGTTGGAGTTGAATAAGAAACAAAGAAAAATCTGCAAAATGACGAGTCAGAGTTTATTGGAGCAGGAAAATAAGCCATTCATGCCACTTCCCGGTGTGCTGTGAGAGGCAAAATCATTCACAATGGTGAATCACGGCAACAGAGCTGCCTGAAATGACTGCTTTCTGAAGTTAAATTGCTGCTAGCGTGCCTGGAAGAAGCAAAGCTATTAGTTCAGTTCCTTTAAAAGTACACGTTTTCTCTAGCCATGATTTCCCATGTGCTTTCCTTGGGCCAAGAGATGATCTTATTTTCTGACAGAGGATATTTAAGAGTATCTCTGTGTTTTCTTTGACTAATCACACTGTCTTCAAGAGAAAACCACATCAGGGAAAATGAAGAAATGCACTCCTTTCCAACTCCAACAGCCAAAGTGGCAAAATCAAGTTTGAGCCCCATCTCTTTGATAGCTGGAATAGCTGCTGGTGGAAATGCCCAATTCTTACCCCTGCTGTGAGCACGGATTTTGAAATGAAATGTCCTGGATGAAGACATTTTTTTTTAGTATGAGGATGTCCTTAGCATGAGCTTCCAGAATCAGGTATCTGTGACTTTTTAAGGCACTAGGAGTGCTTTACAGGAGCTGAGCATCATGTCTCCATGAAGTATTTTCTTTTGGCAGGTCTTCTTCCTTCCCATGTGTTGATGGCAGGAGATGGGAGGCGTGTTATTTCAAAATATAGCTTGGGAAATTTAGCAACTTGGACTGACACGGGATTGAGTTAAGCAAGACTAATGCTTAAAGAGCCCAAATTTAAAAGCAGAAGCTGCTTCTCAAGATAATTCCTTGGAGTTTCTCCCTTTCTCTGGCTGCAAAGGAGAAAAATCTGTACCAAAACAAAGTTTCCTGCTTTGCTGCACCAAATTTAGAAGGTCTGATGAAACCATGTGCTGTAACGCCTTCTGTTGGCACTCGGGCCAAAACTTTCCATCCCTTCTAGGTCTTCCAGATGACCCAGGTGAGATGGATCTGATGAACTATAGGTGCCTACAAGCACGCCGCCACTGTTTAGATTTCTTTTGTACTCTCCAGACAGCTTGTAGGATGTCATCTCACCTGAAACTGGACATCTACAATAAGTCCTCTAGAATAAGCTCCAGCTCTATTTCCTCCAGCCTGTGCGGTGCTGCCCTGTGCATTAAACGCAGCTCGAATTATCGGTGGTGGATCCCCGCGTAGGTTGTGTACAGACAGCAGAGGGTGCTGGAGTTTTTTTTCTTTCAACCCACCTCCAAGGTTGCAGGATCAGTATAACCTCGGCTCACTTGGCTTTTATTCTGATTGCTGACAACACTGAAGCCAGGCAGGTACACAGAGAGGAGGTGCTGAGATGGAGCTAAATGGGCACTGTCACCTTCAAAAGTCACCAGTCTGCCAAAAAACTCTGTATCTACCAAATCATCATTAACTGTGATTGCCATGGTACAGATCAGCAGATTTTATTTTTCTAATGATCCTTTTACAAGGATTTTCCCTCTGTTAAACATTTTCAGAAACATTTCTTAGGAAATAGAAAGAAAAAAAACCTTTAAATCTCTTTAATTCGGAGAAGTAAGGGTTTGGAAATTTGCATTACACACGTTACCTGCCTCCAGTACGTTGGATTTCTACAGATCAGAGTAGCTGTGTTGTCAATTAGCACCTCCCTTCCTGACAGCAGCATCCAGCCCCATAGAACCAAGCAGCTTCACCCGGGATAGCTCATCTCCTGGCCTGGAGGGAGGGCTGCAAGTGAATGTTGGGGGTGCGACTTACAAGAGAAGAATTTAATAGAAACAAAGGTAGCAAGTCACCCATTTAGGTTATAGGGCTGGAATGAAACCTTTAAACTCAGAAGAGCTTGGTTGAACTAAACTTTCTGATGTTGAACTTTCCCATTTGGGACACTGACCTGCTGGTTATAGAATAAATCCAAAATTCAGACTTTGCTCCTCAAGTCATGTCCGTGTATGCTGCAGATGTAGTTGTGTCTTGGGCAGCATGGATTGTATTCATGTGTGCTGACACATCCTACATCTGGAGATGCTAGTGGCAAGGAACAGGAGCCTGCAGGGGAAGAGCTGCTTTGCTCCCAGTGACTACAATCTTGCCTCCATGTGTGTCCAAAAGCAAGGACTGTAAATGTTCTGGGTACGAGTCCAGCTGAGGTCAGAGCCAGGATGAAAGCTCAGGAGCTTCTAGCCTGCTTCTTAATCTACTAAATCACCCCGTCTCTCTCCTGCTAACTCTCACTCGTTGCTCAAATTGCTTGGCAGCAGCAAGCCCAGGCTGATGTCTGATGCTGGCTCAGTTACGAAGTCAGCCTGGTTGCCAGCTCAAGGGCATCCAGTCAGCAAACGTCTTATTTTTGGATTCTCCCATTCTCCTGAGATCCTTGCTATGAAGAATGACCCCCCTTACCTCATTCACCTTGTTTGTTGTTCCTGACCCAGATAGTGCCATGGCTATTGCATGAGGCAATCGCTCCACGGAGTAGTGGTCTCGCTGAGATGTTTTTCTTAGCATTTGAACCAGAGCAGTGGCTGGCATCTGTAGGACATGTCGGATGAACATATGAAAGTCTATATTTTAGTCATGTTAAAACTATGACCAAGCTAACAAATGTCAGGAAATCCAAGCTGCAGATTGATAGGTTGTCCTTGGACTGCCCTGCTGTGTCTAGGTATGGAATGGCAATATCCCAGCACCAAGCACTGCGGTGAGCAGGGAGATGCTCCAGCACCCAGGGCATGGTGCCATGTGAGGGTGGAAGAGCAGCCACAGATATACTCGGAACTTGTACTGATTCACGTCTCCTTTCAAACTCAACCCATTCTACACTGGCTGTTAATTTGTTCTTGTTTGCAAAATGTAGATTTGCCAAAGATATGTGGCTTCCTTGCCTTAAAGTAGAGTTCTTCTTTTTGGATTTGAAAGTCAGGGTGACTTCTCTACCTTCAGAAGAGTAGATAAATGGGTACTTTTCCACAGCATCACAAAGAACCTTACTTCCTAAAAGGGAATGTAATATTTACCAGTTCTTTTTCTGGGCTAGCATCACTTGTCTGTTTTGATCTTTTTTTTTTTTTTTTTCCCTCCTTTTCTTTATATGTTTTTGTAAGTGAGAATCTTCCTTCTTCAGCAAATACGATGTGGGACTCTGAAGTCTTTCAGCTTGCAATACAAACCTTATGCAGGGCAGTCAAGAGTCACAGACTTCTATGGTAAACTATTTTTTATGGTTACTCAGAAAACTTTGTCTATATTTTTATTTGAACTGATAAAATCATTCAGATCAAGTTAATTTTCATAATTTCCAAATTTCTGATTCTGTTCCAAAATGCAGTTCTTTAAAATCTTCTTGCTTCTTCTATTACCAATCTAAATTGGTAATTTTCATTTTCTTTTCTTTTGGCAGCATGCGCACATGCCACAGGCGGTGTTTATTGCTTTTGCTGCCCAAGCTGAGCCAGGCTTGGGGCTTGAGAGTCTGATGCAAAAGAAATGATGTTTAAATCTAAACTCAGACCTTACACCCCTACATGTGGCCATCCCAAAATGAGCAGCCCATGGGTCTCGCATGCCCAGAGTGGGTGCTCTGGTGCCATTGACTCGGTGCTATCTCTGGGGGCAGCTTGGAGCTGCAATTGCCCTGTGACTTCCTCCTCTCTCTTCACAAGGAGAGGATGGGAATTTGCTGAAGGCTTTTATCAGCAATCTGCATCTGCCCCCATTCTAGCTCAGCAGCTCTCGCCAATGAGTGGGAAAAGTCGGGCCAAGGCGTAATCTGCTCCCAGCTTGCTTCCTGCCGCCGTGCCCCAGGGATGGAGGAAGCAGACAAGTGGCCCTGCATGCTCATGCTTGGCCAGACCAAAAAGTTCAAGAGGCTCAGCAGTCTGGGGAGAGATTCCTGCTCCCTTTTGTGAGGACGTAGGCAATATTGCATGTTGGACTTTGGCATACACTAAAAGTTTGTAAAAATGAATTATGCAGAACAAAATGCAGACAAACCTTAGAACTTCATGCTCTTTGGACACCTGCTGAGGTCCTGTGGGTCTGAACAGAGCCGTCTGCACTGTATGATCTGATGTGACATTAGCATGCCATACAAAGGGGCTTCTAATTAAATAAAGCATCATCTTAAGGTTTCATTTTGCACTTTCATTCAGTATGCAGTTTCAGATTACCTGGAACCACCACCTGATTTATTTTTCTGTTGTTTCAAAAAAGTTTTTCACCCAGAGTTTCTCTTGTGTCTAAGAAGGTTATTTCGGAGAAAATGTGGTCTGGAAAGGAATCTCTGCCCCTGGTGCTTGTAATTTAAATGAGTTCAGGGCAGGCTCCTGGGTGTTGAAGATCCCTGTACGAGACTGGGGAGCACTCTGGGGCTGATCCATCTACTCCAGCATTCTACGGAGCCCCAGGACAGCACAGGGCAGAAGCCTTTCCACAGCATTTCTGTACTTTTATCACCTGAGTGTAGGTGCCTTTCAAGAGAGTCCAGTTGGCGCAGCCTTCCCGTGCTGCGCTGAGGTTTGGAGTGAGCCAGGGCAGTTGCAAAGCATGGCACGTCATGCATTTGTGCATTAAATCCACCCACATTATCTTACATCCCAAGCAGCCCAGATTGTCAGTAGACAATTATGGGTTTTGCTGGGTTTATTTTGATTGGCCTGCTCTCAGTTTTCCGTAGTGGTACTCTATTTGTAAAAACAGATCATTAATGATAACAACAGATGACATGCGTCTGAAATATGGGGTGGAAGAGGGAGTTAGTTTTTTCCCTTCTTTTTCCTGAGTGTCTGCACTTTGACAGCACGTTTGCCAGGCTGTCACTTGGTTGAGAGATCCACAAGATTAGGACCTCATTGTGTGAATGTTTTCACAGCACTTGTTGCTATAAGGAATCTTCACACTTTGGTGGATGAAATCTGGACTCCTAGACACAAACTGTTAAGAAGCAATCATAACAATTAGCTAATGTGTCAACAATTAGCACTTTCCATCAACCGGCATTGAGTGGAACCTTCTTCTTATCCACATGCAGACAAAAATGCAGTGATGTAGTAAAGAAAAGCACTGAAGTTGGCTGCACTCGTCCCTTGCTGTAGCCAGCAAGCTCCCATGGGTATTGTTTACAATGATTATTCTTCCATTATGATGTTATTGCATAGGTCAGGGGTGGTAGCTAGACTGAAAATAAGCTTTTTTTTGTCTTCTTTTTTTTTTTTTTTAAACTCTTGGCTGCTTTTACAAAAGTACAACAGAAACAACTGCTGTGAAAAGGTCAGCCAGTAACAGTACTTCAGTGTTTAACTGGTAAATATTTCAAAATAGTATTTCTAATATTTTACCATTTGGAATTTTTTCAATGCATCTCCAGTCCAGCGCGACTCCATCAATGTAAGATTTCCACAGCCTCTGCTGGGAATTCTTTACAATGGGTGCATTATAGTCTGCTGCTGTACCTACCACCAGCTGGTCAAAATTTAATATCTTTTTATATGGTATATTACTGGCAGTAATATAAAAATCACTGTTTTCACAAGTATTTTACATATCTCCATGTGTGAATGCTGAAGAGAGCTCAAGATAGGTCTTTTTCCATCACACTGCAGCCATTCTTAGCAGTATGGTATCTTCTTAGCAGACAGCACATTTAACTGGAAGGAAGATCAGACTCTTCTGCAAGGAAATGTCTTCTGGAAATATTTCCTACAATGCCTGGGGTTCAAAACAGGCTACCAAGAGATAAACATGCAGTACTCCAGCATCAGTAAGGATTTCTCTGCTTAATTGTGTAGCTGGAGCCAAAGTGAAACCATCTCAGAAACATGCAGCACAGCTTCTAAAACTAACACACTGCTTGACTGCAAGCCAAAGCAATTGATTTAAAACAGGGCACAGTGCTTCAGCACAACCTAATCTGGTGCAATACCCTGGTAGCCGCGGTTTGGACCATGTGTGTGTGTTTAGGAATTGTTTGACAGCCCAATAAACAAGGCACTGCAGAAACCCCAATAACAAGGTAGAGGTAAAGGTGCGGATAGAAACAACAACATGTGTGACTTGCCTTTAGGGAGGGGAAGGGATGTTATTGAGGCTTGGAGGCAGATGCACCATCCCCCAGCTCCTCCAAAATTTCCCTATGGCTTCTGTGCAGATCTCAGAACCCAGTGCACCTCAGCCACCTCCTTTTAGTCCCAATCCTTCCTTGTCTGCTCCTCCCACTCTGGGACATGGTGATACTAAACAAATGTTTGAGATTTTTGGGACAGTGAAGGAGGTGAGGGGAGTATAATTACACTAGGGATTATTAATATGGGAAATACGGTTAATAAATGTGAGAATGATTGGGTAACGTAGGAACATTCTTTACAAATTCTTTAGTACAGGAGCAGGCAGAATGCCCCAGACAAAGAAAATTCTCTGAAGTACAAGTGTGTTCTGCTGGCTTTTGCCAAGCCTATGACAAAACCAGTCCTTTCTTTTTGCGCTAGGACTCATATTCAATGACACACTTAAGCATGTTCTTAAATTCCATTGACATTTGAAAGCACTGTTGACTTTAATAGGACTTAAGCACCTGTTCATGGTTAATTGTGTGCTTTCAGGGCTTTTCTTACAGGGGAAAAAAGAAGGGTAGTCTTAGGCATGTGCTTAAAGTTAAGCAGGTACTTAAGTGCTTTGCAGAGCTGAGGCCTTAAGGCTGGATCTGATCCTCTATGAAGGTAGTGGGTGGATGGGTTTTCCCCATGCATGGGGTGGAGGAGCTCTGGGTTTAAGTGACAAAATGAAGTCATGAGAAACATGTAAAGGAAATTTTTGAGCAGCACCCAGTCATGAGTGCCAAATGCTGACAACCGAACTGTAAAATTATTTTACAACCAAACTAAATGGACAACTCAAAACACCATCAAACAGTAGCAGCTAGGGGCCCAGATAATATCACTGGATAATGTTGCTGTCTGAAATTAAATCTGAGGATCAGAATTTTGCTTTAAAGTTAAAGAAATAGTACCTTGGTTTCTTCACTGAGCCATCAATGGAGCAGTGTTCATGCTTTGCTATGATCAGCATTTGGATGGAAGGACACCACTGTCCTCCTAGAGAAACTAGATAGGAGCAAGTGCCCTAAGGAGCCCCATCTAGACCATGAGCAGCAGAAAAAAACATGAGGTTTTGTTATAAAAGGGCCATGGCTGCACAGAGCTGAGGTCTGGGTACTGCTCCATTGTGGGCCTGGTGGTCAGAGGTGCTGCAGAAGAGATGCTGGTGCCTATATAGGGCATGCCCTGGGCACTGGGCATGGGAAGGGCCAGTTAGTGGGTCCTTCACCAGTTCTGTGCCATATTTGGTGGTTTTCTCAGAGCCCCATTTCCTTCAGTATTGTGATTAAGTGACAATGTCGTCTCTTATTTAAGAAAAAAAAAAAAAAAAAAGAAGAAAGAAAGAAAGTTTCCAGCCTTTGTGGTAACAGAGATAAGCTGGAAAATGTGAGCTTAAAACATTCCCGAAGAAGAAGGCCAGTATTTGAATTTGGAAAGCATTTTTAAAAACAAAAACTCCAAAATAGTAAAAAACTGAAGCTCTTTTCCTTGCTGAGTGAATCTGCATGGCTCCCTGCCTTGTTTTGGGAAGTGGAGGATGGGTACAGGTGCCCTGCCCAAGACTTTTCTCTGCTTAAGGTTTTTTCCTGATAGACGTGAGAAGTTTACATGCAGCAGAAGTGCCTCAGCTGGGTGAAGGGTTATGGCTGGAGGGTGCTCATCTCCTGCAAGAGTTTTTGCAGTGGGAATTGGTATGTGAGCTAGACAGTAGTTTTATCCTCTCTCTGAATCTGGCAACTATGATGAGGTGTTTCACAGGAGAGTTGTCAATTCCTGATGGGCATAGGAGCTGAAATCTGTACCAATGTGAACTGTAGGAAAAGAGACAGTGAAAAATTCCTGAGTATTCATGCTAAGCTTATTTAAAAAGTGAAATATATTCTTATTAGAGAATGGCAAGCGATGCTTCCCACTGCAGATACGAGAGTAAAACCGAGGAGAGGCGGGTGCTCACAGCAAGACAACACCAGGGATGCTCCTGGCTCTGCCAAGCATTCTGCACCATAAATCTTGGCAACGCCACTGCTGTGACCCGGAGCCTGGGGGAAGAGAATCGTATGAAAGTGATAAATCACAGCCAGCGTTCCAGATCTTAATCAGGCAAAGAAAGCTGGCTCCATTAGCAGACAGATTTATAAAATCCTGTACTAATAATGCTGTGTTCTCCCTCTGGTTTCTCTCTGGTAAGACCCCAAGTTGCAGTCCTGAGATCACATCTGTCCTGGTGTCAGAAGGGATTGAAGCTCTCCTTGCCCAGCCCTCTGTGTAACACAAGCAATTTTGTCCTCACATTAACACCTGCTTGAGCTAGAGATCTCTCAACAGAAGCAGTGAATCCTGAGCGAGTACAGCATCTGGTAAAGCTTCCTACCAATTATTTTTGGTCATACACCTCATTGCAGCATGCCCAGCTTCCAGCTGCTGCTCTCAGTCCACATCTATTTTCTTCAGCTCAGGAGGTTTCTGTGATCAGAGTTCTACCGTCTCTTTGCCCATACCACATATACTAAAGAAGATATTCCCCATGTTTTTCCTACAAGGCACCATTTCTGATATCTTCACCTTTTTTATTGTTCTTCTTTTCAATCCTCTGTAATATTTCAAACTCTTTCCTAATCCAAAAATGCCATGGTGGTTTTCCAGGACAGTTTCCACTGGTGTCACATCTGCATTGCTGGAGGATATCTGTGTGCCCACTTCTGTCTTTTAGGGAAGCCCAATTCCTCTGCGGCCTGTGCTAGTCCATACAAGCAGCTTCTCAGTTTTCATGCCTACTGCACACTTTGAGTAACAGTCAGACGTTTTACCCTTGTCATCAGTAAAATCTCTAATCAAGGTAATTCCAGAAAGCCATCCTTGTAAGAGTCTTGGGAAAATCTAATTTCTTGATGCTGATTTCCTATTTGCAATTGCATTTAAATTTGTCTCTTAGCCATGTGTAGTTTGTATTATTCTAATTGATTCCATTATCAGATAAAACAAAGCCACTAAGTAATAATCACTTACTGATAAAGTCTTCTCCCAGTTTCAATCTGTAAAGGACTGGCTGAGGGCTTAGATTGTCATGGAAATATTTTGTACAGCAATTAGCATTACCTATATTACTTTGATTCCTAAGGAAGCACGTTATTGATTAAGGAAATGGCTGTTAGGATAATTTCCCTGTCCCAGTGGCACTTTGATGTGTCCACACCTGGCTCCTCTCCCTGGCACATTTCAGCTATCAGGAGGCAGTTCTCCGAAACTCACATTTCCTGTTAGAAATCCACATTCCTGATTCAGATGCCGTAACACTCTTGCATGGCAGCTATTTATAATAAAAGTTCCAGCTTCCATACCTGCAATTTAATGCCCTTTTGGGTTATTTTTAGATGTTTTTTAGATAGTTGTGTATATGTGTGATAGTACATTTACCTCCTGAATTTTCACAGAGGTATGTCTGAGCACTTCTTGCCTTTCTACTTTGTTTTTGACAATAAGCTACTGCCAAGATTCAGATCACTTCTGCTCCTATTGAACTTGTGTTTTTCTTGTGTCGTTATTTTCCTCTGGCAATTTGGGTAATTTATAGCTTCAAATTAACATTTATGACTGTTAGCTTCCCTCTTTTCTATTATATTTATATCAGCTCCCACTTCCCCTCTTAGTGACACTGTTTTATAGGTTTTCTGGTTTTTTCTTTTGTTTTTTTCTTTTTTTTTGCGCGGTGACTTACTTACTTTCTCAGTTATGGAATAAAACCTTTAGAAAATATTGTAAAATGTTAACAGAGCTTAACTATTCTAGCACACATTTATTTAATTTTTCCATTTCTTCTGAATGACTTGGGAAGTAATTTGTAATGTCATCCCTATCAGTAATAATTGTGTTCATGTCTGATGGGACTTGCGTTCTTCTTATTCATAATGAATGTATTTAATATGATTTAATGCAATAGCAAGCTTGGTGTCATCAGTACACTGCTGTAGTCCAGGTCTCTTCTCTTACCAGCCCAGCTCATGAATTTCAGCTGCAACTGTACTTTCCCAAAACTCTCATATTGCTTTCTATATAAACTGGGGATTCTCTGAGCACGTATTATTTGACTGCTGAGATAGTGCAGTTAGCCAAGATAGGATCATGTACTTCTACCAGCTCTGTATTGGGTTACACATATGGGTGATGTAGGAAAATATCTTCTGAACAAATCTTGCCTCATCTATATCCCTAGGCACTATGGCCATAACCCTCTCTCTCCCCCTCCCCCCAACCTGCCTACAACTGCTTCATCTGTGTGCATCTGCTTTCCTGTGCTGGTAATTCTCTCTATGTCCAAACCAACACACTGACACTGTCAATATATTTGCTGCTTTGAGGCTACTGCAGCTGAATGCTCTGTCCAACGTGAGCACTTTAATTCTCCTCTCACTAGCATGAGCCAGGAGTGATTTGAACTGATAAAAACGATGCTACAGAAATATCACTGTGCTGGGAGAAGCATCTGCAACATATTTTTTTCCTTGAGGGTAAGAGAGCTGTTGGGGAAATGTGTGCCCCTGCGCTGTGAAGCGTGTGTTCCAGGCACCTGTACATAACATGGAGTTAAATAGAGGAAATAATTGGGAAACCAGTTCTGGTGTCACTTCCATTCCAATCATCCTCATCATCACGTTTCAGGATGACACGTACAGGAGTACTGTGTGAAAGTCTCTTCATGTAGTGCATTTTGAAAGCCTGCAGCTGTGCTCAAGTAGGCAGTCGGAATCAGGCTAAAATGAGGATCTGAGCTATTTGTCAGTGAGTGCGTGTGTCTGCGAGCACAAGTACAAGCCTCTATCTATATACAGTTAAATTATGCTGCGGTGCCAAATGCATTCAAGTGGACTGGGAAAGACCCTTGGGAGGATGCTGGGTTTTTCTGCTAAGATATTTTCTGGTAATTAAACAGTTCTCTATTTTATAATAGTTAATGAAAATGAGAGTGGTTGGAGAGGTTATTTCTGTCTGTTGTTATTAGATCCTCCAGATTTGCTGACCCTGAATAATTAAATGTTTTTGATCACTTCGTTTACATTGCCCAGAACTGAAGTAACTCTGATCCTTCAGCAAACTGGAAGCACAGCATGGTACGTACTGAAAGGCGCCAAAAGATGAAACATTTCAGTTTTGCGGTTCACATCTGTCTGTCCTGAGACCAGAAGACCATTATAATGCACTTAAAGCATTTAAAACCTCCTCAAGGTTGAAAGCCCTGATTAAGGCAGTATCTGCTCATATGTGTCCTGCCAGAGTGCACCAGCCTGGGACCCAGGAGCCCTTTGGTTCCCTCTGCAATAGGAAAAGAGGTTAATAAGATTGTTTAATGGGGGAAAAACAAGGGGAAAATGTAATCCTGGATACCCCGACACTAAAGTGAAAATAGCAGTGTACACATCCATCAGTTTGTACTGTTTTTGCAGAGAACATAAAATATTTAAACTGAAGTCATTAATCATCCTGCTCCTCCGTTCTAATCCATGGGAACCACAGGAGGTCACCAAATATGCATTTAATATAAAAGAATGAAACATCTTGGAGGGAAAAGTAGTGCAGTGTAAGAACTGAACCGCCAAGAGCAGAAAAATTTCAAGCAGAAATTTTGCTAGAAATGAAAAACTGATTTCACAGTGTTGTGTTGGAAAATCACCACTTTTTGGGCAGGAATTCAAAATATGCTTAGAATTAGAACAAAAAAAAAAGGGAAATGAAAGGAAAGGAAAGGAAAGGAAAGGAAAGGAAAGGAAAGGAAAAGAGAAAAGGAAAGGAAAAGAGAAAAGGAAAGAAAAGAAAGGAAAGGAAAAGAAAAAAGAAAAGAAAAGAAAAGAAAAGAAAAGAAAAGAAAAGAAAAGAAAAGAAAAGAAAAGAAAAGAAAAGAAAAGAAAAGAAAAGAAAAGAAAAGAAAAGAAAAGAAAAGAAAAGAAAAGAAAAGAAAAGAAAGGAGAAAAGAAAAGAAAAGAAAAGAAAAGGAAAGGAAAAGAGAAAAGAAAAGAAAGGAGAAGAAAAGAGAAAAGAAAAGAAAAGAAAAGAAAAGAAAAAAGGAAAAGAAAAGAAAAGCTTAAATTGGAAAGTTTGTCTTTTTCTGGATTTTTATTTATTTTTTTGATAAGATATTATTGGATAGGAGCATTTTCAGTTCTGTTTGTTTTGACACAATCCCAGCATGGCTCATGAAAAGCAGACACTTCTTGCAGCAGTCGTTGCCAGGTTCACATTCCAGCTTTCCATCAGGTACTTTTGATGGATGTTTCAAACCTCCCCGATGCTGAGCTTTCCATATCACGTTGATATCGCCCATAACTGCAGTACCTACAGGGAACCAAGGATTGTTTCCTTTCACCGAAGAAGGTGCCTACCCTCAGCAAGAGCCTTGGGGGACTGGTGCGAAGAGGAAAGCTAAAGACTGTGGCTCGCTTAAATTGGTGTGATATACCCAATCATTTTGGGGTTTCTTGGAGGCAGCAGGCTGTCATTTATTTACCCATTTATTTATTTGCTGCAGCCGGGGCTGCTTGTGCAGGGAGGAGACCCCTTGGTGCAGGGAGGCAGAAGCAGAGCGGTTGAAGGAACAAACATTTCCATTATCTGGTGGCGGTAATCTATGGCTGCTGTAAGTGTTAACGGAAGCCCCTCCACTGCCTGGGAACATGGGGAGAGACAGCGACACGCTGCCTAACGATGGATTTCCAAAACTTGCCTTCGGCTTTGGCACAATACAGCCACTGTAGAAGAAGACATTAAGAACAAAAAATAGAGCTTGAAGCTTCAAGAGCAGGCTGCCAGAATTATTAAGAAAAACATCAAAATGATGCCATTAAAAACAGATGGGGATTCTATAAAGTATTGAAAAGAAAATGTTTAATTATGAGCCTTATGCAAAACCCATCAAAGTTGGATTAATATTATAGTGCTGTTGCTGTAGAGGGTTTAAGTAGTCCGTGGTGGAACATTAATCTTTCACTCCTTTAAAAATAATGTTTTCCTTTTGTTGATGACAAATTCCATCTCTTCACTTTTGAAATCATATATCCAGATTAATAGCATCTAACATAATGAAATCAAAAGGCACAGGTAATATGGATTAGTTTAGAAAACAACAACGAGGCAAAAAAACAAGACCCCAGGGGAACAAAACTCCACTGGATGAGTGCTTTTGTCAGCATCGCTGTATTTCTTCCTGGTGGTAAATGATGAGGGAGCAGTCTGTACTCACAGGTATTCTTGTCTGTCCGGGATGCAGTGCTGGGGCTGAATACCCACTGCTCTGCAAAAGGTGTGACAAACAGGAGGTGCTTCCAATTTTGGGAGGGAGTTTTGTCTATTGTAGATTTCTGTAAGATTACCCATTTCTGCACAGTTAGAACGTGTCTGGCAGTGAGTACAGCCCCAAATCTGTCTCTTCCAGCTCGGCTGCCTGGAACAGCTAGAAAGTGTTCCTGGGATTCAATTTTACAAAAGTTCGAGGAGTTTGAAGATAGCAGTCCATGAGTTGCTTTGAGAAGGTCGGTGTGATCCCTGCTGTGGGAGAGGGAGCATTCCAATTAAACCTTTTCTGTCCGGCCTCCGTGGGCTTCTGGGCATGGACTTCTTGTGCAAGCAAGGCAAGGAGATGTTGTCCCCATGTATTTCTTGTCCCTTCTTTTCTCTCCAGAGCCAGGACTGGTCCTTATCTGGGTCAGCTGTTCCCTGCCCCTCCAGCACTCCTCTTTGCAGTGCTGGTAGCTCTGTGCATGGAGCTCTACCTGCACTGAGGCCACTCAGCTGCTTTCCTCCATCGGACATGAGGACAAAACCTGTGTGCTACTTTGCTTCATACAATAGGAAAAAATTCCCTTCTTCCTTTCCTCCCCTTTAAAAAAATATATGCTTTATTGAATCATCAGGTACACCAAAAGCAGGCTCTTATTTTAGCAAAAATATCAACACCGACTGCCAAGGTAGATTTAGGGTATTCATTACAAAATATTTTGTCCTGGGCTTTAAGAATAATGCACTTTCAGTACAAAGCAATGGTTATTTTGAACATTGGACATTTTTTTAGTTATTTACAATAGGTTTCAAGATTTGGAATTACCATGAAAGATTTACTTATACTGCAGTTCATGTAAAATTTAAAATCAATAAAGTAAATAAATTTAGCTTGTCTGCCCGAATCGATTTCCTACCACGCTAACACAGCCCGGTAATACTGTACTTTCTTATCTCCAATGTCATCCTCCTGTGATAGTTTCGGGGTTGCAATTGTGCTATGTTATCATGTTCTTCACAACACAGCGTACCCCTGAGTCATCCTCACCTTCCATATTTCAACCCCAGTGTATGAACACTGCTTCCCTCAAACGGGAGCTTTGGGGCTCTCTCCCGTGCAGAGCAGGCAGCTCCTGAGCAGGTGGGGAAGGGAACCGTCACTGCCGAAGAAAGGGCTCCAACAGGAGCTGTGCAGTGCTTTGCAGAGTGTCCCTTATCAGAGAGGGAGGAGGAATTGCCCCCTTTTCCCCCACTTTTTACAAAGGTACCACTCCATTGGTTGTGCATAAACAGTCTCTTTTTAATTTTATTTTAATTTGTAGTATTATTGGTGATCAAAACCAAATGCAAAGCCCTCATCCAGCCGTTGCCTTGCTATGTTCCTCAGCATGAGGGCAATTCAACATGTTCCCTAAAAGAAGAGACGCCCACTGTGATGTTTTGTCATTCATTCTGCCCTCAGCCACAGCTGTTTTGGGGCAACTCTTGTCCCCACCTTTTGGTAGGGCAGTGGAAGCAGACTAGAACTGCGAAGAGATGGCACCGACCCGCCTGCCCTTCATGTGTTCAGGATGTGGGAAGTGTAGATGAGTGCAAGGAAAGCTTTGTGTGGAGGTGTTTTCTCTGTTTAATCTTTATGTCTGGACCTAAATGAAAAAGTCAACCAAAAATATAATTATGTGCTTTCAGTATCCAACTGTGAAAAAACAAATCCTTTGGTTGTCTCCATCCTTAATATTTTCTGGACTTATGTCATGACTGGTAAAGGCATTGACAGGTTTAGCTCTCTGATTAAAAAGGGATTATCTGTTGTCAGCTGGAAGATGATGGTTTTCTTTTTAAAGAAGTTCAGTGATTTAAACTTTGGTCTGTTCTGCATTGGAACAACACAAAACTTTGCAAAGTGCAAAACAGAGTTCTGTGGTGATGACAGTGTCTGCACTATGCCTATGTGATTTTCTGTTCAAGTTTGATTGGAAAGAACTGAGGATCAAGGATTCTGGAGGCTCTCACCTAAAAAATATTGTCCAAGCTGATATACCTTCAGGAGATGGGCTGGTATTAAGGAAATAGCACACTGGAGGAAGGCAGCTTGTCTGAGATGTCACAGCCAATCCCAGGTTTAACACCTTGCAGCCTCATTAGCCTCATTAGGAAGCACAGATAATGATGTAACTGTTAGAGTATCTTGACAAGCTGCTAAGAAGTGTGCCTAGCAGGCTAGATACAGCTGTACAATTCAAAGGACATAGAGGAAAATAATACTTACAACAACAGTAACTTAAAACGGATGAAATTTTAAAATATTGGATTTATTTATTAAAAGAGGAAACACATTAATACAAATGCTTTGATTCTGGGCCTGGCAGAACAGTAACTATTTTTATAGCCAAGCAAACACTGTTGTTTCGAGGCAGTGCTCTGGTTTCGTGTGAAGTGTAATGTTCCTTTTTTATTACTTGCAAAAGAAAAAAACTATCAAGCCCATCTGTCAGCCTTGCTGTCGAGTTTAAGATGGAGCACCCTTCTGGAAGCTGCAAGGAAGATGTCCATAAAATGTTAGGCAGACTTTAAAGGACAAAAAAAATATAAAAAGAGAGAACAGAATGCAGGAAAATAGAGGGTATGATGATGTAATGAAAATAGTAAAAAAAGAGGGTAGAGTTCTTTCTGGTTTAAGTTAGGGTAAACTCAAATGAAACCAGTAATGTTGTGCTGCACAACCAATGCAACAGAAGACGGTTTACATGCATGAAAAGCCTGTGAATTTGAGCAAATAAATAGAACGTATGTGATCAGTTTTATTTGTGTTCTGACTCATGTCTGGTGCACGGAGGTGATGAGCCTTGGGTTCAAGGACAAGATCTGTCTTCATGCTACAGGTGGGCATGGAGCTGTGCAGTGCACAGGACCTCCAGCTCTGCACCCAGCATGCTGGAGCTGGCTGCTGGGCAGGATGGTACTACAGTACTAATAAAATTGATCCTGCTGGGCAGCGTTAGAGAAAATAGGATGTGCCGAACTGGGTTTGCGTGTTAAGGACCAGATTTTTCCAGATACAGGGCTACACAGCTCCCAAGGCTGTTCCTCGGTAGAAAACTAGGCCAATCCATAGGAAATTGGGCTAATTAAGAAGTATTCAGCACAGCTTTGCAGTAACAGCAGCTGACTGGCACGTTGTCTGGAACAAGAGGCATACTGAGGCCGACAAGTCACAAAGCTGAGCAAAGAAGAGCCTGCTTTATGAACTGCAGATCTGCGTCTGATTGCCTTGGCGAGGCTCTCCTGCAGCAGCACAGCCCAGCTTTCTGGGGAAGGCAAAGCCACTGCCTGGAGGGGAATGCCATTCTCCAAAAATCAGCCTTCATTCTTTCATTCCTCCTAATTTTTCTGACCAAAAACCGATGTTTTCGGAAAAAAAGTACCTCATCCAGTGCCCACTTCATTCTGTTACTGAGTGATTTGTTACTGGGGGCTTGAGCTGTACCCGCTCTGACGGGGTGGCTGAGGTTTCCTTCTGCACCCAAGGGTCACCATGCTCCACCTCTTTGTAAGAATAGCTCAGTGCAGGCACAGCAGAAATGCTCAGGACCAGCCAGGAATATTTCTGAGTGTATGTAATCAGCAGTGAGCTTGCAGACTTTATTTAAACCTTCAACTTTTCTACACTTTGGATTGTCAAATATTTTAAACCTTTCCAGCAAGTCATCCTTTCCACTCCTTTTCTTGATAGAATGTAATTTTGAATTTCCTTTCACTGAGAGTAATTGTTTTGATTAGCTAAGTGTAATTGTACTGACTTAGTGCTGGACTGTGGATTTGCTTTTCTATAGCATCCAGCCCCCAGCTGGAAACTCTTTCAGGTGGGATATCAATTTTTTCCTGGATTTTTAGCAATTGATACATAAATAAGAGATAGCCTTAGCTTTGCCATTTATTTATGAAAGTAAAGGCTTAAATTTAAGTGGTACTTTGGATAACTAAGTACAGGTGACAATATTCAAAATTGTAAGATGATCCCTGGGAAGCCATGGTCATGGTCAGAGTAAATGTTACCATTATTTGATATTTACATTTCTCACCAAAAACAATCAAAATCTGACCCTAAAATTTAAGGATTTTTTTTCTTTGTTTCAAGTAATGAAACATGTAAGTCCCTTTCCTTTATGGGCAGGCAGATGCATTCTCACCACCAGAAATATTTGCTAGTTCATCCTGAAGATCCTGGATGGATCCTGATGCCCAGCACTCTGCCATTAGCTCAGAACAACCGACACAGCCTCTGCTGCCCATTGCACAGCTCTGCAGAAGCATGATGCTATGACAGCAGTCCTCTTTTACTGACTGTGACCATGTAATTATTCCAGTATTTCCTCAGAGAGCGGTGATATGGCAACAAACTGGGTTTTCAATTTCATTGGCTATTGCTGTGTGGTCCTGTGCAGTTGGGGTTTGTGAATCATGGTGTGTGAATAACTGACTAGATACAATGAGATGGGTCTGGGTGACAAGCTCCTAAGTTAACAGCTTTGATATATCAAGTGTTTAGATTGATCCAGCTGCTCTACTACTCCTATAAGTACTCCTATACCTTGAGTTTTGGATGAGATTCAGTTCATGTCAGTGCTCATCTATCTTAAGATGGAGAAAGATGATACTGGAGCGTTGGCTTACAGAGGTGCCTGGTTTCCTCGTTCCCATGCAAGGAAACCCAGCTGTAAATTTCAAAATGCTTCCTATTTTTTTTTCCTTTTTGGGTTTTTGTTCACACTGAACATCAACAGGTTGCAGCGAACATTATTTTCCCCTATCTCTAGAAGAAGAAAAAAGTAGGAAAGTGATTTATGGAATGTTCTTAGTTGGTTGGTTAAAGAATAACAAAATAAGGCAGTTATGCTCAAGAATGGTTCAAGCCATCCTGGTGCTGGGACCTCAACACCTCCAACCCCAACACCTCCGACCCCAACACCTCTGACATTCTCATGGCCCTGGCGCGTTCCCCGTGCTATCTCCGAAATCAGCCCCCTAGTTTATCTGCCCGAGCACACAGACAGATAACATCCCGTGACGTGGCCCTGACCTTTGTCAACCTTTGTTAAGGCTCCATCTGAAGTCCGGCCGAGTGTTTGTAAACAGGATGTAATTAAGGCTGGGAACTGACAGCGCCTGACGGGAGGACAATGCGGAGCTGGCAGGACCCGGGCTGTCAGATGTTCGCCTGCATTGTGCTGCCGGTGCCTTCGCGGTAATTGGTGTCCTCTGGCCGAAGGAAGTGCACTCAACTCGGATTAATCGGCCGCGGTGCGGAGGCCATCCCTGTGAGCGCGAGTGTTTCCTCCGATAAACCGCCGGCCCTCAGGAGAGAGCCGCGAGAGTCAGGGCTGCAGTGACAGGTGCTGACCGAAAATGGGAGCAGGAAAAGGGGGGAAGGAAAAACAAACAACACAAAATAAGATGTATTCGTGGCTCACCTTATCGGCCAGATGAATGTGAGAGGCCAAGGGTTTATCACTTGGCAAGGCTGGAGCGGGTTGGTGTGGCCAGTGCAGGAAGATGAGTGGGCAGGAGGCGCAGATAGCCCCGGTGTGCTGAGGGATGGGAGAGCTGCAGTTCAGCCCTGGTGTGTGCCTGGATGGAGTTTGGAAATCTTATTTATATATATATATACACACATATACACAAAAAATGTATATGTAACTACATCTCCATATACATATATATCAAGTGTATGCATATACAGATACATGTATACACACACACAAAAAGAATTATAATTCATAATAAAAAGGGTTGTTTTCAATTTAAATTTTATTTTTTCCATATGCTGATCAGGTTTTCCAGTGCATCTTTGTAGCCCTAAACCAGTGCTCAACTAAGTGAGAACAGGGCTGGCTAAAAGCAATGCTGAACCTGAGTATTGTGTTTTATTTTTACATTGCTTCTCCAACAATCAGGAAAAAGTTGACTTTAAAATTTTTATATATATTTCATTGTCTAAATCAAGCAAGTATGCTTCAAAGTATACATCTTTTACTTCTCATCTTTACAAACTGACAGAAATCTGTCCCATTAACCTCATGGTTAGGTAACTATTCAAGGGTCTACGTTGGTTTAAGACAAAGGGCTGTGTGCTCACTTCTTTAAAGGCAGTTTTGATCATAGGGTGCATTCCTAAAAATGATAGGATATGTTTTTCTTGCAGATTTTAAATTAAATCAGCAGAAGGATTGTACTGATCACACTGATTTATTCACTTTTAGTTTGATGTAACGTGCTTGATTCCTCATTCATTGGTAATTTTAAAACTGCCGATTTTATATGAAGAATAAACAGGTGCACATAAATGTACATCACTGAATATATGAAAAGGCGTATGGCAAATTCTGTCTTTATAGAATAGATGCTTTGGAAATTCAAATACATCACAGCAGTTTACAAAGGTAGCATCTTTCACAGCACCCAAGCCCAGAGCAGCCATGGAACGTTTTAAACTCTGTAATTTAAGACTGAAGAAGGTGGATCTCACTGCTATTGAAGTCAGTGTTCAAATTCTTCTTTCTCTCCTCCAAGAATCAGTGAACAATGGGGGCTGGTTCCTGATGTCCCCAGCCCGGAGTCTCCTTAGGTTGGTTGGGAAATGAGAAGGCAGCCATCTGTGGAGAGTGGCTGTACATCTAAATGGTGGTGACTTCTCATGGAACAAGGAGAAAATAGGGCTCCAGCAATTGGTTACCACATTTCTGTGTCTCCACAAGAAATAAGCTTTGAAAGTAAAGGCGAACAATCCTTCTAAAGGATAAAGACCAAAGATCCACCTGCTCCTAGGCAAGAGGGAATGCACCTTTTGTTTTCTCCTGCTTTGATTCTGGCAGCCTACAAAGAGACTGTATATATATACACACACACACACACATATATATATACGTATATACATATTTATATGTGTTTATACAGAAGAAGAAAAATGAATGAATATATTTTTCCCCAATATGCAAAGGAAAATAGAAAAATATTCTTTGGCAGCAGTGGAAGTTGTAGCTTACTCAGCAAAGAAATATGTCTCAAAGTTCAAACCAAAGCTGACTGATATTCCAAAGCTGCTTACAGCTGTAGATAGCAGCATCTGTTTCCAGATGTTAATAGGAATAAGGTTGATGAGAATAAAGAGCCTGGAACCTGTTCAGTAGAAACAACTTTTTCCTATGCTAGATGGTATGTAGACATCCCTATCTCAGTGCAAGCAAGATGGGGTGTATAGCAGTGTGAGGTTGGCTTGGGTCAGTTTCATGTACATGTGCAACTTGTCTGCATAGTGCTCAATAGGAAGCAGAGCCTTCACTCAGAAGAAGTAAATAAGTACAAGAAAGCAAAGGTCTGTGTATCTGAGTACAGTGCCTTTGGGAGCTGGAGAGGCCAAAAGAGGAAAGGACGAGCATGAGCCACTAGCAGATGTGAGCTCTTTGTGGCTGGAGGGAGATGGAACAAACCAGGGCAAAATGGTTCCACTTAGCTTACCTAACCTGCTTCTCTAAAGAACTGATTTCCGCGGCACATAGTGGGACATTCCTTAAAGACACCTGTCATTAGATGAAAGAGTTAGAGACAGAATCCTTTGAAAGAATTAACTTTGATGTTTGAATACATTTTTGGCGTGTAAATACAGTCGTTGAAGGAAAAGGAACAAAATACCCAAAGCAGTGGATATAAGGTTTTTTTTTTTTCTTTAGGTAGGTAAATCATTTTCTTTTTAAATGAAATTCTGTTTGACTGCATGAAATATGAACAGTAATTAAATGCACAGTCTGTGGGCCTTCCATACTTTAAAGCTCTTTCTTAAAAAAAAAAGTGCTCACCTCAGACAGGCCAATTACCCAAGAATGATGGAGTCAAGAGGAAAGTAGCTAAATTTCTTTACTTGAATGATCACAACCACAAGCCAGTGATTAGTCCCTGCAGCACCAGCGGGGATGTGGTGGGGACACTCACATTGGAAGACTTCAAATAGTCATTTCCTTGGTTAAAATAAAATCTGACTGCACTAAATAGACAGTTTTTAATCTCAATTGGACATCTGAAGATTTCTCAAGCTGTTGTTGGCTGCGGCAGAAACAAATTTTTCTGCTTTGTTGATTAAACCAGTGGTCTCCACCATTGCTTATCGGCCTGCGACGAGCTGTTCTTTTTAATTAAAAGTGAGCCACCACGAGAGAGCAATTAACAGCTAGTAATTACTGTGCTCTTCAGAACTGCAACATTTTGCCTTTCATTCCAATTATATAATGGACAAGTGGCTTTTTGATCTTCAAATTAGTGAGCTCTTGTACTATTTGTTTTGAGGCAGATTTGGAAGGTTAATGATGGCCTGTGGTGGCACTCTTTCCACTGACTGATGTAAGACAAGAAAAAAAGGGGAAGGAAACAGGAATAGTCTATCAAGAAATGCAAATGCTGCCTTCATGATAATGAACAGGAGAAGCACAAGCAACTTAATATGCAGGTTATTTAATATGAATCAAATAAGCACTTGTTTTGGTTCAAACTCATGCTATGGAATTCTTTTTTCTTTCTTAAAATAAAAGTTTAATTAAACATTTCAATATAGATTCTTTAGAGAGTGACACATAACATTTAACCGTTTGATACTTAATTGTGTTTGCCTTTGATTGTGGCACCTATAGTTAAATGCTGTACAACATACAGAGGCATTGAACTGTCCCTCAGGACACACAATGCATTGACTTTGTCTAAAATCTTTTAAGTAATAAGTCTTAATATATTTAATGGCCACTATGCCCTTTGAGTACAAGGGCCCCTTACATCACAATCAGTTGTCTAATTTTAATTAATATTGATTTGCATCTCTTAAATAGAAACTGTAATTGTTGCAGTTGCTTATGGCTCTGTGATAATCCTAGAGGATGTAGTGTTGAATATGTTTTGTATAGACGAATAGACGAATATGTGTTCTAAAGAAGAGATCAATAGTACTGCTATTGGGGTGGATCTCTGCTCTGCTGTTTGGAGTAGCTGCAGCTGGCTAAGAGGTGCTGTTCTGATTTACACCAATTGTGGGCTTTGCATTTGACTTTTAAACTGTTTCCCTGGTATTCTTTTTGATATATGAGTTGCAGATGAAGTTTTGTCTCAGCTGCTCTGATTTTTTGGAAGAAGTCGGCAGCTGTAGTACTCTGATATCTCAAGAGCAGATTAAGGATTTGGCTCTGTGTTTTGCTGTGCATGTCTGGATTGCGCATATCTGCATAGCTGAACAAAGCCACGGGCCGCAAGTAACAGACAAACTGCAGATGTTCTGAGAAGTAGGTGTCTTCAGTGTGATGAATTATGCATAAAACTAACTGCACTTAGCTGAAGCAAAAATATCTGTGCTTAAACTTCTTTACATTATTGATTTAGGTACTTCTTCATTACACACAGGTCTTAATTACCCAAATGACTGTAGGCACACTAGGATGCAGGCAGACCTTTTCCTTTGGGCTGCTAAAGCTTTGCTCCCTCAGTCATTGACATAGGAGAGAAACGTAGGGCTGATCTCACTGGAGGCAGAGTCAGATTTGTATTGCTCAAAAGACAAATAAAACAAAAATGGAAACGATATAAAAACTGGGTTCCTAAAATTTAGGGGTAAAATTTTCAAGTGCCCACTTAAATCCTGAGCTGGTGTATAATATTTTGGTTATCATTTTCCAAAAAGACTCTGTAACCAGTGAATGAGGCCCTTCACAGATAATGGCTTGTGCCCGAGCACTGCAAATGGTGCGCTTGGAAATCTGTGCCAAGAGTCTGTTCGTGTGCTGTAACCTGGGCAGAACCTGCACTGAGAAAACTTTGGTCTGCAGAGTTCAAGGCTGAGGTCATATGCAGGAGTTGGGAGGGGAAAGAAGTTGGAGAGTAGGAAAATATAGAGGCTGAGTAGGGATATGTTGAGCAGGAATTTGGACAATATGCATACACAGTATTTGAGAGAAAATACTTAGGGTGCTTGAAAGCTTAAGTCTCTGTTGAGGAAACTATTCTGCTGTATGGGGCAAATTCTGACAGGTTTGTTAAGGATCATGGACTGTTTTGGTTCACTGTCCAGCATATTCCTCCCTAGTGGTTCCAAATTTGAAGATAAATACGTGCTCTTTGTTCTGAGCAGTATGCAACCCATTACAGTAATACTTTCCACAGGCTGAAACGTCACCAATGCAGTGTTCATCCGCATTGAAGGAATGTGGAGAAAGTTGCATTTCCCATTTTCTCTCCCTCAAATAATCAGTTGAAGTGATTTGTTGTAGCTCTCTTTTGCTTTCTTAATGCACAACATGCTGGGATTTCTTCTGGAGACAGGTTGGGAGTGCTCAGATAAAGACAGTATGTCTGAGATGCTGAAACAAACTGGAGTCATGTTGGGGAGAATGGACAGAAGGAAGTAAAGGCTCAAATCCTGAATATTTATGAAGGTTGTATGGGTAACAGGATACAGAACACAACATCCTTAGAGGTGGGATTACTGGAGATACGCACCAAAATCCCATCACTTGTAAATTTTCCCTTGATTTCAGCAAGCCAGAACTTAGTTCACAGCTTTTCCTGTGGTTCCATCATGTCTGGGGTGAGAGGTGGGGTGCAAGCCTACCCAGGAACTCCCCAAACCAGCACCTGCTCATTACTTCTATTAGCTCCTAATCTGAAGTTGTGGTTACATTCTGTGCGCATACACACTTGTAAGCA
The DNA here is from genome assembly GCF_016699485.2 of Gallus gallus. NCBI lineage: Eukaryota > Metazoa > Chordata > Aves > Galliformes > Phasianidae > Gallus > Gallus gallus. The sequence continues at coordinate 19,757,041 of NC_052540.1, forward strand.
GTAGTTTTCCATGAGTAGTTTCTGCTGGAGGCTTTTTCTGCACCAGAAGATGCCCATATCCCGGTAACTTTGCCTGTTACCTGACTTGTCATCTGCAATGTGCTGCTGATCAGATCTAGTGATCTATCTGATGACTTCACAACAGGATTCCCAAAAATGTAGGCTGAAAGGGATTGGCAAAAATGTTAAGATTATTACTGTGGCTTGATCTTGGAAATCTCTAACATCCAATTCAACATACGGATGAACTTGCAGTGCTGGGCAGTGCCCACTTTACCTCTCTTGCACTCACATACCAATGGATCCTCAGCCTGACTACAGAGTGCATCCATACCATTGGGAGGGGAGGACCTGGACCTGTACTCCAAGCAGCCCTCCTTGCTGCAAACCCTTGGTGTCTATCAGTGTGCTGGAAGCTGAAAGCAAGCTGAGGCAGCCATTCTTCTTAGACAGTCTGCTCTGAGCTTGATCTGCACACATGTGGTGACTCCTGTTAATGGGAGTTACACATGCTCGGTAAGAGGAGACTAAAGCTTTCCTATGGTTTTACTAGCAAAATACTGGAAATGGGATGACTGCAGCCAACAAGATTGTGAGGGCTCTTGTCAGAAATATGATTAGGAATTTGTTTCCATGTAGCTCATGCAGCAACAGACGTGAGCCTTGAGCCAGAGACAAATAGTAGTTAATATCTAGAGAAGGCAAAGTGTTCTCTGAGAGGCTGGAATGAGAATTCCAGAGCAAGATGAAAATTGGCCTCCGAGGGAATAACATTTTCTTTCTCTTCATAACTGCGGATAAAATTCCAAATAGATCATCAGTATGTATATTAAGGGGGGGATCACATTCCTGTGATATTGGTGGAAAATTCAGTAGCGATGTGCTTTTCATTTTTTTTATTTTTTTCCTCACAGCAATTTTTTTTCTTGGATTTTTGCCAAATGGTGCAATAAAAAGCACCCATGAGATACAGGAAATTTAAGGTCTGTTGGTGTTCATTACATTACATGGAGTCATACAGAATTTAAGGTCCTATACATTAGTCTGCTTCTGAATCAACAGAGGCAAGCACATCCAAGGCAGAAGAAGCAAAACCTTGGATGCCTCTCTTGTAGCTGGAAATATGAGAATAAGTCATCTGAATGTGTGTTTATTTTGGAGTCTGAGAACAAACCAATAGTAGCACTGCTGCTTTATGTGAGGCCTGGAGCGAAAGAAAATATATATATTCACCCGAAAAAAAACAGAAAAGTGTGATCAAGTTAACTTTCATCTTCTCTGCCTTGTCCCATGTTGGTGTCACATCTCTTACTCTGAGCACAGCAAGGCTCCATGAGGGGCTGAAAGGGAACTGAGGCAAAAATTACTATGATGATAAAGAAGAAAATGTCCTTAAGAAAAGCTCTAATATCCTCCATATGCTCCGATACACCTTGATTTTTCATTGATACATAAAAAATTGACAAAAAATCTTCCAAAGTGTTTTGCCATCCTATTTTCTGCTTAGTTTTTGTTTTGTATCCTTTCTTCACAGACCTGTTGCATATTACCAGATCACTTTCTGAACGAGTGTTGCTTTAATATGCTTCAGGTTCTGAGCATTCTCCCCACAATCACATTTCTCCACACTTCTGTTCACTGTGGTCGATGTACCAAAAGGTCTGAGAGCATCCTGGGCCATCCCAGGAAGCTGTAATATAACTCCAGATGGGATTTTTTTTGGCTGCAGCTAATAGTTACTAAATCCCCGCTTAATACTTCTGCTTTGTGGATATCTCTCCTCCAGTGAGCACCATGTGCTAATCTCTCGTTCTTCCAGTTAGGCATCCATACATAATTTAGGGAAACAGGCTTAAAGCTGTTAAACTCATGTTAAATGTGCAGAGTTGGCTTTTACAGCTCCTTGCGTCCAAGAGCCAGAGCACGTTCTGAAGCCTTCCCAGTACTGGTGGGAAGTGGTGATTACTTGTTTTGGGAGTTTATTGAGATCCTGGCTGCCCTTCCCACCCCACCTTCTTGCAGAATGTAAATCTTCAGTAGATGTAAAGCCATATTTCTCTTGGATTCTGGGGAAATTTCTTGATTTACTGCAGAAATATATTTGTCTCCAAATTATCTACCTGGTATAGGTGGAACAATACTAGAACTTCCATGCTTAGTGGTCTCATTCTTGTGTGTCTGCAAGGGAGGCTGGAGCTGAGTCCAGCCCCTGGTCCCTGTCTCATCCCCAGGGCATAATTCTGAGTGGCTGTGCTACAAACTCTGGCCAGGAAAAAATGTATTCTCCATTCAGTTGTAGAAAAAAATAAAGGCAGACAAACTTAAGAGGTCTAGAATTGTATTCTCACTTTTGTTTCTTCCTATGGGATTTTAAACCTTGACAGCTTTTTCTGGCTTGTTTCATGTATTACATGGAAGTGATGTCAGATGAAGAATGTGTTTGTGCCATGCTGTTGTAGCCTTGTTTTCTGTTGGGGTAGCAGAAGGCTCAAGAAGTAGTTCTGTTTAGAATTTTGTGTGTTTGGTAGCTGTGGGAGCTACCTATGTTTGTGGCATGTGAAGCTACTGTGTGCGTGCCATGCCAACGTACAGCTGGAGGATAACAGGGGTCATGCACTGAGCAGTAAAGGAGTTGAATTTTTGTGTAATGGACGCTGTTTGTCAAAAGTCAACATTTTAAACTAAAATGGTGGCATTTTAAGCAGAGTTTACTTTTGTAGTGAAGCACTTTTCCTTGTTCTCTGCAAAATGGGAAAGAATGCCCCAGCTGCCCAGCCACCTTTCCAGTAAATTAGTAAATTCCCATTGTTGGAGCACTAATCACTTTATTTTACATTGTTTTAAGGAACACACGGCACATTCCTAGGAAGATACTCTTTTTCCAATAGAGGGAGTGTTAGTGCCAGGCAATGCCCTTCTTTCTCACTCTCTCTGCATCGTGATCCTACTTAGCAAATAAAATGCACACTAGAGGCTTGGTGCTATTTGTACTGAGTTTGCTGCCCATTGTGCCCTAACAGATGCCTGTGAGCCAAGAGGAAGCAAATAATCAATCTGTTTATGACAGCAGAGAGAGGTGCAAGTTGGCTCCCTCAGCCTACCTGATAGCAGCAAGGCTGGCTCCTCCTTTCTGGCTCACTTCACACTCTCTTGACTAATCTCTTGCAGATGAAAGTTGCATTAGCACCCAGAAGTTTCTAAATACAGAAGGTACTGGGGGGGGTGAGGATGGATGCGTCACATTCATACAACTTTGGGGAGAGGTCTTCCTCACAAGGGCACAGCTTTGCTCTCCCTTCTGTGGACTGGCAGCTCAGGGTACTTGTTTGAGTCAACGAGGCCAAATTCTGCTCCCAACTCAAATGACTCCAAAAATGGTGCTCAGTGCAAATGAAATCAGTGACCCACTACAAACTTACTGCCTTGGCTGGGAGCTTACCTTTGGAGCAAGATAGGCAGCTGCCAAACAGCACCCAAGTTGGGGGAGCAGCAACCCCCACTTTACTACCTTCCCTTTGGCAGCTGGGAATGTCTGGCAGACAAATTTGCAATCTGTGCAAGGGCTGAGGGGATGGGGAAGATCCTGGAGAAGCCCCTGAGAAGCTGTGGTACAGGGAAGCATGGGCTGTGCCTTGGCCAAAACAGGGGGCTCAACAAGAGCTGAAAATCCAGCATGAACCGTGGAAATGGAATTAACTTAAAATTATACTTTGAAGGTGAAATATTAGTAGTTGTAACAGTTCATTTTCGTCAAATGGCCGTGAGCTGCCATGATTTTTAGAAAACTTTTCCTGGTAGTTTAGCTTCTGGGTATACTGTCTATGCCACAATATCTTTAATGGGGAGATGTAATAGTGTGTGCTGTGAGAATGTGGGTTCTCAACACTGAAGAACACGTTAGGCATATAAAATGCAAAGGAGAGATTTACATCATTTCTGGTGACACGGAATGATAAAATCCCATAAGCAAAAATATGAAAAATTAATTTAGATAGAAAAGATGCATCCCTTTGTGCATCTCGTGTCTGCTGCTGTGAGATTTCCACATGAATCAATATATTTTGGCTGTATTTAGTGCTGCAGGTACTTTGATTAATTTAGCTACATGTTACTGTCATGTTGGGCACATTCATCTTCTGTCTTGAAGCATGTACTCCTCAGCCTCTCTATCATTCCACCCCTTCAGGCCTTATTTTCATCACGTTTAAGGGAACTCTCCCCTGCCTGTCTTTATCTTGTTAGGCTTTCAACAGCTTAAGTTGAATCTTCATTCTTTCACTCTTGCTGTCAAAGCTCCTTTACCAAGTTATCTTATTTTCCTATTCATAACATCTAAGCCATTATATTTAATACTCAAGCACAATTGCATCTGAGCATTATGTAGGACTTGCCAGCACAAATACTTGTAAATGAAATCAGACCACCCCTGGAAGAAACGGTGGTGGCTTTGCATTGCCAGTGTATTTTAAATTGAAAAATGCCCAGGACTAAATGCAGTCCTGGAGTAAGTGGCTGCAGCTTAAGTGAAGTCAGCAGAGCTTCATGTGCTGGACTGAGATGGATCTGACCCTTCAGTACTGAAAGCTGGAAGGTTAATAACGATCACATAATCTGATATGAAGCAGAAATTAATGTCAGGAATGTCCCAGTGGGTGTGTACAGTGCAGATGACAGAGCCCTTTACAAAGAGGGGTAAACAGTAATATTCATACTCCTCAGACCGGAAAACTTAGGCAAGGAGAATGGAGAACTTGCCAAATCTCAATGAGTGATCAGTGCTGAAGCCCAGCTTTCTGTGGGGGCCATCCTGTCCTCTTATGGAAACAATGTGACCCCAGCCCTGCAGCAGGAGGTTGGTCCCTACCCGGCAAGGGCTTGGTTTGCCTCCAGATCTTATCCCTGCTCTTTGAGCTACTGAGGAGCTGTTGGAGAGAAGCTTCTTCAAGAGTGAAAGTAAAATAAATAATTTTTTAAAAAGAAATGAAAAAAAAATTCAATAGAGAAAAAAAAGAAAAAAAAGAATCCGATGCTGAGGTTACTCACATTTCAGCGATGCTGCATTGAACGTTGCACCTTCTCAGAGGGGAAAGTGGTGTTGGGGTGATGCTCATGCTTCTGCCTTCTGCAAGAGCTTGGTCGCTTGGTGAAGGGTGATGTGGGAATTAGTTCCTTTAGGTAGCTCCGGACAAAACTCAGTGACCCAGGAAATGCTTTCCTCCATTCTGTTCATATAACTGCCTCTTTTTTTTCATCTGGCAAGCTGACCCTTTTATAACTACTTCATCCTTTCCCTCCCAAATGTGGAATTTCCTCCCAAAAAATCATTCTGGCTCAAGACCCAAGACTGGTCAGACTCGGCAGAAGCTAGAATTGGGTTTTGATACAGGACAGTATCTCATTTTTGGCAGAATACTCTGGTCCTGGTGAACACCGTGCTGCTGGGGCTGGGGCTGCTCCCCCAGGCGCTATCCTCACAGTCCCAGTTGCCTCCAAATGAGCAGAAATATTTTCTCTGTGCGTTGTTCTATTTTTAGGGGGAGGGAAAGCTATTTTAGGCCACTCTAACATGTTTTTATGGCTCTTTCTAAGCCCTCTGTAGCTAGCTGGTCTCATGGTAATTAAGGCATTTGGCCTTACAAGTGGAAGGATTATGAAAACAGCTCTAGTGATTTCTAAAAGTGCTCCAACGTATTCCCAATATAGGGTTTTTTTGGTATGTGTCTTTGCCTTCTGATTTCTCTTTTTACAAATGAATGGTACTGTGTGAAAATGTGCAACCTGTCACTTTCACTGGGGTGCTGTGACCCGGCTCCTGAGGGTGAAAAACACAATACTGTGTTTCCTGATCGTTAATATGCACGACTCACTCTGTACTGTATTATTTTTATTAACTGGAGCAATCTAAATATCTTTTTTTAACGTTTACTTATCCCTAATGAAACAAAAATCACTGGAAGATTTGCATGCAAATCTCTCTTGGACAGAGGTAAGAAAAAGAACTTGGGTATGGGACTCAGGGACAGTGTGCTGCCTGTGGGGTCATGGCATTGAATTCTAGCTATCATCTCCAAATTTTTCTAAGTGATGACTGATATTTCAGCGCTGCCCTTCCCACTGAAACCAGACCAGCAAAACCAAACACTTTCCCTTAAAAATGGATGTTTTCTGTAGCACGTAGGTGAGGTAGAAATGTTATACACCCACTGGGCTTGGGATGGTGACAACCACAGTGTTACAAAATACTTTGCATTTAAAAAAATGTGTAAAGTTGATGGGATGAGGCAGTGAGAAGTGAAAAGTAACCCTTCCAGGGCTGGGAAAACGAATGCCTTCATGTGGTCCAACAGATGCTTGGGGCCGGTTGGCTAGAGGTGCCCCAGGCTGAATACTTTGTGTTAGTTTTAGCACAAAACTGGATGGTACAGCCAACAAAACACCCTCTGGAGCATGTTTCTGAATTCTCTGTGATAGAAACAAGTAGAGATTTAATAATGTCAGATGAACATGTAAATGGAACAGTCTCTTAAATCATCTCATTACAAGTCCTACTGCAGTGAATGTAATCAGCCTAAAATCTGGCAAGTATGAAGAAAAAATACTCTTCTACAAAAATTACATTTATTCACATATTTCTACAACTATTTATATCATTGACTTGAGGCACAAATACAGGTTAGTGCCTTTGGGCCTGGGTGCCTGAAACATTAAAATTTATTATTATTATTTATTTTTATTAGCTTCATGTGGCAGAAGATTTATAATATTCTAGTTTTATTAAGTACTTGTGGTTTTTAAAACTGATCATAATTGTTGCTGGGCAAATCTCATAAGGGGAGGAGGATTGGTTGGTTTAGTTTTGATTAAACTCTCAGAAGTTTGGGCATTTGTCCAAGCTATCTCAACCTTTTGCATTTCTAATATGGGTCTGCCTATCTTGTGAGGATAGGCTTTCATTTTTCTTGTTATCTTTTCCTTTCTTTTTCACTTTCTTTTCTTTTGGAAGATTGCTGTCCTCATGGCTGCATCAAATGCAAGGCACAGTATTCTGCTATCTGCTTTGCTTCTGAATACAACCTGGAAAAGGCAGTCAAAGTACAGAAAGTTTGCAAGAAGTAATTAAAGAGAATCCATCTGTTTCTCTTGACTGTTACTATATAAAAGCCTGGTTCAAATTGTGGTTTATGATGGAGTTGCTAATAATTTTTTGTTGTAGCTATCTCTAAATCGTAATTGTGCAAACCCAATCCTGTGACAGTCTTGGCTATGGAATAGTAGGATTCTGATGCAGAAAAATTCAAATACTATATTTTTTTTCTTTGATAAGATATACCAAAAATAGGAACTAAGAACTTCAGGATGGACAAAAGCACCTTATCTTATGAAGTTGTCAACTCTCCTGATTTTATTACAAATGTCACCTCATTTAAGCCAAGCGGGATTTGAGCATCTGTTGAATCAAGCTATCGCCATGTACCTTTCGGCACCATCAGAGCCTGTGTGAGGACACACGTGAGCAAACAGGGTTGGGGTATGCTCTCCTGAGCTCAGTGTTGTACAACATCCATGGCTGAGCCCATTTTTGGTAGATGAAGGGGAGCTTAGAAGAGGGAGAGTTACAGTCTACTGGGATTGCCCTTACTTCTGTTGGTGCAAACAGATTGAGTTCTTGCGAGGGAAACTGCTGAAGGGGTGGGCTTTTCTTACAAGGGATAAATGGGTCCTCAGTACCTGGGTACTCATCATCAGCACAAAATAGCTTTTGGTCTTCAGTCTGGGAGCTGTGCTCAGCCTGGAGGTTTTGTGCAAGCTTTCTGTGAGCACTGAGCAAGCCTTTATTCCTTTCTTCAGTGAGAACAACTTTCTCCATTTCCTGTCAAGCACAGGCTGTTGCTGTTATAATTGTGCAATTCCACCTGGGTTAAAAATGAAAAGTGTTTCTAATTGGATCCAGGCTAATATC